>NW_017728943.1:91408186-91421051 GCF_001723895.1 Crocodylus porosus | reverse complement strand
GAGCAGCAAAACATATATTCACATATTTATGAATTCATGAAACATGTATTTATAATTCACTTTATTATTATGGTAGAGACACTGGTAGTCTTCCAAATTGCTTTAACACTGTAGATATATCAATACAACATTGCCCAATGATCACTGTCTCTCTCTCTGTCTCTCTCTCTCGTGGTCTTTTGTTTTAATTGTTGAAGAACAAACATTTTGGGGTATTTTACAGAATGACTTTGGGATTTTTTTTATCAGGGATTTTTCAGTGTTCCAATACAGAAGACCAGAATTCCTGCTAGGGAGGCCAGTGGCAGGACCCTGCATGCTCGGAGCTGGCACCTTGGACCCAGCTGGCTGTGGCTGACCTCCTGGCCAATTGGAGCCAGGAGGACATGCTTTGACAGTTCAAAGCAGGCCACCATACCCAGAACATCTTCCAGGAGATAGCTACCCAGATGGCTGGGCGGGGGGCACACATGGCAGTAGTGCCACACAATGGCCAACTTTGCAGCCACAGCACACTGGCAGCTGGCCCAGAGGGGCAGATGCCTCCTCCAGGTCTGGCAGGTGCACAGGAGGTCACAGCCAGGCAGCAGCCCCCACTACTGCTGCAGTGGGTAAAGGGTGCAGGGAACTCTCAGGGCTGCTTCAGCAGTCCAGCTGGCACAAGGGGTAGTGTCCCCAAGTACCAACTGGCTGGGTCTCAGAAGCTCCTGAGAGTGAGTAGCCCTGAGCTGCTTGCCAGGGGAGCTTTTTGTACTGATGGGGCCAGGATAGGACAGCTTTTTATACTGCTAGGGACAGCACAGGTGCTGGCCCTGAGCTCTAACTCCCCCTGGCTGCAGATTCAGAAGGAGCCAGGCAGGGTTATTTTGCCCCAAGTGGCACAATTTGCTCCACAACAAAGTGCATGTCTGAGCACATGTGCTGAGGCAAAAAGCCCTGGCTCAAATTGGCACTGTTTCTATTTCAGCTGTTGCAAGCGCACATGCCTGCATGTGTGGATACGCCCACTTTGGGCACAACAAACAGAAGTGGTGCCATCACAAATATTTTGCTGCAGGGTAAATTAGTTTACTGTTTCCTGTTCATCACAAGGAACGTTTGTCCCACTGGACAGTGTGGTAAACACAAAACAAGATCTATTTGGCAGAACTATTCAGCTTTAATAAACATTTTGCAGTTATGAATAGAGAGATACTGAGAAAACGCAAACCCCAAGATACTTAAGATATCCCAAATAAGTACTATCGCTGTCATACATTAAAACTGGCACTGGCCCATTAAACCTGGGATGGATGGTCACTTTTTCCTTTGGACCTGATCCAAATCTCATTAAATCATTCATGTGACCTCTCTGGACTTTGGATTAATTCCTTGAATTATACCTCAGTTCATAGAGACTCGATCAGCAGCTTACAGCAGTAATAACTTATCACACCAGGGGTAAAGTCCATGGACCCCTAGTAGCAATAGCAAGTTTTCTGCTCACCCAACTTTTTAATTCTCTCTGCCTATTCTAAACTGAACTACAAATGGTTTGCATTCTCCATCAAGAAAGCAACATTACTATCTATATGTCTACATGAGACATTTACTGTGCAGTTGATTAATTAGCTGTGCAGCAAATGTCTCAGCATCTACACACGTGCCTCTATTAATCTGGAATAAACTAATTTACTCCACAGCAAGATAGTATTTGTAAATATAACTACTATCCTGGTGCAGAGTTTTTTACTTCATAGCAGCACACATGTAGATGCCGACCCAGCTGACTGGGGCATAAGGGTGCTTCAGCGAGGGGGCTACCTGCTGTCTAGCCCTGAAGTGAATCACCGTTGTGCACCAGCCAGCTACTTTGCGGCATGTTTAGGTAGGGGAGAACAGCCCTAGGTTGGCAGGCTGACCCCTGCGGCCCCCTGCCAGCCAGGGCTGCTCCAACACAGCTCAACATGCTGTGCATTAATAAACTTCAGAGCTTATTGCTCTGGAGTTTATTGCTCCCAGGCATGCCATTTGACAATATGCCTGGGAGCAATAAACTCTGGAGCAATAAGCCCTAGAGTTTATTCGTGTGCAGTAATAGCACATGTAGATGCACCCCAAATGTATTTTCTATGTTATTTCTTTCAGTGATCTTGACAATTTTTCAAAGTTGCCAATTTTGCCTGACAAACCTAGAAACCAACAACCTCTACCTACAGAATAAAACCACATAGAACACTGTGAGCTTCTTCACCATATGTGTCTCAGAACTGACTACAAAGGCTCCCCTCCTGGATGCAGATGGGTCACAAGTACCTAGGCTGCAGCTGGGAATAACCATTTTATATAGAATGGTGACTTCTAGTGAATTAAAATAATGCATGGGGTATCCTTTACTTTTAAAAGTTGTCAAGTGTCGTCCATAGAGCACTGCTTCAGCCTTTAACCATTCTGACCATTTCATTACTGTAAAATGGATGGAGTTTTGAGCTTGGAGTTACAATAAAAAACTGAGATTGCTAAATCTGTAATGAAGCTCTAGATACCTTATTAAATTTAAAAGAATCAGAGCAGTTAAATCCACCAAGAAGCCTTGAAAATCCTAGCCAATATAAGTTTGTCTTCTCTGGATCAGATTTCTCATGTCTCCTTTTTGACATCACTAAAAACTCCTTGGGCTTGCTACTCTATGTTTCCACCAGATACAATATTTGAGTAAATAAAAATCAGGTGGAGATCCAGGTACTTCTTGGATCACAAGAAACCAAGAAGGACAGCAGTAGTATTTTCCTACCTAACAAAGTTTTAGTGAGGATAAATATAGACTAATACCTCAGGTGGTATTATATTATTAAAGACCTGGAAGCTGGGATGGATTATACCTGCAGCAAATTTGTAGATGACATCCAGCTGGGGGAAGTAGTAGATAAGATGGAGGGTAGGGCTAGGATTCAGAGAGACCTCAACAAATTGGAGGACTGGACCAAAAGAAATCTCATGAGGTTCAATAAGGACAAATGCCGGGCCAGGGCCAGGGCCAGGACAGGGGCAAAGGCAGGGATGTTCCCCCCTCCCCCAGTTGGGGCTAACCATGTGGCCAGGACTGGTGTGGCCAGAGGTTCCACTTGGTCCTGAATGGAGGCAACAGTGTATGGCTCCAGGTGGTGTCCTTGGATGGCAGGGCATAATATTCCAGGTGGTTGGGCAGGGCCTCCCCCAGGGAGCAAAGAAGGCTAAGAGCATAGGAGCATTGCCAGGAAATCAAAGGAAGTGATTATTCCCTTCTATTCAGCACTGGTGAGGCCACATCTGGAATACTGTGTCCGGTTTTGGGACCCCCCATTGTAGAAAGGATGTAGAAAAATTGGAGAGAGTCCAGCAGAAGGCAATGAAAAATGGTTAGGGAACTGGGGGACATGACTTCTGAAGAGAGGTTGAGGGAAATGGCTTTAGTCTGAAGAAGAGAAGACTGAGGAGGGATTTAATAGCAGTGTTCAACTGCCTGAAGGGTGCTTCCAAAGGAGATGGAGCTAGACTGTTCTCAGTGGTGGCAGATGACAGAACCAGAAGCACCAGTCTCAAGTTGCAGCAAGGGAAGTTTAGGTTAAATATTAAGAAAGACTGTCTCACAAGGAGGGTAGTAAAACACTGGAACAGGTTACCCAGAGAGGTTGCGGACTCTCCATCCTCGGACGTTTTTAAGACCCAGCTAGACAAAGCCTTGTCTGGGATGATCTAGTTGGGGATAGTCCTGCTTTGAGAAGGGGGTTGATCAAAATGATCTCCTGAAGTCCCTTGGTCAGAAGAAACCAAGACTGGTTTGAGGTGCACCCATAAATTGATTCAATTTATCACGGACAAACAACCTGCTATTTTATATCACCAGAAGAATGCCTCAGATAGAACTCTGAAGATACTCTGAGTGTTCAGTTTCTTTGAGGAAAGCAAGAAGTGTTGTCCAAGAGATCTGAAGATGCTGAGCTAATGATTATTGTTTGTGACTGTATGAGGAAATTCAATACAAATTTGACACCGGAAACATCAGGGACATGTATGACAGAATCAAGGTGGCAATAAGGCCGACTGCAAAGAAGTAGTTCCATTAAGACAGCATCAGAAAAAGTCATAATAGACCAAAAGCAACAGATGTAAAGATGGGTAGAACCATATCTTGAACTCTACTCAAGGGAAAGTGATGTCACTGACACAGCCCTTATCTTTATTGAGAGTCTGTCTATCCTTGAGTTGCTCAGTGATACTCCACCTGCGGAGGACCTAAGTAAGGTCACAGATAATCTGGCCATTGGCAAGGTCCTAGGAAAAGATGGTATTCCCATAAAAGTAATCAAGTGAAGGAAGCCTGTGCTCCTTCCCACCTATACAAGCTTCTTACTCATTGCTGGACAGTAGGGATGGTGCCACAAGACATGCAAAATGCCAATATAGTCACTCAGTACAAGAATAAAGGCGACTATGGTGACTGTAACAACTATCATGGCATTTCATTCTTGGAAAGATCATTGCTTGGCTAGTGCTCAGGAGACTTCAGATCCTTGCTGACCATGTTTACCCTGAGTCACAGCACAGCTTCAGAGATAATAGGTTCACCATATATATCATCTTTTCACTCCAGTAAACCCAAGAGAAATGTAAGGAATAGAGATCTCTCTTTATTGCCTTGATTGATGTTTGACCTGATCAAGAAACAAGGCCTTTTCAAATTACTGGAAAAGATTTGCTATCCAACAAAACTCTTCAGTATAATGTGTTCTTTCCATGATGGAATTTGGGGAACAGTCAGGTATGATTAAGGTGACCATAATATTTTTAGGGAAATCCAGGATGTTGTCTCCCACCCAAGTCAGCAGTGCCTGGGTGGGATGGAACCAGCCGAGGCTGCAGTCCCAGGGCATAGCGTGGAGCCTGGAGCCCAGAGTCTGGAACTGCCCCCACAAACATGGGTCCCCACTGGCAGCTGGGTGAGCTGGGGGGGAGAGACTCCTGCCCTAGCCCCAACACCACAAGGAAATTCTGCCCTCACCTGGGCTCTGCACAGCAGCAGCCATTCCCTGGTCCAAATTCCACTGGGCTGCAAACAGGTGAACTTGCACAGCAGAGTCAGTCAAGGCTGGCCTTAGGGGAAGCACTACACAGGCACATATGTGAGCAGCCTATGCTCACAGCAGTGCTTTCCCCCACCCTGCTTCAGCTGATCACCACCCCAGGCAGGAGGAGCAATGCCTAGCCCAGCCCACCCCCTGCCTCCAGCCACTGCTCAGGAGAAACGAGACCAGGCACATGTGGGCAGGGTGACATCAATCTGGGACTTTTGCTTCAATTTTCACCAACTCTCTGGGAAACCGGGACAGTCTATGAAATCCAGGGCTGTCCCAGCCAAACCAGGATATATGTTCAACTATCTAGGATGGATAAACATCTGAGGCTTTTGAGTTTCAAAGTGAAGTCAAGCAGGGCTGTGCCCTTGACCTAGATGACTGCAGACATGAGGTATGCTGTGCTGCAGGCCCTTCTGGGGTGCTGTATACTGCACATGCCACGTATGCACGCATTACCCATGCTACTATTTTGCCAGGGTCAGAAAAACCTCCGCCAAAAAAATGGGTGGCTCATGTGGTGGCAGCATGCACCGCCCAAAATCAGAGCCTGGCCAGCCAGAGCCACGCTCCCGGAGCTGCAGCAATCTGAGGCCCCCAGGACCCCAGGTAACTCCCCTATTGTAGGAGTTAAGTTAGCAATAGAGCTAGGATGGCATGAACTGAAATAAAATATTGATTTTCCAGAAGTGAATCACTTCTGTTCTTGTTGTTGCTCTGATTCTAAGGCTGCAATTTGAGAAAGCATGTGGACTAATTTGCTTGTGAAATATGCTGACAGGATATTGAATTGCCTTTCTGGACTCTTTGTCATATCAGTGTAGAAGCACAATGATTTTGATCACCTTTTTCACATCTTTTCCATTGTAACAGTATGATTTCTTTTGGTTCCATAGGCTATTCAAGTCAGAACCAGCAGTGCTTTTGCTGCAGGGTAGGAATCCTATTTGCTCACTTGTATAAATATAAAGCAAAACAAAAGACAAAGGCAAAACGTCTTCTCATAATCCTATAGCATATGCAGGTCAGCATCTTACCTGAAGGACTCCTCATTATTTGCAAAATATTGGCTCTTCTGTTTGACAAAAACAAATTACGGGAAGTTGGTAGACAATAAGGGCATATGAAAAGTGACTCTATATAGCTGCTACAGGTTCCCTCAGGGCAGACAACATATATTAATCGTCCCCAAACTTCCCATATTTCAAGCACAGGCCCTGACACTGCAGAACAATTCCTGTAGGTAGATCCTTCTATCCTGAGGTCCAGCAACATCAGTGGGAATCTAAAGAGGCATAGGCAGCTCCCCTTGGGAGACTGAGACCTCTACGTGGAAGACTCTGACTCAAGTAAAAAGAGAATCCTTTCCTTCTACAAATAAACAGAAAGAGACTGTACCAGGTGATGCTAAGCATCTGGAAATCCCATTGATTATCAATGGGAATCAGACACTCACCCTTGCCAAGATTTGCCTAAAAATGATGGATGGTGCTTAAAAAGAACAGTCTTCTAGTAAAAGACATGCAACATCTCATTTCCAATGGAAAATCTGCCTGTTGAAGTCAAGAATTTCCATAAAGAGGCCTCCCACTCCAAAATCGCAATCAGGGAGCAGGGGCTGGGAGAGGCTTATTTTCCAGTCCCAGTTTCACCGTTGCAATTGGGGAGCAGGGGGCTTAGGATCCTTATCTTCCAGCCCAAGTTCCATGGTCACAGGGCTCGGGCTGGTTGATCCTCATCTCCCAGTGCCAGCCCTGTGGTCATGGGCCCAGCACTGGCGCTGCAGTCACGGAGCTGGTGCTGGGAGCTCTCTGGTGATGGGGGCTGGGCAGCCTGTTCCCCGCCCAGCTATGTGAGCATGGAGTGAGGGCTGGGAACAGTCCCAGCAGGGGCAGGTCCCAGCCTCATGTCCCAGTTGAGTGATTGAGACATCGGGCTTAGAAAGAGCCTCAGGCCTGGAACCTGACCCTCCTCTGTAGCTCTTTCCAGGTCCCCTACTCCTGATCAGGGAGATGCAGCCAGGAGCTCCCTACTGCCAGGGCAGGGGGACATTGTCCCTGCCCTGGCACCAGGCAATCCCCTAGCAGCAGGATGTAGTGTCCCAGTCCTGCCAGGAGACATTTATCTCCTGCCCTGGCGTTCCCCGCCAGCCCCTGGCCTAGCATCCAGGGGGAGCCTAAAGCTCCCCCTGGTGGCAGCAGGGGCCCATTGCACAGCCCCAAGGAGTGGGAGTAGTTTGCTGCTATTAACATCAAAGCTGTTCCTGCTGCCCTGCACATGTGGACACCTGCCCAGAAGCATTTACTCACAAGTAAACTTGTAAGAAAACTGCTCCTGGACATAATGCACATGTAGACACACACTGACAAGTTAAAATCATTGTATCAGGGAGTGAAGATGCAGGTTGCTTCTTGCACCAGGTACAGAGATTTACAGATTGTGTCACAAGGCAGAACATAGATAACTGAGTATAACATGGGTTTATTGTGACCCTGGTTACATGAAAGGACTAAGGATGTGCTTTTAAGTTGTCAGTAACATGCCTCAATTTCACAGATTATATCAAGCTTTACAAATAGAGCTGGAAATTCTTCAATTAACAATAACTTTATGACTGAACTTTTTTTTCTCAAAACCTTCCATTTTTTCAATAACATTTTAAAGACTTTGCCTCAAAACCAATGATGGTACATCCATCAGCGAGGGTAATGAACAGGGAATAGATCATTCTAGATATACCCAAATCAGTGCTCTCCCTTTAAAGCATCCACCACTGCCACCATCAGAGGTAGGATACTGGACTACATGAACCATTAGTCTGACCCAGTATGGCACTTACGTTCTTTCTCAGAAGAAAAAACATTTAGTTTTAGGCTTTAACAAATCAATGAAAATGTTGGTTTTCTTCTAAATTGTTAATGGAAAAAAAGATTCCTTTTGAATAGTTCTGATAATAATGTACCTGGAAGTAAATATGATTATATACAAGCCAAAAAAAAGAAATAACAAAGATTTATTGTCTGTGACTGTATGAGGAAATTCAATCCAAATTTGACACCGGAAACATCAGGGACGTGTATGACAGAATCAAGGTGGCAATAGGTCCGACTGCAAAGAAGTCAGTTCCATTAAGACAGCATCAGAAAAAGTCATAATACATTGGATCTTAATTATACCCAGTTCCTCGAACAGAAAAAAAACCCACATCCAAATATCTTGGTTGTTTTAAGCCCTACTTACTGATTTTACAAGATTTGTTGGCCAGGAACAATTTTGAGCAAACATGTCAAGATGGCACAATCAAACAAGTGAAAGAATTCATAAGTAGAAGCTCTGGATGACAAAAATACATTTTTCCTTGGGAAATTTATCAGTTAATATCAGAACATCTAGTTCAGCATTACAGTCTGTAATATATTGCATCACTAAGTACTGCTTCCTGAAAGGAGTAGAGTGCTCTAGCTGGCTTTTCGTTCATTTTATTCAAAGTACTTCTTCATACTTTCATAGAATGAAGTGTTCTCTCTTTATCATACAATTTCCAAATGGGCATTACATTGCTAATTATGACAGGATTAAAAGAAAAAAAAGAAAGAGAGATGACCCATCACCTAGAAAAACAGATTAATCTGGGCAAACGAATGGATTACAACTGTGGAGAATGACTCATAATACATGGTTCAGAAACTGAACCATACCACACAGCTGGTGGCATACATGCCTTGTTAGCACATTTATTTAGTATTTTTTCAATATTATGCATGTCACCTAATAGTTCTGCATTGTCCAAGGCATTGCCCTAGCATCCAAAGGATGGATCTTACTGACCATAAACAGATACAGCTATGAATATACTAAAGAACAAAGATGAAATAGAATGGCACAAAAATACCTCTGAGCCATAAAAAGGTTAGGCTGGAGAAAGGAACTTTGCTACTTAAGTAATGGTGGTACATGGATAATAAACTTTTCTATAAAATATCTGGGAATTAAAGTAGCAGTACCTGTAGCAGTAGCAGTAGCAGAAAGCTGGCTAGTGGCACGATATGCCATCAAAGAGGGAGGATAGAGTAAAATGTTGAGGTAAGGTTGAAACCAGGTTATAAATCAGGCTATTCACAAAGACCATTTTTCCTCTTTGCTACATGTTCTTCATTTTAAAATCCCTGTCATAGGCTCTCCACTGCTAAAGGTTATGGGAAAGCCTCAAGTGGTTTCTAACGTTAGCAGCAGAAGAATCATAGTTCTCTCACAACTGTTCCCAAGAACGGCAAAGGCGTACCACATTTGCAAAGCCCTAGGACTGTTTCAACAGCAAGGGACTTCCTCTCACCCCAAAATGAAACCCTCCCTCCTTCCAAGACTAGCAGATGCAGGTCAGGGTATGGTGTCTTTGGAAAACAGCGTGTAAATGAAGAATACAAATAATGCCCCAAACATGTACCCAGCCACTCCGTAGCTAAACTGTCTTTCAGGGGCAATGCGTAGGGGTGCACAGGGATGCACATGCACCCCCTGAGCGCACCGGTCCACCCCCTGTCAGGCCATGCTCCCTGTTTAGCCAGTGGACAGGGGGGTAGGAAGGAGCACTAGTGCCCCGACTGAGAGTGCCGGATGAGGAGTGGGGCTGCCAGCAAAAGCAGCCACACTGCTTCTGGAAGTGGCCGCAGGAGTACTGGAAGCGGCACGGCCACTTTTACATTGAGTGAGATCTGCCACGGGGGACACCCCCCACCCCCCCAGACAGTGGGATTGGCCGGTCACTGACTCAAGAGGCACCAGACACCCATGCTGCCTTTACTTAATGGCATTCAATATAATGTGGATGCCAAACCTGTCTGCTGGAAAGAAGGGCTAGAATGAGTACTCCCTGCCCTCTCAGATTGCTTGCAAGTGTAGCAGTATTATTTGGTGGCAGAACATAGCACAATATCGCCTGGTGACCCCATATACGACCAGTAAACAGACATCCACCTGAGCAGTAACAGTCTTAGGCTTGTACTACTTATGCAGCCATACAGGGATTTACTCAGTCCTGAACACATTAGAGTCAAGCACAGTTGGGACACACAATAGACTCAAGCATAGTTCCACAGCTAGGAGAAACTGAACAGCTCCCTGCATTCATCCTGGCTCCTCTACCCACTACAAGTTATACATTTATCTTTAGAGCTATTTTATTGAGGTCAGAATTAGAACTCTTCAGAACACTTCTAGTGACATTTCATTTAGCTGAAGCCAATGTGCATTTGTTTTACAAAATTTGATCTGGAAAGTTTACGGGGAGAAATCTTAAATGCACTTGCCTAGAGGTTAGGGCTCTCACCAATTCCTACTCCCAATTTAAAATGAGAAGTGATGTGAAAACTCTGCTTTGAATAAAGCAGTGCACAGATTTGAACTTGGGTCAAACACACACATGCACGCACGCACGCGCGCACACACACACAGAGGTTGTTGGAAAAATATACTTGGAACATTTTTCTGACTCTGGCATTCTAGCGAAAAGTTTGGTGCTGACTGCCACTGAAGTACATATGTAAAAAAGCCAAAAAGAAAAGGACTTTATTTCATGGGCATAGTTGCCCCTTCACAACTACGTGAGATGAATAGGAATAGTAGATTTGAACTAAGGCTAGGATCATTTTTAAAAAGGAAACAAATCAAACCAAGCAGGGCAAAGCCAATCAATAACAAAAAAAAAAAATTTTAAATAACAGCAAGGCCAAAGTTTGAAAAAAATCTGTTTTTTTAACCTCCAATTCTTCTAACTTGGGCATAGCATGCATTCATAGCCTATGAGAAAGTTGGTTGTTATCAAATTATCAGCCTAATTTCCAAACTAACTGTTCTGAAAAAAACTCTCCCCTTTTCGAGGCTTATGCATCTCATCTACAGAAGAGCTTAAACCAAAACTCAGGTGTAACAGGTAAAGCACCTTGGATTGCCATGATGCCTCCTGGTGGCCCCCTCAGTCCTGCCTGGCTCTCATCCTTGCCTCCCAGGGTCTCGCCCTGCTTCCTTGCCTACAACATCTTCTTGTTGAAAAACGATGAAGGGAGGCTGCCCCCAGGCACTGGTGAGCCTAGATTCATAGACTTCATAGATTCATAGACATTAGGGCTGGAAGGGACCTCGCAAGATCATTGGGTCAAGTCCTCGTGCCCAAAGAGCAGGAAGTCAGCTGGGGTCAAAGGATCCACAGTCTCTGGGTAACCTCCTCCAGACTCCCAGTCTACTGCTGTACCCACTGGAGCATACTGCCTCTCATTAAACTTGCCCCTCACTAAGTGCCCAAGAGCCAGATTGAAAGAAGGGGAAAACCGGAGAGGAAACGGCCCAGTGGCAAACATTTGAGGGTGAAAAGACTTAATAGACAAGCCACCAGAGGGCTCTCAAGACTAAAGCATCACATGCGCCAACTTGAAAACCAAGACCTTCTCTGCTGTCCCCAGAGCACTAGCACTGCCTTAAAAGGGAATCAGGGAGTGTGAGACCCAAATCTGATGGGCATCGGGTATTTAAAAGATTTTGGAAATGTAGGCCCAGCACCTGCCCTAGCTCCTTCCCTCTGCCAATCTCTTGGCTTATTTCCAGCACATCAAAATTCAGTTTCATGGCACTCCAGGAAAGCCAGCAATTATTTGGTTGCATTACAATCAGGAGAGAAATGAGACTGAGACCAACAGCCAGATGCAAGGGCTCTCCCACACACAGGAAAACCCACTGGTTGTATGGAGAACCCTTAAAAACCCAGACCTCAAGCAGCTGCCCACACTTCTTAACTTCTTCCTCATCAGCTGGTCCAAAGAACTTTTCCTGGTAGATGCCCTGGCTCCCAGGTCCATGTCTTTCCTGCAAGATTACATTTCCATGCAAAAGGTTGCCAGTGCATTTGTCTCCACCTTGTTGTAACTAGATGCTCTCTTTCTCATGGCTTGCTCATGCTGTGCCCTATGATGCTTAAGGGCTAAATTTATGGCCTCCTTGTCCCCTACAGCCACATCCATGCCTTGCAGATGTTACTCTGTACACTGTTCTGTCCCTAGTAGAGGCCTCAGCCCTTTTGGCTTTAGCCTCCCTTTCGTCTGGCTGCAGACTCCAGCCATGATCCACTGATTCAGGCCCAGGTCTCACAGTCTCAGCCCTGTCAGCTCTCTGTGTCTCTGGTCCCCTGGCCCTTGTGTCTCTTGCTCTGAACCAACCCTTAGCCCTCAGGGTGCCTACCCAGGCTAGGCTGCCCTCCCCGTCTCCATCCTGAGAGGTACAGAGGGCCCCATCTGTCGCCAGGACCCCTCAGCATGCGAGGTCTATTGCCTACCTGGAGCAAAGATTCAGGACGTGAAAGGGATGATCCAAACCGTGATTCAGCCCACCGATTACTACCCCATGGTCCTAGTCCATGTGGATACTAATGATGCAGCCAGGAGAAGCCCTGATCGCGTGATGGAGGAATACTACGCTCTGGGGTGCGTGCTAAAGGAGATAGGCCCACGGGTGGTTTTCTCTTCTATCCTACCAGTGAGTGGACGTGGAAGACGGCATGAAACATGCATCGTGGAGACCAACTGGCGGCTTTGGGAATGGTGTCTCGAGGTGGTCTTTGGCTTCCTCAACCATAACTAGCATATCACGACAAGAGACATGCTTGGATGGGATGGGCTCCACCTTTCCCCTAAAGGTAAGCGTGTGTTTTCTTCTAGGTTGGCAGACCTCCTCCAGCGGGCTTTAAACTAGTCTCGTTGGGGGAAGGGGAAGAAGAGGGTGGAGGA
>NW_017728943.1:91393700-91406935 GCF_001723895.1 Crocodylus porosus | reverse complement strand
AGAAGAAGGACCCAGGAAACTATAGGCCAGTTAGTCTTACCTCGATCCTGGGCAAGCTTTTTGAGAAAATTATTCTGGCGCATATCCATGAGGGGCCTAAAATATTTCCAAGTATTTTAGGGGCCCCACAGGCTGGATAGAATAGCCTCACAGGCTTTATGTGGCCCATGGGCCATATTTTTCCCACCCCTACTGTACACCCAGCCATAAATCTCATAATTCTGTGCTTGTACTAAGATCCCCAGTTCTTCCTGTTTTTTTCTGATACTTCTCATATTAGTATATAAACATTTCATGTATCTAACTGGTTGTCCTATCGTCTCCCTGAGAATGTGGCTAAGGCTTCCATTACTGTTTTCCCTTACCACATTTTTACCCAGATCTATGGCTCTTTACTTACCTCTGGGCTTTTGTCTCCATTCCCCCAGTAAACCTAATTTAAAGCTTTCCTTACTGGGTTAGCAAGCCCATACATGAAGACCTTCTTGCCATTCTTCATTGGATAGGTCCCATCTCTTCCCAGCAGACCATCTTTCTGTAACATCACCCTGTAATTGAAGAAGCTCAACTGGCATCACCATCTACACAGATATATGTTGATCTAACTGCGTCTCTACCCTTGACTGGAAGGATTAATAAGAATACAACCTGGGCACCCATCCCCTTCACTCTTGCACCCAGAGCCATATAGTCACTTTTGCTCCAGGTTGCTGTTGGCAGTATCATTAGTGCCCACATCGGTGACCAGCATGGGACAGTAGTCAGAGAGCAGGTGAGTCTGGGAAATTTTTCTGTAATATATTGCATGTGGGCTCCTACCAGACAGCAGATCTCTTGGACCAACAGGTAAGGCCACCAGATGAATGCCTCCATGCCAATCACCCTCACCCATTGCTTCCTCTTGGAAGCGGTGGTCTCGATCCTCCCTCTTTTAGGGAGGCAGCATGGCCTCCCCTGCCACTGGAACATGTTCTTCCTCATCTGACTCAATGGCTTCATACTTGTTCTCCAGCTGAACAGCTGCAGATGCTGAAGAGGAGTGCTGTCTGTTAACAGACGTGACATGATGCCAGCTTTCACTTTCTCAAGAACCTGTGGTTTCCTCTGTCTTCCAGTGCCTTCTCTGGCTGTCCCTCTTCCATGATGCTGGAGGTCTCTTTGTGCATTGAGTTGATGAGGTACTCATGCTCACAGATGCTTCTGAATCTATTCACCTCCTACTGAAGCTCCCTTACCTGAATCCTGAGATAAACCACCAGGGAACAAGTCTCATGCCACAAGCACTGCTGCACCTGGTTGCAGTCCCTGCAAAGCCAGGCCAGTACCTGGGTGGGAGGCTCAGTTTGGTCAGGGACCATGCCTAGACAAAGCCCACAGAAGTACAGGCAGAGGAAAGGCTGGCACTGGCAAGGGCTTTGGCACTGCAACATTTTCCAGCCATCCTGTTGATTATAGTACTAGTATAGTATAGTTCTTTCTTCATCTTCTGATGCTTCTGATCCTCTTCCTCTTTCATGTGCTTCCACACAGCAAAATGCCAGTGAAGGAAGGATGAGAAGGAAAATACACGGGCAAACTCCCCAGAAAATTCCCCGCTCACACTCCCGTTTGCTGGCCTCATCACTGGTCCTATGCTGCTAATTTCCTAGAAGCCTACCCTTGCTACTTGGGCAAGTCCCATGCACAATGAACTGTCTCCCACAATCAAGCACTCCTCCAAAAGAGTCTGCAAATTGGCTCCCAAACTGAAGCCACCCCCCCGAGCCCAAACCAGACAGGGCATTCCTACTTACCAGAACTCATAAACCCTCTTGCCAGGCAACCACATCTTCCTGTGCCTCTCCCAAGCAGGGCTCCCACTGAAACTCAAACAGGGTTGCAACCAAATTCATAGAAACAGTAAGCTGTAAAAGTGGATCTCTCATTATCTCCATAGGTTGGTGCAAATTAGGATTAGCTCTACTGAAGAGCATAAGAAGAGTCAGGCCTGATGCATGGCATACAGAACATTCAGACAAGCACAGAGCCTCTTTTTCCTCTCCTATTAACTACTATAAAAGAAGTCAGGTTTTAAAATACTGCATCACCATGACAAGACCATTCATTACACTTCTGTAATGCTAAATTAAAAGATTATTTTTCTTCTAAATGGACATTGATCAATGAATGCAAGAACAACTCCAAAGGTCATTTCATCAATTATTTAGAGGAGATGTCCTTTACCTGCATGGATAAAAATGCTTTAAAAAATAGCTACTGAGGTTTAAAGCATACAGACTTAAAATGTGCAGCCTTGTTCTAAGTGTCTTGCTTTCACTGAGTTAAAAGCACCAGAGCTCTTGCTGGTCAAAGAAAATGTAACTGCAATTGCTTTTCCTGACCTTGCCTGGACAGGAACTCTGCTTTCAGTACAAGCTTTTTTTAACCTTGTTTTGTTCCAACGACCTTTGGAAAAGTTCCATTTAATTTTCTAGTGGATAACCAATAAAGAGAAAAGTCCTTTGATGAGACTGAAAGCTCCAAGGATTTACATATACCTCCAAAGTTTCCAACCTCTCATAACCTCTGCAAATTTTTTTTCTGATCTGGCCACTAGCTTCTTGAGTGGCATGGTTGTCTGTCATCTGGTAGCCAGAGTGTACATCATCCCAAATAGTCCAGTTTGAAACTAAAACTGCCATTTCAACATTCCCTGGGAGCAGTGCACTCAGTTTAACATTGTTCTAAGCATGTTTCTGAGATACATACATAAATGCCAGTACTACTATTATGACTACATTTTTCTCAGGCCTGACAGAACACACCTCATAATAAATGTATGGCATGAGAAAAATACTTTATTTTCACAATTTCCCTTTGAAATCAGTTATAGAAGATAAATTCTTGGTCTGATTTTCAACATGCAAATGTTGCAATTACCACACAAAATAAGAGCTCATTATTCAGTTCCTGGTTTTATGTATTCTGGTATGACTGGTGTATATGTTATATATTTTTTTACAATGCTCTAATGGCAGATATTATCTTCTTATGACAGATATGATATCATGACACTACAACTTTTTCTATAATGTTTTCAAAATGATTAATTAGGGACAGACCTTGCAAAGTATTGCACATATCTTTACAGCTCTCCAAAGTTAAAGGAAAGAATGCATCAGTATATTGCCAGGGCTGGATCCTAGCAATTAGTTACTTGTTAAAACACAATCTGTGAAAGACCCAAAACAGTGAAGAGCACAGGAACAGAAACAGATGTTTATATCTACTGTAACAAAGCACCTACCTACTCCTGTGCACAGAATAGTTCCCAGTGACATTACTTAAAAGAGTTTGAAGTACTTGACCCTTAAAGCATGGAAAGTTAGCCAAGACATTGTCAGGGAAACACAAAGAACAACAGCATGCACACAGGTTAAGTGCTGAAACATTTAGTAGAATTTTCTCAATATACTCCTCTCTTTTAGGGTTAATAATTTGGTCTTTCACAGATCATAAGGGACCATTAAAACATTTAGAGCCATGTTCTGTCTAACACAGTGCTGACACAGGCTGTTGACATAGATTGTCTATATATCTGATTGCCTGTAAAGTATGTACTACAGTTTTACACATATTAGTAATGCTCAGTGAATTATATAACCTTAACTTATGCACTTCAATATTGTAATTATATACTTATGCTGGGATTATAGCATAGGTATATAATTCTCACCAAATTATGCAGCTCCTTTGAGGCAGGCATAAGTGATCCACAATGCTAATGAACTTGAGCCTTGTTACTATAAAACCTATTAATTAGTATAAGGGATAGTGGGCACCATTCAGTCTAGGAGGGCTCAGTTAACAGTGAGCCACAAGAAGATAAGAAATCTTCCCTCTCATGGACCAAATCTTTCCAAGTGAAGAATTAATCTGAATGGGCCTTCAAAGGCCCCAGGAAAAACATGATGCTTCCAGAATATCTCACTCTTCCTGGCACTATAAAAGTTAGATTTCCAAGCACTTTGGGCTTGGAAATAAGCAGTTCTGTTACCCCAATGTCCTGTGATCTTAAACAAAAAGTAAAAGAAAGGAAGGTTGGTAAGGAAACGTGTACCTGTACTTTTACATACTCTTTTCTTTTCTGTTAAGGTATTTCTATAACAATCCAATACATTTTCATTTGAATGAACTGTTTCTAATAATGTAAAATTAACTACAAAGAAATGAAATTGGCAGGTTTCAATGGGCTAATTGGCCCTTCAATCAACAGATTTCGTCCTTTGAGCAATAGTAAGCCATAGAATTTAATCCACTTATTCCTGTTAGTGCATCTTATAACTTGTATTTACCACCCTCTGTAGCAGGAAACATGGTCATCTTCCTTGGATCTCTTGAGCATACATTAATATTTTTTTACAGCAGCAGAGCATTGGCCACCATAGTCCCTCTTATTTAGCTGTGGCAGATTAATGTGTTATGTCTGGTGTTGTATCAGGGTTATTTTGCTAAGAGCCTAGACAATGGATGTATATGCTCTTCTAAAAGGGTTTCCTGTGTTTAGGAGTGAGGTAATTGATCAATGAGACCATTCCAGTCACAACTCAAAAGCTTTACTGGGATATGCAATAGCAAAGACTTATTTATATGAATAAAGACAATGCTTATGCAGCCTTGAATTCAGGGAAGACAGGTTTTCTGGCCAGGCATCTCTCTTCCCCTAGGGACTTCTACTGATTCTTTTCCTTCTGCTGAGCTTCAGGAAAAATCCAAATTTTTCTTCAGCCTATGCCCAATATTTATAGATGGCTAAATGGCTGATTCTGAGAGTCTAATAAATGATCTCTGGTTGGTTTTATTTAAGTTTGTCTTACTGAAACTTTTGGAACTGAATGAAATCAGATTTCTTGTGGTTTTAGAGGGGTTCAGGAGGTCACTTAACCACAGCTTTTTATCCCTAAGCCATTTGACTCCATCCTGGCAATTGCCTGTCAATGTTTTACCCTAATTTATGGACTTGACGATCTGTTGAAATTTATATCCTTGAGACAGCAGCAGGAAGGATTGCTTATTTCCTTCTGCAGCCTGTTCTTTGATGCTTTTTTATTACTTTTTCATTAACTGTGATCTGACAATGCTGCTTTTCTTCCTTACAACCGATGTTGCTTTGTCTTCACAATGATTCAAATGTTCTAGCAAAAATACATTCATTATAGCAAAATAGCTATTCATGCATATAGTTACATTAATCCTTACTTTTTCTATTCTAAGATACAGTTATGATATAGAGGTGTTGGGACACAGGCCCTTGGGCCTACTGTACAGCCATATACTCCTGCATCCTTGACCTAGATTCCTTGGAAATGGCCACTTCTAACAGCAATACTTAACTACAATTCAATCATGCTTTGAAGAATATATGCTTAGTTGGGTTATAATGCTGCTTGCTGCCCATTGCTTATGCTGAATACGCCTATACACAAATTAGTCTACATATGGATTGTCTGGATAGGGATGACATTGCCTCCACCAGAGACTGGACTAGAGGATCTATGGAAATCCCTTCCAGCCCTAATTCTCTATAATTCTATGGAAGCATATTTCCCAAAAAGGCATCCAAATCCAGAACCTTCCAGATGCAGCCAGCCAAGCAGGGGTTAAGGATCGAGCCCTGCTGGCTGGTCAGGTGACAGGAAGAGGAAGGCCAGAACCATATAAACCTCAAGCAGAGAAGTCCAGGGAAGCAGCAGAGAGGGAAACTCCGGATGACTATGAAGCAGTTGTAGCAGCCTCCTTGGGAAGAATGTGCCACACTGTGAGACAGAAGGATGATCACATGTAAGCAAGCACTTTGCCTCTCTTATTTTTTTATTTTCATTATATGGCCATAGGGGCCTATAATTTAGGTTTAATGTTAAATGCTGGTGGTTTGTGGCTGAGGCTGTAGCAGAGGAGGAGGCCTTATTAGCGCCAAGGGATGCCATGATAGAGGGCTCAAGAAGCCCTTCTGCACTAGAGTTGCAGCACTAGTTGCTAGCACTAGTGCCTAGTGAAGCTAGGAGCCTTGAAGCCAAGTCCTGGTGGGTGGACTTAGGTGAATGGCCCTAACTACAGAAAGATGGGCAAAGCTAGAGGGTCTAAGACACCAACAGCCTGGTGCCACAGGGGCACAGTGGGCCTAGTATTGTGGAGAGTATGGAACAGAGGGCCTTGAGCCCAAGCGAGTTAGAAAGATAGAGCCTCAGAGCCAAGCCCTGCTTAGGGGATTTTTGGCTGACAGGCCTAGCTAGATAGAGGGGGTAAGCCCACAGTGGCTGAGACCCCAACATAAAGAGAAAATTATAAAACATCTGTGAGGCGCAGGGCATGTCAAAGGGAGGTAGGAGAGTACATTTTGCCCTTAAGGCAACAGCTCATTATCCTACAGGTGGTAAGCCTAGAGCCTGTCTGGGAACCTGTGAGTCAGCCTCCCACCTTTTTAAGAACCAAGTAACATCAAGTCATGGCAGGAGAGTAAAGCAGGGAAAACTGATCCCCAGGGGAGGAAAATTCAGCAAGACTTAACAGGTGCACATGCACCAGCCTATAAAAAAAATGCAGCCAAAGACGGCACCCTGTCACAATGTCATATACAGAAGATAGGATAAGGAAGGTAATCTACTGCTCTATTGCCCTATTAACATGCCTAAGGATCCTATTACCTTCTTTTGCCACAGCATCATTCTGGGAGCTCATGTTGGGTTGCTGGTCTGCTTTGATCCCTGGATCCTTTTCAGAGTTGCTGCTTCCAAGGAACAGTTTCCTATTCTGTAGGAATGACCTGCCTCCCTATCTGTATAGCTTTTCATTTGGCTGTATTGACATCTATTTTGTTTGAATGGTTCCAGAATTCTGTATCATAGTCCTTTAGCTATAACAAGGGTTTGTAACTGAAATGGGATCAATCAACTCCCCTAGAGTCACCCTATTCCCTTGAACACAATGTTAAAAAATGATTATTTCTTCTTCTCCTGCTGCTTTGGCTATTTCTACAGGATAGGACTGTACTTCAGTAATAGGTAGTACTTTAAAAAGTTTAATAATTCTACAGCATCCTAATGAAGAGATACCATCCATGTTATGCAGGGGAAGCAGTCAAAATAGAGATTGCTTCAGTGAGTCACCAAGCCCACACAATAAATCTAAACATGAGATACTAATTCCATTAAGTCATTGCACCCTTAACACTGAGCAGAGTCAGAGCAGTTTGATAATGTCTCTGGAAAATGTTAAAGACTGTTTCTGTAGCAGACAGCACACAAGAGAATGATGTGGCTAGCATCACAGCCAGCTGTCTTTGCGTCCCTTGGCCAAATAACCAGGTACCCAATTACAGTTGAGTCAATTGTAGGTAGCCTTCAGCATACTTTAACTGCTCTGCCACAATGACCCTCATCTTGTTGGTAGTTTAATAAACACTCAGCATCACCATACTTTCTGTTTGCAGAATCACAGAGAGCAGAAGGGCCATCCTCTTATATTGTGGCAGGACTGGTTTCTTTAATCAAACCTATCTGTAATATACAAGTATCTACTCTAGCCTGGGGCAGTTTGATAATTTCCCTTGAGAGCCTAGCTATAAGAAGAGTTGCTCAATAAAATAAATGCCCACATATGCACCCCAGCATATTACTGATGAAATGAAATACCACCATGAACCCAAGGGCGTTGATATTACTACCAAGAAAACTAATCACAAAATACCTCAATAAGCTAGTGTTTTCTTATTTAAGAAATGGCAATAAACATCAGACACTAAGAGCCCTAATGTTGTCAAACTGGAAATGTGTTCCATTTCCATCCCACACTGCAAAATAGGCAAGGACATGTTCACTTCTCTGTGCCCCCATTACCCTATCTAGACAGTAAGGGGAGAAATTATATTTGCCCTCATGGTTAAGCACTTTGAGGTCTACTATTGAAAAGGGCTGTGTAAGAACTAGGCATTAAGTACTGTTAATTCCTCTGTCTCACATAAGTGGGTATCAGAAAGCACAAGGTCACTTCTAGCAGAACTGTGAACAGAATCCAGGTATTTACTATAACAGACCTGTATGTTATATATTCCATCTGTTTAGCCTCACTGGCTCTCAAGGCATATCTATACTGCAAATTTACTGTGCTCTAAGGTGGTAAAACATGCCATGCCCTAAAACACGCCATGCAGGCTACCTCCTGAACTAGAAACAGTGCACCTGCAGCCAGGTTAATTATGGGACCGGTGCTCAAGTGTGGCAACATGCAACTACTGCTGCACTGCTTCCTGTTGTTCCACATAGAGAACCTCCTGGTGTGTTTGAGGGGACTGTTGCCCGACATGGTAAGTTCACCATTTAGAAATTCAAATATTATAAAAACCTTAGTCTGTCTATCCATAACACTTTATTCACACTCTGATTGTTTTTTTCAGACAACCAATCACAGTGCTCCAAGAGCGCTCCAGACAGGAGATGGTGGTAGAGCACCATTATAATGGCAGGGACAGAGTGTTTCTGGCCTCACACCCCCCAGCCCTGCTCTCTGAAGGTGGTGGTGATAGCATCGGGGGTTGGAGGAGCAAGTCCAGAGCCCCTCTTTCCCACCACTTCTCAGAGATGGCGGCAGGTGAAGTAGACCCAGACCCGAAGTGGCGACGGGGGAGAGGGGGGAGTGGCCGTGGGCCTGACATGGTGGGGGGGTGCGGAAGGGAGGAGAAGGTCTTGGCCTGATGTGGTGAGGGGGGAGGAGAGAAGTGGGTCCAACATAATGGGGGGGGCGTTTAGAAGGAGCATATCCAGGCCCAACGTGGTGGTAGCAGTGCAGGAAGGGGAGAAGTAGGGCCAAACCTGAAATGGTGGGGACGGAGTGGGGAATAGGGGGAAATGGGCCTGGAAAAGTTAGGGTGGGGTGGACACAGGGCTCTGTCCCTGCCTACACCCCTGCCCCGTCATTCTTGACAGACAATTTCCTACTACTATTATATGCACCTCTATTGTGCTCTAATATGGCATCTCTATAATGGGGCTATTTAGCATACCCACCTTCACAAACACTACAAGAATTCAAGATACATGCATACCATGTAAATATGGAGCAAAAACAAGAAATGGATAGTAGCCTTAACACTCAATCTCCATCGTCAACCATTAAATCAGAATATTCCTTACCAGGGCAATCCTGATTCTTCCTAGCAAGTCACTGGTCAAGTGTGTCCTGTCCATCTGTACTGGGTTGTGCATTGAAAGGAGAGCAGCCTATCACTTCTATCAACCAAAGGGGTTATTCTTTCCACTTAGAGTCATAAGTTTGTGCTAAGGATCTGCAACATCCGTGAGTTAAGCCCCCTTGCTGAACCATGTCTAGGTCATTACAGCTGCACATGATGGAACTAGGAATTCCTGTACAAATCAAGTACTCACCAGCTAAAGAAATGCCATAATTAAGGTCACCCACAAAACCACATTTATACCCTATTACATGTTTATATTATGATATAGCCTTAAAGTATATGGGTACATAATAGTTTTAAACATAGCACTCTGCTTTGCTGACTGTTCTGTGAATGAAACCATCAGGTTTTCAGGGGAGAAAAGCAGCAGCTATTGAAAGTAAGAAAGGTCTAAAGGAAGATAGTTACTTGTGGAGCAGGAGGCAGGGGACCAATCGTATTAAATATTTTCATTAACAACCTTGGCACAAAAAATAAGAGAGTTCTAATTAAACTGTCAAGCTTTTAAAGCTGGGAGGTATTATCTCTACAGAAAGGGACCAGAATATCATACAGGAGGTACTGGATGACCTTGACAGCTGGGGTAATAGGAATGGAATGCAATTGAACAGTACGTGGTGCAGGGTCATTGGTCCCTATGTGTATAACGAGAATTTCTGCTATAAGCTTAGAGCTCATCAGTTGGAAGTTACAGACAAGAATACAGATCTAGGTGTACTAGTCACTCATAGCATGTCTGTCAGACACCAATGTGATGCTGTGAAAAAGACAAATCTGTTCCTCGGATGCATCAGTTAAAGCACAACAAAGACACAGAACAATTAATGCTATTGTACAAGCCATCGCTAAGGCCTCAGCTGAAATAGTACAGTTTTGGCCACGCATATACAAGAACAATAAAAAATGGAACGAGTACAAAGAAGGGCTCCTAGGATGATCAAAGAAGTGGAGAGCCAATAAAACTTGACTTGCTTAGTTTGGCTGAGGCTGATTGAGGGTGGCAAAATAAACACTGGGGAAGAAAAAAAAGATGTCTTTAAAAACCAAAGCTGGAACAAGAACAAATGAGAATAAACTGGCCATGAACTAGGCTGGAAATTAGGTTTGTAATCAGAGCAGTGAGCTTCCAGAATAGCCTTTCAAGAGCAGGTGTGGAGGATAAAAAAAGCTTTAAGATGGGATTTGATAAATGTGAAAAGGATTATATGATGTGGTTGCCTAGAACACCAGGGGATAGAACTTAGTGGTCAAGAAGCCCCCTCCAGTCTTACATGCCTGTAAAAGAGAAAGGATGGTCCTGTGGCTAAGACATTGGCCAGGGAGTAATGATCTACCAGAAGCTTTCTATAGAATAGTTCCTTGGGGCACTTTTACATGTGCTCTGGTGAGGGAGGAGATGGTGCTTTAATTAGAGTGGGTCCAAGAGCCACTCTAATTAAAGCACTGCCACATCTCCTGTATCAGGATCCCCATGCTTGAAAATGGCAGCAGGGGCCCTTGAACTAAAGCTTGTTCAATGAGCTTTAGTTCAAGCACCCTCACTTCCATTTTTAAGTGCAGGGATGCTGATACACAAGAGACTGGAAGCTGCTGGAACACAGCAATTGCCATGCTCCAGCAAAGTCAATTAATCGAGTCGGGTCCAAAGCACTGGAATTCCAGCACACCAGAGCTGCCTCCATGCTCATGTATAGGCTCTCTTGTGCTCAAGTTGGGACACATCCTGGTTTTCAAAAGCAATGTGTACATTCAACTCAATGGAAGTCATTAGGAACAGCATTATCTATTGGAGCCCATCTAAGGTTTCTCAAAATGAGCATCCACAACCTGCAGCAACCAAACACTTTTGCAAATATTGGCCTTTGTCCCTCTTTATCTGTGAACTTGGAGCACCAGCACATAATTTCATGGAAGTGTTGTGAAGATTAACAGTTATGTGGCAGTTAGACACTCAGCTGTTGAACAACATAACACTTCAGAGACTACAAAGAGATAAGGAAGAATATGAGACTTTTTAAATTATTTTTTAAGTCTGACCTAATGCTACCCATCCTCTCTGAGCAAATGTGTTTACATCTCTATTACTGAATGAGAATACAACCCAGCTTAATGCAGATAAAGAGTGCTCATTTATTAACAGAAATTAACTTTTATGGGATCAAAAGAAAACTTAAAAATAAAGCAATTACTGGTAGACAAGAAACAAACAGGAGTGGTTAGCAACCCAAATCTATGAATGGCTGAGCACCCAGACATGCCAGGCTGCAGCCAGGGGGAGTCAGGGATGCTTAGCACCTCACAGGAAACACTCACCCCTTTTCAGGATCAAGCCCTAACAGCTTACCATAACAACCCACATTTTCCACCCCTTCTCCTTGGAAGATGGCAATTCCCATTACATCCTCAGCATTTCTTTTCCTTAAAGGCAAGCTCGGGATCAGAAACACAAATTAGTCAGATGTCCTGTGCTTCATTATCTTTTTAATTAGAAAATTATTAGCAATATAAACAAAACCCACAGGCTCAAGTACACATTCAAGATAATCCCTGTGCTTTAGACCAACACCCCCTTCCCTCCCTTAAGCCTTATGACCCAAAGCAAACAAACAGGTAAGACTGAGACTGTCTTTCCCCATCAAGAACTATATTAAGAAAATGTTGATTGCCACAAAAGGGGAAATGTCCTTGCTATGGAAGAAACCTATGCAAGTCTTTCTCATCTATGTGAAGAACCAGTAGTATTAGCTAGGAGGAGAGAAACAGGATACCTGCCCCTGGGCACCAACTTAGAGGGGGCACCAGAATGTCCCCCCCTCTCCCTCAAGGACTCTTTGCTACATAGGTACACCCAAGCCATAGAAGCCAGGCAGCCTTGTGCTCATTTTTATACTGGGGGCAGGGGAGGAGGAGTCAAACAAAATGTTGCTTGGGATTTTTGATGCAGAAGGCACAGCTCCTCACCAGTGACGTATCTAGAGAGAGGGAGTGAACAAAGCACTAGAGGCAGCCCTGGAGAACCTGCACCATGAGGCCATCACAACAGAAAGATTCCCACAGGAGGAGGGCATTCTAGTGCCCATTCTGCAGGTGGTATGTGGCAAACATGCTCAGCTGAAGCAGCATCTGCCACCATAGTACAGAGAGCTGAGGCAGGTGAACCCCTCTGTACCATGCTGTCCAGTCATCAGCACTCTACCCAGGGTGCCACAAGCACTTGTTATGCCTCTGTGCACAACTAACCCTAGGACATGGAGATCATGCACCAGCACATTGCCTTCCCTGGTACCCTCACAGGGTACACGCACACTTCTCCCGGCTTTTAGACATTTGTAAAGGTTGAGGTAGGCATTGGGGTGGTAACGATAAATTACATTTTTATTTCACAGGGCCTGATTCTGTACTAGAAGTCAGTATTTCTGGCAAGTGACTTCTGATGCTAAGGTCTGGCCTTTGACTAAGAAAATAACTGAAACAGAGAAAATCAAGCAGGCCCTTGAAGGAAGTGGCTGGTAAAGGAAATTCATAGAAGGAGTAAGTTAAATGGAGTACAAAGGTTTAGAAGTATAAGAGAATGAAGAAACAACCTGGATGTCCCAACAGGGTCTTTTACCGTCTCTAAATTTCTATGATTCTATGGGAAGATATTAAATAAATCAAGGCTCACCTAATTAAGAAGTTTGAAAATAACATTATACAAAATGAGCCCACCATTTACTAGCAGGAAGGTTCAGAGCACAGAGGTCATACATTTACAGAACTTAAGTTGCTTTTGAGCAGATAATCCTTTCAGGACCCAGTGTTTGTTGTCTAGAAAGACCTGCCATGGTCTTTTTAAAAGTTCTACAAGAAGCTTTTTGCACCCATAAACTCTGTCTCTGCAGGCTGCTTCCTCTCTGTTATGCATGGAAGCCAACTACACAGCAGATGAAATTAAAACACAGAACCTTAAACGAAAACCCACTGGAATTGTGTGTGCCTTTGAAAGAGCCAGTTTGCTACTTAAGAT
>NW_017728943.1:91373149-91393600 GCF_001723895.1 Crocodylus porosus | reverse complement strand
GTCAGCTCCTGGTCCTGGGAATGACCTAAAACTGTACCTTGCCAGGAGTGGGTGGTCTGATGGGGCTCTCAGTGGTGCGGGATCCCCCAGGAAATGCCAGGCCAGTTATCACCCTGGTGAAAGGTGGGTAGGGGCACCTTAACCCCAGCCCTCAACTTCGGGTGGGTCATGTAACATTGGAGGTAGTTGGGGCCAGGCACAGCTGCAGACGCTTGAGCCCTGTGGGGTGCAAGACCCGGAGGAGTGAGAGTTAACATTGGAGGTAGTTGGGGCCAGGTATAGCTGTGGCTACCTGAGCCCTGTGTGGGGTGCAGGACCCTAAGGAAAGGTAGTTGGGGCCAGGCACGGCTACGGCCACTTGAGCCCATCAGGGAGGGAAGCCCCGTGGCCCCAGTGAGGGGGAAAGTCAGAGGGCAGGGAGCCCGGTATTGAATGTATAGAGTTGCCCCAAAAGGAGCCAGGGAAAGCTTAGAACCGGTCAGGTAATTGGCTGGCCACTACCCCAGTGAGGGTCGCAGGAGAGGCCCAAAAGATGGTATGTCTGCTAGCTAAGGTACGAACTAGCTGAAGCCTATTGTCTAAGGGGCCCACTCCAAGAGGGAGCAAGCCAGTAGAAGTTGTCGATGCATGAAGGAGACCCTGTGAGTGGGGGTAGAGTGTGTAAGGCCCTAGTGAGAGGAGGGTGGTATGAATATGTGTGTGCGACTGAGGCCTGACAATGAGGCCTAAGCTTGCTCCGGCTGTAAGCCAGCATACAGATGACAATGCTCCCATCTGCAAGACTTGGGCTGCAGTGTAGGGGAGGAATGGAGCCACAGATAGTGCCCCCTGGCATCAGGGCAAGAATGGGTAGCCTCCCACCTTAATTAATTAACAACAAGGCGTGGCAGGAGATTCAGGTGGGTGGCATGCCCAAAGACAAGTGGGGAAACTAGCACTGTGGCTAGTCAGGGAGTCCCACTTTGCCACAAGTTGTAACATAGGAAGCCATAGCCCAGCAATCCAGTTTGAAGTGCAGTGTACTGTGGCTTTCCAGTACAGGAAGAATGTTGGTGGAACACTCAAAAAGAGCACCCTTGGGAGAGATCTCTATGCAGCTTGCCCAGGGGTTCCCACACATAACACCATACATAAGTTTTCCTAAAGAAGCAAGAGTCAAAATGCTTGAGGGAACTTGCACCAGGCTGATCTCGCCTATGCTATGGGTGAACATTACCAGTACTTTGGGGATACTGTCATGCATTTGGAAACATTCTGCCTGTTTCCAGATGGCAGGCTGAATATGGTTCTGCTCTCTTCTAAAGCACAAAGGGCACAAGTGCTCATGCATAAATAAAATTATGTTTGTAAATCTCCCCCGCACCCAATTCTTAGAAACTATAAATATATTTCGATTTCAAGGCAACTGGTCTAATTTAATTAAAAAGAAGCAGTCTGTTGTTTCCTTACTTTGTAACTTGTCAGTGTTCGTCCTCATGGAAATACTATTTCTGCACTACATTGCATATTGAATGGGTTAAAACCAAAACAGCATCTAGCATTAAAAGACATAGGCCCAGATATTACACTGCAGGCCAGCCACTTTGGGGTAGAGGACAGACTATAGACACCCCCCCATAGACTAACATCAATTCATTAAGTGCAGGGGCATCCTCCAGCAGCGCAGAGCTGGTTTTATCATTCATATGCCATCCACAGCTTCCTTCCAGCAAAAAGGCTGCGGTTAACAGAAAAAGGCTCTGACTGGTACTGATCTCCAGTTGAGGGTGCTGAGCGAGCACCTTGGCAGGTTTGAGTGCTATAAAAGCCTTTTGACTTGTTTAACTTGATAGTTTAAATCAGTCTTTCATTACTTCTACAGCAATATCTATTTATCATCTTCCCCTATACTTCCACCTACTGGCTTTAACATTTAGAAAAAGGATCAGATTTAATCTAAAAATTACACCAATAAAGAAAAATAAGTTAACATGGAACCTACAAAAATATTCCTGAATAAGGTCAGAACCAAGTAGATCTGTGCACACAAGTTACAAGGTATTCAGCAGTCTGCACAGTCTGAATATATAAGGGAAAAAGCTATTTTTTTTATCTGCAAATTTCTAACAGAACTGTCTTCTTTTGTTCATAAAAACAGCTGAAAGAAAAACTAAGAAAATAACTGAATTTAAAAAGCTATAAAGATCCAAAATGTTCATTACATCAAGTTTTACGTTCATGCAAAATTTCAAACATTGTTTTATATATGTTGGAATTTAACAAAGTTGTAGATTCTATGTTATCAAGCACAACTGCTCTCAGGACAACACATCAATTTAAAAAAAAAGAGTCCAGTATCATGTTATAAGCCTACAACTGATTACCTCTGGGTGCACTGTGTCACTAGTGTAGGACTCTGCTGATTTTAAGTAGGATCCATGCAAATATAAAGTTCCATCAGTTTCAAGATCGGATCCATAGCTGTTAAGTCTAGAAAAATTTACAAAGGGTGAAATATATACCCGGCTCCAGTTGCTCCCATAAATTACATCAAATTTTTAGATAAGGATGGGACACACAAATGTAGGTTTTAAGTGACCTAGACAAAAAGAAAACTGGGTTTCATTTTTTTTGCTTTGTTCCAGAAAGAATAGTTCTTTTAATATGTTCGCTTCTCTGATTTATATTAAAAATCCAGATCTTGTATACCTCTTTCCCCGCACACACCACACCAGCCTATGCCAGGGTTCCATTTATAGGCAGACGAGGGTATGGGGAATATTATTATTCTCATTTATGTGTAGGGAAACGTAAAGTTGTAGGTCCAAGGTTGCCCAAAAGTTCACTGCCAGAGTCTGAAACAAAGTAGTTTGCCTCCCACTGGGCGATACAGACTCTAAAAAATGGAAAAAGCAATAGAATAAGAAATGCAAGCTAAAACATCTGTAGAGGAAAAGAATTTGAAGCCTAAATATCCACTGGTGAGAAGAAAGCAAAGGAAGTAGTGTTTCAGCATTAAAGTAAGAAGCCTTGGAGAAAGCTGACAAGGAATTGATTACAGGCTTGAAAGGAGATATGGTGATAAAGTGTTTCTGACTATACATTCAGGGGTATTCTAGCAGGAAGGCAATAGTCCCTAGATATTTTTTATGCATTATACATATGGTTCTAGTCAGGCTGCAGCTAGAATAATGAGATTTTGAAAGGAATTTTCTCTCAACAGCAAAGAAGATGATACTTGCTTAATGGAAAGACTTCAGCAAATCACAGCTAGAAGTAATAATCTAAAAGACTGTCTTTCTGAGGAAACGGTAATAAAACTGAGGGAGTTTACCTTGATGACTAAAGACAAATACAGTACTTATGTACAAGGAAAAAATCCCATGGAAGAAAAATATTGCATACATGGTACAAGAAAAAATGTTAGGAGTAAAGGGATTAAATAAGGAGGGATATTTAGGAAGCTGTTTCTGGCATAAATCCTACATGCCCAGACACTTCAGGTAGTGTCATAGTCTCTAAAAGAAAGAACTAGAAGCCCCATTGCTTGAGTGATTTAAACTGGAACAGTAAATATATTTAAAAACTGTTCTACTAAAATAACCTGGTAAGTATTCTGCTTTCCTAATCCCAACAGGGCAGCACATTACAGTAACATTTAGTTTAATTTTTCCATTCAAGACAAACATTCTGTGTAGATATGGCAGTGATACTGTTCCTCCTCACTAGGACACATTATACACTAGAATCACTTATCTGAGGTTAATTGCCTTGCCATCGAGTGATTATAACGCACACACTAATAAATAAGAGTGAAACCAGTCATACTAGGATTTGTTTTTTTCCTTAAGCACCAGCACTTTGTATAACTGCTATTACACACAAAAATGAAAAACAATGATCATCTACTCTATGGTAACTTCAATAGGTCTCAGCAATGGAGAGATGCAATTAAAACTGACCTTTCTTTCAGGGCCATGCTGTTTGCTACCCACTAGTTAGCATTAAAAATGTTGACAGGTAGGCATTTGGTTCATTTGGTGAATCAAAAATGCCAACAGTAGGAAAGTACAGATTTGTTGATATGCTCTTTCTTGTAGGATGTTTGCCCATGTGGAGCACCTGCAAACGCAGGTACTGATCCCACAATGCATGTTGTGAGCTATCCAAAAGCAGAAATATATAGTGTGTGTGCATAAAGTATGCACCAGATATACAACTTCCTATAACAGCCTAGAGATCCTTTAAAATCTATTTCTTAAACATACCCAACATGTCTCTCTCTCTCCACTCCCAGTACATATTAATCAATGCAATTAATGCAAGTTGTGGGCTTGGGGACTATATCAGAAAGATGCATATTGAGATGCTTTTAAAGAGTGGCCAAGTAATATGTACAGCATTAGTTGTTATGAATAGGAAGGGCTGGAGGCTAACCAGACTCTGGAAGACTACATAGCACATTGTACGGTTCTGTACCTGAATGCTATCTTTCCTTAGAAACAGCCCTTTAATTCCATACACACTGACATTTCTCAGTCTATTTTCCATGGTATCTGGTAGCATATGGAAACAGAAATACTATAAATGTGTGACAAAATTCTGTGGATTTTGACACCTGTCACTAAATTCCCATTGCATCATTTTAACTTGGATTAGTTATAAGCAGTTAACCAATTTAAATAAGTCGTTAGTTAAAATTTGGCTGAATGATTGTGAGATGACTTGGATCAAAGATCCTAATTTCCTAGAGGCCTTGAGAGTCTGTACAGGTCACCTTCAGTAGCCTTATCCAAATATTTTGTGAACTATTTTAGTACTATGAATGGAACAATTTAGAGGTTCCATTGACTGACTGCTATCATCCGAACGCTAAATATATTTTTACCACTATAGTATATTGCACTTTTGTCTCTTCTCTGTGGAGGAGGGAAAAGAAACCTTCATCTCCCATTCCATTCAGCTTGTATTAGTGACTCCTAGCACCTTATAGCCAACCTAAAATACCTTTGTGGAATAGTATGGCAAATATTATCCATATCACTAGTTTAAAAGAAAACCTGGGACCTTGTTGATCATGTAATGAATGTAACAGCAACTGCATTAAAAAGCTAAAACTGCATTAAAGGGTTAATACAACTGCATTAAACTGATTGATTTTTAATAGTGTGATTTGTTTGAAACATTCATTTCATTGTGACAATGGCAAATAGAATTTTGCAAGAAACAACAGGCAGAATGCTTTCATCAGAGTTCACGTTCATAAATTTGATTGCACAAGGGAATCATTATCATGTATGCTATTATTGGCTCCTACGCAGAAAGACTAAGGCAGACACAGTCCCAAGAACACTAGGAGCCAGTAAACAGGCCAGTTAACAGGGGAGATTGAGTGGAGAGCCATGCTTAAGAAAACAGATGGAAGCCTAAAGTGCTTTGGATGAGGGTTTGACTGGCTTGGTTCAGGCTTGGTGGTTTAGGTTTTGCTTCATTGCCATCTTGCTGTGCTGTTTGGGGCACCAAACTACAAGCTGCTCAGAGCTGCCGGCCCTAGCAATCAGAGGCAGATTAATGTGTACTTGGGCCCCAGGCGAACACAAAATCGGAGGTCCCCTGCCCCAAGGGAAACTGAACTGCAGGGTGGGGGGGAAGGGGTCCCTTCCTCTCCTGGGGAGGCTGGGTGGACCCTGCCAGGCTGGGCATGGGGGGTACATTCCCACCTCTTCTCTCTGGTACCTGCCCCCCCCCCACTGTGCCCAATCATCTACACACACACACACACACACACACAGAGCACAGGTGTGCACAGACAGAAGCATACTACTCTCACTCACTCTCTGCACATGGACACGGAGGTACAAACATACTCTCCCTTCCATGAACACAGACACATGCGCGCTCACACACACGCACGAAAAACCACCTTAAGAGCCCAATGCAGAATTACTTCCCTCATTTTACCTACACAAGAAAACTGGGCACTTTCATACTTCTGAAGAGTGTTTTTCCTTGTGTTCTGGCTCTGTTTTGCATTCAGAAGACCAGAAGCCAGAAGTCCCTCATTGCTCACTGGAGACACTATTTTGGAATCAAGTTATGGAAATGCTGCAATTTAGAGCCAAGCGTGATACCAAAATGCAGCACTGCCACCTCTTCCTCAGAAATCAAATTCCATACTTTAGGTATGTTCCCCTCTTCTACTTCCATTTGTCTTGTCTGTTCAGAAGTGAATGATGCTGACCTTACAAGGTATTCAGGGGGGAAAAGGAAAGGAAAAGAGAAAGAAAAAAGTCAAATATTGTTGCAACTACCTGTATTATGTGGTAGCTGTAGAAAAAACAAAATTAGGCATAAATAGATGCAAGATGTCCCGCAGATTCCTGACAATTTTTTTTTTAGGTTTCTTCCAGAGTTTTCAGATATCCCCATATTCTAGGATCAATGGTCAATGCAGTCTGCAAGTTCCTGCAGGGAGCACAGAATATGTGAGTACTGGAGATGGACAGCAAAAAAATAACATAGGCTTGAAGAACTGTTATAAAGCCAGTCTTCAAAGTAACAGAAAGCAAAGAACTATTATAAAAGACTGAATAGCTGCAGCAAACACGGAACAGGTCTACAAGACTCCCTGATGACAGGGACCAAGCATGAAATACAAGGTCATTTCCATTTTCTCCTGTACCTATAAGAAAAAGCCATATCCCATGTCTGAAAGCTGCAGGGTTTCTGATGCGACACACAAATCTTCTTTCTTTTCAGCCAGAAGGGAAAAAAGGCCAAAACATTCAATAGTATGTAGTTGGGTACTCTCATCTACCAGTTCCACTGTTCCAACAGAAAATTCTGATTTACAGTTTTTGCTTACTGTTCCAATCATGCAGTCCTGTATTGCATCTACTAGAGAAACTGGAAATAAGCCAGCTGCCAACAGCCCAGAGCACAGGGGAGGAAAACAGTAAGAAGCTGCAGAAACTACGATAGCTGTTCAGTGTTTTTAATACAATTCTACAAACCTCTAAGGTCCTAAAATGACACTAGATTCACCATGATGGGGAGGTACGTGCTGAATGTGCTTCAGCCATTAAATAAAAATTATTCAACTCTGGCTAAAATGAAGGCTTTACAAAGTTAATCCCTAGGGCTGACAAGAAAGCGAACAAATATACTAAGTACAGTGGCTTAAGTGATTACAAATGAAAATGCAGCAACTCATATTGGGGCTACTGAGGAGAAAAGGGGAAACCAGTAGAGCACGGGTCAGCAACATATAGCGACGACCAGATCCAGCCTGCAGAACCAAAGGGCTTTGCCTGTGCCTGTAACCATGCTGGGGCCAGGCAGCAAGAAGCTGAGCTAGTTCCAGCAGCTGGAAGTTGCGCCTGCATTGCTGCTACCTCCCCCAGCCCCTGATCCTTGGCTGTAGCATGAGCAAAGCTTCTAGCCAGTGGGGTGCTGCACTCCATCTGGGAAGTGAGGTTGGGGAGTGGGGCTGGGTAGGGGGTCCCCAGGAAGCAGAGGCAGCTTCTAGCAGTCCAGCACTGCTGCCGATCCCTGCAGGCTCAAAACTGTGCCTGCACCTCAGCCAGGGAGCAGGGGAAGCAGCTGCCTAGCCCCAGCAGAGCTTCCCACCAATGCCCATGCCACAGCCAGGGAGCATGGGGCTGAGGGAACTAGCAGTGGCACAGGCCACCAAAGTCACCCACAGCCCATGCCCAACTGGAGCCGGGTTATGTCAGGCCGTTTTGTTAAAGGTTGCTAGCTGCAGTAGAGGATTGAAGCTCTTTAGATCACTGTGCCTTCCTCCAGTCCCTGTATTATAAGAGGAACTTCCAGGTTTCCAGGCCAGGATCAGATAGTACTCTCTAATAATGGGACCACTCTTCCCATGTCCACTTCTGTCCCGTCAGCCCTTGGTCGAGTTGCTCCTCGCTGTAATGCAATATCCAACATGCTGGTCCACAGTGGATTCCTAGGGCTTCTTCTTGTATGCAGCTTCCCTGCTATTCTCAGAAACTTTCTGGGGCAAGGGATCTTCCCACTCTCTCTCTCCCCTTCCCATATCTGACCAGGAAAAAGGATACAGGTTGACAGAAATGCTAGTTTTTTGTTTATCTGGCTCACTGCATTATTATACTTCAGATTTGCATTCACAGTAAAACAGTCTGTTCTTTACTGATTTCTCGTAAGCACAATTGTTCTACGTATTCCTGTTCTGATTGCTGACTCATAACACGGGGCAGACATCTCACTGTGACAGGCACACCTGAAGAGACATGGGTTAAAGTATAAACCTTAGCATGATAATGACTATCTTAGCTTCCTCGCTGTCTTCTTTGTCCTTCTTCCTTTAACAAAAAAAAGAGTCACCTGCTACCCATGCAGGAGCACTTCCCTAAAGGGATCAACATACTACGCCTATACGTAGCTCTCAAATCCTACAAAATAACCATTTCCCAAGTCAGGCACTAATAACATTCACAGAAAAAATGAAATTTCTCTTGTATACACTGTTCAGCAGACTCAAAATATATAATTGTGTACACAGCATCTACCTTCCTTATCAGTACGACAGAGCCACAGGCAATATTCACTGTCTTCTGTTTCTTGAAAGAATCACACAGCACACTAATCAAAAAATAGTACTGTTTCCATTAAAAGAAAGTTGAGAAATTCAGTTTCTCATTTACATCTGCAATGCTCTGTATAAATGTCGGAATTTCCATAATGTTATCTGAGTGCCCAAAACTGCGCTAAAGGCCTCATGAGCAGAGGTTACGACATAGTCATAGTCCAGTCATAACAACTCCTCAACATTTCTAGCTGGGGAAAGGAAGAACCTTTACTTCCTTCAGAAACCATCAAGAAGCTTTGCTGTGCTGTTAATTATATGGAATATCCTACTCCAGAACCACAATGCACTCATTGTACATATCTTCACACAGATATAAAATTCACAATAGAAAGTACAATATAAATCTATAACGCTACGATAACTATGTTGAAGCACTGGTGATGTATAAAACTGGTACACTGAAAATTGGGGAGAACTGAAAAAAATGTTATTTAGCATCTGCCAAGCTGAACAACTGTAGTTACCATGAAAATAGCACTTTCTATTTATAAAATTACAATTCTGAATTTGCCTTTAAACTTGTGATATGTTTATGTTCATCACAAACAATCCCTGACAGATTGAAACAGCAAGGATTCCTCTACAAAATCAGTAGCATAAAGGAAAAATGCAGTCATAAGAATTAATGTGTTGGAATATCTGTCCAATAAGGATAGGGATTTTTTTCCCCTGCAGCCAAAGGAACAGCTACAGTATTTAGCCATCAGCTTCCAGTGCACAGAAAACAGCAGGCCATTATTTCAACCATTCCAGTTAACTTGCTTTGAGCTATAAGCAGCTTTTTAAAAGTTTTTCACTGGCCTTTAAGGCATTGTTTAAACTTAATAAATAAACCCAGTGGGTTGTAAACCTGGATTGCCCATTGTCTCCAAGCCTCAGGTATGTGTGTCCATCTCAAGTGGTGTACTTAGCCAAATAAAAATAACCCTGCTGGCTACCAATGGGCCTCAGATGAGACACTAGACCCAAGCCAGCATAATTTTTTTTTAATATATTGCAGCGCAAATACTTTCAAGCTTAAAAGTGCATAAAATTGATTTGCCTGAGTATAGGCAGCTATTCCTTCACTGTCTGGCTGACGTACTGCTGCAGCACCATGGATTGTAGGGACAGGAATCAGGCAATGTAAACAAGGGAAGAAAAGAAATAAAGCAAACAATTTAGATCAATCTGTACAATGTTCTAGAAAATGAAAGCAATTTGTTTCAGGTGAAGAGGCTAGCAGCTGTTCCTGGTGTCTGGTCAAGCATGGACCTTCAGCAATTCAGAGACCTAGGAAGAGTTTTGATTGGACTATGTCCACCCTGTAGTGACTGAAGACAAGAGCCAACCCATCTCTTCACAGTCTCTCCATATCAGCTTCATGCCATCCAAGCCCCACATGCCCTCCTTTTCTCTCTTGCTCTGTTTCCTCTCCATTCACTTAGCCCATTCTAAGTAAATCTACCCACAGAAATTAAGGAACTAGCATACCATTCATTGCCCTCACAACACTTACTCTTTTTCATTACATGCTTTCTGCCTACTCTTAGTTTGTATATTCTTTGGAGCAGGGCTATCTGCTTCTCTGCAGGTGCATCTACACGTGTATATTAATGACACAATAAACTCCAGTGCTTATTGCAGACTGGTTACTATACTGCTGCAGCACCGGAATCCACCAATAAACACCGATCCCACCCCCCCTGATTGGTGCCTCCTGAGCCTGGGGGGGGCACCAGATTGCTGGTGGAAGAGGGGGGTCCCCCAGTGACCGATCACTGACCAGGGGGTGCACTTCTGGTGAAACTTCCAGTTTTCATGGCTGGTGTTTCCAGGGGGTGAACGTGCACCTGTGTGCACCCTCTGTGTGCTGTCAATGGCACCTGGGGCCATAGCACATTGAGCCAGATCGGAGCAGCCCTGGCTGGCAGGGAACCCGAGGGGTCAGCCTGCCAACCAAGGGTTGCTCTAACCCAGTTCAACATGCTGCAAAAGGACTGGCTGAGGCATGAGGGTGCTCCAGTGCCAGGCTAGCCAGCAGGCAGCCCCTGCACTGAAGCACCCTCATGCCCAGGCAGTTGGGTCAACATCTACACATGTGCTGCTACAAAGTAAAACAACTCCTGCTGCAATGTTTATTAGTTTGTTCCAGCCTAATAGCCCTGCAAATGCAGACACTGAGATGTTTACTGTAGAGCTAATTTGTCTACTCTGCAGTAAATGTCTCATGTAGATTCGCCTTGCATTTTCTATGATGTGCAGTACAAGGCCCTATTCTTGTCTGGCTCTAAGGTACTGCCCTAATAAACATGAGTAATAGTATACATTCATATAAAATGATATTTTAGTCCCACATTATTGAATAACGCAACAGCAAATAAAGAGAGGGATTGGGGTGGGGAACATTGTCAGGACACCAAAAAAGCATTTCTTTCCTTAGAGTTATATCTCCCAAGAAATTCTGACTAAATTTTGGTTTGGGCCATTTACTGATTTTTTAAATGAAAGTTGAAGGAACATTAAATGATTATTGTGAATAAATCCCTCTCTGTTCCTGCTTGGGTCAGTCCAGCTACACCCCTCTCTCTTTCACCTGCTTGCTATTTGGTTCAACCTGGTCACCCAGGTGACTGGGCTAGGGAATTTTTTGAGGGGAGGAGAATGGTCTCTCTGCTTCTGGTGGCAATTTGGAACAGCCACAAGCCTCCAGAGACTCTCTGGATGAATCTTTGTGAGTAAAAACCTGGAAACTAGCTAGGAGATTAGAACTAAGTATTGTAGCTGAGTATTAAAAGGATCCCTGTATTCAAGATCTGTAAGGCTCAATTTACTTTGGTTTGCTCAAAGTGTTTTTTCTAACTTCTTTGTTCTGCCCCACCCTACCCGACTCTTTCCCTCTGATCAATAAAGGGTATTGGTTACAGTATGACTAGCTGTTTCACTATGTAAGGTGGGGAAAAGAGGCCTTTTTGCTCCCAGCCTGGCCACAGAGCTTGGCTCTGTTTCCCTCTGTTGTGCCTGAGGTCAGCCTGGGAGGCTTTGGGCTAAAAGAGGCACCCAGAAATATTACCAGTGGGCAAAACACCCACAAAGTTTGCAGCGTCTGTGTACTCCAAGCTGCACAGAGCCCTATCACAGACCAGTTCCCGTATGGTGGCAGCATTATCCCAGGCTTGCGGGTATTCTCCAGGAAGGGGGATGACCGCCCATAGGCTCCCCAGGAGAGACTCCCGAAGCATAGTTTTGGGCCTCGCACAGTGAGGTGGGTGGCTCTGCATTCCCCCTACTGTGTCACCACAATGATAATGTGTACTTGCAGCCTTTTGATTTAAGGAGCCCCAAATGCTTTACAGACAACAGCTCAGTCTTCACAGCACTGACAGCTACCATCTTAAATTATCCAAGCAAGGGAAGCTAAACCAAAACTAACTGAAACAGGTGTGACCCTTTAATTAGGTCTCATGAAAGGAACAATATTAATAGAATTTCATCACATGTTACCTCCTGACTCCACTTCTAACAACAATTGCACTAGCCAGGTTATTCTCCTTAGGGAGTGACAGCAGCCTGTGTATCTTCTCATCACCCCAGCTTTCTCCTCTTTTTATAACAGCTGAACTCCATGGTCAGACAGGGTTTCTTTGACTGCACCTAGTTTGTCTTGGATGTAGGCTTCAGACTGTCTTCAACAGGAGAGTTTACTCCTTCACAAGCATTAACGTTTTGCAATATTATACAGACATTTCATACTTAAACCTCCAGACATCCTTGTGGGGGAAAAAAGAAAACATAGTTTATACTTAGAGAAGACCAAGAGGGAGAAGTGAATTACCCAAGATTACAGGAAGAGCCAAGCTTGGAACCCAGAACTACCTGTCTCCTAACACTGTGCACTTTCCTACACAGTACATTACATTGTGTAAAAGAAATAGCCAGAGAGGGACGGACTTGTACCTAAGACTATTACACAATATTTCATCCTAGGTCAGAAAACATATGACATTCAGAACATAACGCCACTCTCTGCTGCTATAGGGTCCAGTAAACTAACCACATGAAAATGGATATTTTAAATGTTATTCGCAGGAGTCTTTTTAACAAAACAGTTCACCACACTTCAACAATTTTTATTCCAAATAAAAAATAAAACTGTATAAGGCACTCAGATGCAATTTTTTATGTCTTTGTCAGAATCCTACGACACAGGACTTGTTTCAGACTGTTTTTGCCAATGTTTTGAATCACTGTAGGTGCAAGAGATATGCTTTGTCATCTCTAAAATGACAAGACAATGGTTTGCAATGGCTGTTATTGGAAAGCCAACTCTGGAATAGAACACAGTGGTAGAACAGGATTCTGGTTCCAGAGATAAACCCTATAATACAGCAACACCTGTCAACTGACTCAGCTATCCTGAATGTGCCATGTGCTTCCCAGCCAAGCTGCCCCAAAAACCATCACGTAAATAATAAGATCATTCACTACACAGGTCTATAGAATTAAAAATCAGTGGCTTAGAAGCAGAAGTTAGCCTAGTCTATGGACCTTCTATAATACAATGTAAGCTATTTTTGTCAAAACCAAATTTTAATTTCAAACAGCACCCAACTGAACAGGAAACTGTCACCTTTTAAAGAATGTAATTGGACTCTTACCGAACAGAACTAGTCTTTTATGTGTTGCAGGATTTACCTGAGATACCGGAGTTGACTAGAATTTAGTTGGATTAGAACTGCAGGTAATTGAGAACTGTAATAGGACAACTAAAAGTGAAATGATGTTATTTCATTTTCTATTGATCTGTACCAAATACTGAACTGCAGTATGTTAGCTCTTAAGAGAGAATAGGTGGATCCTTCCAGAAGAATTTTGGCATTAGGATTAAATGAGCCAGATGAATCATAGACACACGCCATGTCGTTTACCTGCTACTGTTGCTTTATAATAAATACAGTTGTGAAGTTTTAAAGTAAAACATTATTTATATGAAACAACATAACATGCTGGGACTCTCTCTCTTGCTTCATATAGGAAAGTGAGTCTTAGCAAATATGGAGACACAAAGCCAGCATTTAATTTAAGGATTAAGGCCAAGAGATCAGAGCTATGTTTTTCAAAATAATTTAATCCATATTTAAGTTACTAAACAAGTGGCAATTTTTTTAGAAGTGATAAGGATCTAGAAATTTCCACTGAAGTCCAGGCAGTTGCATTATACATTAAAGAGCTTCCTAATATCATTTTTCTATTGAAGCTACCAGTATATTAGCAAAATAATGCTACAGGTGCAGGTGGGAACGATAGCCAGTTTGGTACAATGCTTGTTGAAGGACTGGTAATGATGTTCTGTTCCCTGCTGTGCAACAAGTTTACTGTGTGACCTTGGGGGAAAATAACTGCTGTCTGCCTCACTGACCCATCTGTGAAATGGAGATAACAGCACTTCCCTACATCATGGGTATGTTGCAAGAATAGGCATGTTGAAGAATGCCCTGTATTCAAGTACTGTGATAATGGTGATCATCTCTATAATAATGGTGATCAGAATCACCAGAGCTAGATCTAGTTACTCAGAAAAATTATCTATGCAAGTATAAATAGGAGTGAAAAACTGGTCTTTGAGCTGTCTCTGCATTAAGATGTGGGCCACACTATGGAAAAATATGAGCACTTTGCTGTATTGAGTTCCTTTAGGCATAAAGACTGATTCCACCTAATGGAATAACCTTACATTGTATGTGATGGCTCCAGTTACAACATGACTACTGAAGAGGTTAATTAAATATTGCTGAAAGTACAGCATTATTCTTTCAGCAAGATTCCTTCCAGCCCAAGCTGTGCTGCAACAACTGGGTTCTGTTTAAACATAGCAGCATGCATTTCTCAGATCAATTAATTATCCAGAGATTCCCATGAAATATTAGCTGCAGTAACTCAGCAGCACAAAACAAATTAGATTCAAATGCAAGCCGCACAGCTGCCTTCAATTCTGATGTCAGACAGAACCTTGAAAGGGAACCATTGCTCATATCCAAAGCTTGACATTACATTCAAGAGTGATGTAAAAAGTGCTCACAAGGTTATATTAACCAATCATGTTATGGCTGGCTTATCATTGCTGTACAGTTTAACTGAAAATGTCCCACAAGCTTCAGCACTATGCTCAAATGTACAAACATGTGATACCAGATTTGATTTAAAAAAATATCAGCAGACCTTGAAATTGACTGCTACCAATCTACCTGCTTTTATTTTTCACCATTCAAACAGAGATGTACAATGTCCTGTTAAGGATTCTGGGTAGAGTAATCCAGCAGACAATTCATCTATTAAATACTATTTTGAGGAGAACTATTTAGCAGTGCCACAAATAAGAACAGGTAAAGGGCATTAAATGATATGCCCTCGATGGTACTGTAAGCTAACGGAAAGCTTCACCAGCCAAGGAACAAACTAACCCTTTAGGCATTAGTTCTGTTAAGGCTCTTTCCTCAGGGCTCATTTTATTGAACACAACATGAAAAAAAACCCTGAAACAGTAATTCCCATGTCCTTTTCCCTGATTTAGCCAGCAAGGAGTTTCTACTTCATTTCATGCTGCACTCCTGAAGAACTTGTTAAGCCTTTACACAAATGGAATTTGTGTCTTGTCATATTATATAGCTTGGCATTCCAGTTATAATGCATGGTGGTTGTAATTTCAGAAAATTGGGGCTGCATGCATACATTCAAATTACCCAGGAGAATTTTCCCTGGTTTGTTCTCCTGGCAGAAAAACTTACCCAGAGATGCCTGAACAGACATTTAAATACTGAGCCCCCAAAGAGCTGAAAGGTTGTAGTGCTGATGCTGTGCAGAGGAGCTACTGTGTACACATCTCAGCGTACTCTGCAGGTTCCTCAGTCTGTCTGGCAACAGACGGCAAGAGTGCACAGGGAATCCCACACTGCTCAGGGTCAGCCTATGTCTCCCTGCTGCACAAGGGATTGTGAAAGGGATGTGTGCTGGAGCAGTAATAGAGTACAGTTGGAGCAACACATTGTCTCCCTTTGGGAGCGGGGAGGAGAGAGGGGAGGTGCAAAGTATCCTGGGATGCTGGAGAATTGTCTGGAAGACAGTACTGCACAATCCTTCAGCATCCCAAGGTGTTTTGTTCTCCCCACCACGTGAAGACAGCTTGTCACTGGACTCTGCTGCTCCAGCCAAGCAGGGAACAGAATAACATTCGCTCCCCCTTCACAATCCTCACATTGTGCTACAGGAAGACACAAGCAGTCTGGATCAGACAGGGCTTCCCTGCATGCTGCTGCTATTCTAGCTCTGGGCAGGCTGAGGGAGTATGCAGAGCACGCTGAGGTATGTGCACAGTCCCTCGGGCTGTGCAGCATCAGTACTGCAAGCTCCCTGGCCTTCAAGGGCTCAGCATCATATTTCTGTTCAGGTGTCTGCAGGTAAGGTTTGCTACCAGGAGGACAAACCTGGGAGAATGCTCCCAAATCATTTGAATATTCACATGCAGCTTGAGCTGTGGCTTCTCTCAGAAGAGTAGGCTTTACAGACATTTGCTCTCCCAAGAGATTGCCAATGGAAATAAATTAAAACTCTTTGGCATCTTCTCTCTCTTTATTTCACTTGATCAGCAATGACTTGCCACTAATGTAGGGTGGTTAACACTTCCTAGAGTGATTGTACATAAAGTATAATTAGCTCTTTGGAGAAAGCTAACGTAAGGCTTATGCCACAATGAAGTCTTACTTATGCTCAAAGTAAGGTTCACTCCCTGCAGGAAGGTTTAGTTTTACCTTTTCAAAATTAATTGGGAAAGGCTAGTCATTAAAGTAGTCATCTTTTTTTAAAGACTGACAAAAATGCATTTAATTTGGAAAAGAGGTTCTATGATGGAGCAAAAAGACAAATGATAGTGATGGAGATCATTCAGATTGGGTTGACATTGGACAGCTATGGCATGTGATAAAGGTAAGCTCAAGAAGATTTGATTTTTCTCCCTAATTATACGATGGGCGATATGTCTTGTTTTGAGCTAATGGGAGAACCCCGAGGTGATTCATTCAATCAGAGTTGCAGTGGGAACATTAAATCTTTGTCACTGCAGATTTTTGGCACTGGTCTCTCGATTATCAATCAAGGGTTTTGCTTAGGGGGTGTACAGCTGCTCATGCAGGCAAACTTCAGAATCACAAACACAATGGGAGGCCCACACAGACTCTTGAATGCTATCTTAATGTTCTCATCTTTGGCAGGAAACAGAGACTTTCAAGCTTAGATTTTCTTTTATGGTCTGGGGTTTGGTTTGGGGAAAATACACCAAATAAATCTAAATATTCAATTAAGAAAAAAATAATATAGCCCTGAAAAATGCATTCATCAGTGTAATTTTTTTAGTCCCTTTTACTGTAATTAGTATTCCTTCCATAGCTGCAGAGCTGAATCTGCAGTTGGGTGAAAATACTAAGAAACTATTGAGAGCGGATGTCTTATTTCTCGTACTGAGGTTATAAGCTCACCTGTTGTGTGCTAGAATTGTCTACAGCCCAGATGGGATGATGAAGGAGGATGAGTCTGTTAAGTAATAGCTCAATGGATCCAGCTGTAGTGATCTGTGGCCACGGACTCATGAGATAGATATCAGAAACAGTCTTTATAGTCTTAGAAATCCCCCTCCCCCCAAACCCTGGGGGTAGGCTGACACAATAAAGGTGTGCTGAGAGAAATGCAGATGATATTTTGAATCTTCTCCTATCATTAACATACCAGCAAACAAGTAATTTCCCCTTCTATTAGTCAATGAATTATACATATGGAATAGCTAATATCTCAAACATTAACTATGCATTAGAAGTCTTTTGCATTCAGTCTCTTTGGTCTGATGAGTTTGGGTTTATTCAATCTAGTTTCATTCATAGGTTCCAACAGGAGTAGAATATGTGGTATTGCCAAGCCTACTCTCACACAGAAACCACTGCTAGCCCAGTTGGGTGAAAATACTTAGGAATTATTGAGAGCAGATGTCTTATTTCTTTTACTGAATTTATAAGCTCACATGTTGTGTGCTAGAATTGTCTACAGCCCAGAGACAGCAATATGTACTTCATTTCAGTCCCTATTTCATGATAAAGGAAACAACTATATCTGATTTCAGACCCCTGTCTCTTTTCTGGCTTCCACCATTTTATTTTGTTCCTACATAATTTTGACTTAATGGAATTCAATCCAATTTCCTAGTGAAAGAACTTCCCATTCAATTAGCTTTGTACGCTTAGCTTGGCTCCTGCAACAAGGAAGAAGGACATTTAATAACAACCCACTTTAAATGAGTCTCTTTTCTGAACATAAAATGGCTCTATTGAAAACACTTAGCTTCCAATCTAATTTTGCTTTGTAATATTTTTTCATGCGGTCCCATTCAAACTATATCCCAGGGCATCTCCAATTAATAAACAATCATCTGAGTCTTTGACTGAGATGGGTCATGACAGCTGGATTAGTTTTTGATAAAAAAGAATTTCACTCAATAGCATTTTATTATTTCTGAGGCCTTCCATATTCCACTCAACTATTTTGCTTCATTTTCCCTTTTTTTTTCCTTCTTTCTTCACATTGCCAGTTTATATATGCCCTGACTTCATAATATAAGAAACAAATAATTGCAGCTGCAGATTCAGCTATAAGCAGTTACTCAGCTAGCCTGAAGGGAAAATGTTTTCAGAAACACCTGGACTCACTGCCAGAAAATCAAGGACACTTAGAAATAATGCAAGAAAATAAAGCACCTGCTTATACTGCTTCAGAAAACCTGGAGTCAGTATAGAAGAACCCCACTGTGACTGATAATATTAGATCAAAAAAACCTGGAAACAGTTCAAGAAAGATTTCTGCCAATGTGCAGAAATGCCTGGAAATATAGTAAAGCAATTAAATAATAAAGGCATAGATCCACAGGCTATAATACACAAATTCAAGGTTTTTAAATAGCACAGTGTAGCAGGCCTGGTCAGGAGAGATGGTGAAAAGAATGCGACCCAGTGAGAAAAAAGTTCTCCTTTCAGAAAAATGCAAGTAAATTACTTCAAAATTACTTCACATAGTGGATGATCCTGTTGATATTTTCTTACACTTGTGTGCAAAACACAGATATCTATTCAGATGCCTGCCTTACGAAATCCCATAATATAACACGGATGAGGGAAGGGCAGTCAAGTGGTAAGACAAGCAACTCCTTACAGTTTATTGGTTAATAAACTATAGAACTAGACTGTACTGGGCCCTGATGAACCTGTTGACAATTAAGAGAAAACCCAACAGGTTTTATAGTGGAATTTAAGGAAAGACTGGAATCTAATTCAAATTTCTTCGGATGACCCTACTGCAGGATCCTCAAGCAGAAGCATCACTCCCCACTGGAACTGGTAAATGTATAAGTTCAAACCAGGATCTGAATGTTATGGTTTCAGAATATTTTTATTATTAACTGCCCTTCTGCAGTGTATAGTATGCAATATTCAATATATAAATACACACACTGCAATTTCTGAGTTTTTTTAAAGCAGAATCACATTTTAAGTACCAGGATGCTTTTAAACCAGTTTTTTCATAAACTGTAGAAAACTCTGAGCCAGCACAAATGTGCTCTTTTCTGCAAGAAAAAACTGTGTCCAAATACAATATATAGTGACTTGCAAGCTATTTTTCATGTAGCCCATTCCAGTGCCATAGGCAATATGTATCAACCATTTATCTAAGCTCTAAAAACTGCACATCACATCTTTTCTGAATTATATTGTACTATTTACACTCCTTGACAAAGCTGTCAGTATTTGGAAAAGTAAAAATGCCTTATATCATTTTTGCTGTGGGCATGAAGTTTTCTAAAAGTCACATTTCACTAGCAATAATGGTAATGCAAAAACTGTATTGGGCTAGCTATGCTGAACTCCCCTCAGATAGCAAGGAAAAGATGAAGTCATGGCCCTGTCTCCATGGACCCACCAGTTAGAATTGGCCAAATAGTGGAGTAACAGCCAGACATCCTTCTGTGTAATTGGTTCAATGCCTATCACAGCTACCATGAAAAAATTGTGGTTCAATGCCACCAGCACCAGTGGCCAACATCTTAAATGTAAACTAAAGACCACAGTGTTTACATTTCTAATAGTCTTGACAATTGATATTCCTAGAGTCTGTATCCAACAATGAGCCTAACACTAAAGGAAGAATCCCTAGGAGTAAGAGGATGTTTCTTTTTCCATGACTATTCATTCACTATCCTTCCTGTGATTGTTAATTAGTGCCACTTTTAGGGATGTTTATTGTGATTCAGACCTTTATCCATCAGAAGCTGAACTGAGATTTAACATAAATCACATAGAGCACAAAACAGTTTTAGGATGGCAGTGATGTCTATCAGTTCAGTAATGTTGGAATTACAGTCAGGCCTTGATTTACATGGTGGTTACATTCTTGAAAAAAACATGGTGCAAATAGAAATCACATAAAAAGATATCAAGGGTCTATGAGAAATAAGGGTTTAGGTTCCAGATGCAGCTGATAATTTGGCTGATAAATGCCCGTGCATGCGCACAACCACAGCACAGCACGCAGGCAGCAAAGAGCACAGCCCAGCAGCTTGGAGAGCTGCATGCAGCTGATAAGTCTGGTGTGATGGAAGGGAGGGGAGAGGGAAGAGGTGTGGGGGGCACAGATCAACACACCCTGCTGTGAGGGAGTGGGGCAGGGGCTGCCCTGCCAGGGCAGGGTGGGCATGGGACAGAGCCATGGATCATCTGGGGAACATGTGGGGGGTGGCTCCCACTGCTGAGCACACCCTGGAAGGGCACAGG
>NW_017728943.1:91345452-91372929 GCF_001723895.1 Crocodylus porosus | reverse complement strand
GGCTGCATGCAGCAGTGGGAGCTGCCCCCCTCCCCCTTTCCCCAGATGAGCCATGGCTCTGTCCTGTACCCGCCCTGCCTCAGCTGAGTAGCACCTGCCCCAGCCCCAGCCCCTGCCCCACTCCCTCCCTCACCACAGGGGGCATTTATCTTCCGCCCCCCGCAAGCCTCTTCCCTCCCCCATCCCCTTCCAGCACAACACACTTACCAGCTACACTGAAAGCAGCATGATGGAGGTGGGGCGGGAAGTGACCAGCTGATTCTAGATGCATCTAAGTATCTTGGCAACTGCTGCACCATGTAAAAGTAAATCCATGCCATGTACAAAATTAAAGGGTTACAATTACTTGACTGAACATAAGTGAAACTGCAAAAAAAGAACCATGTAAATTGAGGCCCAGCTATACTAACTTACAAGAAAATCAAAGGGCTTTATGGAGTGATCAAAGTCCTGGTCCTCCAGACCACTAGATAGGTTGTATTAGGAGAACTGTAATAAAGGTTGGACAGTCCCTAGCTCCACATCACAGGTTCCACCTCTCTCTGTCAAGTGCATGAGCCAGGCAGGTCCCTAACATACTGAATTCAACAGCGTAGCTAGGGTGGGGAGACATCGGCAACCATCCTGGGTGCCGACAGGGGCTGAGGGGAAGAAAAAGTGGCTTTTCCCATAGCTGTGCAATTTTAATTGTGGGGGGGGGGGGGCAGCAGCAGCCAGAAGTTATCACGGTCCCTGTGTGCAACAGCCAATGCAGGTGCTCTGCCGCATTCTAATGCTGCTGTTAGAATTCCTAATTTAAGTGTTTTTAAATGCTTTAAAATATGCAAGGCAAATTTGCAAAGTCATGCTCCATGCATCAGATATAAAGAGTCCAGTTCCATAAAATCAGTAAATCTATCTTAAAGAATATTCCCCTCTTTATTCACAGTGTGAAATCCTGGCCTTATGGGAGTTCTGCCATTGAATTTAGTGGAACCAGGTTTCACCTATAGTTTCCCTTCCATAGGGGTTTCACTTGTCAGAGATGTCTATGGTTTATACCAAATTTACTTCACTTCTGTCAGCAATAGGGTTCTTCGACTTTCTGGATATGCTGTGGAGCTCCCCTCCCCTGCCCCACACCACTTACTCTTTTTGCCAAACTTTGAAGAAAATATAAGGCTGTAAGTGATAGCATTGTGGAAGGCAGGATTGCACTGATGGAATTTGGGGGCGTGGTAAAGCAGTTTTATTGCTTTTGCAGTTCAGTGACTGAAAAACTGGCCTACTATATTGAAAACTGCGGTCATGTTTTTCAAAAGTTATTAGCAATTGAATGCCTTGGTTTTTGGGTGCCCAGAGTAAGACACCTGAAGGGCCTGATTTTCAGAGGGTGGATGCTCAGTACTCTGAAACTCAAGTTCTCTTAAGATGTCTCAAGTTAGACAGCCAAAAACTAAGCCACCCAAAATTCCTAGTCACTTCGGAAAATCTTGGGCCTGATCTTATTTTCTCTCTGAGATGTCCAAGTTGCACCTATGTGGCTTTTAATCATTTAAGACCATGTCCACAGGGTGAATTAGCCATCTCCAGCAGTGGCACTCTCAAGCATGACAGCCTGCTCTGGACAAGCTACCTCCTAAACCAGAAGTAGTATATGTGCACATGCACAATGCAGCAGGTGAGCTAATTAGCCAATGGGATGCTAGCTGACCCTGCCAGCAGTACTAATTATCCTACCTGAAGTGCCACACAGGTCATGCTAATCTGCTTCCACCTTAGGAGCATGCTGCTTCCAGTAGCATGTCATCCTTAGAGCACTTGCTGCTGAGACAGTCTATTTTCATTTTAGTAGGTGAATAAAATGCATAAAGAGCACTGGGAACATGACCATAACCCACGGATCACTTCCCCCTTGGTGGGGTGGCAGAGAACCCTCATGAGCTACAGAATTAGGCTCTATTTTCCATGCCCCATGATCTTGCATCCCATTGGGCCAGCTTCAACAGAAGGGATGGATGGTGCTGTCAGTCTCACACAGCCCAGAGCCAGGAAAGAAGTAGATGTGGGGTTCACACCTGTCACATGTGGCCTAGAACTCGCCCACTCCTTTGAGAGGTACCCTAACCACCAGGCTATTGAGGAAAAGATAATTGAACTTCCCTCTTGACCATCACTGTGCTTTAATTTAAACTAAAGTCAGTTCTGCTATCTATTAAGTATTCTGATTCAAGTAGATGTTTCTCTTCTAAGCAAACTGCTGATCTGGTTTCAAAAATCTGGAATTTTCAAATTTCTGGCAGGTCCCAAGCATGCCAGATGTATGAGGCTATACTGTATTACAAATCAGATGCTCTTGGGCAACCCCCTCCCTTTCCCTCTGTGCTAGCAGCTCCCCCCTTTACTCCCCATCCTATTCCCTCACCTCACCCTCTCTGCTTATACTTCTGAGAGGTGATCTGCCCACTGCTGCAACTGTCCTAGCTTCTCCTGCCCTGTTCCAGCTGGGGCTACAGACAGCAGCTACACAGGGAGCTGGGCTCAGCCAGGGACAGTGGCAGCAGTAGTTTGGTTCACCCATCCTGCCTTTGCCCCCAGACTAGCAGAGAAAACCCAGGAACACTAGCAGGGAGGGGAACCCCCCTGCCATTGCTCTTTTTGTCCCAGGTTGAGCTTGGCTCCCCACACAGTCTACCAAGAGTAGGGTAGGAGTGGCTCTGGGGCTCCCTGACCCCTGGGTCAGCTGGGGCACCAGTGGCAGGGAACGGGAGGAACAAAGGGAAGAGCGCTGAGCAGACGGGGAAGGGGTGCCAAGAGAAGTGATTCTTACCTGCTTCGGGGACTTGGACCTGCAGCACAGTTTAAGAAGAGGGGTGCAGCTGCACTACTACACCCTCTTTGGATCTGGTTTTGCTTATAATGAGAATGGAGGTTCCTAGATCTTCAGTGTTTAGTAGGTGGAATAGGTTCTAGGCCTTCATATTTACAACAGATAGCAATTATTATAGGGTATTAAATATTGCAAAGTGTCAAGAGCCCAATGCAGCTGAGGACAAATAAAAAATAAATGAAATTTTAATTGTCCAGATATTCATGCCTGACTAAGGACAGTATCATGCAAACTTCTAATGAGTGAACATTCAGGTGCCAAATGATTACACACTGTTCAGAGACTGAATGACAGTGTATGTAATTATTTCTGACACAGTTTCCTCCAGAGAACAGATATATATTGTTGTGGTCTGAACTAATATTCCCTTGGTGCTGGGTTATCATATTTTGGTTAGAAAAGTTGTACTGAGGAAAGGTAACTTTCTCTTGAATTACTCCACATCAGCATCATTAGCACTGTATCATGTGGCCACTGTAAATCAAAGATCTACGCTCACAACCCAGAGATGTGGCCCACAGCCAGTTTGTGATTTTTTTCCTATATGGCTTTGCAAAGGGTCTAGAATTGATAAGAAAGATACATTTTCTCCAGGCTTGACAGATAATTAAACTTGATGGTTTCTCTTAGATAAGCCTGCTTTTACTAGGAATCCTAACACTCAAGTTAAAACATATGGGGCAAGGGATGCTTTTTAAAAATAATTTCTGCTGACCTGTGTAGCCCATTCATTTTGCATCAGACCTTCCACTATACTTTAGCCATTATTCAAAAAAAGTAACAGTTCAGGACATAAGTCTTCTAGCTCAGAGTGTTTAATATTTTAATTAACATTGCTCAGCCTGCCACTGAAATTTAATTTCCTCTGTGCATCTTTATTTACACAAAACAATGAACCCACAGAGTATCCAGTCTTCACACAACTAAGGTCCAGGGGCCACCGTGGCAGTTTAACAGTGCATATTTTATGTAAATAGCTTCCATCCACCCTCATCTTCAAGAAGTTGTGGCCCATAGAGATTATACATCACAGCTTTCATTATCACCTACAGAAATTACACATTCCTGCATACATTGTTTCATCCTGACCTGAGAAACCTCCACATAACATTCTGGGCTTCTCTGAGGCCAAAACACACTGGAAAAACTCCAGAGTCTCCATGTGTTTTGTAGGATGCCTAACAGCCAGACTACCTGCTGGCTCTTATATTGTTGATTAGCACATTAGAAATTTTATTTTTGTATTCAAAATATTGGATCATAAGTCCAAAAGAAGATAGTTATAACTATGTTCTTGTTGCTGAAACAAGAGGAGCTCTCTCTATCACTACAGATTTAACTCCTAACCTGGGACTGGATCCTGTCTTCCTTTTGTGCCGATTACTACTGGCTTCAAGGTCAGACTTTTTACTGACCTCCTCTTTAGGTCTATGCAACGTGCAATAATCATTACCCGACCAGAAGACAAAATTAATTAATTTTATATGTAGAAATTGAGCCTAATTCTTTCCTGGTATGAATCAGCATAAATTTTATTGAGGTCCATAAAGCTCTGCTAATTTATGGTGGCTGGCAATCTGGTCTACAGGCTTTATACTACCTATTTAGTACATTTGTAGATTCATAGATTTTTTGGAAGAGCTATTATAATCAACTTTTTAATTTAAAAAAAAACAAACCATGAGGCATTTGAACATATAAAGAAGAAAATACAAAAAAAAATAGGAGATTATTATGAGTCTAGATATGCCAGGGAAACACAAATTTGCTCCATCATATATTTAACCATTGTTTAATCTCTTGTTTGTATTGCAGTCCCAGTTCTGAACAACTTTTACAGGAAACAGATTAATTCTTGATGTTACTCTGTTAAAGCTAATGGGAATTAGTTGGGCCTAGTTCAGAAGATGCTCATTGTCACAAATATATTTCTTTTTCAAACCATATTAGATCCTGCATCTGTGAAAGTTTTCTCCTGTAGTCACGAGTCTCCCCCATCCCGCTCCCTCAATCTGGTGGAAGGCAGTTATTGAAGGGAGTTATGGTTGTAGAAAATAGGATGACCCTAGAGCCATTTATATGGCAAGCTTTGAATGACAGGACAAAGTCCTTGAACTTGAACTCTGCATTCAGTTTTGAGCCAATGCAGAAGGTAGAACAACAGAGTGACATGTTCATATAGCACGTATTGTTAAGCAGGTGAGCATTAGAGGTATTTTGTTCCAGTTAGAGCTTTTCAGGTCATGTGACTTCTAATGGATGGATTTGTAAGATAATAGTAAGTCTTGGAGGCCATGGATAAGTAGATCAGGCTAAGCAGTTCTGTCCTCCAAAGAATGACGTATGGCTTTCTTGTAAGTCACACATGAAAGTAGCAATTTCCATGACCATTTGGGCCTTGAATTGGCCTAAAGGACTTTAGGGCTAGATATAGTAGTTTAGGGACATCTGTTTTCAGTAGTGAGAGATAGTACAGAGAAGGTACATTCTTCTCAAGTGCTTCTCTTCTGCCAATTTTACTACAGTTTGCAGTCAGCTGTTCTTTACCCAGTTGTTAATACTGGCTAATTAGCAAGGGAGGAACTAGGAGTTAGTGCTATTTATGCGTGATATAGACAAGGTTAGAATTGTGTGTTGTCTGCAGCCTGTTAGCCCCTGTTGTCTCTCAGCTCTCCTGATGGCTTTATGTAAACATTAAATGTTATGTCTGAGACTGAGCCTTACAGAACTCACAAGCGCTTTTTACACCTGTAAGTTCAGTCCAAAAAGTGGGAAGAAGCCATTTCCAATTGTTTCTTTTCCCCTTCAGCTTCTAGAAGGTAGGACATAAGTAGTTGGTGAACATTGTCACATGCCACAGGGAGGTCCAGAAAGATGGGTGTAGACTTACTTCCTTCTTCTATGGAGAGGAAAAGATCAGCAGCAGAATAATAATTGCCTCTGTACTAAGACTTGTTCTGAATCGTGACTGGAAGGTCTGTGATCTTGACAGCTACAGGTGACACTCAAGACTCTTTTTCTAGTTTCAAAATGAACATGATTAAAGAACAGAAGTCACTATAAGCCATTCTCAACATTTCTAAAGACAAGCCCTCTTTCTTTAATAGTTGTTGGATCTTTGCAAGAGTCGGGGTGGGTGAACATATGTTTTAATATGACAACAATTATCTTTATTTATAGTTCCTAGGGAAGGTGTGTTACATGCACAAGGGCCAATTCTGATGCCTGAGGAAATACTTGACAATGGTACTAACAGTATCACACAGCCAAGATGTATAAAGCTGTACTTTAGAGCAATAATAAAAGTGATTGACCTACCTTGTTTTACTATTGTAAGTTACTGACTGTAACAGGAGACTCCCTCCCCCATTACTTGGAGGAAGTAAGAACAGGGCAGCAGAAAGTAAGCTACAGGCAATGAGCTAAAGAACCCCTGTTATGATAGCAGAGCAAATGCAGCCTGCAAAAGGCAGTAGAAGCAAGTAGTTAAGTCAGCTCAGCCAACAGATTGCAGGTAGTAGAGCACTAGGTAGCTGAACAGAGGATTAGCAGCACTTGGACCTTACTAATAGCAAGCCAGGTCAAGTGACTGGAAGGGAGAGGAGAAAGGACCATATAAGCCTGAGCCTGGGGCCAAGGCTCAGAATCTTTGTTTTGCAGAAGCAGCTTGTAGGAAGATATAATATGTGTTTTGTTGCTGTTTGGGGTTTATGTTATGCTGTGAGGTTTAGGGTGGCTTAAAAGAGAAGAGTAAGCTATAAAGGGCTGCCTGAGATGAGGACTGCCATCCCACCATTCAGGGGCTGTTCCAAGGATCCAGTGCACTGAGGTAGGCTGGGGACCCAGCAGGGAGAGAGCGTGGAGGAGACTAGAGATGTATGCCAGCATCTTGGGCTGTTGGCTTGGAGTCCAGCATGTGCAGCCCAGGCTGTGGTCTGGGACACTGAGAAAGGAACTAGGGACCATAGGATGGCTTAGAGAGGTAGATGCCCTAGAAGGGAGCCTGACTAGGAGGCTCCTAGCGAAGCTGTTCTAAAACCTAAGAGTTAAGAGGTGAGGAGGGGATGACAGGCAGCCTAATGAAGAGTTGGGCAGGACGTGGCACCAAAAGCTGGGCTCTGGTTCTCTGAAGGCAGCCTGCCAAATATATTAATTTTGACATCAAGGTGTGACAGGTGAGAAAGTGAGGCCAGATTGGGGAAAATGAAGTCAGAGAATGGGTGTAGGGTGACCCCCAGGTGGTGCTGCAGCTGTCGCTGGAGGTGGAGCCATTACCATGACTTTCTAACATATTTTCTACATCCCATTGGTTAATAATAATAATAATAATGAGTATAAATCATGCTTCTTACTATGCAGGTGATAATCAATGTATTAGCAATCTGCACTGAGAAGAAACAGAAAATTGATCTCAAGACTTAGACCTTCCTTTGGCTTTTGGAGCAGCTTTCACCCATGTCTGCAAATTTGCTTGGATTCCCATGCAGCTGACCTTTCTTTCTTCTGTAGTCTTGTTGACTTGATTTTATATACATTACCCTTTGAATAAGTTAACCAACCATTTTGCTCAAAGCAGTTCAGCCTCCAGCTATCACCACATCAATTTCTCTTTGCCCAAAGCCCTTGTGAAAAGAGAATCAAACAGAACAGAATACAGTGTGTTTTCATATAATACCTTTCATTACCAGATATCCCAAGGGCAATAGGAGAGAGATTGCAAGTACAGTAACTTTGAAAGTAAATGTGGAAGTTATTATGTGTTCAGCAACGGCTCGCGCACAAATTTAGACACAGAGCTTCTTTTTAATAAGGAATAAAGTTGAATGAGATATGATAAAGATTCTCCATCTAAGTCCTTAAACTCTTACCTCTGTGCCACCAACGGGTTCTCAGAAATCTTCCTGGTGGCCTATGGAATAAGGCAGATGCTTGAATGTTATGCAGCTGAATATAATCCAGTTGTATAGTAGGTAGAAACAGAGAAGCTAATGAAGCAGCATTTTGATTTTTAGGAGGGTAGGTGGTTTCTGAGGGAACTTTCATCTATTAAGCAGTCAAGGATAAAGTCAGAGAACCCCCTTTCACCCCTTCTATAATGGGTTGTGAAATAACTGAACTTGCAGCAAGTCAGCAGCCAGGTCTGGGCAGAATGGCACTTTCAAACTTCTGCTTTAAAGCTTAACAGATCTAACAGGTAGCATCTGCTTCATGCTGCATCCATGTGGCAGCAGACCGGAGGCCTGGTATAAGGGTTCTGAATCTCAACTCACTGTGCTTAGTTCACTGGCTGTGATTTAGATATGGGCAAAATAATCACTTGGGAAATATACATAAGATAGAACTGCAATTTGCACACTTATGCACTTAATTGCTATGGTAAGTATCATCTAAATGGAGGAAATAAAGGCAGGAAATGAACTCAGAAGGGAGGGCATATACCTTTTTTCTGATAGTTACTGTCATTTAGCAGTAGGGTACGTGACTTATAAGGATGTTTAATCAAAAGTCTTCCCTAGTTCTCAAAACTTAACGTTAGCCTAGTGCTGGCATCGAGGTAGTGCCATATCTGCACCAATTCAGGCACATAGATCTGCAGGTAATTAGTTTAGCAGAGGTGTTCAACACCCAGCCCACAGGCCAGGTGTAGCCCCTGTCATGTCACCTTGTCATCTGGGACTCCCCATGGGGCTGTGGCCTTGTGTGCAAGGTCAGGCATGCAAGGCAGCATGGTGCCTAATCCCAATACAGGGGGACCTGGCAGAGGAAACACAGGACCCCCAGAGCATGATCCTGGCACATAGAGCATGATCCAGCTTGCAGACTAACCCCACATCCTTCATTTGGCACACAGAGCTAAAAGGTGAACACCCCTCATTTAAAATACTAATCTCTCAACAGTTGTTACAGAAACGTGAGACAGGGAGAAGAGATTTTCATCTTAAAAGACATTAACAGCATGCCTAATGACCCACATTAAGCAGAGCCATACTTCCTTGGCAGACATGTATCTGCTGTTGTATTCTGCAACACAATTGTATATCTTTGGGATTTAAAAAAAAGTAAGAAAAAAGAAAAAACAATTCCCACCTACAACTGACACTGCTCTCACGCAGCTGCTTGGTCAGAGGCTCTCACGGAGCAATGGTCCCTGAGTATGCTAGTGCAGTGTGGGCACATTGGACAAATAACCCCTGCTCTACCAGAGAAACACTGATCTAGCTGATTTCACATACTGACACACAATATTTTCACATAATATTTGCAATCTGCTGCCTCCATAGTATTTTGAATCACATGCAGTTTTGCTATTAATCACAAAATAGATGCCTGGAAATGACTCAAGCTTATTTACTTAAAAATCACTGAAATATTTTGTGTAACCTCCAAGTTCATTAGTTATCAGTTGCAATATAAATACTGCTACATTGTAGGAGACACTAGACATAGACCAAATGCCTTGGACACACATGCAATGACATTTTTATATCTGAGGGTCCAGTTTAGTATAACAGTTTACGAAAAAGACCAGACATGACAGAACCACAAACCTTTTAGCTGTGATGATTATTTTTGCTTCAGGCAAACCATTTCTTTGTCTTCTAAACTGTGGACTTTTTAGGAGGAGTAGTTGTTGTCTTCACTATCATACACTACTCCCACTCTTCGACAGGCTTAAAGCACAGGTGACATGAAAGGATTTTCCTTCTCTTCATATTGATAATTCTTAATCAGGGTTTATTGATCCTTTCAAGGGTGCTATCGGGTGCCACACAATGTTAGCATTGTTAGGGGTGAAAATATGATTTGTATCTTAAACCCAGAGACTTCCATTAGGAATTCATAGTGTTAAAAATATTCTACCCTTCTATGTTCTGAGTTCTTTTCAATAAAATAATTGCTCTATTACTTTTTTGTAATTAAAAAAACCCTGAAATCTAAGAGCTGGCACTTTCCCAGGGGTGGTTCAAGGCTAAAACACTTGAAAAACCACTGCTTTATATTCTTAACTTTTCAGAGAAAAAAATCTTGGTGCTGATACAGTTTCTATAAGAAGCTTGGGACAAAACAATTTATCTCTAAGATATAAACCTTTAAAGTTTTACATGCATTGTAATAGCTAAACCCTTGAGAAGGAGGAATTCTAGGAAATACACCTGTACAGTGAACCTGGAGAGAAAAGGTTACAAAATGCATCATTAAATTTTTCTCATAACTCATGCATTTAAAATAACAGTGACCATTAACAGCACTTGACATTCAAGAAAACCTGCAAAAATCAATAAAGTTTTTAAGACACAAACACATCATCAATCCAGACTTACAGACTCACATTCCCTGGAGAAAAAAGGAAGAAGCAAAGATTATCTAAGTTTACTGCTGTTGGGGGGATCATAATATAAATTCGTACCGCAAAAACCTGAAAAAGCAGACTTACTTAACTGGTTATTGGACTCTGATACACTTCCCAAGTCACTGTCATCATTTTTTTATTTTGTGTCCCTTAGGCAACAGTAAAAGATATTTAAAAAGGGACTGGCTTCATCAAAATCACTGAAACTATATTTTAGTGTATTTTATCTAGGCAGAAGTATATGGTACCAAAATGACATCAATTCTCAACTGTGAGAAATCATCCCTCAGGGATATTATTTCTTACCAGCGCCCCTTTTGAGTGGCTTAGGCAATATCAGGGAACATCAAGATCCATGATTCCTCAAAGCAAATGTATTATTTCCACATAGTAGTAATTACGCTGGCACACAGAGTGAGAAGTTATTAACGTGCTACCTGAGTGCATATCCTTTGTGCTAGGATCTCATATCAATTTGGCTATCGGTGATGGCAAGCCCTAATACTACGTAAAAAGGGAGTTTGCTTCTTTGTCAAAGGATTCATTTCTACTGTGAGTGGAACTGAATGGAAGTAGGCAATCCGTTTTTATGTTGAACATTGAATAGCTTTAGTAAGTGCTTCAGCGAGGATGGGATCCCACTTTGGGTACTCTGCACCTTATTAGGTTTCTCAAGTAATTTTTCTTTATTCATCAAAAAAACCCAGCTAAGACTGCCATCTTGGTGTTTTGCTGTAAAAGTTAGAAAAAGATCATCTGTTTGTCACAAATAATTTTAGCAGCTCATCACTAAAGGAATAAGTGGTATTTAGATCCTACTTCTACCTGCACAGTCAGGTTTCTGAATCCTTCCTATGTTCGGCTATGGCCACTTGCATTCTCTTAAAAGCCTGATTCATCTGGGAAAGTATATAGCTCTGTGTAAGTCCCTGAAACCTGATTCAGACAGAAAAAACATGATTAGCAAGTACCATATTTATTTGAATACAAGACAAGGGGTTTTTGCCCCCAGTTGGCATGGAGGAACCCCACCCACCCACAAGGAAACCTCATTAAATACATGGTCTATCATTAAACTGCTGCCAAAAGCAGCATGTATTTGGTAATAGAAACCAAATATGAAGTTGATTAAATGCAGCCAACACTAAGCAGGACTATAAAACACATGACCAATATATGGCAAACATGCTGATGAGACCCTTTTTGTTTTTTTCTTTTTTTTAAGGGTCACACACACACAAAGGGGGTTGGAGTGGAGCGGCTCTTCCCCTATAAGGGAACCGGCACTGAGCCTGGGGGTATTGCAATACTAGGCTGGTACTGGGAGGAGCCAGCCCTGACACCTTCCCATTGATGCCAAACATGGTACATTAGATCTGAGTCAAAAAGGCCAAGATGTTGATGGAGCCTCCCACAAGGATAGGTTAGTGCAGCCTACACACATATGGATACATGGTAGTGCTCATTGAGCAAGGTCCCCTTCCGTGCTGACTGTTTCAAGTCATGGGAAGCCACTAAAGTGCATACATTTTGACTTCCTCTTCATTCCTGCAGCTGAGCTGCACCTTTCTTTCCTATTTCCAGTGATTCCTGTTTCTTCACCAGCCTCAAATGTCTGGCAAACTTCACCAAATGGGGCCCTAAACAATTCATCCAAGATTCCTCTATTGTCCCCTCTCTCAGCCTGATGCATATGATCAGGGTGGCCCTGCCCTTTATGAGGTAGAGTCAGACCAGGTTGTTCAGTGCCTCATCTGGAGGATCCCAAGGTGCATGTGCACCCACTGCTGGCAATCAGCCAAGCCAGGGCTCCACAGATCCCAATGCAACTATTTGCAGCCTCCCTTCCACCTGCCACAAGCAGCCCAGGCTTTGCTGTGGGCAGCAAGGACTTGCCTAGAGGTAAGACTGGCAGTCAGCTATACCAGGGTCTGCAGAGCCCTGGTCTGGCTTGTTGCTGGCAGCAGGTGCACATGCACCTCAAGTGAATGTTGGGAAGGGGTTGGGGCTATCCTGCCACAAGAAAGATCAAGCACTCAACAGCTATGATATAGCACATGTGCAGGGCTGCAGAATGCTTTTAAAATGGCATAACACACAAAAAAATTAGCTCTCGTCAAATCATATATTAGATAAAGGTGCTCTAAAGCAGAGTGCCTTAGGGAACTTGTGTTACCTCAAGGATTCATTCTTTGCACATGGGCAGGGCTGAGCTGGCAGTCAGCTGAAGCTGGCCCATGGGATGAGGGGGCCCCGTTCCTCCGCACCCCCTGCCCCAGCTCTAGTCAGCCCTATTGACAGTGGCAACAGCCACTGCTGATTTCTTTGTCCAGCCTGAACTGGAAAGGGGGCGGTATAACAAAACACCATCACCTCATAGGCCTGGCCTGGCTCCCCAAGTACCCTATCCAGAGTACTCCCATCTGCTGGGCAAGGCTAGTGCAGGCAGGCTCAATTCCCCCCCAACCCAAGAGGTGAGTGAATGTCTGTTGGGTTGGGGGGAACTCTAACTCATGACGCTTTGTATAAAGCACTATGAGTTAGAGTGTGGCCCTTAAACCTCTATAGGCATCCTATATCTCAGATCCAATAGTCTACCTTGCTTTCTGCCTCTCAGAAATTAAGATAAAATAATGGACAAACCCATGTTCTTCCTCCTCTTCGGCAGCAAAAGAGACCTAGTTAAAATACTGCACTGAACATACCTCACTCTATCTAAACTTAACAGAATATCCAGATCATACTCTGAGATACGTTGGGAGTTCTGTATGCAAAAATACACCTTTATGCACATGTGGTGGAACTGCCCCTTTCTACAAGGTTTCTCAATATCTATAAGGAAGACCATTTGCACAATAACTGATTTGACTCTTTCCCCCTTTCTATCTCGGGGTAATTCCCAAGCTTCCAACCATGGAGTACTCCAGGTCTGTGTGCATCCACCTCATTGGTAGCTATCAATATGACAGCCAACACCTGGAAACAGGCAACCTTGCCAAACAAGGAAGAATGGTCAAAGGGTATATGGCACATACTATATTTAACACGGAAAAGGTATCTGCTTTGCTAAATGACAAGTATGGGGATTTTTATGCCCCTGGTTTTCATTGTACAGCTATCTAACAGGAGGACTATAAAAGAAAAGCACTACAGTTAGACTGCAATATGGGAGTGTAAGTCATATTTAAAAATGAAAAGACTGCATGAGACAGTCCTATCTACCTTCTAAGCAAAATTTAAAGGACAGTGACTTTAAGAGAATTTACGGAAATATTTGTGTAGATGATCACAGTTTGTACCCCAAAATGTGATTTTTTTAAATTGTTCTTTAGCTATATATTTGTGATATGCCTATGTGACTGTATAAACAAAAAGTGAAAGTTCAAAAGACATAAATGGGACAGTTTTGTAATCCTTTATATTACTGGTACTTAGCTAATATAAATTCTTCTGAACCAGCCTTGCGTAGTCAAGGAATGGTTAAATTATACCAGCAGCAAAATATTTATGTTACATTTTAAACACTTTCCTGCTAGCATGAGCCTTAAAAACATGAAGAAATACATATTAGTAAATCATGTCAGATTTACTGAGACTTCCCCAGCAAATCTTACTATTTGCCACTTACTAGAATATAAGAAATGTAATTAAAATGGCTTCTATCTACAAAAGAGATGCTAAAATTATTTTATTTGTATGAATTTTTACACTCAGATATTACTAAATGATGCTCCTAGTGAAGCTTTTCTAAAACCTAAGCAGAAATTATTACCAATATTTTGACAGAAGACCTTAGTTCTTAGTGACTTATCTTTGTCTGAATTATGTTACCTTAGACTTTTATCTAAAACTGCAGTAGTCTTGGCCTATTTATTCAGCAGCAGAAAATGGATCAGTACACCAGAACACTAAGTTGCTTAGTGGTTGAGACTTCACTGGCGGTACCAGTAGGGATCAACTGGAATCAGTAGGACAAAGTAATCTCTGATGTCAATCTGTTTGCGTATTCACTTCTGTTGGCCCTATAATGTCATGGACTTCAACAAATAGGCTGGTGATGTGCTTTGCTACCCCACGGTAATTTCAGAATAGAGCCCAAGACTGTCAACAATTTTAGGTGCCTCGGTTTTTGGCTGCCCAGCCTGAGATGCATTAAAGGGGCCACATTTTCAGAAAAAGCTGAATGCTTATGCTGTAAAAATCAGATTCCTTTAAGGTACCTCAGTTGTACATTCAAATATTGAAAGTACTCAGGCATTAGTCATTCATGAACATTTTGGCCAGAGTCCTAATATTTCCCTTTCCCATGTCAGCACTTTTGCCCATTCCCTTCAGTCTGCCCAATCTTCTGTCCCAGCTGTCCCAGTATACCACTTTCAGCCATCCCTAATTTTGAAATGTCTTTTATGCTGCCCCTTTACACTTGGGACCACCTCCCAGTAATCATAATTCATTCCCATTCACTCTTCTTCCAAACCAGCAGCACAATCAATGGTGGGAGGTTAGGGTGCTAGCTCAGGGTGCCCACTTAGACCCCGGCTGTTACACCTCGGTTTCGAAAAACCACTGATACTTCAAATCATTCCTGTTCTAAATTCTCTCTATATTGTAGCATTTGTGCCTTAAAGCTTTCTTATATGGTCTCAGGTTAGAGAGAGCAGTTTTTCCCAACTTTTTCCAGCCCAAAGCACACTTACATTACTACAAATTGTCCGTGGCACACCCGTTAAGGCGTTCCCCATCCTCATACCTGTTGTAACTCATTGTAGCTCTTTGCCCTGGCAAAATTTTGTGGCACACCTGTTCATTTCTGATGTCACACTTTTGTGCTACAGCACACTGGTTAGGAAGCACTGTGTTAGAGGAAAAACAAGTAAGTTTGCTGATGTTCCTGCTCACCCTTTTTTTCCTGCAATGTCACTACCAGAGGTATCATAAAAGCACTTACAAGAAGCATTGGGTGGTAACATTTACCCAATCAAAAAAAAATGGAGTGTAAATAGTGGTCAAAATCACTTGGACTCTTCATGTGCCTGCCCCCCGCTGACTATAGAATACAGACAGAAAGAAAAGAGAAAAAAAACAAAGAAAAGAGATCAAAGAGAAGGTGGAGAAACAGAAGCATACAAGAAACAGAGGAGGAGGACAGAAAGAAACGCATTAAACTGTATGGAGGTGAAAAAACCCAACAAAGACCAATTTTGACTGGAGAATGGAAGATGTGTCTTTCTGGATCTTTTGGTAGGAGGCATTCTTCACGAATGCATTGCTTACGTGCAGTTCAGGTCTATGAGTCCTTGAGACTGGGGCCTTATGTTAACACAATGTTACAGCACGAGCAGTAGCGGTGAAAGTTTTCCTCACCACATCACAAAGGCACTCCACCTTAACTGAGACAAGCTCTAGGGGTTAATATGTTCTTGACCTCGCTGTTGGCAAAGGGGCCAGCATGTGCTAGCATACTGGTGGCTATTATTTGGTTGACTTCTGTCCAGTAGGAAGTGGACTCAGACCAGCAACTCCCTTACCAGAAACCAGTAGAAAGCCCAATTATAAGAAATCATTCAACTTCTTAAATCATAATTATTAACACAGCGAAGGGAACAGTTTTTGGAAAAAAATATTATAGTAATGTCTTCTTTCTTGTTCGGCATAGAAGTCCTGATACCTCAATATACTGAAGCATGTGTTTAAACGTAAGCACACACATAACATGCTAGCAGCTAGTATTGTTTATATGGGACTACAGTGACTGCTGATGCTGAGATTCCTTTTCTTTTTAGGGTTTTTTTTTCCTTCTCTCTTTCCCTGTTCTTCTTTCTCATTTTGAGGTAAATGGGAAGAGGCCCTTCCATGCTGGCCTGTCAGCTTTTTAGGTCAGTCCTGATTTATACATCACTTGTACCAGTATTGAGTGTATTGAAAACGCCAGCATAATGGCTTCTGTGCGCTCACTGACCCATAACTCTCTGTACTGTAATTTATGCCTAAAATAAACACACACTATTCCTTTTTGCCATACCACAAAGCATCAAGCTTTAAAAGGACTGGGTCAAAGCCTAAATTTTTTCAAATCATTCATGTCTAGTTTTGCAGAATCTGCTAAATATTTCCTTATGAACTTTCATTAAGCCATTCAATTCTACAGTCTATGATTTACAGGAAGCCATGGAGCCATCAGTGTTTTCATTATTTAAAACTACCTAAATAACTATTGACTATTTCATTAGTTCATACAGGTCTTGGAAGCACCTTCTTTATGGGTTTTCTGATGAATATGATCTAGTAAGTCTGTGTAAATCAGCTCTAGATTCCCTGCCTCTACCCCGCTGCCACCCCCCCCACACACTTTTTTTTAAATGCTTCCTGTCACAAAAATCTCCTAAAAATGAGAGGTTGGAGATTATATCAGTGCCTAATTATATATTCATTGCATTCTCCTTATTGCAGCTGGGGACAACTGGAGACTGTCATTGTGATTGCTCAGCACCACCTGGGATATAAGCACATGCTGAGGAATCTCTGGCACGGCTCTATGAATAGGAATAGTTTTGCCTCCCAGTTATATATGTAAAATACATTCCCATTTTCTTTCCCAAAATAATCCAGGAGTACTACCACAGAGTTGGCATTTTGTACATTTCATTTTATCCATTTCCTACCTGAAGGATTTTATTTTTAATATCTCTTTAAAAAGAGAGAGACAATGTTGCACTTCCCTGCTGCCTGTGGTAAGAGGCCCTCACAATGCTTTACAAACACAGATACATTTGTGCAGCTTCCCCAGTGAGGTTGGAAAGTACTGGTACTTGTCATCTGTAGATACGGAAGCTGAGGCAGAAGGACCAAAAGAGGTTTGTCTAATGTCACAAAGAAGTCTGCAGCAGAACAGAATAGAATTATAGTCTCTCTGTCCTATGGTCTAACCCAGAGTTTAGCAATCTCTTACTAACAACAGACCGTGCTTTGCCACTCAACGGTCACTGCAGACTGCTGATCCCCTGCTACAGCCTCAGCTGTCACTGCTCTGTGCAGATGGCTGCTCTCTTTCAGTAGAGGTTGCAGTGGGCAGGAGGGGGACAGCCTTCATAAGCCAGGGATGGCTAAGCAGCCAGAGTGGATTGGAGCACCATTAGGAAAACATGGGCTGGATTCAGCCCACTGGCCATAGGGTGCCAACCTCTTCTCTAACATATAAATCAGACCAGCTATGTTAACCTTTTACCAGCTTTAAATGCTAAGGTGGGAAATTTTACAAATTCCATACTCCAAGTAGCAGTTTCCAGGTGTTTAGATAGTGAAAATATGTATCTAAATTGCTTCTGGAGGTCACCATCCAGTACTAGAGGAAAAATCTTTGTGGAGCCATTTCTGTTTACCTTAGTTTCATAGTTTCATAGTTTCTAGGGTCAGAAGGGACCTGAGTAGATCATCTAGTCCAACCCCCTGCCATGGCAGGAAAGAGTACTGGGGTCAAACAAGTACTGGGGTGTTCATCTAGCCTCCTCTTTGAGACCCCCAGGGTAAGAGCCAGCACCGCTTCTCTTGGAAGTTGGTTCCAGGCCCTAGCCACCCTGACCGTGAAGTAGCGCCTCCTGATATCTAGCCTAAATATACCCTCTGCCAGCTTGTGACCGCTGTTCCTGGTCACTCCTAGAAGTGCTTGGGGGAACAGAGACTTCCCCAGTGCCTGCTGGTCCCCTCTGACTAGTTTGTAACAGGCCACTAGATCCCCTCTCAGCTTTCTTTTGTGGAGGCTGAACAGGTTCAGGTCCTGTAGCCTCTTCTTGTAGGACCTGCCCTGCTGCCCCCTGATCATGTGAGTGGCCCTCCTCTGGACCCTTTCGATGCTGTCCACATCCCTCTTGAAGTGCGGCGCCCAGAACTGGATGCACTACTCCAGCTGTGGCCTGACCAGTGCCGCATAGAGGTGGAGGATCACCTCCTTGGACCTGCTCAAGATGCATCTGCGGATGCATGACAAGGTGCGGTTGGCCTTCCCGACTGCCTCCCCACACTGCCGGCCCACGTTCATCTTGGAGTCAATGATGACTCCAGGATCCTTTTCCACCTCTGTACTGACAAGAAGGGAGTTCTCCACTTTCACTTCCCTCACCAGACAGGGATGGGAGGGGAGAGACAGAAAGAGAGTACATGTGAAAGAAAGAATAAAAAACAAAGAGAAAAACTTAAAAGTAGAAATAAAAGAGGGGAAAAAAACATGGCTACAATTCCTTTCACTTTGCTAACTAAAAAGTAATTGCAGAATTTGAATGAAAAGAGGGAAGGTTACTGAAGAATCGGCAGCTGGCATCCTAGAGTCTATTGGTTCCATTTTAGTTGGCAAATCACCTAAGTGGAAAGAAACCCCTCACCCAAAGAGTAACTGAACAAAGACAACTTAGTGTCAGCTACACCACCCCGGTCAGGTCGGAGAGTAGTCCAGGCGTGGTGCAATGTATGATACAGTGCAACATACAATTATATTTAGTGCAACATACAACTCCTGCTAGCCTCTGCAGTGTGTACATAACACTCATTTAGACTTCCTCTGGTTCCCAATTGGGCTCAAACCTAATATAGGGACACAATTTTCTCTTATCACTGCTTATTCTTTACTAAGGGAGTCTAAAATGGACAGTCTGCCCAATCTAAAGGGCCATGAGAGAGAGATGAAACAAGGAAAAAGCCCAGTATACTTAACGGGAAAGTGAGTCTTCACCCCACTTTCAGTTTTGTAATTCTTTTTTTCCCCACCATATATTTTAGACCAATTGAAACTCACACACTGGTATAACAGGGTGTCATCTCCAGCAGCATTTTTAAAGGCCAGTAAGTGGGGCACCCTTCAAGTCCTGCTATATTTTCCTCCTTCTCTGGGGACCAGTTCCCCCTCCCCCCCACTTTTGCTCACCTGCCATGACTTGATGTCACTTAGTTCTTAAAGAGGGAGGCTGACCCAAAGGTTCCCAAACGGGCTCTAAGGCTCACCACGTGGAGGATAATGAGCTGTTCTCTTACGGCAAAATGCATGCTCTGACCTACCCATGACGTGCCCCATGCCTCACAGATGTTTTATAATTTTCTCTTTATGTTGGGGTCTCAGCCACTGCGGGCTTACCCACCCTCTCTAGCTAGGCGGCCCTCCATTTCATACTTTCCATGGCATCAGGCCTACTGGCCTTTCTACACTGTGCCCCTGTGGTGCCAGGCTGTTGGGGCCTCAGCCCCCTCCGGCTTTGCCCCTCTTTCTGTAGTTTTGACTATTTGCCTAAGTCCACAGACTAGGACCTGGCTTCAAGGCTCCTAGCTTTTCTTCAAGCAACTCTGGGCTCGTGGCCCTAGTGCTGCACCCCTAATGCCCTCTATCATGGCACTCCATGGCACTAATGAGGCCTCTTCCTCCCATACAGCCTCAGCCACAAACCACTGGCCTTAACATTAAATGTAAATGATAGGCCCCTATGGCCATATCAAGAAAATAAAGGTAGGAGAGGCAAACTGCCTGCTTACATGTGATTGGGCTTCTGTCTCCCAGCTTGTCGTGTTTTTCCTGAGGAGGCTGCCACAGCTTCTCCATAGTCATCAGGGGTCTCCCTCTCTGTCACCCCCCATAGCCTTCTCCGCTTGAGATTTATATGGTTCCTTCCTTCACCTGACCTGCCAGCAGGGCTTGATCCTTAACCCCTGCTCAACTGGATGACTGTGCCCAGAAAGTTCAGGATTTAAAGGGGCTGCCCTGCTTCCTGGTAACAGGGCTAGGGTTCCAGATGTAAGAATGTCTATGGTTGTATGAGATGAAGGTATCTACTGTATTCTTCTTGACAGACCACCTTTGATATTGGTCCTGAAAATCTTCTTTTCCACTCTCAAACTGATGAAATTGACTGAACCTACTTCAGTAGAAGGTCTAGAAGAGAAAGCATTTTGACTAAATGAGGGATAGTAAGAAGAGACCAATACCTGGCAGCAGTTTTCAAACACCCTTACCACAAAAGTTGAGTACAAGACCTAATATTGTTAGACTTCCCCCAGAAATAGTTACAACCCCTTCTTTTTCAGTGTCAGAAAGAATCTTTGTCACCACTTTCAGGCCTGACCTGACAAAAGTTACTTCATATCTCCATGCCTTGGTTTCACCAGTTAGACTGGGATAATGTTATTTAACTGTCTCACAAGGTTATCATCAGGCTAAATTATTAATTTTTACAAAGCCCTCCAAGACTAAGGTAAAGAAACCTACCTATAAGCCTTCCTGTTAATAAAAAATAAGGATTTTTTTTCTTCTTAATTCACCATCTGCTACAAACTTATGATGCATATGCCAACAGGATTTTTTCATATTTTAATGAACTCATGCAGTTCCAATGTATTTGAATTTGTGGCAAGTTTAGGATTTCAACTGCAAAGTCCAGTTAAGATTTGATTGCTTCCTTGAATTCTTCCCAGGAAGAACAGGTGATTAGCTTGCCTTTAATAGGTTTCTATGGGACCATCCTCACTTCTGTAAGGTTGCAAAAGCTAATCTGATAATTGGTGCTCCTGGGACTTGCTAACAACAATTATTTATATGAATTACTAGATTTTTTTTTCTGAATAGGCAATTGGTGAAAACACACCATCCACTGAAAGCTGCATGAATACTGACCAAGTCTTTTACCAGAGTTCTGGGCCCATTCATGTGGATATTTACCCTGAAACAATAGGGGCTGTGGAAAAAGACATAAGTTGCATACTTCTCGGAAGAACTTTTCATTATAAATGGGCCACTTTGCCAGTTATTTAAAAACTGACCACACACCAAATGTTTATTTTGGCATTTGTTGAATGATACATGAAGGAAGCACAGATTCCCACCACACCCCTTCAGCAGCAATGCACATGTCTACATGTTCGTTAATGCACACTGCTTACTGTGCATTTAGTTTAGTACTTGCTTAATGAAGTACTAACTAAATGCGCAGTAACTACATTTACTGCACAGTAGCACCAGTGCACAGTTTTTCATGATAGTTACTGCTCAGTAGCCCAATAAGACTGCACAGTAGCTTATTAGCATGGTTTTTGACCAACATACTACTGCACAGTGTTATTGAGCTACTGTGCAGTAAGCACAGAGCTGTTCCTTGGAGGGGGTGTGAATCAGGGCAACTGCCCTGCTTTGAACAGTGCCGTACAAGCCCCAAGGGTGTCACCACGTGGCCTCCATACAGCACCGGCTTTACATTCCAGCCACTTGCCACCCCCCACAGCTCTGTGCTCTGGCCACTCCCCACCCCTCCCCACCCCGCACACAAGCCCCGCACAACCCTAGGGGTGGCTCTGAGTAAGCGTGTCATGTAGACGCACCTAGTAAGACCTAAGTCCTCCTTCTGGGATGACATGGTCTCTTCCAGAGTGGTTATTTTCCATCACTCTTCCTTAACAAGACAAAACTCGGCCATGTAGGAGCACTGACAGTGACCATTATTTCCCCCTCACTCCCTGAAACCCCAGAAGACTGTTCTTCCTTCTCCATCACAAGAAACAAACTCATACTGATTTTTCTTCCATCCTCTCTGGTGAGACAAGACTCAGAAGTAATGGAGCAGTTTAATAACCATCTTCTTTCCACCCTACCTTATATAGGTGAAAATGGTATCAGCAGGACAGCAGATATTTATCTATTTCATCTTTTGGGAAATATGCCTCGACTAGAAGGACAAGGCAGTAATAAATTTTAAGCAGTGAAAAGAATATATTGTATATGTATATTGCAGATATATAAAATCCTACTGGACTTTGGGGTTCTGTGTGAAATTCATGTGTATGTATGTGTATGTATACACAGAGAGGATTTCATGTATGTACACATATGCATTTCAAACTTTGAACTTCAAACTTCAGTGGGTAGCTTGTATCCTCAGAGGTGCTTACTCTTTAGCTTTCTGATATATAAGCTCCCAATGTGTTAGACCATTAATGGATCCACCCCTACAGGGTACTCATTGAAGTAGAACCCTGTTACAGAAAACCCTGCTGTTTTGAAGTATAGTCCAATTATCTTCTCTTAATAGGCCCATGATACCTTTAAAAATAATCAGCCTATAAACCCTAATAGATACTGAATGCTCTGAACAGGTGCACTTCGACTATAGCCTCTAATGTGTTCTGCTTCTATCATATTTCCTTCATTTCCTGACACCTGGAACATTACAGCTTACTGAATATATCAAGTGAAGATTATGACTGTAAGAGTTAATAAACCCTGGTTTTGTACCCTGGGCTGATATTTATATTTAATATTCTCTCTACTGTTCTTACCTGCTTTTACTATCCATTATACAAAATTAACAAATTTATAACTATGTCAGACCAAATCTTGATGGTCTGTCTCAGTTTTTACTCTAGTCCTGTTTGAAATCAAAAGAAATTTTGCATGGAATAAGAACAAAGTGGAGACTCGGGGCCCGATAGTATCTTCATGCTTAGTTGCAGTTTGGAAGGGATCCGTCAGGCATAGACAATTTTCTCCCCAGATTTCTCTGGGGAAAAAAAGAACTAAGAACATTCCAAGGTAATAACATGAAGGACTACTCTTGCAGGGTGCTGAATGCCCAAGCTGGAGTATACGTTTATTTGCACACAAAAAAAATAAGTGCATACTATAATTAGAACTATGATAATAAAATGATACTAAATTATATGATAATATGATTATAATATAATAATAATATGATGATGATACATATTAAAATAATGTTAGATTGTTGTTTTAATCATTCAAAAATTACAAGAAATAAACTTCTGTTGCTGGCCTTTGTACAGAGGGGCGGGCACAAGGAAACTTACCCTTTATCTTATATGCACATATACAAAAGATTGTGAGTCAGTTGCAGCTCTGGGCACAAGGGAATTAAAAAGCAGCTTGATACTTTCCAAATTAGAAATCAGAGTAAAAAGAAAATTTTAATCTTTCCCTACATAGAGCAAGAAGGTGATATCATAAACAAATGTGATCAGAGTTGTATAAGGATCTGTGTTTTAGTAGCACTTGTATTTGAGTGTTCCAATAAAGGTGTAATTTCAGGAAGAAGAGTACCATAGAAATGATACCTGTGGTCCCAAAGGAAACTTGAACCTCAAGTTGTTCAGCATCCACCTGCTGAACATTCATAGTTACCTGATTATCTCTGCAACAAGTTCCTTTCAAGTTTCCTGGCCTCTTTAGGACTCCATGGATCTTGTTATCTAGAGAAGGAAAAACTGTAAAATCAGACTTCTCATAAATCCAGTTTCTCCAGGACAGGAGATGGCCTGTGAACAGGAGACATGGAAGGGCCCCTTTTCAACTCTATTCAATTTTAGTTGTCATCAGAATCTTCATTCCCAAAAAGTAAGCAGACAAGTGAGAGATGACTTTTCCCATACACTAGTGGTATCTTCACTTTTCTTCCCTGGCTCAACTAAAGTAAAAGGAGGTGATTATCCCTACGGGAAGGCAGAAGTTATTGTCTAGCTAGGCAATAATTACTACATTCCACAAGGAGATTTACAAAGTAGAACCCTCTAATTGTAAAATACAATTTCACTAGAAGCAGAGAGACTATAAACTGACCTGTACTAAAATAATACATGGCTTCAGCTCTGCGGAGTTTTATTAAAACTAAGTTATAAAAGTAAAACAAATCTTCATAGACTTTAAATAGACTTTGACGCACTTTCCAACAAACCAGCATTGATCCTCAGACTAGATGAGCATAAGCAGCCAAAAGTCTATATGAGCAATATTACAAGCAACAATACCCAACAACTATATAGCCGTGGTGGCCAAACCGCGACTCATGAGCCGCGTCTGGCTCACTGGCACGGTACTTGTGGCTCTTCACAAATTGACTGAAGCCCCTCCTACTTCTCCCCAAGGCAGCTCTTGGGGACAGTGCAGCCCAGCACCCCCTGCCTCTCAGGTGCTGGGCTTCCAGGGCAAGGGCTGCAGTCATACCCTTACCCTGGACCACAGTCCCTGTGGGGAAAGCCGGAGTGGCTCAGCAGTGTGAGGGAGTCATCTCCACCCTGGGTCACTTAACACCTTCCTCCCCCTGCTGTCTGGCTCTTGAACTTTGGTGGAGAATCAGATGTGGCTCCCAGGGGGAGTAACTTTGGCCACCCCTGCTATATAGGATAGGACTTGATAAACCTACCACTCAATGGGATTGTCTAGTAACAGAAGAAAAAAAAAACAAGCTATCATTAAGAAAAAAAAATGTAAATAACTTCTGTCTGTATCCTGTGTTTTGTTAATTAGATTTCTTCTGGCACAAACGAACAGAGTGAGTCACTTTTCCTTGGTATTAGGCAAGATGTCAAATTGCTCTCCACTTTAATATGTAATCAGCTGAAAATAACCGGGGTCTCTGAGGACTATGGGAGTTTGTGTGAATTAAGTACTGAATATTTCCATATCCTAGGCTTTCGGCCTCTTTTGTCCCTTGTAATCACGATACATTTTATTCCAGAACAGTCTATTTTATTACACTTTTATCATTATAGTCGTATCAGCTGTCCTGATGCTCATCCTGATGAGTTGGAACAGGAACGGTCTCCAATATGGCATTCTCCCTGTCTAACAGAATCAATTCCAATAATGCAAAAACCAGTCCTCTGTAATTAAAGTCACTTTAAGCCAAATGTATACTTCCAACTCTACTGAAGTTATTCCAGCAATAACTTTGATCCAAAAAATTCTCAGCTAGACTGAATACAGGGAAAGTTTACATTTAAGCAGATGGTCAAGAACTAACATATGACTACATACCACAGGCTTAGTAGGTTATTTCCTATTCTTTGTGCAATGTTGACTATAGATTTCCTAAATATCTATAATCCAAAAAAAGTGTACAGTGAAGAATTGTATTTTATTTTTTCTGTTGAGTTTTACCATTTAATTCCTAGATTTCATACTGGAAAAGGATTAATATTTCTCTTTCTTTTAGGAAAAAAAATAGGTGTGGCACATCCAAGCAAGGTGGCATCTAGTCCATCTGCCTTGCTCCCACTCAGCAGCAATGGTGCCTGACCACCCGTCTGCCTGGCATACTATGTCACTCGGTCTCACCCCTAGACTCTAGCCCAGGACTTTTGACCAACCAGCTGAGACTGGCCTGTGGAATCCAGGACTATCCCAGCCAAACCAGGATGTATGGTCACCCTACCTATATTTATTCTACAAGAGAAAATGCTGAACTCACATCCAGCAATGAGTCCATTTCTGAGCCATTGCTAAGGATGGTTGCTGACATGTTGTTGTGAAGAAGACTAACAAGGCAGCAGCCCTGGACTTCAAGAGGGCGGATTTCAATGAGGTAAGGATAATAGTCCGGGAAGCACTGAGGTCCTGGAGGGAAGGGGAGTCAGGTGTCCAGGAAGAGTGGTCATTCCTTAAGCAGACAATCCTTCAAGCCTAAAGGGAGATAATCCCAACATGGATCAAAGGGGGCAAGAGGGTGCAAAAGCCCCCATGGCTCCCCAAAAGAATACAGGTACATCTAGCTAAAAAGGAGGCGTACACCCAATGGAAGGGAGGGGCCATCATCAGGGAGGACTATACCTTGGTTGTTCGGGGCTGTAGGGGGGCGGTCAGGAAGGCCAAGGCAGAGATGGAACTGGGACTAGCTACCCAAATCAAGGACAACAAGAACTCCTTTTTTAAATACATAGGGGATAAAAAGAAGGTACCGAGTAACATGGGGCCTCTGCAGAACACGCTAGGAAATTTGGTCATCACACCAGATGACAAAGCCAACATATTTAACGATTTCTTTGCCTCCATTTTCCTGAGCAGGGACCAGATCAGCCCCACCCACCAGGACCCCAGCAGGCCCCAGGGGAGGCGCACTCAGGCCTAGGGTCAGTGAGGACCTAGTCAGGGAACTTCTGGAGGGACTGGCCGTATTTAAATCAGCAGGTCCTGATGACCTCCACCCCAGAGTGCTGAGGGAATTAGCGGAGGCCATTATGGGACCCCAGGCATGGCTTTACAAGCACTTGTGGTAGTCTGATGTGGTGCCAGAGGACTAGAAGAGGGCCAATGTGGTTCCCGTCTTCAAAAAAGGGAGGAAGGAGGACCCGGGAAACTATAGGCCAGTGAGTCTTACCTTGGTCCTAGGTAAGCTTTTTGAGAGAATTATCCTGGCTCATGTCCACGAGGGGCCAGCAGGGGAGATTATGCTTAGGGGCAACCAACACGGGATCAATAGAGGCAGGTCCTGTCAGACCAGCCTGGTTCTATGACCAGGTCACAAAATCCTTAGATGCAGAGGTAGCAGTGAACGTAGTCTTTCTGGACTTTAGGAAGGCCTTTGACACTGTCTCTCATGCCAATCCAATTAAAAAACTAGGGGACTGTAGTGTTGACACCTACACAGTCAAATGGGTCACTAATTGGCTGGAGGGTCGCACCCAGAGAGTGGTGGTGGACGGGTCATTTTTGACCTGGAAGGATGTGAGCAGTGAGGTTCTGCAGGGCTCAGTCCTTGGGACCACAATGTTCAATATCTTCATCAGCAACTTGGACAAGGGCTTAAAAAGCACCCTGTTCAAATTCACAGATTACACTAAGCTGTGGGAAGAAGTGGGCATGCTAGAAGGGAGGAATAGGCTACAATCGGACCTAGACAGGTTACAGGGGTGGGCAGATGAGAACAGGATGGATTTCAACACTGACAAGTGCAAGGTGATGCACCTGGGGAGGAAGAACCACAAGCATACCACAGGCTGGGGAATTCCCTTCTCGTCAGTGAAGAGAAAAGGATCTTGGAGTCATCATTGACTCCCTGGACTCCAAGATGAACATTGGCCGACAGTGTGGGAATGCAATCAGGAAGGCCAACCGCACCTTGTCACGCATCCACAGATGCATCTCGAGCAGGTCCAGGGAGGTGATCCTCCCCCTCTATGCAACAGTGGTCAGGCTGCAGTTGGAGCACTGCATCCAGTTCTGGGCACCTCACTTCAAGAGGGATGTGGACAACATGGAGAGGGCCCAGAGGAGGGTCACCCGCATGATCAGGGCAGGCCTTACAAGGAGAGGTTAAGGGACCTGAACCCATTCAGTGTCCACAAGAGAAGGCTGAGGGGAGATCTAGTGACCATTTACAAACTGGTCAGGGGGGACCACCAAGCATTGGGGGAGTCCCTGTTCCCCCAAGCACTACCAAGAGTGACAAGAAATAACGGTCACAAGCTGGCAGAGGGTAGATTCAGACTAGACATCAGGAGG
>NW_017728943.1:91330250-91344679 GCF_001723895.1 Crocodylus porosus | reverse complement strand
GACTGTGTTGAACGCCTTCCAAAAGTCCAGAAAAACTATGTCCACTGCTACCCCTGCATCTAAGGATTTGGTGACCTGGTTGTAGAAGGCCACCAGGTTGGTCTGACAGGACCTGCCTCTAATGAACCCATGTTGGTTGCGGGTCCATTGAGGAGAAGGTGGATTAGGATCTCAGCTACAAACAGGAGTGCAATACCACTGTTTATAAATTTAGCATCTCTCAAGTTATTGGGAATCTGTTCATCTTTCCAGGTTATTGTCACAATAACTGCATGTAATTGGTGACAGAGAGTTTTTTTTCCCCACCATGCTTACAAATTTCAGCTGGTATTCCAACAGAACCAATGCTTTGTTGTTCATCATCCATTTAATGGCTTTCAAAGCCTCTAGATAAGTTGGTGGATCTGCAAGGTAGTGCTTGATGGAGTGCTGTGAAATGGCTTTGATGGTGTTGTCTATAATATTAGAATCTTAACTCAGAAGCTTTTGAAAGTGTTCCTTGAAAGCCTTGTTATTCTGAGCATTTCAGTGCCTAACCTTAGGTACCTGGTCTCCAGATCAGGATCCACAGCCCAGAGTTAGGTGCTTAGATTCCCTATACATAAGGCAGGGGCAGGCAAAATATGGCCCACAGGCCAGATCTGGCCCACCAAGCCATTCTATTCAGCCTGCAGGGCACCTAAAAATTTAACATTTATCTGGTCCTCACTGCCTGTCAAAGACAACAGGAGCCAGGAGCAGTAGGACCCAGGGGAAGCCAGGAGGACTCACCAACAAGGCCAGCTGGGGGGGCAGGAACAGGGGCGTGATGAGTGTAGTGAGAGACGCACACAGTGTGTGTGTCTGTCTGTGCAATGAGGGAGGGAGAGACAGTGTGTGTATCCATGCAATGATGAAGGGGGAGAGAGAGCTAGAGAGGGCAATGAGGGAAGAAGAGTGAGTGAGTGAGTCCCACAAGCACACCCCACCATACACATGCACCCATACCCCCCTTGCACTGCCATTCATTCAGACCCACATACACACACCCCAGCCACCCTCCCCCACACAGTTCCCCACAAAACCCATAACTAACCACACCCCACATACTCACATGCTTCCTCACACCACCCCTATCTCCCTACACCTATCCACCGTCCCCCACATACCCACACACCCACAGCCTCCCACAAATCTGTACCCACCCCCCATACCCTGTGCCCCCACAGTGTACAAGAGTAAGACTTCATTTTAAGCTGTTGTGCAATCACCTCTGAGTACACTACACAAACACACATGAATCAAGACAAAAATATTTTTTGAAATCAAATTAATAAATGTTGTAGATGTTCAATTTTTAGAATAAAATTTGGTATTTTTCTGTTCCAAGATGGCAAAACCCCTTACTGGGACCAAAAGGAATCCCCTTACTGAAAGAAGTATTTCTGGGGACTGGTAAGAATTAAACTCAGCATCCCAGAAAGGAATGTGCAAAGAGCACAGTCCAGCAAGGAAGCAGACCAGGCAGGCAAGCGGCAGGCAACATTGCTGCCCGTCTTCCTGGTGCACCATACTGCCCTACCCCAGCCCTGCCTCTGGCTGCAACAGCATAGCTGACTTGGGGTATGGAGAAATGGCTCAGATTTCCCATTGTCCCATATGATCACCCTACCAAAACAAGAAATAGGAACAGTTGATTCTCAACATGCTGTATGGGAAGCCACATGGTTAACCCATATGAAACACTGATTAGAAAAGTGTATGTCAAATCCCTACCCCCACCCCACCCTGGGGCAGCAAGGAGGCACCTCCCTTGACTTGGATTAACAGCCCTGAACTCTCCCTGGGATTAGGCACCCTAAACCCTTCCTTTAAAAATAGGGCAGGATGACTTCTTACTTTTAAAAAACAGCAGCATTATGAAAGAGGTAAATGAACTCCCCACCCCAGTTATACAATATGCCTATTGATTAGAGCACTCAAGATATGAGACCTAGGTTTAATTCCCACCTCTGCCTGAGAGGTTTCAAAACTGCATTCCCCACATCCCAGGACTGTTCCTGAACCCCTAACCTATATTATTCTCAGATGTGGACACCTTGCTCCTTTGGAAGCTGCTTCAATTCATAGAAAAAAATTCACGATTCACTGTACCAAACAGAAGGGAGGTGAGTAGACAGTCAAAGAGAAGTGGGACAGAAGGGACCTCCAGAGGTCATCTAGTTCAACCCCCTGCCTAAAGTCAGATCATCCCTATCCAAACTATCCCATACAACCATAATCTAAACTCTACATAAGACTACCCTCAACCCTAATACAACAGACCTAACACCCTAACCTTCCTGTCGCAGAGCACTTAGGTGCCCTGCGCCTGAAAGCAGAAATGGCTCGAGAGAGACCCCTAGTGGTGAGAAGGAGGAGGCTTAACTGCCAGGAACCAAGGCAGCACAGGTGCTGGTTGCTAGGACAACCAGTGAAAACCAGCTGACAGGAAGGGGCAGGGCTTAGCCCTTCTTAAGCCCAGGCATGAGGCCAGGAGGGCAGTTCCCCTCTGGTGGCCAAGGAAGGGGGAGCTTGGCCAGTGCAGAGAGAGGGGAGAAGCCTTACTGCATGAGCATCCCCTGGTTGCTGCCATGGGTTGGAGTATTTCCCGGTAGTGATGGAATGTTGTTCTGACCGGACGGTTTAGCTTTATGTTATAGCCCGGGGGCTTGTGTTACAGTTTGTTGTTGTTGTTAGACCGGAGGACCAGGTGAGGCTATTAGGGGTTGGGGGAGGCCTCATAGGGTCTCCATGGTAGCATGGGGGCCCCGGTGCCAGAGAAGGCACTGCATTTTGGGGTGCATTGACCCTAGCCCCAGTGTGGGCAGTTGTGAGAAGCCTGAGTGTGGGCAGTTGCGAGACAAGCCAGAGAGCATCTGTGGGGGTGCAAAAAGGGAAATTGACCAAACAATGTCCAGTACGTCTGTGAGGCTTGGGGTGTGGTACAGGGGTGGTTGGAGCCACACATAGCCCATAAGGCTGGGGTGCATTGAATCACCCAAAAAAGAACTAAGACTGGGATACATCAGGGCACTGTGTCAGAGAGGACTAAGGGCAGCCTCCCTTAAACTGTTAACATCAAAGATGTGGCGGGCGAGATTGTGAGGGTGCTTTTAATATCACCTTGGCATGGAAGGGGACACTAGGGGAGTTTACAGCCACCCCTAGGACCCCCGCCTTGTGACACTTCCACAGGTAAAACAGGGGAACCACAGTGTTCTGCTTCTATAATATGTTGCCAGTATACACTCAGTAGGACCTAGGTTGCGAACCATGCCTCCCACCACAGAGGAAGGCAACCCCCCTGCAGGTTCAGGCTAATTAGCTCAACAAACAGTCCTTCAATGTCCTTTTACAGGTCACAGCCCCCTGGAGTATCATGAGATCCTTTTAAGGGTGCTGTGCAATAGTACTATAGTTAGATGTACAAACACTTACACATGACTGACAACATAAATCTAAATAGTTCAAAAAGAATCAATAGTACTATAACATTTTGACCTGTTGTGGTCTTTGCCGCACCCTTTACAACAGAAGAATTGCTCCTTTATGCTTCTGTATTCAAGAAAGCAAGTGAAAGCTAAAAGCTGGCATTTTCTGAGGGGTGCCTTGAGTCTAAAAAGATCAGAACAAATGATTAAGAACAAATGATTTATGCACGTTATCCAGGAAGTGTTTAAGTGAAATACATAACCTGTCTTCAAAGCAAAGAAAAGAACCCAGGTCCTCTCCCACCCAGAAGGGCTAGACTGGAGTCATAGACATTAGGGCTGGAAGGGACTTTGGAAGACCATCAGGTCCATCCCCTTCCCAAAGGGCAGGAAGTCAACTAGGGTCATAGGATCCCAGCAAGAAAAGTATACAATTTGCTCTTGAAGGTGTTCAATGGTGTGGATGCTTTGTCCCAAAGTTTAGTGAGTGTCATCGGCGAACTTGGCCAGTCCGCTTCTGACTCCAATGTCCACATCATTAATGAAGATGTTGAACAATATGGGTCCAAGGACAGAGCTTTGGGGGACCCCACTGGTCACAGGGCACCATGTGATGAGTAACTGCCACCAATTACTACCCTCTGGGTCCAACCACGGAGCCAATTTCCAAGCCAGCAGATCATGGTGGACCCAAGGCCACAATTGGCCAGTTTCGCCAAGAGGTGATCATGGGATACCAGAGTGAAGGCTTTTTTGAAGTCAAGATATATGACATCAATCTATTCTCCCTTGTCCAGGTGATAGGTCACGAGGTCGTAGAAGGAAATGAGATCGGTCAAGCAAGACCTACCCACAACAAACCCATGCTGGCTATCCCTCAGGACATTGGCATCAGCCAGTCCATTAAGGATGGCCTCTTTAATAAAATTTTCTAAGACCTTCTCTGGGATAGAAGTCAGGTTGATGGGCCGATAGTTAGTAAGATCCACTTTCCTCTCTTTCTTGAAGATTGGCACCACATTGGCCTTCTTCCAGTCTTCGGGCACTACACCAGAGTGCCAGGAGTTCTCAAAGATCCATGCCAGGGGCTGGGCTATGATGCTCGACAGCTCCTTGAGTACCCTGGGGTGTAGACTGTCAGGGCCAGCTGACTTGAAGCTATCCAGCTTCTCAAGGTGTTCCTTCATGAGGTCAGCTTTAATGGAGGGCAGGGGATCTCCCTCACCCGGACCTCCCTGTCCCGTGGTGGGCATGGGACTGATGAAAGACCAATGCAAAGTACCCATTTAATAGGTTGGCTTTTTCCTGGGCATCCATTGTCAGTTGCCCCATCTGGTTCAGCAGGGGTCCAATGTTGCCCTTGCTTTTCCTCTGGCTCCCCACATATCTGAAAAGGGACACTTTGTTGTCCTTGATGCTCAAAGCTAGTTGGAGTTCAGTTGCAGCCTTGACTTTCCTGGTTTGCTCCCTGCAGGACCGGACCAGTGCAGAATAATCCTCCTTGGATTATAGCCATCTATACCCATGGTCCAGTCATGGGTGGAGTCCCACCAAGTCTCCGTTATCCCTATGACATCATAATTATTTGCATTGAGCAGGAGGACGAGCTCCTCCTGCTTATTCCCCAAGCTCCTGGCATTTGTGTACAGACAGGCAAGTGTCCCATTGCAGGGTTCTTGCCTTGCCCACAGATTGTACCAGGACTGGGGCAAGGGGTGGGCTCCCTTAAATGCCTTGGCCTGCTGGCTTTGCAAGAGTTGTTCAGCAGGCCAGCAGTGGTGGTAGTCCCCCTGTCCTCCAATGGGCTTAGTTTAAAGCCCAGGGGAGCAGGTCAGCCAGTTTGGCTGAGAAGAGCCTCCTCCCCAGGGGAGAGAGGTGGAGGCCGTCTCTTCCCAGCAGCTCGCTGCCTCTCTCGCCAAAGAGCGGGCTGTGGTCATGGAAGCCAAAGCCTTCCCGATGCCACCAGCTCCGCAGTCTTTGGTTCACTACGTGGATCCTCCTCTCCCTCCTCAGCCCATAGCCCGAGACTGGGAGGATTGACGAGAACACCACCTGTGCCCCCAGACCCTTTAGCCCCACTCCCAAATCCCTGTAATGCCTCATGACCCTGCTGGGAGCACTCTGAGCCATTTCATTGATGCCCACATGAATAAGGAGCATGGGATAGTGGTCTGTGGGCTGGAGGAGCTTAGGGATCTTCTCCACAATGTCCTGGATGTGGGCCCCCGGGAAGCAGCAGACTTCCCAGGCTAAGGTGTTGGGACAGCAGATTATCTCCTCACTCCCCCTCAGGATGGAGTCTCCCACAGCAAACACCTTATGTTTTGTCTTGGGGAGAGGGGGGGCAGTAGCTGCAGTTGAGCCTGTGTTGCCTGCAGGAGCTGGCACCTCAGCAGTCTCTGATGGAGCAGCAAGAGATGTGTACCTGTTGCTAAGCTCTGGTGGGGCAGGGGCCTTGGTGCAGCGGGCCTTAGAGCCCTTGACCACCTTGGTCCATGCCCCTGACTGGACAGAGTGGGAGGTCCTAGATTCCTCCTTTGTCCTGGAAGGAGACCGTGGTCTACCCTCCGGCTCCCAGGGGAGAAGGGCCTGGAGTCATGCTCCTATGCTCTCCCTCTCTCTGCATACATGTGAAAAACAGATGCAGTTATCTCTGTATGTGCAATATAAGATCTGTCAGGTACTGCAAATCTCAAGGTTATCTAACTGCAAAAGCGTATTCAGTTTTCCAGTCTAACTGATAGATTTTTAATGGCAACCTCTGTAGTGTTGTGCAAACATTAGCTAATTTAATTATCATAACTTTCTCCACGAGATAAGCAGCTATGTATTCTTTCCTCACATTGAATACAGAGAAAGTAACACACAAAAGGTGAGCTATTTGAGTCAAGACACAGGAGGAGTGTGAGGCTACTGAACTCTACCACTTGATTAATGTAAAGTATGTCATGCTGAACAGTTCTAATAGCTGTCATGGGGGCAGATCTCAGATCCAAAGTTAAACGCAAACCTCCTTAAAGGCTACCACTTTCAGAATCAAAAGAAAGAGCAATTCAACTCGGTTTTGATGTAGTAAAACTAGCTGCAAATAATGGGAGCTATTGCTCAAGGCAGAATTGAACCCAGCAGATTAACAAGGGATTCTCTTGTTGGAAAATCAGAGGTTGGATTACTGTGCTAGGGAGTGCTGCAGTGAAGCATAGCACACCTGGTCTACACCACAAAATGGATGTAATGTGAGCATGCTGATAAGCTCTTTGTGTGTGGTGACTGGTATGCACCCAACACAGCATGAAGCTGACTACAGTACATCCATTTCAGAGGGCAGCCTAAGTAGAGCAGATGTTTTGTTTCACTGTGGCACTCCCTACTTCAGGTTTTTGAGGGGGAGAGTGCCTGCAAAAGTTGTGAGCATGGGCATGAACAAAAATAAACAAAGCATCTCTGGCATTCAATTCACTGGCATGAAAGATGGAACGATTTCTAAGCAAGGATATTTTCTGTTCAAGGAAGATTTTTTTATGTTTTGATGATTATTTTTACCCATTGACTTGACTGGGTCCAAAGGCAAGTTTTGGCACCTGTGACCGTGATCAAAGAAGCATTTATTCTCATGCTTATATGTATGTATCTTGGTTCCAGTGAACAGGATGGGGCTTTATCTGAATAGTTCCTGTACTAGTTATAAAGTCAAAGAAATGCATAAGCATTTGCAAAATAAAGATGAGTGAGAACACTTAATTTTTCTATTTCTAGTTTTTGTCATTTGATAATTAGGTTATATATCATGTGACGAGTGATTCTAGAAGGTTGTATCTTTTATGTAGGAGATAAAAGGAGTACATAAGCCAGGTTAGACGCTGACTGAAAAAAATAGGCTTTTCAAGTTGAACAACAAATTAGCTCAAATACTTTTGCTGAGATCTATGTTATCTGTGCAAAAAATTAAAGCAAGAATTATTACCGTGTTCCTAATGTCAGGTTAAAAATAACTAATAAAAGCCTCCAGTGAACCCAAATGAATTTCTCTCAAGAATGGTTTTCTGGAAGGTTAGCACAAAGATATGGCTTGTGATTCTGCAAGGGCCTGTGTTTTTTTTTGAACACTAGTATTTATGGGAACAAGCAGATGAGGTTTGATGTTGCTGAAATGAGATGTGAGATTTGCTTGGACCATTGCCTTGTTTGATAGGAGACTTGATCGAACGCACATACACAAGACTTTTAAACCAAAGGATATATGAAGAGAGATTTTTTGCAGTGCATGTGGGGCACAGTGAGTGAAATTAATTAAGCGAGGTTCTTTTTAGCAAACTGTGGGCATATCTACATGTTCAATTTCAGTGCATGAGTACACTGAGGAGCTTTTAATCTTTGGAGCAATAAGTCCTTCAGTATATTCATGCACATCCCACTAAGCTGAGATGGATGGCTGAGGGATCAGCCTGGGGCTAATCCCCCCAGCCTCACATGCTGCAGAAGGGACAGATGGGGCTTGAGGGTGCTTCAGTGCAAGTCTAGCCAGCAGGCACCCCCCCTCATTGAAGCACCCTCAGGCCCCAGTCAGACCCTCCAGTATCTACGTGTGCACTGCTGCAGTTTTTTACTCCATAGCAGGATAGTTAGTTCTTGTATTTATAAGTACTAATTTATAAGTACTATCCTGCTGAGAAGTACATTAGTTTACTCCAACATAATAGGGGGACTGTTGCAGAGCACTCAGGTGCCCTGTGCCTGAGAGCAGAAAAACAGCTCGGGAGAGACCCTTAGTGGCAAGACGGGGGAGGCCCAGCTGCCAATTGCCAGGGCAGCCAGAGTAACAGGTGCTGGTTGCTGGGACAACCGCTGGGGAGCCAGCTGACAGGAAGGGGCAGGGCCTGGCCCATATAAGCCCAGGCAGGAGGCCAGGAGGGCAGTTCCCCTCTGGTGACTGAAGGAGGTAGAGCTTGGCTAGTACAGACAGAGGGGAGAACTCTGTCTCAGCATCCCCTGGTTGCTGCTGGAGTTGGAGTGTATTTTTTTGGTAGGGATTGAATGTTGTTTGGCCGGACGGCTTAGCTTTTTATGTTATAGCCCAGGGGTTCTGTGTTTGTGTGTTAGCTTCACTTGGTCCTCTGGTTAAAACAGCAATTAGGGATTGGAGGAGGCCTCATAGGGGTTCCACAGGAGCATGGGGACCCTGGCGCCAGAGAGGGAGCAGCATTTGGGGTACATTGACCCCAGCGCCAGAGCTAGGGGGTAGTGAGAAGCCCCAGAGCAAGGTGAGCAGTGAGGAGCCTGGAGAGAGGGCCGTGAGGAGGGAGAGACCCAGAGCAAGGGGGCAGGGAGAGGTCCCAGAGCAAGGGGGTAAAGGAGAGGGCCAAGTCACAACAGGGCCCAGGTCAAAACCACATCAGTACCATCTGCGAGGCTTGGGCTGCAGTGTAGGGGAGGAAAAGGAGCCACAGATAGCGCCCCCTGGCACTGGGGCACATAAAGTGGGGCAGCCTCCCGCTAATTACATCAACCAATTAATTAAGATCAAGGCATGACAGGTGAGTAAACAGGTGGTTGGCCCATAACAGGACAGCAGAGTTACCACTAGAAAGGCTCCAGTAGCGATACTCCTGTCGCAAGGGGGCATTGGCCGGGAAAGTTTTATATGGCACTATGCATTATAAGATGCTGGTTTGCCTGTATGAAGAAGAGAACACTTTGGTCCATGTGGTGAGAAGAAGGAGAACAGACGCTAATCCCCAGCTCAGAGTTGGGGGAACAAGATTTGGATCAACTACACCAAACGGTACAAAGCCTACGGGATCAAGCGACAAGACAATAAACCCTGTTAGCCAATATGATTGGAAGCGCCTGACCCTATCCAATGGTGCAGGTAGGAATGCAGCTATGGAGCCCAAGTTGGTCTTGAGGCGTGAGGAGACCGCGGAGGGTTTTGTGGATGAAACCAAGCAACCCTGCCCCCCGCAAAGAGGAAGTGGAACAGAGGGTGGATGTCGCTCATTTGGGGGAAGACAAACATTTTCAGCTGGAGCAAAGTCGAGAGATAGACTGTTGGTGGGAGCTGCAGGAACACCTCGCTCAAAGAAATGACAAGGTATTGAGACCAGAACTAATGAGGACAACCCGGAGGTTCAAGGTAAGAAACGGCCTCCTATACCAGATTGAGCAAGGGAAACCAGAAGGAGGGGAGGTTACTCAGCTGTTGGTCCTGTGGTGGTATCGATGGGCCTTATTGAAGGTGGCTCATGAGCTCCCCATGGGCGGGCATCTGGGCCAGGATAAAACAGAAGCACGCATCCGGGCAAGGTTTTTTTTGGCCAGGTCTGATGCAGGAAGTCGCAAGATATTGCACTTCCTGTCCCGTTTGCCAAAAAGTAAACCCAAGGCTGCCCCCAAAGTCTCTTTTAATTCCAATGCCTCTGGTAGAGGTTCCCTTTGAGACGGTGGCGGTGGACATAGTCGGGCCATTTCCCTGAAGTAGCGCTGGAAACCAGTACATATTAGTCCTACTGGATTATGCGACACGGTGCCCAGAAGCTGTGCCAATGCAGATAGTGTCTGCACCAAAGGTGGCAAACGAACTTTTGAAGATATTCTCCCAAGTAGGACTCCCTAAAGAACTACTGACTGATCAGGGAATGAACTTTACATCACGTGTGTTCAAGAGAGTAAGTAAAGCTTTGGGGATTAAACACCTGAAGACAGCCACGTATTATCCCTAAACAGACGGGCTTGTGGAACGTTTTAATCAGATATTGAAACAGATGCTAAAAAAGTTTGTGGCTGAGAGCCCTCAAAATTGGGACAAAATGATACCCCCTTCATTGTATGCAGTAAGAGAGGCACCCCAGGCCTCCACCAGGTTTTCACCCTTTGAATTATTCTATGGCCAGCACCCAAGGGAAATCCTGGATCTCATTAAAGAAAGGTGGGAAGAATAGCAAAGTAACAACCAGAACGTTATCCAATACATGATCCAACTTCAGGAACGCCTTGAAACGGCTGAGAGTGTGGTTTTAGGAAACCTCAGAGAAGCCCAACAATGACAAGTAAGGCATTTCAACGGAGGAAGTTTGATGTGGGAGACCGCATGTTGGCTCTATTGCTGGACAGCGAGAGTAAGTTACTTGCCTGGTGGCAGGGACCCTATGAAATCATACACTGAGTGAGGCCCATGGACTACGAGGTATACCAGATACATAAGCAAAAAAAGAAGCAAGTATACCACATCAATATGTTGAAGAAGTGGGAAGACTGGGAGTGTGTATACTTAGCCTGTCATCCCAAAGAATTAAAGTTGGGACCCACGTTAACAGAGGAAAGTGGACCGGGTGAAAAGGGAGCCCTAACCTCGTTGCTAGGAGGCAGGGTGACTCCTCCAAGTCTGGGACCTCCCAGGCAGCCCCAGAGCAAGTGGGGGCTGCAAGAAGCCCCAAGGGGGTAAAGGAGAGGGCCAAGTCAAAACAGGGCCCAGGTCAAAACCACATCAGTACAATCTACGAGGCTTGGGCTGCGGTGTAGGGGAGGAAAAGGAGCTGCAGATAGCACCCCCTGGCACCGGGGCGCATAAAGTGGGGCAGCCTCCCGCTAATTACATCAACGAATTAATCAATTAAGATCAAGGCATGGCAGGAGAGTAAGCAGGTGGTTGGCCCATAACAAGAGGGCGGAAAAGGCTCCAGTAGCGATACTCCTGTCACAGGGACACATGTAGACATCAAGACACTTACCGTGCAGCTAATTAGTCAACTACACAGTAAACATCTCATGGAGATGCACCCTGTATCTGCACCAAAAAAACCCTGCAAGTAATACCCTCTGATGAAGAACTGCTTGGCACTTCTTCAAATTCCCCCCACTACAACAAAAACAATTAGTTTATCATACTCGCACCAATTTTAGTCAGGAAACATCTGTCACCTTTATGACACCATAAACATTTTTATGGTGGTACAAACACCAAGCAAAAACATTACCTTGTTGTATCAGAAGTGCCCAAAATTTTAGATGCAAGACAGGTGATTTACAAGAAACTAGAACTCTTGTTTCCAAAATGATACCTTTTATCTGACCAACTGGAAAATGGCAAGAAAATTGTCCTTTTCTGCAAGCTTTCAGGATCAGAGTCCCTTTGTCATGCTCTGGGAGAAGTGCAGGTGGTACAAGACGGTAAAAAGTCCCCATAGGTAGGAAATAAACTTCATTTTATCGGCTAAAATTCAGCATCTTCCATGTTTCAGGGGTGTATTTGGTAGCTGTGGTGGTCTGAGACAAAAAGACATGCAAAAAACTAGTACTTGATGATTTTGGATTTTAAACTTCATTGCAGAACAAGGAGGTTGGTTTTTTTTACCTCCCTGCCTGCCATCTGACACCTCCAGGGAAGGGATTCTACCTGATCAACACATGAAAGAGCTACTCAACACAGTTCACTCTCATGAACCCAGAGGGATAGCCTTCCAACTTCAGCTCCTTCTGAGCAAAAGTTTAATAGTTTCATAGTTCCTAGGGTTGGAAAGGATCTGAGTAGATCAAGGAGTCCGACCCCCTTCCATGGCAGGAAAGAGTACTGGGGTCAGACGACCCCAGCAAGGTGTTCATCTAACCTCCTCTTAAAAACCCCCAGGGTAGGACCCAGCACCGCTTATCTTGGAAGTTGGTTCCAGACCCTAGCCGCCTTGACAGTGAAGTCGCGCCTCCTGATATCTAGCCTAAACCTACCCTCTGCCAGCTTGTGACCGTTATTCCTGGTCACTCCTGTCAGTGCTCGGGGGAATGGTGACTCCCCCAATGCCTGCTGGTCCCCTCTGACTAGTTTATAGCAGGCCACTACATCCCCCTCAACCTTCACTTTTGGAAGCTGAACATGTTCAGGTCCCGTAGCCTCTCCTCATAGGGCCTGCTCTGCTGAACGCTGATCATGCGAGTGGCCCTCCTCTGGACCCTCTCCATGCTGTCGACATCCCTTTTGAAGTGCGGCACCCAGAACTGGACACGGTACTCCAACTTCAGCCTGACCAGTGCCGCATAGAGGGGGAGGATCACCTCTCTGGACCAGCTCAAGATGCATCTGTGGATGCATGACAAGGTGTGGTTGGCCTTCCTGACTGCCTCCCCACACTGCCGACCCATATTCATCTTGGAGTCAATGATGACTCCAAGATCCTTTTCCGCCTGCATGCTGACAAGAGGGGAGTTCCCCAACCTGTAGGTATGGTGCCAGTTGTTCTTCCCCAGGTGCATCACTTTGCACTTGTCTGTGTTGAATCCCATCTTATCCTCATCCGCCCACCCTTGTAACCTGTCTAGGTCCGATTGAAGCCTATTGCTTCCTTCTAGTGTGCCCACATCCCCCCACATCTTAGTGTCATCAGCAAATTTGAACATGGTGCTTTTTACCCCCTCGTCCAAATCACTGATGAAGATGTTGAACAGTGCGGGCCCGAGGACCGAGCCCTGCGGAACCCCACTGCCCACGTCCTTCCAGGTTGAGAGAGACCCATCCACTACCACCCTCTGCGTGCGGCCCTCCAGCCAGTTGGTAACCCAATTGACTGTGTGGGCATCAACACCACAGTCCCCCAGTTTCTTAACGAGAACAGGGTGAGAGACAGAGTCGAAGGCCTTCCGAAAGTCCAGGAAGATTATGTCCACTGCTACCCCTGCATTTAATGATTTGGTGATCTGATCATAGATGGCCACCAGGTTGGTCTGACAGGACCTGCCACTAATGAACCCGTGTTCATCGCCCCTAAGCATGACCTCCCCTGCTGGCCCCTTGTGGATATGTGCCAGAATAATTTTCTCAAAAAGCTTGCCCAGAATCGAGGTAAGACTAATTGGCCTATAGTTTCCAAGGTCCTTCCCCTTTTTGAAGATGGGAACCACACTGACCCTCTTCCAGTCCTCTGGCACCACACCAGAGCACCACAAGTGCTCGTAAAGCCGTGCCAGGGGTCCTGCAATGACCTCGGCCAATTTCTTTAGAACTCTAGGGTGGAGATCATCTGGACCGGCTGACTTGAATACATCCAGTCCCTCCAGAAGCTCCCTAACTAGTTCCTCGCTAACCCTTGGCCCAGGTGTGCCTCTCCTGGGGCCCAAGGGGGGCCCAGCAGGAAGGTGGCTATTCTGGTCCCTACTTAAGAAGGCAGAGGCAAAGAAATAGTTAAACATGTTAGCTTTGTCGTCTGGTGTGACGACCAAATTTCCCAATGCATCCTGCAGGGATCCCACATTACCCGGGACCTTCCTTCTACCCCCTATGTATTTAAAGAAGGACTTCTTATTGTCCTTAATCTAGGAAGCTATTCCCAGTTCCATCTCTGCCTTGGCCTTCCTGACTGTCCCCCTACATCCCCGAGTGACTGCAGTATAGTCATCCCTGGTGATGACCCCTTCTTTCCATTGGGTGTAAGCCTCCTTTTTAGCAAGGAGACATTCCTGGATGCTTTTTGTGGGCCATGGAGGCTTGTGTGCCCTCCTGCTGCCTTTGATCCTCATTGGAATTACCTCCCTTTGGGCTTGGAGGATCATCTCCTTAAGAAGCGACCACTCTCCTTAGACACCCGACTCCCCTCCCCTCTGGGACCTCAGTGCTTCCCCAACTATCCTCCTTAGCCCATTGAAGTTTGCCCTCCTGAAATCTAGGGTTGCTGCCTTCCTGCATCCCTTTGCCACCTTGTGCTGGATGGTGAATTCCAGCAGGTGATGATCACTGTCGCCCAGGTGGTCGAGCACCCGCAGTCCCCTCACCAGGTCATCACCCGTGGCCAGCACTAGGTCCAACAAGGCATCTCCCCTGGTGGGGGCTGTGTACCTCCTGGGTTAGATGGAGGTCCTGCACTCTGGCCAAGAACCTACGTGAGCGTTCAGACCTGGCTGACTGCTCTTCCCAGCAGATATCCGGGAAGTTCAGGTCCCCCATGACTACCACATCCTTAGCCTTCACTACCTCTGTACCTAAGAATTCCTGGTCAA
>NW_017728943.1:91301721-91329620 GCF_001723895.1 Crocodylus porosus | reverse complement strand
TGACGAAAGGACTTCGATCCTGAAAGCTTGCAGCAAAGGACAATTTTCTTGCCATTTTCCAGTTGGTCTAATAAAAGGTATCATTTTGGAACCAAGACTTCTAGTTTTTTGTATGTCTTTTTGTCTCAGACCAACATGGCTACCAAGTACACCCCTGATAGGTGATATGAATTTGTGCTGCTGTTTTGCAATGGACAGGACATTGCAGGCATCGGACCTAGGGCATATGCTCCTAGGGCTTCCAGAGCCTAATTCTGCATGCCCCAGAAATTCCCATTTGCAGGCAGGCAGGATTGGGTCCCTACAGCCGCAGAGCATCTGCCCTGGTTCTCTCCCATTTGTAGAGGAACACCCAAGGTCTAGATTCCCAGAAGCTGTCTCTGCAAATGAGGAAACCCAGTATTCCCCTATATGAAGAGGCAAGCTTTGAGGGTTATCCCACAGGATCAGGCCCCAACAACTCCTGGGAGCAGATGGAGCCCAGCCCTGCAGGACAATGAGCACCATCTGTTTCACTAGTGAAGCAGATCAGCCATGCCAGAACACATCCTTGCACAGCTGATCCACTTAATTTGGGCTGCCAGATATAAAATACATCTGTTTATATCTTTACATCGGTGAAGCTGCTGACTTCAATTAAGTAACTCCCGATGTATAACAGAAGGAAAGAAGTCATGATCCATAGCTTTGAATTAGCATTACTCAGCAAAACTTACCTTCCCCCAAAAAATAGAAGTAAAAAAAGAGTGACCGGGCTATGCTGAATATATGTAGTATTGTTGATAATTTCACAATCTCTCAAATTTGGTGCAAAAACTGTACTTTAAAAAAAATAATGTCCCATCAAATACATACAACAAAGAAAGCTAATAGATCTCTGAATCATAGAAAATCTTAGACAAATATGATGGGCCAAAGCCTTTTTTATGGAGTAATATGAAAATAGTAATGATCTTAGCATTCAGGACCAAATCCTTAGCTGGTCTATGGCCCAGCTCTTGCTTTTAAAGTAGATCTAAAACTGAAGATTTCCTGCCCATCATGTTGTATTCTGAAGAATAATACTGAGTTCCTATTAAAAAAAGAAAAATATTTTGTCAGGAAAAAAATGGAATCCTAAGAATATAAGGTTTTACTAGCTACATTGGTTTTATAGCTAGAATCCATTCTTAGTGGGCGCATCTACATGTGCCTCTATGGTGCCATTGTGACTGAGCCAGCAGCGCATGGTTATTTCTAGCCACTACGTTGCCGTAGCTACACGCTACAGCAAGGGAGCACATCACTACAGCAATGTAGCTGCAGCATCATGGTTTGTGCCCACCAACACTACATCACCTAGCACGTTGTTATGACAATGTACTGTCTTGTGTAGACGCACCCAGTGAGACAGAAAGTAGCACTTTCCACTTCTCCTTCTGGCCTACGCTGAGAGGCATTAGGATACAAAATATAGTACCCTGAACTTTGCCTGTGCTCTGGTTCCCTTCCTATCGTTTGACTTACTTGTGTATCTACAATGCAGATTCTGAGAGGTTGACACTATCTCATTATATAGTTGTACAACATGGAATGCAGCTGATCTCACCTGAGTCCTCTAGGTATAACTCAAACACAAACAAGGAGTAATAATACTAAACACAAATAATAAAGCAAAATAAAAATATAGAAAGATAATTCATGACAAGAGTTAATATCAAAATGATGCTAGTGGTAGAAGTTAAGTTTGGGATATTTTGGAACACAAATCCAGATGTTAAAAAAGGAGATCTATTATAGCAATTCCCTTATACTGAATAATCACAAGTGCCTTTATGATAATTATGTCACATGTAAGATTTTTCTATATATACATTATTCCTAGCTGTCTTTTCACACCAGGCTAAGTCCATGTAGTACCACTAAAATTATATAAGTGTATATTACACAATTTTATATTATTAATATAATTTACCAATTATACTTTCATATTGTATAATTACGTTATGTAACAGTTAAATGAAAATCAGGCCTTATGAAGTTTGGCAATTCTGGTGAAAATTCATTACCCTCTAGTTCCTGTTGTAGAATTAGATCTACTCTAAAACCATGTCTTTTTTTAAACTAACAGGAGAATGGCTGGTCACTCAGCACAACAATTTTTTATATTTTGAAGAGCTTAATCTTATTTTTCAGTGCATTTATGTCTAGGCCCTTTTTCTGGTGTTCTCACTGTTTGTATTATACACTGGTTTTGCTTTTGACTCTGCAACTATTCTGTTCTATGTAAGATCTTAAATAGATCCAGTAGTCCATTAAGGTACATAACTATCATGTTTGATCTTACCCTTGGAGGAGAATTATATGCAGCAGAGTATTTCTTTTTAGACTTTTTTTGTATTATGTATATACAAAGTGTGTATCTATATTTCTGTTAGAAAATATGAAGTCAAAGAACTGTGCCTAGTACTTGGATTGGAAGGTGTAGAGTTTTAAGTGGGTCCCTAATTCCTGTGGCATTTCATTTCACAATGTTGGGCTAGTCCCTGAGAAGGTCCATCTGCTGCACCAATGAGCTTGTAAAGCTTCATTCCAGCATGTCAATGGAGTCAACCTGACAACTAGGAGCTTAATCCCAAAGTACTAATCGGTACTATGCATACCCTGGGCCCATGCCATTAAGCACCTTGTGTGTGTGTATGTGTATGTTTATATGTATATATGTATACATAAAGTGAGAGAGAGAGATCTATACATTTATCTATAGATATATAGGGATATATAGGGGTGTGCAAAACAGGCCCTATTCCTTCGGATTAAAATTTGGATTCAGATTCGGCCCAAATCGGGGGACAGTGATCTGATACATTGATTTGGATCACTGTCCCAATTCGATTCAGCCAAATCTGAATCTAAAAATTCAATGCTGATTCAGAGAATCAGTGATTCGGCCATGGACACAGCTTTAAATGTTTTTCTACATACCTCAAGGTAGCAGGCGCAGCTTATGAATGCTGAGATGGTGGGATGGATGGAGCGTGTCACAGGAGCATGGGGGGGGGGCACATGCTCTGCAGCAGACCTAGAAGTGGACCAGAAGTGCTGCTGAGCATGCTGGGGAGCCCCCTGTGCTCCTGTGGGACACTCCATGTGCCACAGCATCATAGTATTCATGAACCGCCTGCTACCTTGAGGTATGTAGAAAAAACAAAGGTGTGTCTATGTCTGAATCATCAAATCTCTCTGAAACAATTTGGAGGGCTCCAATTCAATTCAGAGAAATTAAAAGGTCTCCTGATTCAATTTGGATCCCGAGATTCAGCCACTGAATTAGGCCAAATCTCTGCCAAATTGAATCAGTGACTGAAGCTTCACACAGCCCTAATATCTATATATAGATATCTCTCTCTGCCTCTATCTCTCTCTATATATATATGATACATACTTACATATACACACGCACGCACGCACATAATAAGTACACCATGGGAATCAAGAGTAAGGAGCAAGGATGGATCCAAAGTGTCCTGGCAGCCTATGTTGCTGAGGAGATGCACTGCAGCTGAAGCTTCCAAAGAACTGCTTTCCTAAGTATCCTCTTACATCACATTCAGCTGAGAAGTAACAGTGTGTGAATAGCTGAGGGCTATTTGCCAGGATGGAATAGTTCCAGTTCCTAGCTAACTGGAGATGATAGTCGATGCATCTACATGAGATGCTTTACTGTGCATTAGTGTAATTTAAGCATGTGCGTCTACATGTGCGCCTGCTTACTGAGCAGTACACTTCGTTAATCATAAGTGAATTTGCTACCTGCAAATGCAAGTAGCAAATTTACTTGTGATTAGTTACTGCACCGTGGTACTCATGTAGATGCCTGACTGGGAGCAAATCTGCTCCAGGTCAGCTGGCCAGCAGGGGGTGGTAGATTGCTTCCTGTTCCTGGGAGCTGCCTGCTGCCAAGGCAAGCTCTGCCACTGGATCCCAGGTGGGGAATATCTCTCCCTGCCCTGGCAGCAGGGAGCTCCAAGCCTCCCACTCCATGATCATGATTGAGAAACAGGGGCTGGGAGATCCTTATCTTCCAGTGTCAGCTCCATGACCATGGAGATAAGGATCTCAGCACCAACCCTGCAGTTGCAGAGCTGACATTGGGAGCTCCCTGGTGGCTGGGATGCCTGTTCCTTGCCCAGCTCTGTTATCACAGACTTCTCCAGCCTTTTCCCCACCCAGCTCCACAATCATAGAGCTGTGATTCCCACTTCCCTGCATGTGTGGCCACCAGCCCGAGAGCATTTACTTGCTAGTATACTGCTCCTGAGTCTAATGCACATGTAGACACACCCAGTGTTATTCATTAATGCTGCTATGTGTCGCAGGGCTCTCAGGTGCTCTACGACTGAGGGTGGAATTGGCTCAGAAGAGACCTCTGGTGGCAGGAAGGGGTAAGCGTAACTGCCTGTCCCCAAGACTGTTCAGGTGCAGGTTGCCTTAGTAACCAGGGAAGCCGAGAGCCAGGAAGGGGTGGGGCTTGGTCCTTCTTAAGCCCAGGTGGAAGGCCAGGAGGGCAGTCCCCTTTCTCGCAGCTGCAGGAGCAGGAGCTCTGCGGGAGAGCTGAGCAGACCAGATCGAGGGCCGCAGCCTGAGCGCTCTGACCGACTGCAATGATGCGGGGAAGAGAGAATCCTATGGGAGGTAGGAACTAAGAGCCAGCATGGCAAGCAGTTTCTGTTATGAGCCAGGAGGCTCCTTGTTGTTTTGCCACAGCCATTTGTCTCATGACTTAGTTATCAGCCATTTGGCTTATGATTTGGTTATTGTTACACCGGAGGACCGGGTGAGGCTGTACGGGTGTGAGGAGGCCTCACGGGAGCGCCCCAACAGTGTGGGGGGTCCTGTTGCCCAGCAGGTACAGTGAATGGGGCCGGAGAAGGCACAGTTCTTTCTTTTTGATGTTCATTGAGGGGGCACGTTGGCCCACCCCAGAACTGAGGGGCCGGTAAAGAGTCCCAGAGCTAGGAGGCAGTGAAGAGCCCCGGCGAGTGGGGGTAGGAAGGAACCAACAGTGTGGGGGGCAGTAAGGGGCCCCAAGAGTGAGAGGGCGCTGAGGAGCCCAAAAGGCAAGCGAAAGGCCGGGACCCATTACCATGTTCCGGAGGAAGATTATATCAGCAACAACTGCGAGGCTTGGGCTGCGGTGCAGGGGAGGAAAGGAGCCACAGATAGTGCCCCCTGTCATCGGGGCATATAAAAATGGGCAGCTTCCCGCTAGGTTACATCATTCCTTAATTATGAACGAGATCAAGACGTGGCAGATGAGAATAGGCGGGCGTTGGGCCCATTGCAGGAGGTCAGAGCCGCATGCCCAGAAAGGCTCCGGAAATGAGACTCCTGTTACACTATGTAAGGGCTCAGGTTCATCAAAGACTTCAGAACACTCATAAATTACAGTGTAACTTGATTATTGGGAGCATACACATTCAACCAAACCAGACTGCATTGTGGCTGCAAACTTTTCAAAATGCTTTCCAATGCCTACCAGCAGCATGTTTATCTTTCTCAGAATCACCTTGAGCCAGTTGTTCTTTATGGGCTGATCATATCCCAGCCGCAAGTCATCCTGGGGGAAGTGGTATAGTTATACATAGTTAAGAAGTATAGTTGTTCATAGGTAAGTATCAGCTGCATACTGCTAGCACTTGAATTCATGTAGTCTGACCAGGTCACCTAATAGATATGCATAGATGTTGAACAGAACTAGTGAGAGAGTTGACTGTTTGAGAAGGTGCTATTTCCCACCCTTACTCATCAGGCATGCCTCTCCACAAAGGATTCAAACCGTTTTTGGTGCCATATTATTAGTTTAGTGTATTACCATTACTGAGTAACTTTTCTCTATCTTATTTCACCTTTCATTTTAATATTTTCCAATTATGATTAAATGCCTACCACTCCAGCAGTAATTACCAGGGATCCTGGTTTTCTCTGATTATTTTTTTTTTCCAGATTTAAAAAAGTAACCCAAAATCCACATATAGCTGTGTGTATATGTGTGTGTGTGTGCGCGCATGTGTGTGTGTGTGTATAGTGGTGATTCATTTTAATCATGGAAAAATGTGTGCTTTTGTCAATCCATAAATTGGGGATTTTTTTTTTTTTTAATCAGAGAAAACCAGGATCACTGGTAATTACCAACAGGTCTGGAAAATTACAATCAAAAGTTCTGGGAGCAGTGTCAGAAGAACTCACTGGACCATTAATGTCAATACTGATTAGGCTTGAAAGACTGAAATGAACGATGTGCCAATGGTTAAAAAGAGTAATTATAGACCTGTCCGCGTGACACTGATTCTAAGCAAGATGATGGAATGGCTGATAAAGGACTCTGTTAATAGAGAATTAAAGGATGGTACTAACATTAATACCAATCAGTCTCTGGGTTTTTGGATAAGAGATCTTGTCAAATGACATCATATTTTCTGTATGATGTTGTTGGTTTGGATAATAAAAGTAATAGCTCTGATGTTAGGAAAACATATCAATTTCAGAGGTATTTGAAATGCTCTCAGACAACATTTTTAGTAAAAAACTAGAACAATACAATACAATACAAAATGACTTACAAGGAAAGGCTGAAAGAACTAGGGTTACTTAACCTGGAATAGAGAAAATTGAGCTGGGATTTGATAACAGTGTTCAAATACCTGAGAGGTGAGGAGAGGATGGAGATGGGCGTTTCTCCATAATCAAAGGGGACAGGACTAGGAGCAGCAGAAGAAATGTTAGGTTGGAGTTTAAGAGAATCGTTCCAACTAGGAGGGTGTTAAAGTATTGGAATTGGCTACCTAGGGAAATTGTGCCATCTTCATCCTTGAAAGTTGTCAAGAGCAGGTTAGGCAGACACTTGGGTGGGGTAGTTTAGTCAGGGATGCTCCTTGAGAAGGGAGCTGGACTAGCTCCTCCTTGTGAGGTCCCTTCCAGTCCTGCTTTTCTATGGTCCCAAAACAAGATTACTCACATCACAATCTAAGTTGAAAGCACTGGATACTTGGGACACAAATTACAAAATGATTATTGCAAAAGAAATAATAAAGTTTGCATGATCATTATTGTCCAACTGTCTTTTCCCTTTTTTCATTTAATATCTGTCCAGCCATGACTTCTTCTCACTCTGTTCTGTGTATATCCCCTCTTTATCTACCTTTTTTGAGAACAGAAGTGTGGTTTGGTTTTGTAATGCTTGAATCACAGCCTCAGTGTAATTTAACTAGGATTGTATTTCTTGAACTATTCCACCACTGCCTTCTGGGAGAGAACTGTTATGGATCTTTTCATAACCTGCCAGTACCTCTTAACTATCAGCTTGAGAGCTAGTGCAATAGATACCTTAAATACAGAAACAACATTTTCAGTTTCCCCAGAGATCCCATGTGTTCAACTTCCATGGCATGTAAAACATACAGTTGCAGTTATATTATAACTTTCTTCTCCTTAGAAAAATAATAGACTAATAATATATATGGGTAGCACCATCTTTTAAGCACTGTAAAATGGTCATAATAAACCTAAAACTTTTTATATCTTGCATGAATTGGTTGAAAACTGTTGCAAGTCTGATTTTTGCCAAGTTCTTTTCTAACTAATCCAGTCATGGCTTCAAGAGTTTGCATCCAAGAAGATTAGCTGAATCCTTATGAAATAGGGGTCCTACCTGTATGGTCAGTAAGTGTCTAGTAATCCACAATGGGGGAAGAGAAGTAGAAAGAAACACAAGATAACAGAGTAGAACTGTTCCAAATTTCCAGTCATTTTTACTTTTCCTGGAGGTTACATTTATAACTGTAAATGACATAATCAAACAAGAATAGCTTCTTGCTTTGCATAGTTTATTTCTTCAGTTGACAAAAAGCTAAACCATTGTGCCAAATAGTGTAATTTTAGTTCAACAAAGCACCTTTCAAAGGTAATGAACTCAAAAGGAGAAAAATGGCAACTGAAATCAAAGGGTTAGCTAAAGTCTAAATAAATCCTGGAAAGAGTTGAACAAAACAGCCATCACTTTGATTTACAGCTGAACAGCTTAGTCTACCAGGTGTGAATGTGTCTAAGAGCAAATCAGACTCTTGCTGCAGCCTCTGGCCATATGTCTGAGTGGAGCCAAAGAGAAAATAAAAGTGACAACATATATCTCAAAAGCTGAACACAAACATGAGCATCATCTAAGGAACTCAACCAAGTAAGACTTAGAAGCAAAGGATTTAGAAAACATCTGAAATTACTTCCTTACAGAAGGCATGCAATGAGCAGGTGAATGTACCCTAAACACAAGTCCCTCAATTAAAATAATCTAGTTCCAAGTTTTGACCTTTTTCAATTTAAGGGCCGAGGTAAGCTGTTTAACAGAATCAGATGTTGACCACAGATATCTGAAGAGCTATCCATTCAAGGCAAATCTGGAGTGAATCATAGTAGGGCAGCCACTCACAAACACGTAGATTCTGTTCAGTTGCTACAGATGAAAACCTGCACGGGGCAAGATTTGTCACAAGCTGTGCCAACAGTGGTTGGTGCCAACATCAGAGGCTGAGGAGGTATGGAGGCAATATGATTTAGGAATATCCTTTGTGGCACAGCTTCCCCTATTACAGTACAGGATGTCTGCCACTGTGCATAGTAAGACACTTGGAGATAGGTACTTGGCAAATTCCAGGTTGGCCTGTTGTGGATCAGTTGCTGAAAAAAACGCAAAATCTGCTTGGTAAGGCCTGCCCTAGAGGGAGGTGACACCATTTGCAAACCATAAGAACATCAGCATGGACATATTGCACTCCATGCGACAAACAAAAATAGCTTACTCTGGGATTATATTCTCCAGTCCCTGATATCCTAGTTTTTGATATTAGGAATAAGCATGGGCTGAGGGGAAAAGACGGTGCTACTGACTTAGAACAATCAGCAGTGGTGGAAGAAGTTCAGGATAAGGAAAGCCTCTTTCCTGGCAATAGATGCTGAGGTAGCAGCAGAGCTTGAGAAACAGACCATCAACATGAGGTTCCCTTGCTCATGAAAACTATGTAATTGATGTCTGGTAGCTGGTAACTTCTGCCTTCTACTAGCCCACTGAAAACCAAGCTGGTGTGGGGAAATCTGCTATTTGTGCTGCTGTGTGAAGTATGTGCTGTGTTGACCCTGTGTTTCCTAAGATCTACAAACCCTAAATGGTTATCAAAAGTTTTGAACTTCTGGAGCTCCCCGGTTCCATTGCAACGATAATTGGAACAAAAATTCCCATTCTTTGCCCCGCTAGGCCTTGTAGGCCATAAACAAGAAAGATTGGTGGGGCGGGGGGTCTGTCATGCTGCACCTTTGCCTTGCACGAGAAGGTCCAGGATTTCTATGCTAGTATATTTGCTGGAGATGTTAGCAGCAGGCCTCCTTGATGGCTCCAAAGTCACAGAGAGGAGGTAGTACATGACCACTGACAGGCTGATGTCAGTACGCCACTTTGACTCAGAGGCTCTGCCTACTGAATCTTTTATGAGTCCCATACAATATTATATTAGCCATGGATATGTATTGCTAATGAATTGCTTTTGAAGACCTACTATAAAGTCTGTTTAAGTTCCCACTCTTGGACAAAAAGGCTAATCTTTTTTTCCCCAGGATTAATAACACATCAGTAAAGGAGCAAGCTCAAACTGTCATTATTTTCCAGTTTTTCTGTATTACAGTACACCTCAGATTTGATCCAGTTTCACTTCCAGTTACATGTGGTCTTGACAAATCCATCTTCCCCCACTGATAGCTATTCAATTTTCTGGGTCATCTCTTTGATCACATCATCTCTGTCTTTGTGCTTCTCCATTAGTTTCTCCATATCCACTACACGAAAAAGCTACTCATCTTACCACCCACAAACCTATTACCTTTTCTGCAGTATTAAGATATTGGCCTCTGTGCGTACTCTGATACTAATATCAGCCTTCACTGCTCATTAAGTTTTCTAAGGGCCCTTTTACACATTAATTTTAGGCAGCTCCTGGAGCTCTTAACCACTGGATTGTCCACACATTCACGCCTGAAATTAGTTTTAAGCCTATTTTAGGTGGCTTAAAGTTATGCCACTCCAGGGCAGGTTTCTCTCTGATCCATGTTACCCAGCTTATAGTCCATTAATGTGTGGTCATTCCCCATAGATGACCCAGACAAGTTGCAGTCCTCCAGCATCCCAGAATTCAGTGTCCCTTCCTCTACCCTCCTTTTCTGTGCGGACAAACTTTCTATGTCCTGAACCATACTGCCCAGGGGGTGGCTCTGGAACCAAGCCAACTCCCCCACCCACCCTAGGGGTGCAACCCCATGCAAACAACATGCCAGCTAGCCAGGTCACAGGTCATGTATGGGTACAGAAGCAGTGTCTAGGAGGAATGGTAGGGGGCCAGATCAGGTCCCCATGAGCTGGGGCTTCCTTCCTGGGACAGGGGTAATAACTCCCCCAAAAAATCCTTCCTTCACTGATTCCACCTCCCAGCCACCCTGCGAAGTAGGACAGCACCCCCATGCCTGAATCCCAAATTATTAAAACATGAGACCTTCTTTAATGGACTTCCTCATAATTTCATTTTACATTCTTCCTTTTTTTGTATCCTTCAGTAGCTGACTTTCTTTATTTCACCACCTTCCCCTCCCCCCATTTCCATCCCCCATTTCATTACCTAGTCCCATCCCATTAACTCTCCACCTCCCAGCTTCATGTTCCTGCCTCTCCACCAACTCATCTCTCACTGCCCCTGCTTCCCCCCACCAGAGCAGGGATAGAAACCTGTCCTGGCTCACCAGCCCTGTAGTGGCAATTCACAGCAGTCGCTTCTAGTCAGGCCCCTGTTCACCAGCCTCCAGTGGCAATTCAAAGCTGTGCAGGTGGGGGACAGTCAGAAGGCTTTTAACTTTAAGTGCGACTGCTCCCAACTCAAGCTAGCACTAACACTGATCAACATTTGAACAGCTCTAAGTGCATTGTGTAACAAGGTCCTAACAAGCACATCTGTACTATTGTCTATGCTATCCCACAAATATGGGACGACCTCTCTAGAAACATCCACAAAGCCAACTCACCGTCCACTTCCAAAAGGCTTCACACCGCTAAAATTCCTTCAGAGAACCTTAAATGTATATTCAATTTATTTTTCCTGATGCAAACCTTCAGTTGAAGGAAGGGTGTGGGTGGAAATAACTGGGCTTGCTACAAATTCACTTCTCAGTGCTGAAGATAAAGGAAAAAAATAAAGGATGGTAAGCCTTGAAGGGGACCGTAACATTGTTTTGTCCCCAGTTATAATACTGCCTTTTTGCTGTCTGCACATACTGTACAGATTTGAATAATCATCCCAGAAGTACAAAAGATCCTAGGGAATGAGGTTGAATGCAAAATGTCGTTACACTTTGATGACATTTTACAGCTTCTCTCTCAAAGAACTCCAGTCTATTGAAACAGTGACTGATTTTACAGTAAGTTGGAGTCCATACTTAGACTAAGAAAGATTTTTATTTTAACATTCATTCAATGTGTTCAGTTTCCTCTGAAAATTGAGTGATATTTCCTTTGATGTTTCCTTTAAGTTCATTTCCCACAAAGTGTGATCTAGTTCTGATATTGCTATAAAAGGCATCTATTCAAAGTAACCTCACTGACTTAAAAATCTGGACCTGCAGAGTTCAACTAGTTAAGTTATTTTATAGTCTCCACTGCCATAAAAAAGATAGGCTTCCCCAAAATTGAGATGACACAATTATTTTCTCAGCTGCTTCCTAGAAACTATATTGATTAGTTTAATAACCCTATAACTAAGCCTAGGATTATCTTTAATAGATTATTTCTTCTATTATCTAAAGAGGACTTCCTTTTCTTAATTGACATTGTTTTTATAACCAGCCCTTTAATTAAATGTATTAATTTGTATTGTTAAGGATGGATAGAGGAACATTAGATAAATATTCAGCAAGTCATTTGAAATTCCTCAAGCCAAGATTTACAAGTCTACAGTAGTTCTGATTCCCCTTTACTGATGTACTCATAATTTTCAGTGCATAAGGCACTTACAATTTGGCAATTAGCCAAAAACAAAAATCACCTTCTGAAAAGCCATTCAAACAGTGTTGTTGGAGATCTGACACTGGCCAAGACTGTTAACCTCACAATTTGTTGATTGGTCCCAAAAGAGGCTGCAATTCTGCTGGAATATCTATAAAAATGATGTTTTAAAGCACTTTAAACAACTCAGCTACACCAACATTTCATTTCAGGGACAATTGCTAGATTTTTTTTTCAGGCAAGACATTTTGAAACACAGAATTCAGAAGTAGGCACTGTTTCTCCCCTTGCTTGTCTTAATAGGATATCTATATTATCTCTATACGCACCCTCTTCTGTGTGGCCTCCAAACTTAAAGCACGCACCACACCTTACCCTGTCTATTTTTTCCTTAATGTGCATTGAATGCTCATTGACATGTCCACACTGCTCACTGGTACTCCATCCACATGTCCACACTGCTCACTGGTACTCCATCCAGATTTGTGAAGGTCCCATATTTCCCAGCACCATATATCAATAAGTCTTCTGGGAATTGCTCTCTTGCAAGACAACTTCTCCCTCTTGCAAGACAACTTCTCCCTCCTTAACAGCTTTAAGAATGAAAGTCTAGAATACTGCATTTGTAGCAGTGGTCTGAACCATGAACCTGTTGACTTCCACACAATAGCAGCCCAAGTGTTGAGGAGATGGGACAGTAGCTCCAAGAGACAATGAATGGCTTTTTTAGACATTACAGAAACATACAAATGTCCAGGACACAGGGGAAATATACCTAACACACTCAGAAGATACTATGCTGTGATTGCTTTCCCCTTGTGCATGCCTGTATCCTGAAGAAGAATTAGTAAGGCATTATGGAATCACATTCTTTTGGACACATGGCATCACTAAGAGGAGCATCAACAATTCTATGTGAGGAAGGAGACTTTCATGAAGTTGAACCAAAAAGTCTGCCTCTGACATGCAGCACACCAATGCAGGTGCCCACAGTAGTGTAACTAGGGTTGTGAGATGAGCGGGGCACCAGCCCTAGGTGCCAGCTTAGAGGGGACACTAATATGGCCCCCTCCCCCAGGAGTCTTTGCTATAGCAGGTGCAGCCCAGCCACAAGAGCCAGATAAGTGCAGCTGGTCAGGCACAGCCCCATGGCTAGCAGCGTGTCTGTGGAGGAGGGGGACAAAGGGAGAATGACACCCATCACAGGCATAGCCCTGGCCCTGGGAGATGGGAGGAATGGTGAACAGAGTACCAAGGGCAGTCCACAGGGAGCCTGAGCCACTTCCTGTCCCTCAGCAATAGCAGCATGGGCTCAAGCTGCTACAATAGCAGCAATAGCAGCTGTCGTTCAAGTAAGAAGAGCTTCAGCAGTAAGACTCCTCTCCCTCAACACTAACTCTCCAGTGGTCAGCATAATTCCTGCCTCCTCTCTGCCCCAAGTACTGGAAGAGCTATACTTCTGGGTGCTCATGCTAGCTGATAGCTTTGATTGAGGGTAACAAGTCCAGACACAACAAGGCAATGGCTAATCAGTTTGGTGTTGGTAAATCATGTGTCTGGCTTGTGGTGATGGAGAGTAGCACTGATTCTATGCAAGTCATTTACCCATGGACTGTTAGCATCACGAACTTGTCTACATTGTAGATGGCTCTTTGAGAACAGGCCATCAGAAAACTCTAAGCTGCGCTGATGGCCTTTGATAGTGCACATGTGCCCATAGTTTGCCTTCCTACAAGAGGGATGTTGACCACAAGGTGTACTACTCCCTGGTATGTTAGGGCTCAATGGATCACAGAGACAGGCTCTTGAGCATCAGTGTGGGAAGCCCATATAAGGTGCATGATGCCAGGATTATGGTTTGCATGTTTGGATCTTATTACATCCTGGTGCTATCCCTGTCGATGAGATTCTGGGCCCCAGCATTGTTTGGGGGTTCTGCCTGTCCTCTTCTGTTGTGACTAAGAAGATGTACCTAGACTTCTTGTCATGTCTTTGTTAAGTTTTTCTAGAATTGTGCACAAGCAATGGCTCTTTCCATTGCTACAGTGAGGTCCTCCTTCATATAGGTCTCAACAAGCAGTTAGAAAATGAGCAGGTGCACCATAGTCTGCACTTTACCGCACTCACATGTATTCATGTCATTACAGTAGCCGCCTTTTGATCATGTTCGTTTTTGATCTTCCAGTTGTGCATGCAGGGGATTCAGGCATTACCACAGGGCATGCCCCCATGATCATGAACATGTGGTTTGAGGCACTGTAGATCCATCTGCAGCAGCGCAAACTTTATGTGGCACACATGGAGGCATTCACTGTGATGCTAATTTGTAGTGGGCAGGTCTTTTTGACACTGGAAGACACAGTACCAAAAAACACACCAGAAGAAAGTGGAGCAGCACATGTGGCAGCAGTGTGCACCACCAGAAACCAGAGCCAGGCCTACCAGAGCCAATTTTCCCCAACCTTGGGCCACTATCACTTAGGAGAACAATTTCCAGTTGTGCAAATTGGGCAAGGCGCCTGCCAGTGCCCAGAGTCCTCTTTGCATGAAAATGTTTGCCCCTTGTTTTACAGATACTCTGGCTGCCTGGCAGGCTCTTTGTGCCCAGGTTACTGCAGCTGGAGCCCTGGTAGGCTCCCAGGACAGGTTGCTGGGGCCAACCCAGGTTCTGGAGCCAGCCTCTCCTACCCTACTCAGGGCACCTTGCCATGAACCATAGCGTGTGCAGGGGTATTCCCTGAGGGCAACAAGCAGCACTACAAATATGTGCTGCTGCTAGTTGTCCCCAGGGAACATACAAGCCTACTTGTGAGGACACACCCATATTGGCCAGTCTAGATCAGCCCTTATGGGAAGGCCCTCCGGGGGTTCCAGGTCCATTTCAGAGCACCTAGGTGATTATGCATAATCTTTTTTTCATAACTTCAGTTGTGCCATGTCAACAATTGTTTCCAGCGGTGCAACACTGGTCACAAAACTCTTTTGTGCTTTAAGCCATTTAGTTACTTCTATGTGACCATAGAATGAATGCCTGGGCTCTTCCATCTGCTGTGATCTTTCTTTTGGGCTTTCTGATATCAGGTGATGCAATGCCAGCTAGTAAGTACACGCTATCCTTTGGTGTTGGCTTTAGACGTCCTCTTATTTCATGACAGCTGTCATTTAGAACTAAGTCTAGTTTCTTGGCATGAACCAACTGTATCCATACAGCACACACAAAATACAACCAGCAGTGTAGGGATACAGCTGTGCACCTAATGTACAGGGGTAGCAGTGACTTTCAGTTGCTACCACAGTCACAACTGTAATCCCTCAACTGCCAGCAGTAGCCACTTTTTATTGCCCCTTCCCCCAAATCAGCACCCTTGATGGTACTAGGTCACATGGTACGGTACACCGCTACATCACCCTTGCTATGGTACTGAATAGAATAATACTCTTGGCAGTTACAGAATACTGGTACAGCATGCATTAGGAAAGTGAAAGGCAAGCTTGCACCACCACCAAAATTGTTCCAAATTCTGTACTTGTGAGGATGGCCAGCTACAGCCTACAGATGGCCTACAGCCATCTGTAAAACTAGGAGCAAACATTTTCATGCAAAGAGGACCCTGGGCACTGACAGGCTCCTTAATCCAATTTGCACGTTCTCCAAAGTGTTCTCCAAAGTGATATGGGCCCAAGGTCAGGGAAAATTAGACATGGCCTATGTGCTCACATCTAAGACACAAGAGCTTGCTATGCCCAAAAGGCACATTTTTTATGAGTAATTATTTGCTAATGCATATGCAGTTTTGTGGATTGTGAAACAGTATAAAATATATCATCATACATTACAGGGTTTAAAACCTGTTGTGGTTATTTTTGAGACTCCCAAGGTAAGGGACTACTAATCTGTAAGAGGTGTACATGCCTGATTAATTTGATGGGAAAGGGTTGATTTATTTGTCATATAAAAGACCAGATTAATTATATAACTCTGTGCTTGCTAGTATGAGCACATGGGGTGCCATTTAATTGGTTTATGTAGACTGCTTGCTGTTTTTTGGATACTTTAATAAAAGCTTTTTAGCATAGCTGCAGCTTATCATGTCCTTACAGTGAAGTGGAGAACAAGAGTGCTCCACTTAGAAATATCTCACTTACTTAGAAATATCTGCAAAGCGAAATGAAGAATCATTCAATCAGATCTGTTGGTAGTTAATGGGTGCATCTATGCAAGATACTACATGACCATAGCAATGAGCTATGGGAACATCTCTATGGTGAAGTAGCATTGGCAGGCAGGAACCGTGATGCTGACACTACAGCAGTGTAGCATCTAAAAATAACTGTGCACCACCAGGACTGCAAGTACTAAATAACTGCACAGACTCTATATAGATATTATATATATGCATTGATATATTATATCTATTTATAGATAAATATATAGTCACATATAGATATATAGACATATATACATGGTCAACGCATGTTATATATATCTATATAGATATATACTGTATATCTATCTATATATGCATTGACTCTTCCATCTAAGCTCTCCATGCGCATTACTTATATATAAGTAGGAAATTAATTCTTCCCATATGACTTCTGCCTGAGAAGGCCAAAATTTAGAAGTTTTATGATTTTTGGCTTGCCATGCCTTCTTAGTCATGAGCTTTGCTGTCCAGAGGTAGTAAAATGATAAAAATATTCATTGTTTTGAATTAGACACCAAAGTGTCTGTCTGTGACACACTATTGGAGGAGTATGATTCACAACTAAGCCTCTTGTACCAGCATGGCTTCCCTGATTTCTTTCAAGTTGGGCCACCCATGGAAGACATACCATCTCATTTCCTCAAACAAAAAAAAGAAAGGTGTCATTCCAGGCCAGAGGATTTCTCAGTCTAAGTAAAGGAAGTGTTTAAGAGCCTGCTGACAGCACAATTTATCAGTGAATGTAGAGGTGTAATTAGACTGGTGGAGCAGCATATTTTGCCTTATCAGGTATTCTAACTGACTAACTGGAATGGACCAAAATCTGGATGAATATTGATAAGCAGCTGAAGCTAGCAGTTTGATTGAGAACCATAGCAAATACCTTCTCCCCTCCCTCTCAGATCCAGTAGGGGAAAGGGAGAACAAAAATCAAAATTGGGGTTTGAGGGTTTCTATTCAGAAGTTGTCATAGTCAAAAGGCCTTTTGCCAAAAATCAGCAACCCCTCCACACCATAACCAGTACCACATACAGACCTCCACCAGTGACACACGCAGGTTGGTGTCCATGGGAAAAGGGCTTACAAGAACACAAATTACTTCAGATGACTTGAGACTAATAAACAGTCACGTAAGACCAAGTCCAAGCTCCATTTTTGTAGAATCATAGGAAAGTGGTGCTGGAAGGAACCTCACAGGGTCATCTAGTCTGGCCCTCTGCTCAAGACAGGATCATCCCTGCCAGCCAAGTGCCCATCTAACTGGCTCTTGAAAATTTACAGGGATAGGGATTGCACAATTTCTCTTGGTAGGCTCTTTTAATGCTTGACCACCCTCCTGGTCAGAAATTTCCTCCTCGTTTCCAACCATAAAAATTTCCACTCCTGCAGTTTAAGGCCATTGCTCCTAGTCCTATCCCCTATAGTCACAGAGAAAAGTCTATCTCTAACCTTGTAACCTCTATAAGTTACTTTAAACTATAATCCATGAACATGGTTGTTTTACAAACATGACAAATCATTGGAAAAAACATCTTTGGTCTTTGATTACAATTCCAAAGAGATGTGTGATCATGTAATTGTAGTTACAATCAATATAGCAGTTTCCTAAAGCACTCATTGATTGTCTTCTGTATTGACCCTTTCTTTTCCCCTGCTTCGCAGCCCTCTGGGAGTACATCTGGCATCCCTAAATGGAAGGAAGAGCAGACAGCTGTGTAATCCTCTTGTGTGGGTTCCATCCATAACTGAAGCCAACCAGACTCTGAAGAATGCCAGATTTCCCCTAACCACGAATGCCTTAGGTGTCTACCATGAAACCTCTCCTCTTTTACAACAAAGCTTCCTTCACAACAACAAACATAATGGACAGCACCTCTTGGGTTGACTATCTCTTTCTGGAGCATACAGGACAGAAGAGGAGGCATACAGAAAGGCTACAAGATACAGGAAGAAGGAATTATGAGAATGTGAGTGGATGACTGTCTGCATTTGAACCTTGTAACTCATATCTGTACTGCCAGCACACTGCAAGTTAGCGGTCCTGAGAAACTGTAAGAGGAAACCCCAGCCCTGTTAACTGCAATCAGAGGGGGAGCATGCGTTTTGTAGCCCATAAGGGTGAACAGCTGCAACAGACAACCCAACAGGAGCACAAACCCCAAGGCTGGGGCTCGTCGAGGACCTGGAGAGTACAGGACAAGAACATCCAGATCTCATTGGATCAAGTAGAAGCAGCTAAGCTAGGCTGCGGCAGATGGGGGCGGGGGTTAATTAGGCTGATTATCAAGAAAAGCAGAAATCCCTGTGTGGCTGGAGAACCCACTGACAGGAAGGATGGAGCTCTGGGGCACATAAAGCCAGGGCTTGAGAGCAAGTAGAGGAGTTGGACCATTCAGACAGGAGGAAGAAAATCTCCAGAGGGGGAGGCTGCAGGAGCCAGACTGGCTGGAAGGAGTAAACCAAGGGGAGTGTAGGGTGTACAGTGAGGCAAGGAACCAAAGTGGGGTGACTTTTAGTTGGAAAGTGGTTTGCTTGTGTTTATGTTCTGACAACACTTAACACTGGAGGACAAGACTGTGGCTCTAGGAACAGAGGTAGCCACAGGCACCCGAGAGGAACTCTCTGATACTGGGGCTAAAACCCAGAAAGCTAGGGTCTGGAGTGGTGGACCTGGTCTGAAGGGTCTTAGCCAGATAAAAAAGGGCTACAGCCAGGATGCTGGAAGCCTGGATGAAGGTTTTGGGGCCTAAGGGCCCAGTGTTGACTTTGGACATAGAAGTCTGCTATGAAGTGACCACTGAGAGTTATCTGCAAGATGTGGGCATGAATATGAAGGTATCTAGAGCAGGGTTTGAATTATGAGGGGGGGCTGAGTGCCTCCCCCCGCCCCCTCAAGAGACAAGAGCCATGATTATGATTTTCAAGTAAGACTTGAAAATCATAAGCTATGCAGGGTCTCCAATTTTGTTAGGGCATTTGTGCCCACACCCCACCCCAGTGAAGCCTGAGCCCTGATCTGGAGGCCATAATTCTAGCCCAGCGGTGGGCAAAATGCAGCCCATGGGCTGGATGCAGCCTGCCAGGCCATTCTATCAGATGTGCAGGGCCCCTAAAAAAATTTAGAAAATTGGTATTTATCTGCCCCTGGTTGCCGGTCATGCAGCCTTCGATGGCTTGCCAAAACTCAGTAAGTGGCCATGCGCCCAAAATAATTGCCCTCGCCTGTTCTAGCCCCTAAGGCAACTAAGGGCTTCATAAAGACAGAGTGTGTAGGGGAGTTGGGGAGGGGGAAAGATTCTCCACTCACTCCCTTTCCCTCAGCTCCCAGGAAGCAAGCTGCTTTTCTGGTGGTAGGATGAGCCACAGTGCAAAACTCTTCATCAAGTGTGTCCTCTATATAGAAATAATTGTGCTAAAGAAAAGAAAGCCAAGACTGGACTTTAGCCATGTCACAGTAAGTACAAATAATGTTACAGTGACCGAAGTCAAATTCCCAAATACCTTATATTCTCTTCAGCTAAGTAGCAATGGTACACTGTTAAGGGGATAATTCCATGTGATAAATTTCAGCAGAGTACCTCTAGCATATACTAATGTAGGCAAAATTAGAATCAGGTCCACTTTGCTTAATCTGAGAGCACCTGAATGGCACACGATAAAGGTATTGGCTCTGATTCTCAGGTCACTGGCATCGAGTAGGACAACTTGTGACCTTGAAATTAAAGATGTGTTTACATATCTTCCTGCATCAGATCAGAACTTTATCTTCAGTAGAGATGTACCACAGTCAGCAAGAATCTATCAGATGCTCCTGACAGCCTCAGATCAAACAGTGTGTCCCAAACTGAACTGTCTTCATAGCATGGTGTTGCAAGTATTTCCTGCATGTTGATTATGAAAATGGGTGACCCATTTGATAAACTTCTCACTGCATTAATAGTCTCGGTATGGGGTTAATCAAAACTTGTCTTCCTGGCTCTTTTATGATACTGTGCAAGCAGGCCTATGAACCTCTTCATTTAGCACTTGCAGGGTACGTCTACACATGCACCGACTGGGCTGCACGGTTGTTACTGTGCAGTCATTTAGTACTTGCTTAAGCACTTGCTGTACTTCCAAGGCTTACAAGCCCACATAACAATCCTCCTTAGTTAAGTAGTAAATGACTACACAGTAACCACTGTTACTGCACAGTCCCGGCATCACATGGGTAGCGTAACAGCTCCGGCATCACGATTCATGCCCACAAATGCTGTCACCACAGCTTGTTGCTACAGCAACATAGCAGCTTGTGTAGATGCACACACTGAGTAAGCTTGTGATTTGTTTGTTACATTATTATATGTGCCTATGATGTAGATGTGCATCAAACCTGTCTTTCTGTGGTGTCACAAATACTTGTGTCTGAACATATACCCTTTGATTTCCAGAGGATCTGGGCACCTATCAATTCCACTAGCTACAACCTACCAGCCAATGGAAGTAAAATGCCTCCCTCCTACACTTTTGGAGTGCTTACTGCCCTAGAAGCAATAAGGAACACTACTACGCAGGGAGCAGCAGGTCTGTGGCCAAGAGCATATAGTCTCTGCAGTTGCTCCTTTTTCAGAATGTGCCAAGTTACTACATCACAGATCAGAGCTGTCAGGATATTGTTACAGTTCTTAGCAATAATTGCTGCTTGGCTGGGAATTAACATAGTGATGACATCATCAAGTGGCTTTCAGTGTGCCCAGCACCATGTTATTAAATTACATGGTCAGGGTTAAAAAAAATGCATTGTTTTTTGGTTTGGCCATAATTGCATTTGTTCAGCGAAGATTAATGTAATATTACTGCTATATAGACATTGATGAAATATTCATGGATTGTTTGTTGCTAAACGAGGATGAATGGTGGGTTTTAATGCCATGTTCCTCAGTGTTAAAACAAATCAGTTATTTCTTGATAGAAGTGCATTGGTGCTACGGTTTCAGTAATATTCCCCAATAAAACTATACAATCAAAAATCTTGTAGCACTCAGGAGTACTAGCACCAGAATATATAATGAGGCACAAAAAATATAACTTTTTAGAAGGTGGCACTTGGTGTTTGAAAGCCAGGTATTTTGTTCATTATCGCAAATTACCAGTTATGTAGGAGGAGTAACAGACTTTAATGGTGTTGGCAGCTGGAGTCCGTTAATTAGACATATCAGCAGTACCTTTATAATAGGAGCACAATTCTGCATTCATTTGCCTCTCAGTTGTGTGAAAAGCAGGATTACTGTTTCAGTGGAATATGTTTGAGCACAAAAATATTTGTACTTTTGGAAGAATGCATTTGAGCATTAACCCTCAGGAAGTCGGTCATTAGCTGTGACTAGCAATGGCCAATAACAAACCACCCAATACAAAACCAAAATTAATGGGGTACCCAATTTCAGCAGTTAAAATGAGACCAAGCAACTGTGTTTACAAATCAGCTGTCACCTAAACAATATGACCTCTGCTTTGTGACATTAAGTGAGTGTCAACAGATAATTGTAGCATTTTGCTGAACTGAAATCTGACCTGTCTGGAGAGGCCCTCATTTTCTATGCCAAAATGTAATAAGCCTGCTGCAGAAGCTATACTGACATAATTCTTTCCCTTTCCTCTGAATGGTATTTAGGACATTATATACAGTTTCATAGTTTCTAGGGTTGGAAGGGACCTGAGCAGATCATCTAATCCAACCCCCTGCCATGGCAGGAAAGAATACTGGAAAGAATATATGAAATACTTGTGGCCTGATGCATTAAAAAATGTGGGGAATTCACTGCTGATTAAAAGCCCAGAGCCAACTGACCACTCCAGATGAATAAATGCACATGTGCACACATAGGAGAGGGAGGCCTCTGCTGGTATTGGTTAGCGAGAAAGGGAAAATGAATGAGTGGGTCAAGTCTCACTTGCATTTGTCGGGGGTAAAGGATCCTAGAGCAAGGCAATGAAAGAATAGAGAGAGGTTCCACCTAGGTGTAACGAGGACTCTGACATGGTCCTGTATGCCAATGGCTCCCTTCTGTGAAGATAACTTGAGGGTAGTCAACGTTGAGTCTATGTAGAAGTACCTTCAAGGAGTAAGCTGCAAAATCAGCAGTTGAACTGAGAGACTTTGGTGAGTGTCTTCCAAACTAGCACCCATGAAATGATTGCTTCACTTGCAATGATTCCCCTGACACACTACCTCACTTCAAGACAGGAAATAGACCTAGCCACAAATTTGAACTGCTTCAAGCTTGGACAAGGTGTATAAAAAAGAAGACAGTGGCTAACTGCCTTGTCAGCCATGGAAGGAAGACAGTTCATGATGATTGGGGGTGGGAGTCTCATCTAGAATTGATTAAATATTTGTTTGGCCTGTATCACTACCCTTCTGCCTCCCCTTTCCCCTGTGATATGTACAGCACCAGGTCCAGCCCACACACCAAGGGCTACATATGCCCCCATGCCAGCCCCATGAATCCAATGGGTCCTGGGACTGGTGCACACTGCATGCAGTATACTGGCTGGACCCAATGTTGCAGGTGCTGCATGGAAGGGGTGCAGCAGGAAGGGGTTGGTCCCAGTCCAGCCCAAAGGTCTCACCCTGGCCCAAAGGGTCAGATGAGTTTAATACTACTTTTAACCATCTCAAGGAGAGAAATATCATGAGCATGCAGACAGCAATTTAGTTTCACACATCTCTTGAACCTGGAAGCTTTGCAGAAGGTAGTACAAGATGTTGCCACTTGAGTTGAAGAACCAGAACCATTAGGCTGGAAGAAGTGGCAACTGTAATGTGTTCTTATCTGGTACCCACTGACTAGAGTGCAACTCCAGGGACTTGCTTGTGGCTCGGTAAACCTAACTGGAGGGTTTGCTTGTGGAAGACTAGTAAGACAGATGAAAATTGACTCGGACATACAAGTCAGGTTCCATCCCCTGCTCTGCCTCAAAGTGAGCTTGCACAAGCTCTATGTTATCTGTGAAGTAGCTGAAGAATAATCTTCCAAGGCTGCAGTTTGAAACATTGTCTTGATTAACAACCCTTATTATAGCAGCCAGTGAAAGAACTGGAACAAAACCCTCATGATCTCTAGGCTGGCATCTCTATCCACCTTTCCCTAGGCTGTGGGGAGGGTGAAGGTCTCTAGTCTGTATTGCATGAAGGCTGAAATATTTTGCATTATTGCATGACAACCTGCAGCCTGGGATGAGGTTTCATTACTTGAAATTCATTTATGGAATGCTGCACTTCCAAGGTTTACAAAACCATATCACAGTCTAGAGAGAGGACTCAAAATGCACCTGACCTTTCATTGTAGCATGAACTAAGGGGAGCTGGCCAAGCCAGCTGGGGAAGGGAGTTTTGGATAGTCCCTACAATCATCACATCAAAACAGGGCAGAAGAGCTGACCCAGACTACTGATTGTGGCCAGTTGATGTCTTTGAAATAAATATGCTGAAATGGCTGGACAGCACCACTCTAGATTACTAGTGTATCATTATAAATGTGCCTTACTGACAACCACAAATGTTCAAAAAAATATAAAATCAAGCCTTCAAAATAATAAGATTTCAAAATACCCCAAGTTTGGGCTCACTCTTTGCCTTCCAGTTTGAGCATTTCAGATGCACTTGGATCATATTTTCAACCCTTTCCTCCATAACCCTAAAACTACAGGCAAGCATTTTTTTTAAAAAGAGATTCTCAGCTAGTAACATAATTCCAGGAGCTGAAGAATAAAATTGCATGTGTTGAAAACACTGAATAAAAATGCGATGGAGTGCATTGTGCAACAACTATTATTTAATTTGTGATAGCCAAAATAGGAGCAGCCTAACATTTCCTAATGAGTAGTTATAGGTTGTACATTATGATATGTTGCAGGTAGCACCATTTAAGATGTTGCTACTGATCAATAACTTTTCCATTACTCCTTGCAGTATGGAAGTGTTATTACAGTGAAATAATAAGGATTTCTACATCTCATTCTCAGAAAGCAGTGTGGTGAAATTTGGGCTGAGACTGGTATGAAGTTCATCAATATTTTAAAGTGCCTGTAGCTGACAGGGATGAGAGCTTCCACATTTGTTAAGCTCATAGATACTGCATAGACTTAGAGTAAGCAATGACTCAGCTGTGTGATGATGTCTGCTTTCGTCCCCTATTTTAATGCTTCTTCATTCTACTTCCTAGTTTTCTTCTCTCTCTTCATTAACTTTCATTTCCTGGTTTAGTCTCCACTGACAAAGATGGGAGCTTAATATAAACATGAGGCAGAGATAAGGTTCTCCAAAAATAACCTCCTACACAGGACATTTTCTGGGTAGGTACAGAATATAATTCACTTGAGTTGCCCAAATAAGATGCCAGTTACAAGAGATAGTGTGGGGTTTCAAGGTATAAATAATGAGGTCATTGGGCTCTATCTGGTTCTAATCATGGCCTCTAGCCTCCCCCATAGCCATGCCCAGCCTTACTCCATCTCTGTTCACTGGGTCTCCTGACCTTCCTCGCTTGTGTCTTTGGGTCCTTGACCCTGGCTTTGGCTTCAGCCACACTGCGTTGGCTTTAGCTCCGCAGCCTCCCCCTTTCTGTACTCCTGTTTGACACTCCTGCCCAAGAGGCTGGAGTCTCTGCCATCCTTCCAGGACTGCTTCCTGCTGCAGGTACTCATCCATGGAGCTGCAAGGAGTCAGGTTGTCCTCTTTCTGGGTCTTTGTTTCTTTGGGTCACAAAAGTCTTAGTTTTTTTTTAAAGGGACCTTGAAGGCTTTTTCTGTCTTTCAGCCCTTTCCCTGTAATAGGGCTGAGGTACCCTGTTACAGGCTCCTTGAACTTTGCTTCCCCTCTCTCTTCCCCATCAGCATAGCTTCACTATGTTGATAGGCTCCTTCTTAACTGGAAGGAAAAAGCAAGTGCTGCAAGGAAAAAACAAGTGCTCCCAAGCCTCAGCCATTTGTAGACCCAAATAAAGACATCAAGCACTGAGAACTGTGTAAATCTGTGATCCACTTTCTCCTTTCATTTTGGCTAATGAACCTGATAGATCATTAACTCTGAATGTCCTGCTGAGATGTATGAGACAAGCCACACCTCTCAGAGCTATCATCCCAGTAAGCAATGTTTCTCACCATTCCTGCAACTTACATTAAGTTTAAATTTGAGGCCCTTTTACAACCCCTGCAGATAAAGATTTCCTTTGTTTCTTGAAGAACAAGACAACAGCTTCAGAGAAATGCTGGTATACGGATATATAGTCCATTCCATACAACAAATATGGTAGCTGCTAACATGTGGCACTAGCAGTCTGACAACCATCTGTCTCATCTTGTTCCAGCCCACATTTTCAACTTTTTGCTATAGCATCTATTGCATATTATGTGAACTCTGGACATTATATGCAAGGCGATTAGTTTTCAGAATACATGCACAATTGTATACCATATTTATATGTGCACCACTTACTAGGACTCTACATACACATAATTATGGACTTATAGTAATAGTATACGTGAGGCACCAGTTTCATACATAACTGGCGATCTGCGTGTGGAGTTATTTCAACTGTGTGTAAAATAGAAGTGGTTGTGTGCACATTTTTCTGAAAATTTAGACCAATATGCCATCTAGTGACAATGCAAATAGTCCTGCAAGACAGGTACATCAACTCAGGAATTCTTCCACATTATTTTATGCAGAAAACTGAAAACCTTTGCTCTTACCTCCTTGATTCACTTCTGTATTTAGAAGCCAGACATGATCTCATTGAATTTATTATACAAGAAAAACATCCCTACATTTCATTATTTTGTTGGTTTTTAAATTAATTTAAATTTGCTTGGTGTGAATTTGTTCCCCTTTGTGTCTGCTTTCTCTCTCTATGTTAATGAACTTACTATTGATTTAATTATAGCCAAAGAACAAATTAAATATTTAAAATAAAAGCAAAATAATCCCTTTGTCTCTTTCTCCCTTTCTAGTCCATAGTCTAGTAAAATCACTTGGTTACTTTATAAGGGTGCTTATTTACATCAAAGTGGGCATACAAGGGTGAGGATGTTGAAGAAGGAGAGCTACATTAAAGATATAACTTTCACCTAAATCCAAAAGTGAATGTTTACTTAAATATTGGCAAAAGCAACAAATGTTGTCTCTGCATGATTTCTTGCCACAAAGGGACCAAGAAGGATCCATCATTTCACCAACCTAGGGATGACATTCTCCTGGAATAGAAGCACAGTGATGCCACATGGACCACTATTACTGTAAGATATGTATAAAGTCTTCAATTTTTAAAAGTGACTAAGGATTTGGGGATACCTCTGTTTTTGGTATCCATCATAAGATATTTTAAAAGGGCCCAATTTATAGTGGGGGGGAGGGCAGAATCCAATCAATGCACTTGCCCTTGTAAAGGAGCCTGACTTTGAAGGCGTCTTGGTGAATAACTTAAGACACCCAAAATATTCCTGACACAGTTTAGGCTACAGTGCTATGTATTTACCAGGCTCATTACTGAACTCAACACTTATTCCTACCCCTCACTGAACTTTTGCTGTAACTGCCAAAGATGGAGGCAAGGCTGATGGACCAGACAACTACCCTGAAAAGTCAATTTAAAGTCATAAATTCCAGAATGTTAATTTGTATAATCCTGTCACTCATCCTTCTAAACTTGCAGCCTCCTAAGCCTGCGGCCATCAGTGCACTTTGGAAACCCCAAGCCATATGGAGCCTAGCTAATACAATTTACAAAAATCCAATTTTCTGATAGAAACATATTCCTGTTACTAACTCCGGGGATGACAGTGAACCAGTTCATAAAAGTCTTTTTCTACCTTTTTCTCAGGTGGCCTTGGAAGCTTCTACAGACTCTAAAGGCACTTGTACACATGATGATGTGGCCATGTACACGTGACAAAAAGTGGCAAGAAATTGCCATTTGCCTAGCATAATGGTGTCACCACATACAAGTGCACAATGTCCTTTTGTGTCAAAATTTCTTTAAGCATGGGAACTTGGACAACCTCCGATGTATTTTAGTTTGATTGGGGCAAATTGTCCTACTGTGGGCAAAAGTCAGTATTGTGCACACGTCACACAGGACACCTCCTGCCACCTCCCCATGCTTCCCCAGGACTGGACCAGTTTGCCCTTGGGGCAATGTAGGAAGGTGGCAAGAGGGCAGCTGGGTGTACTGGGAGCTGGAGAAGGGGGTGGGGATGGTGCATGGGGCGCTGGAAGCCCAGGCATATTCAGGGAAGCTCAGGCTTGGTGGGCTTCCAGTGCCCCTGCACCATCCCCACTGCCTTCTCCGGCGGCCATCACACCCAGCTGCCCTCCTGCCACCTTCCTGCATTGCCCCAGGAGCAAGCCAACCCATTCCCAGGCAGTCCCAGGCGGTGGGAAGGCAGTGGGGATGGCATCCTGTGCACCATTGGATCTGCCTGTGAGCTGGGGCAGCACCCGCACAGGTAGCACCTCACCCAGGTGGCCCCAGGGGGTGCTGCCACTGCAGAGGGAAGGACCAAGCCCCCCTCAGCTCAGGGACTGAGTGACCCAGCGACACCCCATGCAGGCAGGCTCCACTGGGTGCGGGGGAAGCAGC
>NW_017728943.1:91275724-91301621 GCF_001723895.1 Crocodylus porosus | reverse complement strand
TTCCTACAGCCAGGGAACAAGCTTAAAAAAAAAAAAAAAAAACGTTTAAAAACATTTACATTTAAAAAAAATATATAGTCTTTCAAGAGTCTCATTCTTTTTTGGTATGCAGTACTCCTCAAATGTGGACAGTATTTTACTTAAAAATCATATTTTTACCTTTTTCAAAGGTAAAGGTGCTGCAAACAACCTGAGCGTCTTCCCTCATAAGATGCAAGATTGAGTATTTGACTGGCATTGTTATCTTCTGCCCTGTGGCTGCTAGATACCACTCAAACCTTTGTCTGAATGCCTTCCAGTTCACTGCTGTATTGTTAGACAGTAGGAGGGCAGGTGGAGGTTGCAACACTTCCAGGATCACCTGTCCTTAGATTACAACTGCAGAAACATCCCCTACCATGACCCTTGTACTTCCTACAGCAGTGTTGCTTCATTTCCTCTCAGGTTCCAGACTGGAACTCAAACTCTTTCAAGTTCTGTTTCATTCACCACTTCTAACACCACGTAGCGACCACCGGGTCTATAAACACAGGCATACATGCATGAGAAGAACTAAACTTTACTGTGAAGCAGTGGGCAATGTCTGCAAAGTCTTGCTCTCTGTCTCTCTAACAGCTCCTTAACTGAGAGACCATCTCCCCACTCCCAACTTTTTTCAGACTCCTCTTAGAAAGTATCTCTAAACTATAACTTCTAGCAGCACAGACAGAAGGAGCATACTTCAGAAAGAGACTGATGGAGAAAGGAGTTAACATACCTCAACTAAATTTTAGGAGGTGCAGAGAAGTTGGAAATCCCATGCTGGTCACCTGTGCAACATCTCTCAGATTAGCTCCTTGTCTCTAATTACCATGACCCTGGGTATGCTCCTTTCAGAAGAGAAATGGCAAAACTCACATTGAAATCAACGGAAATCCAGTGGGAGATTTTGGAACCATTTGCATGTAAAATGGGTTTTACGCAGTTTGATAACACTCTGACAGCCTAGAGGAAGGAAATAACATGCAGCCCTGGTCTTTTGTGTCCCGAGTGCCCTATTAAAGGCAGTGGGAGGTAAAACAAGACACAGCAAGCCTCTCCATCATCACACTGTACTGCCCTGTAGTGCACTATATCTGATTCAGGCTTCCTGTTGTTGCACATCATTCTCAGGAAGGGCTCCGCAGACAAAGGCTGTTAGCAGGCAGGTAGTGAAGAACTTTAGCATTAGGCCTCCCATTCCTGGCAGGGTAAAATGTACAGGATCGGACAGGATTTTCGGACAGAGAGAGGAAACGGCTGAGATGACATGCCAGTCCCAGGGGGTGGGAGTGGGGATGGATGAAAGGCCCAGATTTAGCTTTGAGCCATTAGATTCCTTCTGTTTTTTCTGCCTTGTAGCAACAGTACAACTCCACCTAACCCCCTCATTTCTCTGCTACCCTTATTTTTAAATTGTTTGGCAGTTCCTAGGCAACTTCCCACCACCCCGACCAGCCTACGTGTGCTGCCCTGAAAGGAGTGAGGAAGAATAGAAAGCAACCCAGACTGAGGCATCCCTTCACCCCAAGAGACCAAGCAGCAGCAGCAGCCCACCCCCAGCAATTGGGAAGGGCCAACCAGTATTAACTGTATCAGTTTTGGGAGAGAAAAGTGTTACTTCTGTGGGAAGTTGAAGGTCACCTAGACACAGATAACCCTCCGTCCTTACATCTCCTTCCTACTGTCAGAGGGCTAAGAGAACCCAAACCTAAACCCATCCCATCACTAGCTTCTGGTAGACCTCCTGGGCCTTCCCGATTCCCTTCCTGGACCCCAAATAATTGAAATAAGTGACACCTGTATTTTATTGAACAGTGCACCCATAAGCAGCTACAGCCTCTGATCATCTTATAAAGTTTGTTGTTAGAAATATTTCTCCCCACATTTGTAATACAAATTAAGTCTCTCTGTCTATATTCCAGTCTGTGCAAATATCTGAAAGAATATAGATTGATTTTAATATATTTTCCCAGCACTAACTTCTTATTTTGCCATCTGCTGATGCATGAAAGGTAAAGAAAATAAAGCTTTTTGTGTAGAAGTGAGACAAAAATGTTTCAGGGAAAAACAGTTTGCTGACCAGCAAAAAGTAGACAGGGTAAAGGACAGAAAACCTAAGCATCAGTTCCACTCTAAGTCTGGGTCTCTCACTGCTTTGGGAAACATCAGGAGTGCAGAGAATTGATACAAGACAACAAACGGTCTCTGCCAGGAATCCAAAGGGCAAGAAAGCCATTGTCTGGGAACCCATACATTATAAATAGCTCAAGATGACCTTTCAAACTGTTTGTAAAAGACTCAATACACTTGTGAGCTAATATTGATATTACGGCATTGACTGGTTTAGTTCAAATGCTTCAAAGAGCATGAACTGCAGCTCCAGCACTGACTGCAAGAGCTGGCCTAATTTTCAGTAGTGCTGTTACCCACAGCCACAGCATTCAAGTTGTGGGTGCCCAGCACTCTCTGAAAACCAAGTGCTTCTACAAGTTTCTTTTTTATTCATTTTATAGTGAATTTAGCTATGTTCTAAGGTGCTGTGACTGAGAGGGATGCAGGGTGAATCCCTCGCTTATTTATCCAAGGTCCCTGAAAGTTGTTAAAACAATGGCACAATTGCGATCAAAGGAATTTGATCTCAGACTATGTGCCTGGCAGGAGGCATGATGTTAGGGATGGGGTATAAAATTCTTCCAGTTACAATGATTCACATCTAACCAAAGAGCCTTGCCTGCCTCTGATCCCAATCGCACTACCATGGAGCTGTCCTTAGCTCAGTTCTAAAGATCCTGCAGCCCTCTGTGTAGAAAGCAAGGCAAACCCATGCCTTTGCACCTATTTGAAGCTCATGAGGAGATGGAGGGAATTCAGCCCTACCCATAGCTCTACAGAGTCAGCAGTTAATCTTTCTGTTATATCACTAAAAAAAAAAAAGGCAACTGTTTTGGACTATTTTTTAGCTGTATAGATTGCTTGCAACTTGTACATCTGTAAGTAATATAAATTAGTTTTATTTGATCTTTCTTCACTTATTAACTAGTGTTCATTATTGCTCGAGTAGCTCACATTAATAGTAACAGTCAGATCTGGTAGCCTAGTTTTTTCATTTATAGGAATTCTTGAGTTTAAGTTTCATGATAGTTAATTGATGTACTTATTTTTTGACATAAATGACAATACATCTCACTGAAGGCATGACATGTCAGGAAGTCATGAAAAGTCACAAATGGCAGTTTTACAGCAACCAGTTAGCTCTTGAAAGTCAAAATGTAGTTAAGTTGTTTGACACAGCTGACACAGATTCATTCTTCTTGGAGTTGCTAGTTGAAAACATTTATGGTGAAATTGATAGAGATGGGATGTCAAACAGGCATGGAAATGTCAAATCAGGAGAATCCTTTCCTTTTCATACAGTATCAGGGAGACAATGTCTATCATTTTATGCACTTTAGTGTTCATTGTTGAGTTGCCAGGAGAGCTGACTTGAACAAAGGAGGAGGAAAGCAGCCTTCCTAAACACTCTGCTGTGTGTTTTCCTGGAAATGAACACTTAAAGAAAATGCGGGTGGGAGAAAGGGATAATAAAATTCTGGAGACTTAACAGCCTAAGCTGTTAGTAAGAGCTTCAGACCAAGAGAATCTGGAGAAGGAAAGAATGTTAAATAATAGAGGTCTTTAGATCCTTACCCCATCTGTGTTCTATTCTGTCCCACTACCCCGCTATCTCGCTAGTGACTTTTCTATTACGGCCAACTCAAAGAGTAGTTTAAACACCATGAGATTCCCCTGACATTTTAAAAGGAAGAATGAATCAAAGGTTTTCCCACTTTGCGGGGTTTTTAACTTCCCCTGCAACTCCACGTGCATGACAAATTGCAAGTTGAAAATTCAAATCTAAATACACATCAGTAGTGTAATTTGGGGCAGACGAGCAGGGCATCAGCCATGGGCACCAACTTAGAAAGGGTGCCAGAATTGCACCCTCCACCTCCACAGGGTCTGTGCCCAGGCAGCAGAAGCAGCCCTGTGGCATTGCTTCTGCAATAGCAGCCGGGAGCGTGAACACTGCGCTGCTGCTGTAGGAGCAACAGCCAAGGTAGACAGATCAGGCTGCGGCTGTGACTACCAAGGACTCTTTTTGAGTCCCCAACTTGGGTAAGGCCCTCCATCTCAGAACCCCTACCCCTCCAGTGCTCAGTGGTACTTCCCCACTCCTGCTCCACCCTCACACTCCTGCAGGCTTTGCCCAGGACACAAACTCTGCTCATTATGCCCCCCGATACACATACAGACATGCATACCTCTGCACTCCAGCATGCCAGCTCCTTGACTCCCCTCCCCCTCTCATCCTCTGCACAAACCGGTCCTTGCCCAGTCCCATCTGCATCTCAACAGTGGTCTCAGCAGATTCTAGCAATCACCTACTACCCCAACCTCAGCTTACTCCTCCTGGCAGCAATTGCCCCCTGCCTCCAGCCTAGAAAAGAATGATGGGCTGATGGCGTACCTCGAAGCCTGATTTCATTTGTTCCCTATTCCTGGATCATGGTGGGTGAAGCCCACCTACCACTTCTGTCAGCTGAGCCAGGGTTCTTAATCCAGTAGGCAATGATTCCCTTAGCCCTCTGCAGCTGGGTTCCAGCACCTGAGACCTGCACCTCTTTACACTCTTCAATCACAACATATTTAATATGGTTGATGAGAAGAGGTACTTGACTGACCTCACAGAAAGGTTTCAGGGATTACCCTTTCTTTGGTAGTTACCAGCACAGTTTGCAAACATCAGAAGTAAGTTAACATTCACCTCAGTCCATGGGAGAAATCTGACTTATGCTGGAATTATTTTGGAAACAGCTCTTTAAAAAAAAACAACTTAAAATATTTATTGCATTATTCTTATATTACCCATAAGGCCATTCAACAGTAATTGAAAATACAGATGGATTGGTGGCCATATTAAGGGCTTTGTTACTGATAATTTTGGCCAGCTCCTAGAGCTATTAACACTTGAACTGTCCTCACATTAACACCTGAAACACTTTCAGCCACCTTAAGCGCTCATTAGGTAGCTCAAAGTGATGTCACTCCAGGTAGGATTATCTCTGTTCTGTGATACCCAGCTCGTGTTACACTTAAGGTGCAGCCACTCTAGGCTTCTGGGTTTCCCCCCTGCTCCCTGTTCCCCTGGGCTGCCCTGGCTTCCCCCACCCCAAAGGCACCCCCACCAAGCCCCTGCCACTGCAGGGCTGATACTTTTCTCCAAGTTGTGCCCAGCACAAAAAGCAGCAGTGGTGGAAGTGGCCAGGCAAGAAGGTTAATTCTTCCCAGCCTGCACTCCTGCGACAGACAGCGAGGACAACCACAAGTGGGTGGGGGGGAGTAAAGGGGCAGCCCTGGGGTCAAGTTGTGAATGGAGAGGGAATACTGAAGGGCAGAGGGGAACCACAGAAGTGGGGAGAACTAGGGGGCAGGGAGTAGGGAGAAAGCCTCAAATGGGAGGATCCTTACCTTTCAGTCCTCCAGGCCCCCGCTGGCTTGAAAGTGTGACCTCTCCAAACTCAAGCTAGCACTAACATGGATCAGCATTTGTGCATCTCACAATGTAATATGTAAGAAGGCCCCAAGTAGGGATTTTAATCCTTGCAGTCAAAGAAAATCAGGCAGGAGATATATTAAGGCTTTCTTATGTCAGATTTTCCCACTGTTACAAAAAATAAAAATTAACTGTGTAGGTTGAATCAACATAAATAAAGAGCCAGATGCAAGGGTACTGAATGAAATTCAGCTTCAGTTTACAAGTGTAAATCTGAAGAAACTCCATTGATATGGGTGTAACTGGCATCATTTCATCTCATCTGTCATGTAGTAGCTGCACTATAGAGGAGCCTGCAATTGTTACTTTCCGTCACTAGAGTGAGCAAGCGCTTGATATTCCTGCTCCGATATTCCTTGTTGTTAAGTAGTTCAGATCCTTCATGCTTGCCCAGTCGAGATGTCAGACATAAAGCAACTGCTTGCTTGCAGATCTTAATGTGATATGCTGCACGCCACCTGACAAACACAGCACTGTCCTGTGTTGAAAACTTTGTCTACGTAATGCTGCATAAAGTAGTGAGGTGTCCTGTCTTCACTGCTGTTCTAAGGAGATCCAAAATTATGGCTGTGTTATACTGTACCGTGATGTGACTGCAGCACTTAAAGGAGATGCATAGGGACCCTTATATACCTGGAAACTTTTACAGGGTATGTGGGTCAGATGGTGAAAATCCGTCATGTTAGGGTTCTCTGTAAATATTCAGTGGTGCTATTCTGTGCCTAATGTGTGAGAGGTACTTAAGTGAGAGGTTATTAGGACCATTTAAATCAGGCTGCTCAGATTTGTGGGAGCCTCCTCCACTCTGGTCCTTGACCCCATGGACCATGATCAAGCACTTAGGCCCTGAGACACAATTAGGCCCTGAGACACAGTTCCCCACACAGCAGCCATAGGTGTTCCACTCCCGCTCCTCTGGCACCTTGCTGCCCCATTCCAGATGTTCAGAGCACCCCCTAGCACCCCAATACCAGTACAGCACCCACTGCTGGACACTGATGATGATTCAGGCACCAATCGATGACAATGCACAGCCCAAGATTGTACGGTTCATCCATACTCCATGTGGCTGTGATGGGGAACCAGGTATCAGGGGAAACACAGAGTCCCTCAAAAAAAGTGGTGGGAAGGGGCAGCAGAGGGACCCACCGATGCTTTAGGCCATCCCCATGATCACAGCTTTCTCTCGGGCCACTGTGGCTGAGAAGCCCAGAAAACTTCAAGAAACTTAACATGAGAAGGTTTCAGCTGAATTATATTATTCTTAAACCTCAGGGAAGTATTTAGCAAGCAGACAGATATGAAGTAATTCTATACGAAACGTTACATACACTATTAAGTGATTACATAGCAGAGCTTCATTAAACATTTCATATGAGTTCCTATGTTATCTCCAAAGGCAAAATTCATGGCAAAGTTAGAGCAGAATTAGTTAATATGTACAGTTGAAGGGTAATAGTTACTTGTATTTGCCCTATTCAACACTAAAAGCACCTCCTTTTGTTTAAAGATAAACCCGGGCTTCCAAAGTAGATAAACCTGAACTGCAATACAGCACTCAGATAGGGCTGTCTACATAAGGTGCTGGTGTAGAATAGCTATTTAGTGGGCCATCTCCATATAGATAAGCCCTAAAATGTGGCAGACATTACCCATTGGGTATGTCTACCAGTTCAATTAGTGCACATGAATAAACTTAAGCTGTGGAGTTTTTTGCTTCCAGACACACCATTTGAATGTGTCCCGGGAGCAATTAACTCTGGAGCAATCAGCTCCAGATTTTATTCATGCAAAAAAAAAAAAAACAGGTACAAGAGCCAGTGCTCTGTGTCCTGCTCCAGTTGGCAGTGCCATGGGCTTGGGTGGTAGAGAAGACACCAAGGTCAGAGACAGGAGATATCATGCAGCTATCTATAAGAACCACTAGAGCTGCAGTACCTCAGGAATGAGAAAAATTCCCCCTTGCCAAACAACTCCTCTCCCTCCCTCCCTCTCAGTCCAAGAAAGGCTCAGATGTGATGGCAGCAGTTCCTCATGGAAACTAGTATCTCAGCTGATCTGGTCCTGCTGCCCAGGTGACTCCCAAGCTATCCACCTGGAGAGGCCTGTAAGAGGCACTCCAGCTCTTTCCCCCCTCCTCTCTGATTTGATCCCTGGGGAAAGTCTATGGGTACCAGATGATGCCAAGTCTCATGGCACAGGCAGTCACTGTGCTGACCTCTCAAAGCAAGCCCAGCCACCCCCTCTTCTGCAATTGCAGCCTTATCCTGGTCCTGGACAGTACTCCCATTCTTCCTCCACCCCCTCCTGGGGGGAAGCAAAACAACCCCCACCCCCTCCTGGAGTATTCAAAGTACAATAATGGTCCTGATAACCCAAGGTTAGCATACAGCAGAACTCTTTTTAGGCGTCCAGGGTCTAGGAAACCTATCCTGGGGTCAGATCACAGGTTCTAGTATTCACTGTGTCAATAGCTGTAATGATTACAGACTCATCCATGGGTGTCAGCTCATCATATCAAAGTCACAGGTAGCACACAAGGTGGATTCTCATGGTGAATGGAAACCTGGACTTCCCCAGTATGTTGTCAAAGCAGATGACCCCCCCCACCAGATGTCAAGTACCTCCCAACAGACTGTGTCCTGCATCAGGAGCAGGGCATATTTGCTGGCATTCCCCTGGGTGTCTTGGTAAAGTTCATCCCTCTGGGCCCAGCCAACTGTCAGTAGAGAAACGTCAGGAACAAAATATCACTGCTTCACAAACAGTGCTGAAATGCCTCTCCTGTAAGTGAAAAACAGGGGATAAAGGTGGTTTAAGAGCTCCACTGACATCCTCCACAGTGCTCAGTCCCTGCCCACTCCAGTGATGGTCCAAGTCCCTGTGGAACCCTGGGTCCCCAGACCCTTTAAGGGCGCAGGTGCCCACTGCAGTGTCTGGAGACACATCCAGCCCCTCTGTCCCCAGCACCACTTCAGAGCCTGCTGCCCACCCACCACACAGCTGGGACCCTGGATGCCATTGTGCCAGGTGGAGAGCACCAGCTCAGCTCCCAGCCCCAAATAGGGAAAGAGTAAAGACAAAGGACTTACCATAGCTCCCTTGCCATGTCTGCGTGAGTGCCCAGGTAACTGCTGGGAGGATCCAAAATGCCTGACCTTATACTTCATTTTATCTGCAAAATTTGCAACCTCACACAAAGGCTCCACTGTCTAACTGCAGAGTCACCACCTGTGTAAGGAAGGGCAGCTCAGGGTGGACACAATGCCCTTCCAAGGCCAAGGAACTGCACAGCCACAAAGTGCATGAGAGATGTCCACTGAAGGCATTGAAGAAGCAAGGAGATGCTGGAGGCCCTGGTCATTGCCTCCAAGCTCTGAGAGTGCACAGCTGACTCCTGGCCCCATGAGCTACAGAACTGGAACACAGAGACTACAGATGCAGAGAGAGGACACGCTCAGGCTGGCAAATGTCGACACCTGGGTTGCCAAGGGGCAGGAATGGAGGAGCAGGGGCTCACCTGCTGTTTTAAGAAGGCAACCCAGGCCTCTGAGGAGCTGGCAGAGTCACAGTGCCAGGACAGGGAATTTGTGGACTGGGTCCTGGACCATGTTGTATCCACCTGTGACTCCCCTGACTGGTGCCAGCGTTGCTTCCTGCAGAGAGTCTGCAGCCCCTGTGGCTGCCACCTAGCCCCCACAGGATGCTGTGCCCTGCTCCAGGGATTCTTTCCAAAGGCTGCCGGAAGGAAACCTGGATGCCAGCTGAGGGAAATGGTCCCCACTGCACCCTGACTGGGAGCAGCCAAGCCGAATTTCATGCTCCTGGTACCTTATTAAATGGTTCTTATGTTTCTGTGACATTACAGGTTTTGTGCATAATCTGTAAGCACTAGCATCCATCTCTCATACAAAAGGGGTTTTGAAACCCAGATAGTCTGAAGCAGGTGCAGTGAGATGGACGCTTTTAGCTTTGAAATAGCACTCTGACTGCGACAGTACTTTGTCTGTCACCCAACTTCCATAATATTGGCAAACCCGTAATAAAAATAGCATAAGAAAAGGGACTTTTAAAATTCTTTACCTTTGTCAGTGACTGGGGAGTTAGCCAGTTCAGCACAAAGTCAGTATTCTTTCTTTCAGGGAAAATTCACTCTTTTCTTTTACATATCTGACCATGGAAACGTGGCATGATTCTTACTGCTTTAGAGACTGGACAGTTTGTTTGCAATGAACCTATTGCATGCAAACCAAGTATGGACCCCCAAATTAAAAAAAAAAAAAAAGCATTTCCACAGAAGAATTTGCAAGACAACTTTCCTCCTAGCATTTGTTATAGAATTATTAGCCATAGTGAAATCTAAGCTGTTCATTTCTCTCCACTATCTGGACTTCCTGCTCAGATTCAAGAGGTGCCATTTTAAAAACTAATTTTCCCCATTTTTGGACAGGCACATTCCCCAGTCGCTGACTCATTTTGAAGGCAATTAGACGGCTGCCATTTCATTATGTTATTAAGTCTGCCCTAACCACTGTTATGCTTGAGCCAGTGCCCACGAGGCTTTTGAATTACATGGCTCCTACCACACATTCAGTAGCCAATCCCTCTTATCCTGTTGCTTAACAATAAAACAAATTGTATAACTGAATCTTTGCTCTTTCTGTTTGGGGACCATTTCCTGTCTTGGGCTGCATTAGAGAATTTTACTAGGCACTTGAGCTGCTCTTTATTTATTTGCCTGAATTTTATAATAATCCTCTTGTGCATGGACAATTTTCCCACAGTACCAGCTTAATATTTACATTGTTGCCTTGTTTTATAAACCAAATTTAACAATTTTTCCAGTAGTTCAAAAATGTTATGAGAGAGATTTGAATCCACTTCTCCACCATTTGTATTAGGTACAGGTCTGTAATAACATGCAGTCAAGCTTCTGTTATCTTCCCAAGCAGTTTATTTCTTTCCTAGTGTCTGCTGCAAGGAAAAAACCAAATACCACACTCGGAGTAACTTTGGTTCAGATTCACTGATCTTTAACCAGGAGTCCAAGTCAAGCTCAGCATCCGTAAAGTAGTCATTTGCTAATTTATCCTGGCAGTCCAGGATATTCTAGGAAAACAAGTTTCTCTGGGCTTTCTGTCATTTCATGTAGGGGCTTTTTTTTCTTCTCACTTTTACTTGTGCTCTTGGCTAGCTCCATGACTGGCTTCAAACCACAAAGACCTGTACCAAATTTGAACAGTACACTCTCTTTTCCGGCTTAATAAGCACAGAGCTGGATCATTTAAGCAGGCTGTGAGAAATCCCTCTCTGCGTTCATCTCCCAACCATTCATTTTGGTTATGACATTTAACTGAGCCAGATATGCTTATCTGGGATTTTTTTTCTCTGTGCAACATATTTTTGCAGTATTTGAGCTGGGTCAAGCGGACTTCTCTCTCTCTTCTAAGCCTCTGCTGGCTAGAAATGGGGTAGAAAAATGTAAAATATGTAGTCTTTCTCAAGTTCTTTGGCTGACCCAATTCCCCAGCTATGTAGCCAACTCTACGGTGGTCTGCAACCCTTTCAATTCCTTTCAAGATAATTGATTAGTTTCTTAAATATAGGTTCTGAATGTTGTGGATAGGTTTACAGATGTGTTTGGACATTTTGTTGGAGCTGCTTCAACAATGGTTTTTATTTCTGACTTCATTCCTCTGCTCTTTCTAGAAAACTTCCAGGTGTGTTTTATTATTATTATTATTATTCCATATGAGAAGTCTCCACCTCTTGATCTTAAAGCCTCTTGGGCAGCATTTCCATTATGTGCCCCAGCTTGGTTCAAAAGACATAACAAATCACAATATGTCTCCTTAGAAAATGTCTTCTGCCGTTGTCACTAGTGTTGCCCTTTTGGCGAAAGCAGTTATCCAGTATTCTGGGACTTGCAGGGCTATTTTCATGAGGGAAGAAATCAATTATACAAATTAGATATACTTTTTCATGAAATAATTGTTTATTTTCAAGAGGCTAGAATAGTCTTTTTCCACAGTAAAAACATACCACCGCAGGCAGTTTTCTTGATCAGAATCTCCTGAGTCTGCTTCCAGCAAGCCCTGTGCCCAAGAAGCTCAGTTTCTCTCTCTCTTGGGCTCATACTCACAGCTGTTTCTAGAAACTCTCCCTGGCTTTGTGCCCCTACCATGTAACAAGTTGCAAAAACAATATCCAGTCCCTGAGTTTTCAGTCAGGGGAACCTCTCCATCTATATAGCTTAGCTCTGACTTGCCATGCATCAATTATTTATAGGGCTTTATTATAAAGGAAAAAAAGATGTAATTTCTCTTTTAGGAGTGTCTGAAAGAATGCTTCACACCCTTGACTTGAACTTGGCTGTGATGATTATCTCTGAATCAAAGATTCACCTTATAGCAGCTGGCAGCACCTTTCAGCATAACAAAAGGATAGGAGCTTTTAAGTCATCTGTTTTCAGTTGTTAATGTGATGTTCTTCTCTTTGCATATGGTTGGAGCCTTTCTGCAGACACCTGGGATACTGGAGATCTTGTAATTTGGTCATGAAATGTTCTGTGCATGCCTTCTCCTGCAAGGGGATTCTCACTGTATATTGATACTAGTTGAAGTCCACTCAGTCTCATGATGAGAGCTAATGCATAAAAGATGAGAATTTGTTCTTGACATTCATAAGTTATAAACTCACAGACTTTTAGGAGGGAAAAAAGAATTTGACTATTCTAATCTATCGTCATTCCTTTCCTGCTGGTATCATGAAGTTCAAGGGGGTGATATTCTAATTTTAGTGCATGTTAAATCAGAAGAAATCATTTCATAAATAAGTAGGAGGGGGAGAGGGGTTCTCTTTGTAGAGTTGCATCACTGACTCTCATCTTCCTGGAGACGCCTGGCATTGTGCAAGCCCTTTAGTGCTGCCTCTTTCAGTTTAGGATTGCTGAGAATCAGGATAACAGAATGCACCGAGGGATATCCAGCTAGTATCATAATACAGAACCATAAAAGGTAGGAGCTGCTGGCAGCAAACTTCATTGTCAATGTAATTAGCTGTGCCACCATATAGAAAATGTACAGGACAATGAAAGAGAGGAGAGCTTTAATTGCTCTGATATGTGCTTCTGCACTGATGTCCCTGGAAGTGCTCATGTTTTCTCCCATTCTTTTTGTATGTCTCAACAGAGAAGTGACTAGCAACAGAGATGGAACAAAAAATAAAACAAAAGGAGAGTAATGTCCAAACATGGTCAAAATTAAGAAACTAAGAGATGTGTTAGTCTCATATATACATGCCACTGTGATGTTTCTGGACAAATTATTAATTGAATTGTTTAAGTAATCTATATGTATAGCATTGACTGCAGGGAGAGAGGTGGCCAAGGAGACCAGCAAGGAGCCCAGAATAAGCCATGGAAGTAGCCCTGACAATCTTGACTTCAGCCAAAGGAAAAGGTGTTGGTTGAAGCTGGTGATCTTCACACAGTAGAAGACAGCGAGCCAAGTGGCAAACCAGAGACTGAGAGTGCTCAGATACATCCAGATAAAAAAGAAAGCTCTCCATGTATTGCACTGTTCATTACTCTTCTTAGGAATTACAAAGAAAATATTATTAATCAATAGTGTAAACAGTAGGAAAAATCTGGAGGTCCCCAGGCTAATCAGGACTAAGGCACACGAATCTAGTTTTTTACTTTTAATCCATGCAATGCAATTCAAACCTACTATCAATCCATTTGCTACAATACCCACAACAAACTCAATTACTAAGCCTAACAAAGTTACAACACTAAGAGGAGTCATGTTTATGCCTGTGGTCTCAGATTCCTACCCAGCCTGTGAAGATCCAAGAGAAATTGCCCAAGCAGAAGATGTCTCTCTGAACTGCCAGGCTTCTGGGATCTGCTTGGCTTATCCTGTGTTCTTCTGCCTTTGTGTTGTAGCTGACAGTGAGTGTGGTGATATTTTCAGCTGTTGAATCTGAAAACCCAAGCGCATTTGCAGGATTGCAAATCTCAGAAAGATTCTATTACAGTTATGACAATCTTGTTTATTTCCATACATTTTATTTCCATATTTTTTCCATGCTGCTGTGTAGTTAAGAGTATTACAGAGATCTTCCATTGGATACTGTATTTCCTTATTTTTTAAATGTATTTTAATAATTGTTTTCTTCATTTCCACACTGCATGACTACTGCTTATTGCACCAAGGGAGCCCTGCATATCATTTATAGGCTGTAGCTCTTGTACAGTATAACAGCAAGATTGTTGAGGCCTTTGGCCAGGAAAATAAGTTTTTTTCCCCCTCTGACATTTGTATTAGTATGCTTTTTGTTTCAGGCTTCCTAACAAGACCTTAAGTATAACATTTACAGATTTACATCATAGAGAAAATTTACTTTATTAGTGTAGGCAGAGATAACAGTGATAACTGTAGTAAACGTTGCTTAAGAATAATAGCTACTGGTTGTTGTTCACTATAAGCTGCTGTTTCTCTTTGCCTAGAGCTTTGGAAAACTTGGACCAAAAATTCCATGTCTGTTGTTTTCCTCATGGTTAAAATAAAGTTTTGATAAGAATGGTTCAGCCATTTCTGAGGGAAGCTAGTGAAAAACAGATAGTTTTGCCAATGTAATAAACACCTTTCAACCATTTCACGGAGGAAGTCAAATGCCACTATCATGGCAGGGAAGGAGGAGACAGCTGTACTTGAGGTACAAGTTCTGTAGGACTTGGATAATTCTGGCAGCTGGCAGAGAAAAATTTTGGTCTTGGACATGTTGGCAAGATTTATATAGAAAATAGCGAGAATAGGAAATAGCAAGAACATAATTTTGGCTTGGTTAAATATTATTTGACAGCTGAATATCCCCTTAGAGATGTCAGAAAGATAAGCCAAGATAAGACTTCACAGGAGATGGGAAATAGCTATTATTCTTTTATCTGCAAGAGAGGATAAACTGCCTCGTTGGAACAAGCAGTACCAGGTTACAAGAAGAAAAAGCTCTAACACTGATGCTCAATGTTTTGTTTTTCTCTCGTATGTTTTTGAGATATGAAACACAAGCACTTTGGTGTCTCATGATTACAGTGAAGCTACCACTATGGGACTCCATTTTCTGTTCTGCCTGTTGTCCAAGTACATTTTGGGGCTCAACTAAGAAATGCCTAACTGAGGAAGAGGTGTAGAGGTCTCCAACATGTTGGATCTGAGCCCTTTCTAATCTTGATCAGCTTCCTTCCTATCTGCACATTTTAAGAAAGAATGACACTTCCTTCTATTGTCCTCACCTGATGAGATCTAGCTTTGAAGAATTTGTCTGGCTAGAGAAGACACATTTATTTTGGTTGCTATTCACCCATGATATGTTCTACATTACCTCCATCTCATGCTAAGGAGCTTTGCTGTGAAACATGGCATACCACTCTGCATGCCACCCTAAAATAAATCTAATAGCCCTTACCGTAGACTTGTGCTAGGCATGTGCCATGACATTTACTGTCTGTGATGTGCCTGGTGGTATACTGTGCTTCGCTTTGACATTCCCTAGTAAAGTCTGGGTACAGGGTTAGTGTGTACCCACCTTGGACATACAGCATGTACCTGCTAAGAAAAATCAAAGAATGATTCTTCATTGGGTGATGAATGAGTTCAGAGCTGGAGGATTATTTTAATAAATATTTGCATTTCACACCTAATGCTATATCTCAGGTTTCTTTTCAAGCACTAACTTCATAACAACACTACACAAAATTCAAACCCTTTCTTCTTTATTCAAATGTGTGGCACACAGAACACTTTCCTTACAATATCCAGCTTTGCCTTTCTTTATGATGGTAATAGAAATAATTTCCTAATGACAACATTAATAATAGCAAAGGTTAAAAATTAAAATGTTTTTTACTCATGTATGAAGCTATGACTACTTAAGCATTTTTTTCCCTGAATTATAAGACAAAAACATAGGCAAAAGAGAGAAGAAAATGAAAAGGAGGAAGGTTTTCAGGTTCTGATACGATGTGAATGAGTAGTTGTAAAATTATGTTAGGTATAAGCTGGCACTCTATTAGCTGGCCAGAGTCTAGTTTGTTCTCAGGTAGTCAGGTCAGCCTGAAAATGGAGGCAAAGTCAGTCTGTGGCGAAAAGTTCCTTTCTGTCTTGTCACTCCAAGATCAGTCAGGCCAACATTAGTGCTGTAGAAGAGAAGATGGGGTGGCTTAAGTACACTGAAAAAACTTGAGAGATACCTCAGTCTGGGGTTTCATTTCAGCTGTGCCTTGCAGTGAAGAAATAAGAAAGGCAAAAGAGAAACAAACAAAAAATTCAGCAAAAAGTTCAGTGGGTTCCTCTTCATTCATGGTCATCACCCACCATAGCAATCATGAAACATGAAGTCCAAAATCTTTTCAGGCAAAACTCAGACCTCTCTGACTTATTTGGAAAAGGTTTGTTCTTTAACAGCTGTGTGCTCAGGCTGAGCATCAATCAACAGAAGCCTTCACTCCCAAACTTATTTCAAACAAGGTCTCCTTGTACAGAAGCCACTCCCAGCCTCTCAGGATGACCTCAGCCAAAGGGAATTAAAGATTTCCCATAATTCAAAGCAGGTGATCTTTTGGCCATTACAGTTTCTCCCCTAAAAGGAGACTCTGTCTGCAGGTAGAGTCCACTCTCCTAACAGGCACCCAGCTGCAGTCAAATCAGAGCAGGATCCCATTACCGACACCCCATCTCACATATACATGTCTACTTCACTCCAGCTGGATTTCTGTTTACAGTAAGTGACAGCAAACAAATTACTGCTCATTAAGTATGTGCATGGCAGAAGTCCCAGGGTCTATCCTGTGGCTACATGAACCTCAACAGCTGCAAGAATTATGTCTATACAGCCTGGATGATGAACAGGGCCTCTTTGTTGAGCAAAATAGCTTGACAGAACAAGAATATATCATTAAAAGTTTGATCGATACCTCAAAGCAGGATAGCACCAGTGGGGGAATTTGGTTGGACTGGCAGAGGGACACCAGTTCCAGGGTAGGACAGGATGATGAGCAACTGTGCCCCTTCTTGTACCTCAAAGTTTATGCTCCTCTTGTACCTGGGGAAAGACTTCTTTGCCTCCTTTTGGCCCAAGAGCTGAGGAAGGTGATTGGTTCTCAACTTGCCTTTTCAAATGCTCATCAGAATGGCTTCCAAATGTTGAGTGCAGTCCCCTGTATTCATATTTGCACAAAAAGGGGAACCTTTCCCCCAAAGATTCCTAAACGACATCCATTCCAGTCTCTATCACACCGAGCCACATGCCTTGTCCAAAAAATACCTCCTGAAAACAAAATCCAATTCACCCTACATTGTGTCATAGGCAAAAAGTAGGGGAAAGAAGGGTACCTCCAACATCTTGTCACTGAAATAGCACAGAAATTCTTAGGTTAATATGCACTCAGAAAGTCTTTCTAGGCAACCTGGAGCCATCTTGCCACTATAGCTGCAGAAAAAAATCCTGCTTAGCGCACTGAAACCATGCTTGGGAAAGGCCATGGATGACTCCTCATGGCTGGAGCAGCTCAGGCCAATTCTGACTACCAACAACCCCTGGAGAAGGAAAAACAACCAGTACTGAACAGACTAACTGCACACTGTGGATAACAGCACCAGCTGGAGCAGAGCCAAGTGTCACTTCAAAAGCCACCTCCAAGACATAGTGTGTCCCACTCAAGCCTTCCTGATCATAAGCGACTGGTAGGGGGCACAAAGGGCCGGTGCCTCCTGATGGCTGACACTGATGCCGTCAGTAGGGCTGATGCCCCCCTAACAGAGCTGCTGCCATCAGTGGCTTCTGCGGGTGCCCCCCAGATTCAGGAGGCACCAGTCACTCATGTTCCTGATGGCACTGAGTCACAGCACGTATGGTAAGCCAGGACTCCTTCTTAGAGAATGACTGCAGACTGGTGGCCTTCCCACCCAGCATGAAATGGTATCTCAGGTGTCAGAAAAGCCTGAATTCTCCCCAGTGTAAAGAGTAGAGGAGAAAGCAGAAAAATGGAGTGGAGATGACCATGCTCAAAAACAGAGAAACCAAAAACAGAATGGGATTTGGAATCCCTTGGGGACCTCTTTCCCCTCTAGAGAAGGATCAGCTTCTTAGGGCTTGATTTTCTCAATGCTTGGAGAAGCTAACGAGCTCTACGCTGAGGAAGAATGGTGGAAAGGAGGAGAGGGCACTCCCAAGATGCATGGCTGAAGGCAAATCTTTAGTTCCTCCTTTAGGGCCTTGGGCACTCAAAACAGAGAGACAGAGATGGGGGAAGGTGACAGTCAAAAAGTGTTTAGGTCAGAGCCTCCTTCCATAATATTTGGGCACCCAAGCCAGGAGCCCTAGGCAGCAGATATGGGCTTTCCCAGCATCCCTTTCCAAGAAAGGGCTAAGCAACAGGCTGATAGGCATGAAGCTGGATATAGTTGCAGAGGTGACTCTCCAGATCTGGGACCAGGACAGAAGATCTGAAAGAAATTGGCTGCATTGCTTGAATATTGGCACTAACAGGTGGGAGTGCCCACCTAATGGCATTTATTTATCCTCATTAGCTGTTGGGGTGAGGTTACAGTATAAACACAGGAACTTGAAAGAGAGTCTCCCAACCTGCCCCTGAATTGTGAAAAGAGGGGAATAAATGCATATTTTAAACAAAAGCAGAGTCATTTTCAAGTTATTTCTGCCCAGAAACCACAAGATATATATATATATTTTTTTTTTTCCTAAGCTTTTCAAATACAATGAGACTCAGCAGCTAGTATTTTTCCAGATACAAAACAATGAAAATATCTGAGGGAATGGTGATTTCAGTGAAAAAAGACCTAGAAAGTCTAATTGTTTTCTCCACGTACAAGCCTATTTTGAATTTCCACTTCACTTTCTGTCCCAAAAGTTGACAGGCATGTAAATATCTCTGAACACTGTGTAAGCAGTACAGCCTGTGAATGTCAGTATCATCCAGATTTGAATATTACAACTCTGTTGACATGGATTTATGTAAGCAACATCTAGTCAATCTGTTTATTGCAACAAGAGCTCTTGCAGTCAAACAATGCAAACAATACTTACTAGTAGATTTCAGACCATCTTTGACTCTTCTCCCTGCTCAGGGAAAGAATATTATGTTTGGGTCATGGTGTGTGTGCATGTGGTTTATTAATTTGTTTCAGATTTTTTTTTCAAGATACTAATTAGTCCCTAGAACCTTGAAGGTATGTGGGTAAATATTATCACCCTCTTGCCTCCACTCTATTCCTTATACATAGGAACAGAGGCAGAGACAAAGGAAAATGATCTGTCCTCTGCCACACAATGAGTCAGTGGCAAACCCACCAAAGAACTCCAGCTCCTGTGCTCATTCCTTCATACCACTTGGCCAGCGGTGCTGAGCACCTACAGCTCCTGCTGACTTCAGCTGCAGTTACATTTTTGAACTTAGGATCATTTGTTCATATGGCAGACTAGCAATTGCTCTCGTGTTCAGGAAATAGGGTAGTGCTTTGGGTCATATGGTATTTTCCATGGCTGCCAACATACACTTCTAGAATTCTGAGTGTCAACCCCTTATGTAACTCAGGCCATAGAGAGCTGGGGTCCTTACAGGTGTTTAGGTTCTTGGCCATGACGTGTCCAGAAAATGTCCTTTCAACGTAGGCCTTTGTGTGACCAGGAATTTCCATCATCTCCTGGACCTGTTCCAGCCTATTGGTATTTCTCTCCCATTCCTCATCAGGGAGTCAAGCTCATATTACTTGGGGGTTTACCCTGTTCTTTCATAACCCCTTCCCCCACAAAAGGGAATCCTTTTGTCTCTTTGAGATGGACAGAGTCCTCCACAGCTACCATCAAGGAATAAAGTTCTGATGCAGATATTTAAATCTTAATTCATCTGGAAGGAGGAAAAATCTCTTGCTAAATAAACAGGAAAGAGAAACATTGTTGTCTTTCTGGGATATTACCATAAGTGGCTTTGTGAAGTGTCCTTATTCTGCCTGTATGAGACATGTTACAAATCTCTCAGTGCTACCTTCTTCATCTTGGTATTGTTTAGAATCAGGGTACCAGAAGGGCCAAAGAGTTAAAGTAGTCATTATCATTACACAAGTAGCCATTATCATCACACAAGTAGACAGTGTCAAGTTTTCTTAACAAAAAAATAGTCGTAGTGACAACATTAGATACCCAGGGTAAAACAAACAAACAAATAAACCAGATCAGCATGTGAACTGCATTGACTCAAGCCTCAATCTTGGAACATCTAAAGCCTCTTTCATGTCTCCACAAAGAAGTGATTATAAACTATAGGGAATATAATGTAGGAAAAATGATTTGTAAACATGGGCAAAGGAGTAGGGACAAGAGGGGAGTCATCTTGGGACCTGCAATTGTGCCTCCAGAATTTTGTATTATTTTACAGTTGCCCAAGTCATGTCTATAGAAAGAGGAAGCTAAAGGGATAAAAATGGGGGATCAGCAGGAAACCTATTTGTAGCTATGATGGAAGCTATGGGATTCTCTGGTAAAAGAGGTGACAGATCAGAGGACAAGTCAATTCATATACAACCAAAGAACATATAATACTTTTCATATAATCAGGGACCCTGGCTTTCCATGTCCCATGGAAAAATGGAAAAAAACATGGATTTTCTCTTTTAACAGAAACAAAAGTGGATTTTTCATTTTAACACAGATACCCGCAAATTTTCCACTTTTGCAAAGAGCTCTGTGCAGGCTGGCAGAGTCGCAGCCTGCAAGAGCTTCTTGAAAAAATGGTGGCAAACCCTAAGTCCTGCCCTAAGGGAGAGAGAGAGAGGGAGGGGGGAGGGCCTGAGACTCAGTCAGCCAGGCCTTGGCACAGGCTCACTTTCCCTCCTGGAGCCTTTAGGTAAGTGGGGCTTGCAGGGGGCTGGGGACCAACTGGGGGGGGCTGTGGGTCAGGGATAGGGGGTATCAGCAGGGCTAGAGGGGCCCTGTGGGGTGGATGTGAGTGCAGGTGGTTGCTAGGGCTGGGGGGGGGTGGGGTTGGAAGCTGTGGGAAGACCCAGCAGGGCAAGTGCAGGGTAGATCGGGGGACAGGGTGTGGGTGGGACCTGAGGGAGTAGGGAGGTGTCCATGGGATGTCCCACATAGAGGGCCAGCCCAACCCAATGGCATGTAGACTGGAAGCCACACACCATTAGGCCAGGTGGGAAACCACTTATGGAGGCATGGAGTTGCACACCACTGGGTCAAACGTGCTCTGTGCCTCCATGGGCAGCTTCCCATTGGAGTACCACAAGCCTCACATGCTGACATAGAGCCTGCCCAGCCCAATGGTGCATGGCTCCCGCCTGCAGTGCTGCAAGCCCCACATGCTGCCATGGAGCCAATCCAGTTTGGTTTGAAAGCAGGCACCAGTGGGCCAAGCTGGGTCAATACCAGCATGTGCAGGCCCTGGGACTCAGCCAGAGGTGTATGCTGTTGGGGCTATGCCTGCCACAGCCATGAGCGCCCTCTGCCTTCTGCTGCTGAGCTGCTGGCCAAACCCCACACCCACCCACAAACCCCACACACATACCCATACCCCCCACATCTTTTCACAACCCTCCCCACAAATCCCACACCCTTCCACACACCCCCACACTCCTTCACAACCCCCCCACAAACCCACACCTTCAAAAATCATTTGTACCAAATAAAGAGATGATAATGACAGGGAACCAGTTTCTTCTCCATTCTAGCTGTGAAGCTCCAACCAGAAAACATTTCACTGAAATGCTGAGCTGTGGGGATATAACACATGCAGTCCTCCTCTTACTTCACAGCCAAAAATGAAAGTGGATGGAAGGCCCAGCTGCACATGTAATGATGCAAACCTTAGAACAGAAATCTTAGAAACAGAGGACAGTGCTGCCAGCATAAACTCCTTCCTCGGGGGGTGAGAGGCCCATGCCTGTCAAGCAATGGGGACATGAGCTTCTCAACAAAGTTTTGAACCTCTCTGCATGCTATGGGGAGAACCCACAACCAGGGGAGTGCAGGCAGGTTGGGGCCAGGAGCAGGGGCAGGGCTAGGATGGCCCTCCCCCCAGTACAGGACTTATCATGTGGCCAGGGCTGGTGAGGCTGGTGGCTCAGCACAGGCCTTCCCATCAGTGACAGCAACCAGCTGCACCCAGTGCTTTCAGCCCATAGTGCCTGTCGGGTCAATGCCCAGCCGGGGGCCCCCTCCAGCTGGCTGCTCCTCGTGGTGGGGTCTTGGGCTGTGGAGCTGTTGAGGCAGCCACTGGCCTGTTTCCTTTCCACTCCCCGAATATGCTACTTACTGCACTGCTGTGATGTCCAGATCCTATGGCTGGGCAGAGGCATTGCAGAGCTTTCCCTGCCACTGCAGACTCCTGGCAAGTGGGATCCTGGTGCCCCATCATAGTTGGTGCCTCGTTTGCCCCACCCGAGCTATGCGCCTGCATCTGATTAGTCCTATGGGTACACTGTTGCTTCTGACTAACAGGCTTTAATTGGTCCCTTTGACTTTCCTCATTTCTCAAGACTGTAAGGAACCGATGGGAACAGGTTCTTAAGTGACCCTGGGAAAATATTTATTAAGCCCATTTGGATGGCCTTGTGAATTGACGGATTTAGAGAGAAAAGTTCTCCCTACTACCTGTAGACAAAGCATTCTCTTTAGCACCTTTCAAGCTTGCTTTCTTCATTTTATAGCTACATCAACAAGGTTGTTTGTATCGATCTACCCTCCCTGTCTTCTAGATTATGAAAAGCACAGCACAGGCCTGTAATTCCAAAACACACTCCACAAAAAGACAACATGCTCATTTTTTGGACATTTACATTTCAAAGCACTAATGTAAATCTTTGATTCTTTACTAAGACCCCATCTAATATTTGTCCCTGAGGCCTAGGCCTTTCTCTGACTTAATTTAAATTGCATGATTTGCCATTTACTTAACTGGCAGGCTGCTTGATTTAACAGGCTGCTGACAAAGCCCTTTGTAATCCTTACAAGATCCACACCCTGGGTCCTTTGAGCTTCAAGATGGCTTCAGGCCTACTGTTTAGCAGCACTCCTACAAACTCAGTAATGCCAACTCTTGCCAACTTATCACGAGAGCCATGGTTTCTAAAGTAAAATTAAATCTGACTCATGATAGAACTCTCAGATCTCTAGGTTTTTTCTTCTGGTGTATCTTACACCGAACCAGGCCAGAACTGGTCACAAAGTCCCCAGGAGCATGAGTGGGAACAGAGTCCAAGTAGGGCCCAGCCATGTGGGGCTGCAGGGAGCCTTGCCAGGTCAGGACTAAGCCCGGGGCCAAAATGGGCAGGGGAGCTACTCAGGGCACATGCTCAAGAAGCCCAGGGAGGTGGGGGAGGAGCATTAAAAGAGAGCATCTCATGATTAACATACCAAATCTCCTGATTTTTGACATGGTGGGTGCACCCGTCGGGCCTTGATCATGCAGTCCCTCGCCACTCGGCCTCGGTCTCCTGCCTTGGGCGGTCTTATCCCCCCTAATCCTTCCTGCCATGACTTTGATGATATCTCAGTGGTGGAGGGGTCTTACTGTCCGGTTCCAGCTATCCCAGGTCGAGGCGCGATGTTCTTCATGAGGCTTCAACCTCCCCTGTACCTCGCCCTATACCCAGCCCCGACGGCGTGCTCCTGTTGTTTTGTCTGCGGCCAACCCTCTTCCTATGTAGGGTCTCCCTGACTCCTATTGGGATCCGTAGGAAACCTGAGCCCCCCCACCCAACTCTTGAGCCTTTGGGTGGCTCTGTCTCTGTTTCTCTTACTCCGGTGTCCCAGGTAAGTTAACAATTATCACAGCAGATAAAAAAAAAGGAAAAACTGGCACCACTAGCATATGCCCCCCTCTCTCTTTCTTTCTTGGACACTACCCTGGAGCGCCCGTGATGGAGTGCTCCCCTTCACCAACTACTCCCTAGTGCTACCTCCCTTAGCCCATGGTGTGTTCGGTATGTGTCTGCCCTCAATGTCCCTCAGCACAGGAAATTTCCCTCGATGTGCTTCCCTGTTCATCATTCCCGGGACAGTGGGGTTGGCAATACAGCAAACTTCTGCAGTCTCTTGAATTTTCCAGAGTAGCAACACTTTCTCCCTTTCCCTGGACAGTGCAATTCCAGTTTAGGAGTCTACAGCAACAGCTGGAACAGCTGTCATAGGAAGTGATGGCCTTGCCTCCACAGATTTACAGTGGCTGGCAAGTTGCCCCATACTGTGCATCTAGCTGCATGCATGCTGCATGTGTCCATTAGCAGGCAGGATCAGGTGTTTACATCAGATCTGTAAGGTTGTCATCTTTACAGGAATAGTTCAAAGAAACAGTAACAGCACTATGAAAACATAGGCTCAAGCTCCCTTGATTCAAGGGACGTCTTCACAATTCACCTGTCTCCTTCTACACAGTGCATCTTTTGGATTTTTTCCCCATGTTGTTAGTAACAATTTACTGAGAATATCTAAAATGCTGGCCACTGACTAAAAACAAAAAAGGAAGCATTTGTGTACAAGTCTTCAGGCAACACTCCTCTGTCCAATTCACTGTGGCTGTGATTTCAGATACAGAAACTCAGGCAAAAGGGATACAAGTCGCTGAGTGCCCCACACATACCTGGTGAGGCTAGAGCTATTAAAGATCTGTCAAAACAGTGTAACTTGAGAACACAAAAGTACAGTGGCTATAATGATTTTCAGGGACCAACTGAATCAAGATTTTTTTGCAATACGTACATACATACATACACCTACTTACATACATACATGTATGTATGTAAGTAGGTGTATGTATATTGCAAAAAAAATATGTATGTGTGTGTTTGTATATACCTATGCCCCTACAAACTTGTCTCATGACTGCTATGGCTTACTTGACAGTCCAAAACACACTTTTACAGTGACACCATCCCTATTTACATTACAAAGATTGTACTGTTCACCTGCACACCTGCACTCAGATATGCCCATACGTCCATTACCTTCACCTGTAGCCATCACAACCACACAAAGGACTCCCTCCATATCTCTTCGCCTGTCTCCCTTTCAGCTCCCCCTCCTGATTACCCAGTCTTTTCATTCATGGCTATAATCATCATTGTTACCTATGAGTAGGCATATTTAATTTAGCTAGAAAGACAAAAGTCACTGCCTCTGACAAATCAGTCAAAAATTCCTAGTTAACTTGCCTCTCAAAAAATGCATGTTCGTGAACCAAATGGCTTATTACTGCTAGGAAATCAATTGTTGTTTGTTGAGTTTTTAATGTTACCAAAAACCTAGTGCAGCATTTTTAAAAGATGTTTCATAAAGATTTTATTTTGGTTTCTCCATCAGTAAGATTGGTAGGATAATGACTCCTTCACCAGAGAGGGGCTTTCATAAACTGACTTAATCTTTGTAGAGGGCTTTGAGAATCAAGGAAGAATACACCATTGATAGGAAGACTTCTTATTGCTGCATTTTATGAACATTGTGGCTAGGGACAGAAATTACACACAGACCTGTTCAAATCTGTAACACAACAGGACTAAATACAGACAGTCAAAAAGCCCGAGGCTGAATTGATTAAATCTTTACAGGTTAGTCTGAACTGCAAAGATTAAACTGAGAAACAACTGGATGCACTTTTACCTTTCATTAAGGAAATGCAGCCACATGCCTGCAGTGGTTCAGGCCAGAACTAGGGGGTGCTAGAGCATTGCTTTCTGGCACAAAGCCAACATGGGCTCTGTGTCCACTTCCTCTTCCTGCTGCCCCCAAAGTCTCTGGGATTTGCAGTCCAGAATCACAGAAGCAGGACTCTGAAGTGTTGCTCATCATTTCCTCTTCCTGCTTCCAGGTGCCTTTGGGACTTGTAGTCCATAGTCACAGCCAGCAATAACTTTCAGTAAGTTTAGCATGGTAGGGCAGCTCTGTAATCAGGGGAAGCGGGGTCTAATTCCCCTCCCTGGCCCCAGACGGGGTTTGCCTGGGGGGTGTGAGGAGACAGGGACTGCCCTCCTCTGCTGGAGCAGACAGTCCAGCCCAGGGATGAGAAAAATGCTGGGATGCTGGGGGACTCTTATTTAATTTAAGCTAGGAAGGGGTCTGGGACAGACGTTTCATAAACCAGTTTGACCCAAATCAGTTAAGTCTGACACTACATTCAACCAGGTTTATCTTAAACCAGTTTCAGCCATTTTGAAACTGGTTTATGTGCACTGAACTTCTGTTCTGTTACAGGTTTAA
>NW_017728943.1:91209021-91274634 GCF_001723895.1 Crocodylus porosus | reverse complement strand
AAATTGGATGCTTATCTTGCTGGGATCCTATGACCCCAGCTGACTTCCTGCCCTTTGGGCAGGGGGCTGGACTCGATGATCTCTCGAGGTCCCTTCCAGCCCTAATGTCTATGAAATCTATGAAATCTATGATTTCGGTTTATTGAATTTCTGTCCCAGATCTCCTCCACATTCTAGCTGTCTGCTCCAGCTGAACAAGGAGGTGTACTCTAGTGCCCCCCCAGCTTCTGGCCTGGGCCACTTCAGGCATTTGGCTACATTTCTGGGATCTAAAATTAGGGTGCCTATAGACATACACTCTGACACAATGTAATTACAGTTGATTATTCGAGTCTTCTGGAGCATGACTCCAGAGTCATCTGCATCAGCATCCCTGTGCTGAAAAATGGCAGTGGGTGCTTTAACTAAAACTCATTCACCAAGCTTTAGTTAAAGTGCCCCCGCTGCCATTTTTCAGCACAGGGATGCTGATACATGTGACATTCTGGGCGCTTTAATTAGAGCAGCTCTCAGAGCTGGAACTTTACATTAAAATTCATAATGAACTAAATTATAAATGCTGCTTTTTAAAAATCCAGTTCCATAAAGGGCCTCATATTGGACATTTAAAACTACTACAGGGAAATATCAAAATATGACAACAAAGCCATTATCTTAAAAGTCAATTAAGTGTAAGTATACTGTATTTCCTGGTGCATAAGTCAAAGTTTGAAGTCCAATTTTTAACTCTTAAAATTAAACCTTGATTTATATATCACTGTACCCTGTGAATGGCACCAGGCTCGGCATTTGGCTTGCTTGGGCCAGGCAGCGCTGCTCACAGGAGATGGGGTTGCACCAGCTGAGTACTTAGCCTAGCACCACTCACAGGGGATGGGGATGGGGCTGGGCTTGGCACTCAGCTGGAGTGGCTGCATCCCCAATGAGTGGCGCTGCCTGGACCACACCAGTGCCACTCACAAGGGATGGAGCTGCATCAGCTGAGCACCGAGCCAAGCGCTGCTCACAGGTAATGAGGCCGCACCAGCCAAAGGCTGAGCCCAGCTGCATTCCCTGCAAGTGGCACCTGCAAGGTTCAGCACTGAGATGCACAGCTCACAGGAGATGGGGCCAGGCTCAGCGCTCAGTTGGCAGGGCCCCAACCCCCGTGAGCCCAGTGCCACTCAGAGGGGATGGGGCTGTGCCAGCTGAGAGCCAAGCCTAGCCCCATCCCCATCCCCATCCCCAAGCCCTGTGAGCGGCACTCCCCCAGCCGAGTGCCGAGCCCAGTGCCACTGACAGGGAATGGGGACAGGGATGGGTATGGGCTCGGCAATGGGTTGGGGATATATGGGTCACGGGGGACAGGGACGGGGCTGAGCTTGGTGCTTGCCTAGTGCAGCCCCATCCCCTGTAAGCAGTGCTGGGCTCGCAGGGGATGGGGCTACACCAGCTGAGCCCTAAGCCTGGCCCTGTCTACCGCGAGCAGTGCCGCCAAGCACCGAGCCCAGTGCCACTCACAGGGGACAGGACTGGGCTTACTGTTTGGCTGGCATAGCGCAGGCGGCACCAGCCAAGCCTGGTCCTAACTTACACACCATGACTATGAAAATCCTAACTTTTTGCATCAGAAAACTGGGGGTCAACCTATACACTGTGTCAACCACTGCCCCCCTGCCCCCCGAGCACGTGTATAGGTAGCTATTGATTTCAATGCAGGTAACTCAGGCTTGAAGTTAAAGTTGTGCTAAGCATCTGGACTTAAAATCCTCTTAATTTTTTTACTAGTATCTCCACTAAAAACAAATTGTGTAGAGTTTCAGTATAGTAACAACATACTTGAATGTGTTTGTGCATATGGCTATTCTATATTATGCATGTGTTTATACACATACACACATAATATAAAATATGAAAAGAAATGAGTCAAAATTAGAGGCATAAAGTTAAGCCTATAAACCTGGATTGAGTAAGGAAAGAATAGGATTTTCAAAAGCATGTCTGAGACTTGGGAGTATAAGTATAGTATAAGAAAGTATAAGCAGAAGGGAAGAGACCTTGCCATCATTGCATATACTTCGCTAAGACCCCTGTCAGATGTTCGGGTCAAGGTGTGATAGGATCTGATGCACAGTCCACACAAACTTACCTTATTGCCTGTGCAGAGGAAGTCTGGGATCATGATCCTAGGCTCCCCCTAGTGAAATATAACAAGCTGCCATGACTGCGAGACGTGTCAGGTGTTAACTGCAGGCTCCCAGCTTGCAGGGCTACCAGCCACAAGGGAGTACCTTGCCACACATTCAATTAAGGGCATGATAGGAATGAATCACAAAATTCTCATAATAATGGTATTAACAAGGCCACAAATGTGTCTTTTGCATGAAGAGAAGTACTTTCAATGTAAATTTTTTTAATAGAAAAAGCTTGTTTGTAAAATGTTTGTAAAATCTAGGTGCATGGACACATGTACATTTAGAGCTTTTTCAAAAGGGGAAAATTTCAAAAGAGAAGCAGGTGTTCTACTCTAACTGTTATGGATGAACTAGCAGAGAACTCTACAAATGTAGCAAAACTGATGCAATTTAACACTTCTTCATTCATGTTTAAAGTTAGAGTGGTCCAGCTATATTTGTATTGTTTGTGGCTTGTTCACACACAACATTTAGAATATACCAGTTGCTGCCCTTCTGACTTATTCCCTATTTGAAAGGGTTCCAAATGTATGTCCAGACCCTCACGCTTCTATAATTAGAAAAATAAAGAAAAAAGAGACAAACATCACTTTAGTAATTTTAAAGAATATAATCAGGAACAGGAGAAAGAGCCAGCAACATGTAAATAAAATGCTGACCTTTTAATATAATGATTTAAATTTTAAAATAATAGTTTTAATTTAGTATCCTTTTATCAAGCAAGTCTGAGTCCCACTAATTTTATACCAGAGTAAGAACCCAGTTTGTGAATATTTACAGGTTCTGGTACAAAGTAGGGACTGACAGCTAATTTTTAAAGCTATGTAGGTAGCTATTCTATACCTATATCTTGATACCTATAGATGCACGTAAGAAAACCCCACGTGGTGCATATCTGCATTTTTAGATACCCAAGTAACTTTAAAATATCTAGTCTTTAATCTAGTCTTTAATCTGGAAATAAACTCCTTTGGTTTTAAGAAACAACAAGGCAGACATTTCTTCTGTCACCCACTTCTTGGTTTTGCTTCCTTGCTGTATTGACTGAGTAAATGTAGAATATGAAGCCACCAACTACCTTAGCTAAAGGAATGCTAATAAGCAAATGCTCAATAAAACTAATCGGCTAATGATCAAGCTCATTATTTTCACTTTTAGAGTACCTTATCATTTTAACTGTTGCAAAGTCATCAAAAGGATGATAAGATAATTAGACAAACTGTCAATACTGCTACTTTGACAAAAAGAAACTCAGTGGTTATGTACAGAAATTATAAAAGTCAGATGCAGAACTGATCTAAGTTAAGCAGTTTCCTGTAAGCAGCATAGTTTAGATCAGTAGCAAACAGAACCTACATTCACCCTTTGGTGGGAGGGGGGCAAATCTTAAAATGGCTTCCACCATTTCTAAACCAGTCTGTGTGCCAAACTTGTTATGGGTATAGACCGGTTTCTGCTCGTGTAATGTCTATACCTGGCCTATATTACATGGGATGGATAATGAGATACATGGGTAAATAAAAACTGATAGCAAGTTATAGCTTCTGCTTAAGTCTTTCTGCAAAGCTCTAGTATATATCATGGCCACAGAAGAACTGAACTTCTGCAGCACAGGGATAGCAATCGGGGTATTTTGAAAACCATCTCACTTCCATGTACTGCTTCTTTGCTGTTACATGTCAACCAACTTAGTTGTCAAAGGGCATCATCAATGCCCATGAAACCCTGGTCCACTACAGCCAGGTCAGGTGTAGGGGGATTGAAGCACATCAGCAGGTATGGGTGGGCCCTGTCTGGGACGTACTATGACCATGCTATAGGTAAGCCTTTTATCTCAAGGGTCCTTGCCACCTCAGCCCTTCCTTGAAGAACACAAGGTTCAAAGTCTCCTCTGGGTTCCAGCTCTGGATGGCAGTCATTTATAATACCTGTTTTCTGATTGGCAGTAAGGCTTTCCGTTAACGCTTTCTGGGCTGTCACCCTGCAAGTATGTATATGCCCCACCTTCAGCAGCCTCAGAAATCTATAACTGCTTTAATACTGTCAGAATTTTTTAAATTCCAGCTGTTCAGGGAATATGGGTAGAAAAATGTAATCAAGACAACTAGAACTCTGCAGGAAAAAAAATTCACTTGCAAGGAACAGCAGGAAAGTGCATTTCTCTCCAACTAAACTATGTTCACTTGTGAAATTATTTATTAATTTTTGTATTCCACTGCTTGGAAATAGGTCCCTGTTATCAAGAATTTGTCATCATTTCAAGCTGTTTAGTAAACGCAGGTTATGCTGAGCTATGCACTCATGGTGTAACTAATAACATACATTTTTTAGAGCACAAATGGATCATACATATGGTCTCAAGAGCAGTACTCTTAATGCATTTGCAAAGCTGTTACTCTCTACCTTAGAACTATATTTCCAGTTTCAATCCATCACAGCCCCAGTGACCTTAGTCTGATCGCTGAAGAGATCATAGAACACATCTCTAAAATGGTATGAATTTGCAAGTAGGAGCTTGAATGCTCTGGAGGGTAACAGTTTTATAGTACTTGACAGTTCAAAAGAAAATGAGCTAGTTCAGTCTCTGAGTGATAGGCCAGGGGGCCAATCTGCAGCCTTCACCCCTCCCAACATGAGAATTCATTTCTATTTGAATCAGCCTCAGGATTTCTGACTTCCAGGCAGGTCAAGGAATGGAAATGTTTCTATTAAGAAACCTCAGTCAGGGACCCTGTTGTTCAGCATCAATGCCCAGAAAGCCTGAATGTGTATTTCACTGGAAGGATAACACACGCCTAAGGTACCCATTTCTGTAGTATATCCAACAGCCTCTCCTCTTTCTTGGCAGATTGAGTTACAGCATAATGTTCAAAAACACACCAGAGAGCACAGTCCAGGAAACAGGCTGTTCCCATGCTGTGGAGAGAGCTGCTACTTTTTCACCTAGGAGAAAGTAGGCAGCACCAGGCAGGGTGAAGAAATGTATGTCCCTAAGCTTTCTGTAAACATGCCAAAGAGACCATTCTCCTTAGTGTCATTCTCTCCTGCGATCTGCACCTGGTAACTCTCTTTTTGCAGTAATTCTGTCACTAATTAATCGCAGTGCTCCCAAACATATATTTCCTTCATCAGCTCTCTACTCAATAACATCTATTCAACTGTGCATTTAATTTTCTTCTGGTGGCTTTGCCACATGATTGCTTAGGCCATTTGCAATTAATCAATTCATCTAATCAAATACACTCCTAAAATATACTTGGTTGTCTTGTGTAATGCTTATTCAACATTTTATATGCTGTGAAAACTCCGTTATGTCATTAGCCCCAATCATTTTGCTAACTTAACTGATTTTTAAGTAGTGCTGCCTCTCTCCCAGTCATACCTTGAACTATCCACTGTCAAACATTTCTCCTCCTCCATCCAGACCTCCCACCAATATTCACAACCACTACTCATTTTTAACTCATCTTCGTTTACCGTATCTTCTGTCTGCCTTATTACTTCCAAAACAGCCCCTTCCCCATCTCTTTAATTTGCAAGGAGTAGCTTTTTCACAGGTTGCATTATGTTTCTGGACAAAACAGGTTTTATATAATTTGACTTCCTGTGCATGTCCTTAATTCTTTCCTCTATGTCCATGCCTGGCTGCGTGGATACAGAAAGCTTATAAAATTCAGCCTGCGTGCTAGGAGCCTCTTACTGTAGACACTTTATTTTAATAGTACGTGCTACCAATTCAGTTTTTCCTATCAAGTAGAAATATAGTAAAACCTAGGTAATAATACTCTCTCTTGTGCATTGGCAGGTTTCCTCAGTGGCTGATTTTCATACATAAATAATGTAGAAAACCCTCCATTTATTGTCACTCGAGACAAATCACTTAGTGTCAACAACTTAAGCAATGTCTACTGTGTAAACCTAGTCCTCAATATGATGATTAACACATGAAGTTCCAAGCTTGAATCAGTCCACAGACAATTATTGGAGAGTAATTTGCCTTTCCAAGAAATATATGTAAAGATATGCATTAACAAAAAATGATATTGTATCAGAGTTTTGAGATACTTGTGAGGCCCTTGCTCTCAGCCTGGGAATTCAAGGTACTGTGAGAGCCTGCATGTGTCTTTAGCATTAAATACAATTTCTCTCATAGTTAAATTGCATAGGATTATATCAGTTCTTACTATATAGCGTAACTTTTAAATGTGCTTGTGAAACCTTGAAAAAAAAAGATAAAATGAATAAAAGCATCAAAGGTAAATCACAGAAGTATTGCCACTGAGGTTGAAGCCCTCACAGATTTTTTTGAAGGGGGTTGTGTGTGCAGGGTGATGTAGGCTTCAGTTAGTAGTATATGACTTCTAGCATAGCATAATTTTGATGGGTTTTAGTTCATGTGTTAGATATTAAACAAACACCATGGCTGGACATTGCATAAATGCACAATAATGTATGGAAGTTATAGGCCTTCTAGCCTTTCAAATTTAGAACCTTTTTGGCACACATCATGAAGGGACTGGCCGACAGTAAATGCCAGCCGGTATGCAACTGTGGTTACCATCAATTCCACTTAATATTACAGACTTTTGACAATCCTGTGAGTGTCACATCAAGGTTTTACTGTGAGAACTGTTCCTGTTAAACTCATTATTGTTTGTACAATGTAAAGGCATCCAGTGCTGGTACTTTTACATCAAAAACCCTCAACACAAGGCAAGAGAATGTTCTAAACTGAAGAAACACATATTAATGCTTATTAACTTGGCTAAGAATATTAACCTTGAAGAATCTATGGCACAATCAATCAACAGAATTTACAAAGAAATAATTAGTATCCATGTTAAGTGAAATCATATCCTTAAATTTAATAATCTCTTTGCACATTTTCTGAATTCAATCTCTTTCCATTTCTGTTTCAGGTTGATGTAATAGGTATACATGTTCCAAAGCATGCCTACATCCCATTTGCAAAGGTAACATGCAACAAGACTTGGGTGAAGTACCTACACAACTTTTGAAAGTAGCACGTGGAAATTTTAAACAGTGGTCTTATAGGCTCGATGGACTCGATACCTAGAATTCATCCTTTGACAGCACCTCCCACTAAAACTGAGCAAGTCCCTCAGTAATGTAACTCCATTTCCTTACTAGTAACACCAGCATCATGTGTCTCACACAACCACTTGGCCTTTGTGAAGTGCATAGTGGAAGAAACTGAACAAAAATGACCAAATTTGTTTTCTCTCATTTACTGTTCCTTCGTAGTTTAAGAACATAAGATGTGCCATAATAGGTTAGAGCAGTGGTCTACCTAACCCAGTATCCTGTCTACAACAGTGGGAGTGGGTGATTTAGAGCAGTGTCGCCGGACCTTTTCAGACCACAGGATGGATGAGCAGTGCCAGATCCACCCACAGGTCAGATCTGGTCCACGTGCCCAATCTGGTTTATGATGCTTGTCCAGCCAGAGCTTGATATAGCTGCATGAGAACGGCCCAATCCCAGCTGCATGAGAATGGCCTGTCTCGGTTCTGATCTCCTGTGGTTGCACCTGCCCCTGGGTAGGCTTTGTCTGCATAGATGGATTGGGCCCCAGCTTGATTCAGCCACACAGGAATGGGCCCAATCCCTCTAAGTGGAGCCAGCCCAGCCAGGGCCAATCCAGCTGCATAGGGCTTGGAAACCTATGGGAGTAGGGGCAGGGGGAGGAGGTGGTAGTGTTAATTGCCACTGCACCCTTACTTCCAAATTTGACTAAATTGCCATCTTTTAATTTCTTCCCAAAACGCAAAGTATTTTTAGGTTCATAAGATGAAACTCTTACCTACAAGCATTAATCTACCTCATTTTACTTCATATTCTACTTACTAAGTTATCTTCCCCACCTAATATAGAAGCTACTTTGCCTTCCATGGAGAAGCATTACAGAAATAGCTGATGATGGGGTTCCTTACAGGTAAAATGCAGTCCCCCTTCAAATGTTCATTGTACACCTGAGTTTCCCATTAGATATTAAGCTGAGCTGTCTGGTGACATTTGAAAACCAGTTACCTTTTGTATAAAAGCAGAAGTTGAGGTGAAGGTGTCTGTACAGTGGACACATAGGTAGCAAGATTGCACTGGTGCTCCCTTTACTTCTCACCTCTACACATAAGTGAGGGCCATCAGAAACATTACTTGGAGAAACAGAACAGCAAGACTTGAGAATGGCAGGAGGGATTGAATGGTGTTCATAGTTGGCTCAGGTCCCAAGGCTCCTAAGTCGGGCATTAAGCCTTACCTGCTGAATAGGCAATAGCCTGATTCTATTTAGCTAAATCCTGTGAGCTTATTTGGAAAAAGTCATTGAGCAGCCTCTGCTTGAAGAATGGAGGGTAGACATGAACTTCAGAAGAAAGCCATGGCTAAACCAACACCTGTTGGAGACAGTCAGGAGTCCAGGACAGCTGGAGTGGTGATTGCACAAAGAGTGTCACCCATGAAGGGAATTTGCTTCCAGCTGACAAAGGTGTTGGCAACTAGCAAAAAGTACACTTCCAACAGTGACTGCTGAATGATCCTGAAGTCAGCACAAATGGTGGCCATTTAGTTAATGCCAGGGCTTTGCTAAAATGAAATCCAGAGTAGATGGGAAACCTTGAATCATTCTCTCTGTCTGGCACCAAGTGCTATAGAGCTGTATGACACCTCCATCCACTTCTGTATCATCACACTGGCTGAGGTAATGAAACAGGGCCAGAGCTTTTTGCTTGTGGGCTGGTACTATTGAATGCAGGTACCAGCCTGTCCCACTGGTATTCTTAGGACTGGGTGAATCTTGTCCTGTTGGGCTATGTGCCATATCATTGTGTGCGGGTTCCACATCCCAGTGACTTTATAGCTAGTGGTGGGCTTGATGCACAGTGACTAGTGCTAGTGGTGGGCTTGATGCATGAAGCTGGAAGTTAAACTGTGCAAGTAAGACTTAGCAACCCTCCTCTAAAGAGCTCACAACTATTTGTTCTTGCATGAAACCTCTGTGTTGATGAGAGATTCCTGAAAATAAACCCAGGCTGATAATAGCTAGGACAAACAAAATTACCAACTGGGAAACAAATTAGTATGTTTAGAAAGGATTTTCTTTACTGGATAGCTCAGGGGAAAGTGTGGAAACTGCCTGTTGCTGCTGCAAGGAGACAGATCAAAATTCATTTGTTCATCCCTTAAAAAGGGACCTATAGTCCTTTTTGATAACTGACAGCTGATTTTTGTGTCTCAGGCTGCAATCATAAGTAAATAGCAATCTGGGAAATTAATCCTGGATATCAGCAGGGTAAGTGCTATCACAGCACAGTAAGTGATTTGGGAAAAGCAATATTCAGGGTAGGTTTACAATGATATTTAGGGGATGGCCCTGAGAGTCACTCTTACTTAGCCCAAGCCATGTGAGCCACCCTTTCTCATCTACATCTTACGTCAAAGCTTATATAAAGGCTGCCCACATTGTGTTTCCCATTTCTTAAGCAGAGCCCTATTAGGAATCAGTCAGGAGACTTGTGCATGGCTCTAACAGGAAGCAAAGTGCTGAAGAGCCAGAAATCAAGTAAAGAAAGTTGTGAGATTGCAGCTGGTGGATTTCTTGTACATGCAACCCGCAGCACTCAGGTGAGTGCCAAACATACTGCAGGGAGGAATGTGTTAAAAGGCAGGTTCAACCCTGAAGCTCAGCAATTTCCAGCATCAGGATGAGCATGGACAGCTGTCAGGGGAGCTTATGGGTTTTCAACATAGATGGGTCAGCAGTAGGTTTGGGCCTCAGGGCAGCCTTATGGAATGCACCCATAAGAAGGAGTACTGCCTAAATATATGTTTATGAAAAGGATTTCCATAATTATGTAGCTTGATGGTATGTTGTAGCTCATCAGGAATGTTTGCACCTTCTAATTCCAAACCAATAAATTACATAAGTATGTTTGCATATCTTAGTGTATAAAGTTCCAGAAACACTTTTATTTAAAAATGGAGCTGTAAATGCATATAACAAAATAACATACATAATAAATGTAACAAAAATAAATAAAGAGAATGTGTCCATACAAAATAAGAACATAGTAATGCAAAACGCTTATTACAGAACACAGAAGTGTAAATGCCTGAATGAACACAAATAGAATCTTGCACAAAGTCTAAACCTTTAATTTTTCTTAATTTTTTTTTCTGTTTTTCACTTGCATCTGTGGAAAAATTCTGTTCCCAAGCATTAAACAAAGGAAGGAATTATAGTGATGGTTTGGTGCGCTTAGTTTTCAACACCTGACCCCATTTTCAATGGTTATTTTTGCCCTTCTGCACCATTTCGACCCTTTCATATAGCTTCTGTGTAAACTAGTGTAGTTCAGGCCTCCACTGTTAGGCAGAGTGGAGTATACCGAGTAGTACAAGGTTATTCTATTTTCTTTTACGTTTTAAAGTGAATATATGAAACCATTATACAACATATTACTGGGTTCTTTACATCTCTACAAAAAAGTTTTTGCATTTTTATTAACTGGTCCAACTTGTAATGACTTCTGAAAACCTGTACTATTTAAAAGTGTACAGAAAAGATTTTTAAATAAATGTCACATAGGATTATTGCTGAAATATTAAAGACCATTTCATAAAAGCTGCAAAACTGTATTTGTAACCTTAATACAGAGAGACCAAAGCAAACGTAGGAAAATTCCAGTCTATTAGTTACATTTAACAGAAATAAGATTCCTTCAATATTACAGTGTTCTGGAAAAAGAGGGTTATTTACTTTTAGTTTATTATTTCCAAATGTTAAATTACTGGGAAAACTTCTACGGAAAATAGGTTTATACAAGATATTTTAAATAGACTTGCTTTTCAGTGTTACAAGCAAAAAGTCTACATTAGCAGTCTTCTTCCAGAGTCCTTGTAAATGTGAGAGAGAACGAGAGAGAGAGATTTACTAGAGTCTACAGGAAAATATACAGAAGCAATTTATTCGCTTGGGAGTGAGCCTACTGATTAACCAAGTTATGATTACTCTATCTCCAAGTCTCCTGAAGAAAATTTTACATCTCATGATCATTCCAAGTCACAATCATCTTTTTTGTAAACTTATGTTGCACTTGAATTGGTGACCAAATATAAGAACTCATTTGCCTTTTAAACATCTCACATAGCTATATGTTTCCTATTTTCAACAAACATTTGGACAGAAATAAGATTATTATTATTTTACTTTCATTAACATCAAAAAGACATTTTGAACAAGATCAGAAAGTGCCAAATAATCCTTTCAGACAGTGGATTAAAACACTGCTGTTAAAACAGGTATGGTGTTATCTTTTTTTTTTTTTTTTTTATGTACATGAAAAAACTGTTTGCTCCTATCGATATGTTCACCTACTACTCCCAGCAAATTCTTAGTGCAAACATAATAGCTGAATGCTGTAAACCCCAAGACAACTTACGCAGCAACAAGGTTTATATAAATCACAAGACTGTTTGAAAATTTCAGTACACAAGAATGAATGTTTTGTATCATTTTACTCAAAGTTAATGTATCCTATATAAATCATCTCAGTCAGAATCAAATGCAACAGTTCAATAATTCTGTACAAACTTTAGTTGAAGAGGTCCATTTATAGAGCAGCTTACAAAAGGAGACTTGGGGTTTCAGTAACATAGGATGTTAGCCTGCTCACAGGTCCCTTTAAAAGCATGGCTTTTAAAAAGAAATAACATATGTGATGGAAAAGACTGCTGACATAATAACTCTGTTTGCAAAGCACACAACCACAAAGGGCAAACCTGCCACAATCTGCTTTTTCTACATTGATATCTATGCTTATCTGTATGGTTAGAAAAGGATTTGAGAGACAATTAAAATATCACAGTTAAAGAAAAATGATTTAACAAAACAAGTGCTATTCTGACCAAGCCTTTCTTTTCCTTTTTTTTTTTAAATATAAAACCAATGTTATGATTTTATTTTTAGACATTCCAACAATAAAGGTATATATGTCAATGATGAATAACATCATTCACGTACAGTGGGATCCTCCTCCTCCCCATCTGGGTTGAACCTATTAAAATGTATGCTGAAATCAGGCTCAGGTTCAACATTGTCAAATTCAGTTGAAACGGAATTAGCAGCAGGTCTAAGAGCCCGAGCTTCTGGTTGACAGTTTGGTTGTATTTGAGGGCGGGTAGGGTAAGAAGCAGGACTGGACTTCTGTTTGGGTACAGCTGGTATGACAGGGCTAGTGAATCCCAAGTTGCTCAGGGCATCCAAGGTACCATCAGGGTCAATCATAGCATTAATCACTAAAATGGGGGGAGGGGGAGAAACAACAAAAAAATTAGTGTTTTGTGCTTTGAGAAAAATAGCTTTTCAGTAGTCTTTGACACTCTTCAGCCATTTACCATACTTTCTTTCAAACCCCTAAAACATGCACCTTATTTTTGAAAGGCAGAATAAAGAACAAAAGGTCTTTCCTTGAAAATACCACTAGAGTACAGTATTCTTGCAGGGAAAACACAGGAAGTTGCAGTAGGGGTGGGGGAAAAAACTTGTGGATGTTCTGTTAACCTCCTAATTAACTCCCTGCAGGATACAGCAGGTGCTGCTAGCTGAGGTGAACTGCCCGGCCCCTTCCCTTCAGCTAAGCTGGCTGGGGCAGCCAGCTGCAGGAGGGGCACCTGGCTCCACTGGCTCAGGCAGAGTGGCCAAGCAGTTCTGCTTCAGCACAAATGGGGCTTCACCTGACCTTGCTGGTACTGTTGGGTGTTCACCCAGCTCAGCTTGAGAAGGGAAGTGCCAGGAAATTCAGATCAGCCAATGGTATCATGTTAGCCGAAGGTCTGACCCTGTTGGAGCTGAACCATTCTTCTAGTCCAAGTGGATGGTCCCTCAGATGACTTGGCAGGCACTGTTGGCTTCCCACCTGGCTTCAGAGGAGCTCGGCAGTCCAGCTGCTACAGGACTGGGCCCTCTGTTCCCCAAATTTCCTCATTAAAATATTCACCCCAGTTTTCAGCAGCTAATTTTCAGGAGAAAAACATGTCATAGTCAAGGAACTTTGGTAATTTGTACAAACGTTGACTTTCTTTTTCTGGTTTAAAGAGTCTATAAATAATCCACTAGAATCGAATACTCAGCAGCGCTCTCTTTCAATTATGTTGCGGATACATCGGAATGACACAAAGGGTCTGTTCTAAATTACTGCTTTGATGCCAGATTATTGACAAAAGATGCTGGCCTTTTGGCTGCTGCAATCTCAGAAATCAGCAGATGGCACATTATTTAGTGTATTAGTACAAGCCTCTATCTATGATAAACATTAATGCACCAGAGAAATTATGCACATGATACAATGCCTCGTGTGGCAGAGATGTTAGAAGAAGGGGACTGAGAAGAATTTAAGTCTTTCATCTCTTTTATATTTAATGGGCTTTAATTGACTATTCCTCATGTGTTACAAGTGGGAAAAACTGAAGTATCTAATACAAATTCACCATGCAATTAGTAATTTGATAATGTTTATCATACCCTTTTTTGCTTTTTAGTTTACATTGTTACATGATCTTATACAACCTACTGCTAGGATTTCTAATTACCTAAATCAGGGATTATCAACCTTTTTTGGTTGGTGTACCTCCCAGAGGTTGGTGGAAAAGCGGGGAGTCCCCCAGCAGCTGGTCAATGAGCGGGTGGAGAGCAAAACCACGTGTTGGTGGTGCGCTGCAGTGAAACCGGAAGCACTGGTGGTGCATGGTGCAGGAGAAAACAAAAGCGCCGATGGTACCACAACCCGCACAAAGTGCTGGTAGCCTCGCCCCCTGCTTCTCCATGCCGTTGCCATGTACCCCCTATTGATAACCCCTAACCTAAATAATCATTTTGGTTTAATCTTTAATTTGTAAGTACCACTGTTCATACACACACTATTCTCTTTTACCCTTTGAACCTCAAGTTTCTAAGTCTTTTTGAGATGAAGTGATCTAAGATAAACCCATCAATCTTTGCATGCAGTGTTACAGGAATATGACAAATTTAGTTTCTTATTCTCCCTCAAAATTATTTCAAAATTGTTTTTTACAACTGAAATTGGTCAGTGAGCAGGTATCTTAATTTATTTCTCTATAAAGATGTGTAGCCCATTTTCCTCAAATGCTTTTTTAAAAACATATATTATCATCTTTTAAACACAAAAATACATTAAAAACTGGGTCAATCCTCTCAACTGAAATATAATCTAAATATTAAAATACCATAGGTTCCCTTTAATGTGGGGAAATTCAGCTCATTAATAGTTTATACAATTACATTTTAACATTGTTGTTATAAGTGTGTATTGTGTTGATGCATGCTTAGCCATTTCTGTGTACCAATCATTTTAAATTAGTGTGTATGTGTGTGTGTATATATACATAGCAGAACTAAATAAATGGATTTCTTTCTGATTTTCTTCTGTCCATACTAATGAGGATGTGGGAAGCAGAACTATTTAGTATTTTGGCAGTTACATGAATTATCACAAAATGATTTATTAGTGTATTTACTGGAATTTAAGATGACCCTGAATTTAAGACAGCCCCCTCATAATTAGATTCTATACAAAGAAAATGTATAAATTTGTTAAAATTTTCCACGTATAGAATCTAGTTATTAGAGGGTTGTCTTTAATTCATCTTCCCTACTGCTGCAGGGGGACAGGCAGTCACAGTGCAGGTGATATGGGGAGGTCAAGCAGCTTACCTCCTGCTTGTGCCTGCTCTCTGCCACTCTTCTCTCTGTTGCCTCTTCTGCCCCTTCCCCTCCTTCCAGCCTTTGCTTCCTTCCCTTTGCCTCCTTATCTCTGCTCCATGCTGACCAGCTCCACCCTTGTTTTAGCCTGGGGCCTGTAACTGGCTGTGAACTTCTGCTACAGGCTGTACTGAGTGCTCCAGGCTTCAGTGCTCATGGTACATGCCAGCATGGAAGAAAGTGGGGGTGGGGGTGGAGTGAGAGGGCAGGCAGGGGAACAGAGGCTGTGTGGGTGGAGAAGGCTATGGGGGGAGATGGCAGGGTTCAGGGTTTTTTTTTGGGGGGGGGGGGTGGTTCTTAGCTGCTGTCTGCTCCCCCCGCATTAAACAAGGAGAAAAACCTTGTCTTAGAATCAAGTAAATACAATATTAGAAGTTTCTGTGCTAGATTTAGAATAGGTAAAATATATGACAGGATATATACCTTGCAGTTGTTTCTCAACTCGTTTAAGCTCCTGTAAGATTGATGAAATTTCCTGTGGGAGAAGCAACCATTGAAATAGTCAGTGGTACTTTTCACAAAGAAAAAGTAGAATCATTCATTCAGTTCTGACTGACCAGTTAGCTATATTAGCTACTTAAATGTGAATAGGGATCCAAACCTCTTTCCATTTCTTGTTCATACACCCACCACAATCCAACTTCACCATGAGTAGACAATCTCTTAACAATACCAGGATTAAAAAAAAAAAAAAAATCACAGTTTTATCAAGATGTGGGGGCAATTTGTTGGTAATCCATAGCAAGAAAGTTACAATATAAACCCAACAAAAGGACAAGAAGGCAACATGGTTCATGCCTGGTTTACTTGGGAATCAATCTGGCTTTGCTAGGAATTGAGAGTTTATAGTACAGGACAGGACAAAATCTTATTGGGACTGTCAGATTTACGTTATCACTATCTTTTACTGGAACTGAGCATCCAGCTAAATGGTGCCCATGCCCAGGTGATCTTATTCTATATTGCAGTACATCACTCAGGGAAATTAGGTATCTGTGATTAGAGTCAAGAAATTGCATTTAGTCATAACGACTGAAACCAGTAAATGTATTAGTACTTATACTACTGCTATGTTAACAAATGAAATAAAGTATTATCCATTTCTTGTGGAATGCCTATAATAGGATTGGCATGGGTGTATCTATACTCTTGCCTCAGGAAATCTTTTTGGCATATTAGACCTGAAAAATGAAACAGTGGAATTTTAACTTCTACGGTGCTTGGAAAGCATGCATTTTTTTTAAAGCTGAGAACTCAGACTGATTTTCAGAGTCCTTTTAAAAGGATTCTGTACTGATAAATTAAATTTATGGAGTCTTGTTGGTGGCCAAGATAGATTTGAACAGATAAACTAGGATTTGATAAACTGAGGTAATAGCTTTGAGAAGTTTCCACATTTAAACCTGACATACACATCCCAAATAGCAGTCATAATTGCCTTTAGCCATCTTTTGAGAACATCTGAAATAGTAGTAGCAAATACTAGAATCCTATAATTTGGTGCTTGACATGGAACAATAAACTAATCATAAAGCTAAATAGGAACTTGAAGTTATAAAGACATATTACCAAACAGGAAAAAATCCTGAGAAGTCTTATCACTTTGTCACAAGAAACAAGCAAGTTATAAGCCACCAAGTTAAAAACTTAAAAATTATGAAATTTCATTTAAAATCTCTACTCTCTCTGAGAATCTTTAAACAATTATACACAAATTACATTTATATATAAATTATATATAAATGTTCCTGAGAATACAAATCATCATGTTTCTTCTAAGTAGACATTTACAAGTACTGAATTACTTACAAAGTTATAAAAAGTAAACTAAACCATTTATTTTTAACATATAATCAGTGAATTTGATCTGCCTTTTAAAAATGTAGTATGCACTATAGAAATTATGGAACAAATAATAAATGTCTAGTGGTTTAAGAAAAGAACAAACAAAACAATATAAAAAACCCAAGGTGGATTTATATCACGTTGTAGTATCTAGTGGTCTAACAACAATGAAAGCTAAGAGCTAGTCCATTAGCAATGCAAACAACATTTCATAACCTCATACAAATGTGGTTGTTGTAAAGAGGGCTCTTCCTAAAATACTCATTCACCTACATTAAAATGCACATATGACATTTTCTCACAAACCCCATGCCCCCAGATAAAACACAAAGCTTGTTTTGAGAAGGGAGAATAAAGAGAATAATTTTTTTCTAGAGTTCACAGCCAAAAGCTGACCACATGGAGCAGCTCACTTGCAACCAGCCAGCTCATGGGCTGCTTTAGGCAAAAATTAGTATTTTAATCATTGCACAGATGCTACTGAACTGGCACCAGCTTTGGCTGCTTTGCCAAAAGCTACTACCAATTCAGCAGTGGCTGTGAGGGTTAAAACCAAACTCTGCCCCTGGTGATTGCTGGCCAGAAAAAAAAAAAAAAACAAGAAAAACCAAAGGCAACCATTAAAGGGTATCCATAAGTTAATTCCTATGCATATATCAGTTTCCCCACTTACGACATGTATCCCAATTTTGAAGGACTAATTTTGGGGGAAAAGGTATGTCTGGTAACAAGTAAGTACAGTATTTCTTGAGAACCATTAAATTTGAGACATCATATTTGTCTTTTGCAAGACCATGGAAAAATCCCAGCTAAAATCTTACCTTAAACCCAATCAGCTGCTTAAATTATATGATCTCTACGTTATTCTTTGCTTGAAAGTATTTCAAAAAGGCTGCCTGTTCCCCGGCACTGACCTTCTAGGGGAACAAATCTCTTTAATAGGATTTTAGACCATTTTTCATCCAGAAAGTAAAGCCAACCAAATATTTTAGTATGTATAATGACTAATTTTGTTGTTTTGTTCTTATGTACTATACATAACATGAATAAACATAGCAGCTGACCTCAGCTTTTTTCCCCATAAGGAATTCTAACATATAGTGTTTTTCTTATCATTTTGCTCAACAGCCCTTTTTAACCAATTTAAGGGATACTTCCCCTACATTCTTAAAATTATTCCCTTGTTTTCTCCGCTAAAGATAGCATGCTCAGTCACTCCTGAATTGGAAACCAGATACAAATGAGGCTTGTTCCCTCTCAAAAAGATAGTTCTTCATACCATGCTTGAAGTTTTCACAATAGGAATTTCACCTTCAGCTCGTAACTTGTTTTCAATTTCTTCCCAGTTTCGGTCTTTGTCCTTAAATAATATTCTACAAACAAGAAGCACAACATTTATTTTTAAAATAGAAACAGTATTAAATGTACCATTTCCTTGAAGATCTAAAGACCTTGGATGCAAGGAAAACAGGCCCTGAAAAGGTAAGTGTTGAATTTTGTGTTTGAAGTGCAGGCAGGTGCTACAGTACTGTTACTAAGATAACATATGAAGTTTTTACTATATCACGGTTATTAACAGTAAAAAGGCAGCCACAAATCTAAAATATCTGCAGGTATTACTGAAAATATAGCATAATAGGAGCCATACTTATTCTGCTGCACAGAACCATGTTTTTGTTTTTTTTAAAAAATCCAATAGTTTCAGGACACACCAAAGATCTTGCTGATATTTCACAACACTTGCAAAACAAAGTGAAAAAATGAATGCTAACAGGTAAATGACGCATAAATTTCATAACAGAAAAATGCAGCATTTCAACATGTAAAACCATGTTTGAACACTGAGGGCCATTTTGTTTTGCAGACTTCCAGTTTACTTAATAGATATTAATCTATTCACCATTAATCTATCTATCTATAGATAGATTAACACATTAATGCATTTGGAAATTCATTATGACGTACTCTTTTATGACACTGGACTCTGGGTGTTTCTAATGACCTATAACAGGGCGGTCTAACTTTTAATGAGTTAGACACAGGCTCCAGCAGAATGAGTTACAGGTCTCCTGGGCCACCCACCACACAGATACCGCCTCTCTGGTGCAACGTGCAGGCACCATCTCCATCACTGCACTGTGTACTCAGTCCTATGCCCCCACCACTGCACTGCACTGCACACCTTGCAGGCCCTAACCTTTCCCACTGCCGCACAATATTCCTGTGCCCACTGCTGTAGCATGCCCCTCTTCACTGCAGCCACTCGGCTCACCCTCAGCTTCGTGGGCCATTTTGTGCTGTGGTGGGGTGGAGGCAGGCATCAAAAGCTGGAGGAAGGAGCCAATGCGGTGAAACAGCATCCAAGCAGGAGCCTGGGGCCACAAATTAGCCCTTCACAGGCTGCATGTGGCCCTCAAGGCTGCCAATTGGACAGCCCTGACTTAGAAATTTTGAAACAGAAACTACATATACATAATGTAGTAATATGAGAATAGGAGAGTCATCTGTACTGTGATAAACAGCTCACTTACATTAATTACTTTATAATAACCCAAAGTGTACTAGCAGCTTCATAGATGGTTTCTTGTTTTCCTGCTGTAATGAACAGATTATTATCACTTGCTGCATCACATAAGTGTCATTTCAGGTTTTCAAACTTCTGTATCATTAACAAACAGGAATCCACAGATATTTAGATTACTTTATCCTTAATTAATTAATAAAAAACACTATCACTGTTCACGAGAGAACATTCTCAAATTTGCCCTTCCTCTGAATGGTAAAATTAGGTATCAAGATCAAATGGAAATGCAGTTATAATCATTATCTCTTTTAGTAATATTTCAGAAGTACAAGCAACATCAGACAACAGCAATGTCTAAATGTGGCTAGGAAAACAAAATAATTACAGCATAATCAAATGCCACACATTTTTAAACAGTTACCAGTTGGGTGAGGTTTCTCATAGGAAACTGCTCTTTTTAAAGTGAAAACTGCTACAGTGGATAGGAATTTCACACCTTGTAAATGCTAGGAATTTATACAGAACTTAACTGAGCACTGTGCCTTAATTCCATTCATCTACAGCAGGTCTTTGGGATCAGCTTTCTTAGGCCCCTTCTGAACTGCCCAACTTCAATTACCATTCTGACAGAAGAATCTCATTCTTCAAAATATATGCTCTGCTGTTATCAATACTTAAGTACTTTCAGGGAACCAAAAATTTGACTTAGTTGCTATCCTGATTTTGCTGTTGATCGCTCTGTACATTATTGCCTAAAAACAAACCATAATTTCCAGAGGTTTTTTTGGGCAAATGTTTCATTAAGAAGTACTGTTCCAGTTCGGTGCAATCAAGGAAAAATATTAATGCAGGAAGACAGGATCTACTGGACAAAACCAGAGAAAGAAAAGGAATCAAAAGAATTTATCTTTTCAAGACAACAGAATTAACCAGCATGTTAGCAACAATATAGCGAAGAAACGAAAACACCCTTGCAAAGGAACCCACCTCTTTTGGGGTATGGATAACTGCTATACTTGCATCACTACAAAAGTTTTTGTTCCAGTAAAACATATGAACATATAGGCATACAAGCAATCTGCAATGGCCCAAGCCCTACAGAAAAGTATTTGGTCTGAAACAGGAACTTCCCTGTAAGGCTATTCTTTTGTGGTGGAATGGAGGGGGAGAGGGAGAGGAGCTGGCTCCCTGATAGCTCACCAACTGGCAAGCTGTCAGGGAGCCCTGGTTGGACTCTGCTACCACCACCATGGTTGCCAGAGCACATCTTGTCAATGCTCTGTCAATAGTGTTGGTGCTGCTGGAGAAACAGTCACCCCTGTTTTCAGAGTCTAAGTCCCTGGCAGTGGCAGTGGTAGTGTCAGAAAGGGAGCTCTTGTATCCTCTGCAGAGCTGAAAGCTTGATTACTCTGAACCTTTAGGACTTACCTGGTGTTGACGAGCGCCAAAAGAAAGCAAATCCTGTATAACTGCCACTACAGAGCAGCTCACCTTGGAAAAGTTTAGGAAACATTATATACAGAATCAGGCCTTTAGCCACACTTTTTCTATTTTCTAGTGGCATATTTTACGATTCCAGAAATCATTGTAAATACAGTTTATCTGGTGCTACAGAATTTATCTTCTTTTTCTTTATTCTTCACCCAAAGTCATAATTTTCTTTATTTATTACCAATCTTACTGGGTACTGTGGAAGCAATGGTAATGTAGAGATTTATACATCATGTAGGGTATAAGCAGCCAGATCAGAGCAGCAAACTCCTGCTGCATGCAAAATTTCCTTATCATAGAAAAATCTGGGATAGATAAACAAATAGATTCTAAAATATTCTATTTTTCAAAATTTCTTCCAGAAGCAATCGGCACTTTCAAAACAAATACAGAAATTTGGGAGACAGGCTTAAATATGACAATTCTGTCTCTTTCCCCACTCCTCCCATTTTCTCATTTACCCCTCCTGCTGTATACCAAGTTTCCTCCCAGAAGGTCAGCTGATTCAGGTCTCTGCTGCTGGTTTCAGCCTGATCTCCACTTCCACAGACAATGCTGTTTGTTACTCTGTCTGTCCCATTTCCCTCTATCGGCAGCTCTGCTCACCTTCCAATCTCTTCCTCTTCTTACAACAATTTTATTCAGTCTGATGTATTCTCCTTTGCTCAGCTTCTACCAGTGTTTTCCTCTTCTGTGTCATCTTTTCCCCCAATTACTGCATATCCTCCGCTCACCTCCCATTATGATTGGTATATAATGAAGTATAGACTCTTCCAGCTTCACTAAATAGTGAAGTAGTACGTTCTAGGCTTTAAGAAATCTACATCTCCTAAATGCCTCATAGCTACCTTGGGTCAACAATAATTTATTCAAGGCCAAGTATATCTGCTGTCACAAGTACACATCCTTCTATTGGCAACTGATAACTATTCTAACTTTTATAAAACCGAAAATGCTAAAACTTAAATTACTAAAAAATTTCTAACTATGAAACTTCTGAGGCTGAAAAAAATTGGGATTATTTAGTCTGGAAAAAAGGAGACCGAGGGTGGATTTGATAACAGTCTTCAAACTGTGATGGTGACAGACTATTCTCTGTGGCTGCAGGGGACAAGACAATGTCTTAAATAGCAGCAAGAGAAATTTGGGTTGGCTCTTATTGGATATCATCATGATGGTCCTTTAGCATTGGAACAGACTCTAGAGAGACTGTAGAATCTGTCTTTGGAAGTATTTAAGAGCAGGTTAGACAAACAATTGTGATCCTGCCTTGAGCAAGGGTTTGAAGTGGATGACCTCCTGAGGTCCGTTCCAGCTCTATTTTATTGTAATGCTGACATTTCTGATTAACATTTGGATAAAAAACCCCAAATTTTGTTGTTGTTGTTTTTATAGAGGAAGTCTCCTTTTATGGAGCAAAGTCTCTTTTGCTGCTATTTCTTCTGACTGTATTCCTAACATGCCTCACTTATTTTCACTGGTGCCTTTCTTTCCGTCTCTCACTTTGGGGGATGGGGAAATTTTCTCCAACGCCTTAACTGACATGATGAAAGTCTCTCCCTTACCTGCATCACACTATCCACTCTGTTCCAAGCATAGGAAACAGGAGGAACCTAGAAGTTAGCAGTGACACAAAGCTACCTCCTACCTAGAATTTGTACTTTTAGAAGGCAAACTCTGTCCTGCTAAGATCACATTTCCACTGTACAGCACAGGCTTAATCTTACAGTATTCCATGTTTCTCATGACCAAACAAAACTTTCCAAGCTTCCCTTGTCCGTTCTTAACTGCTAAATGTGTCTGTAAATTCTTCTGATGACAGAGAAAAGATACCTTTGCAATTTTTAAAAATAGGAAAACAGGCATTTTGTAGGCTTTCCCCTAGCATGAGTGGCCACCATTATAATTAACTAATAAACAGCTGGGGAAAAATTCCAACAAAAATACTGCAAAGCAAGAAAACTCAATATATATTTTACCTTGTATGTGGATGTACAACTTTGGTAATTCAAGTGTTATATTTTTCATATAATATCTTCCATTTCTCCTTTCTGAAGGAAAAGCTCTGGGTCAAAATTTTAAAATAAATTTCAACTTGCCTCAGATACTGTATGAGTTTATCAAGCAAGGCCAGTTTTTAGGTGTCAAAGGCTGAAAGGCTGTGCACTGAAGTCTTGCTGCTCCTTTTTGAAAGCCCTCTACTGGAATGTACCTAACTCCAAATGCATACTATTAGGATGAAAGTGACAGTACCCAAGGCCAAAATTCTTTTAATATATATTTGACATAGGCAGCAGTATTCAGACACACATACAACCATATAAAAACAGTCCTAAACTGGTACAGATTATCAGGGGATTATATTGAACACGTCAGAGAGTAGCAGTATATTTTAAAGTGAGATTTCACTGATAATGGCTGATGGCACTGGGACACAGAAAAAAAATCTATGAAGGCTAAAAACACAAAGTAGAAAGTTTCAAAGAAAACAATTAATTAGTAGAAAAGAAATGTGCAAAAATTCAATGAGGAGAGCAGCATGAGGGACCCTAAAGGAGAGGACTGAGCACCTGAATTGGATGCAAGAGAAATCCCATATGGAATCAGAAGAGCAAAGCAACCTGGTCAGCATAATAGGAAGCTAGTAGAACAATAAAACACCAGGCTTCTCTTGCTCATATTTTTTTTTTTATCTATATTAGCTGAAGATGTGGAAGGGAAAAAATGGGAAAATTGTGGAAGGCCATGATTGCTCCAGGACTGGCATTTGTCTCTTCTATGTGATGTGATTCACTCAGCAAAAGGGTGGATAAACCTGTATTTCAGTTACAGAATTATGAGAGATTAAATGCTTTGCTGGTTAATGAGAACAATATCCTACTAAATAATGCAATAATACAAACACTGTATCTTGTTATTTAAAGTACTCATATAGGCCAAAAGACTTCTAAAAAGATTTTACTTGCTTTTCCACTCAACCACACCACTCTTACAAGAGAAGAAAAGGAAAATAAAGCATATATTTTGGCTCATTTAAATTTCTACAATATTTTTACCATTTCATATAGAATATTTAATTTCTCTGTCTGCCTTTGTCATTATAAAAAGTTTGTTTACTATTATCAACACAATGCCATCCTCAGATATAATAATGCCTTTGTTGTGTCACATTGTGTGCTGAAGAATGAATGCAATTCAAATTTTGGTAATTAATCTCAGTCACTACCTGAGGCACTGTAGGCATATTATATGCTGCTTTTCCCACATATTTTATCTGATAACTCGCACAAAATTTTGTACATAATGCACTGATATTTTGTTTCTATTCCATTCATTTTTAAATACTGATGGTTAATTATGAGTAAAAGTGAAGTGGGATATTCAAGTTCCACAATCCTAAAATTCTTTTGTCCCATACCAGCCAAAGTGAATACCATACTGTTGTACATACATGCAACAGTCAAGAGATTAAAGATAGCTCGTGTTCTTGAAGACCATCTCTCATTTTTGGGTGCCTAATTTGTTTTAGCTTCTATAATACATTAGGAAAAAATCCCTCTAAATACATTACCTTACATTACATGTCCAAAGGGGAGCCTCCAAGGGATTAAATTGCAGGCCTCAGGTTCCTGCTTGGCTGCCACTATCTCTATTGATCTGGCTACAACAGCAGCCAGGGGCTCCAGGCTCCCCTTTCCTCTTCCATTGCTCTGCCCCATTTTTGTGCCTGTACCACATGTGGCACAAGGATCAGAGGATGAGTCTGAGACTACATGGGAAGGCACTGCAGCAGCAGGGGCATCTATGTGGTGTGAAGCCCAGGGACCTATGCTCACCTGAATGCAGCCAACGGGGTGTGCAGCTGTTTGGAAGTTGGATAGCCCTACCTTACTGTATAGAAAACAGCTCAAGAGAAAGAAAAACACCACAAAAGGTGAAGAGCAATTATTACAAAGTGTAAAGTATAAAGCTTATTTGTAACTACCACCAAAAAATGCTTATAAATAAATATAAATAAAACAATTATCTGTATACTTGTAGGTCCAAGGAGTCCCGGTTATGGAACAGGATCCTATTGCACTAAATGCTGCACAGATACAAAAATGAAAGGCAATCCCTGCCTAAATGAGTTTAGGGATGGATAGGTGCAAAGGAATACAAGAAAATAATGAGAATACATTGATCAGCACTATAGACTGCAGTCCCAGCACAACAGCAGCCCAACCATTATGAAGCTAAAAAACAGGAAAGATTTAGGGCTCATCTCCTTCACTGTAGGGGCTGACCCCAGTGCCAAAATAGGGCCCAAGTACACTCCAATGACCCATGATCTTGAGTATGCTCCAAGCCTGGAATTTTGCCAATGATACTGCTCTATGCTCATGCCCAGCATCTTCCTTCATGCTGGAAACTAAGGATTCTAGAGCAACTGGGATGAGCCTGAGCAGCCAGTTTGGGTGGCCAGGCATGCTCGAGCTTCACCCATTGTCAAAAGTCACCACTGCAGTCGTGTATACAAACCTTTAGTGGATCTAAAGATAGAGCTTAGTCAAAAATTACAGACAAGTTATGAGTTTCAGTGACTGGAAGAATATTTGTATGGCACAAGATTACTAAGAAAGGAAATAAGGGGCAGTTTGGAAAAAAAGTTTAGGAGTTTAGGAGTTTTGCTTTGGCTATAGTGTCCTTGAGCTGACGACTAGATATCTACAAGGTGTTAGTCAGTGGGCAGGAGGATCTATCCTCTTAACATTCTGAAGGAGCAATAAGAAAGGCAGCAGGAAACAGTTCAGGCAATGGCTCACTCACAAAAGCCAAGAGAGGAAAGGATTATGGTGGATGACGTTGAAAGTGGCTGATTGCTGGAGGAGGACAAAGCAGAATTATGGCTCTCTGTTTTGATCAAGAATTGGTCAGACTGTGGCAATGTAAACTAGACTGGAGAGGGTGCAAGACAACCTAGAAGAGGTGAATTCCAGATAGTAACTGTAGACAGTATGTTCAATGAGCCTCTCTCAACATGCTGCTGGTGGCCATTATGTTACTGAACATCTGACACTGGAAATAACAAGTCACCTCTTGTTGATCAGTTTCTAATTTACTTTGACAAAGCTTCAGTAATCAATTTTCTTTGACTGCTGCCTTAAAAAGGGGGAAAATGGTAATACATTACTAACCCATGGTGACCATCTAGAAGGAAAAAAAGAGGACCAGTGCTAGACATAACTGTAAGCACTTTTGTTAAAACTCTTATGTTACCACGTTGTCTCAGCTACTGTGTCCAAAGTTGATTCCTTTAAAATGAGAATTTACCTTTCTTGAAACAGGCAACCCCTCCACACAAAGTTGGGATCTAGACGTGGGGCTGGCTTGTGAAGGAGTGATATTTCAGGGTTTGTTTGTTTTTAACAGCAGAGTTTTGTATATTCTAAACAAGAGCAGAACATTGGCTTCTTTGCTGAAGATACCATTTCTTCCACGAAGGCTGTGTTTCAATTTCCTCTATCTTTGTTCAAATCATACAAAATATTTATATTAGCAGTAACTTCCTTCCTAGCATGGAATTCATTCACTTCAAAAGCACAAAGATTTACTTATGACTGGGAAGCTGCTTAATATTCAACTTTTAAATACTTAAGTATATTACAATTATAGTATCCATATATTGCTCTCCTGTGCATTAAGTATTTCACTGCTACTAGCAGGAATTTGGAATCTAATGAGAAATTTTTTTTAGTGATAAAAAAGTGCATCCTACCTGATTTTGCCAGCTGTTTTGTCTATGGATTGTCTTATCTTCCGAGAAAACTGGAAGACTGATGATAACAGCAAGCTGTCTCCCATAACCTGAATTTTTTTTTTAAATAAAGGAAAAAATATTTAATTCTCAAGAAGTTACTACAGTTATGCAGACAATTCTGAATGTTTAAATATTTTGTTCTCCCTGCCCAAATGAATACTTAAAACATTTGAGTATACATTTATTATTCTCAAATATGAAAAGCTAGTATCACTGGGATGTCCAGGTCATACTTTAAGCAAGTGCTAGGCAAGTGGTTTCCCATGTTCAAATACACTTGTTACCTTACCTGAAATTCCCTTATTATAATTGCCTCTCAAGAAGCAACTGCCAACCACATTAGAAATGTGATGATTCAGTGACATTCGTGCATGCATGCATGCACACACACACACACGAAACTGAAAACAAAGTAATTATTACTTGTATACTATATTAGATTTGAAACTCAGAACTACAAGTGAAATAATTTACTTTCTTATGCAACTCAACAGCCCTCATTTTGTCTTGCATACAACAGTTCTCAGTCTTTTATCATACATTATGATGATGATGAAAAAATGGCTGAAAATTGGAAATACATCTCAAGAAGTACCAAAGAACATTTATTGGTTTAGAAGCCTCAATTCTAAACCTGCTGGTAAACAAAAATGTTTACTGTCCAATTATTTCTGCTTATATTGAGACCTTACACAATTCCCTTAGTTACTGTAACCATTATACTATTTTAACATACCTCACTTCCCACGAGATATACTTTTTCTCGTTCTTCTTGGAACATCTTTTTTGTATTGAAATCCCAGACCTGTTCATAGTGTAATATGTGATCTCACAGGGCCAAAAGAGCCATTGCCTCAATGACCCATCATACAGTCCTGTTGTATAAAAAGTTCAAGCCAAGTCTTTTCTGGATTACTGTATGACATTGCAAGTCAGTACCCAATCTACTGCCCGTTACTACCCACTAGAACTTTTTGTCAGGTTAAATCATTTTCTAATGACATGCGACCAAATCATTTCAACAGCTCTACATCTCCATGCTTTCTCCTGTTATTTCCTGATTTTCATAGGATCATAGGAAAATGGGGCTGGAAGGGACCTTGTGAGGTTATCCAGTCCAGTCTTCTGTTGAAGGCAGGAGCATCCTTGACTAAACTATCCCAGCCAATGGTCTGTCAAGGGATGGAGATTCCAGTTTCTCTGGGTAGCCTGTTCCAATGCTTCACCAGCCTCACAAGCAGAAAGTTCCTCCTAATTTTCAACCTAAACTTTCCTCTGCTGCAGATTGAGGCCATGGCTTGTAGGCGTGTTCCCTAAAGCCACAGAGAATAATCTATCTCCATCTTCTCTCTAATCACCCTTCATATATTTGAAGTCTGTTATCAAATCGCTCCTAAGTTTTCTCTTCTGCAAACTAAATTACCCTAGCTCTTTCAACCTTTTCTTGTAAGGCATACTTCTCAGCGTTCTAATATTTTTCGCCACTCCACTGGACTCTGTCCAAACTATCCATAGTGTTTTTGAAGTATAGGGTCCAAAACTGGACCAGAAAACAGTTCACCAAGTGAGGTCTGACCAGTGCTGAACAGAGTGGAAGAATAATTTCCCTTGATTTGCAAGTGACATTTCAGTTAATACAACCCAGCATTCTGTTGGCTTGTTTTTCAACAAGAACACACTGCTGGGTCATATTCACTGTATGGTCCACCATAAGTCCAAAGGCTCAGCAGTACCACAGCCTAGTCAGTTGTTTCCCACCCTGTATTTGTGCATGCCATCATTCTGTCCCAAGTGCAGGTGAATTTCACCTGATTGACTGCAGACCGTTTCTCCAGTCTACCCAGATCATTCTGGATTGCTGCGCTAACCTCCAGCGTTTGAAAGTCCACCCAAGTTGCTGTAATCCACAACTTTGGCTAAGCATGCATTCATTCCCGTCCTTCAAATCATTAATGAAGATGTTAAACAATACAGGTCCCAAAGCAGACCCCTCAGGAAACTCACTTGATATCTCTTCCCAGTTAAACATTGAGCCATCGATTATTGCTCATTTAAGCATGATGATCCAAGCAGTTATGTATCCACTTTACAGTACTTTTTTCTACTTTGTATTTCCTTAGTCAAACCATAATTCAGGATAACCTGCTTTTTTAATCATGTGCATCTAATAACACTGGTCCCAACACTAGCTTCAGTGATGCCTCAATTAGGTCTCAATTTCTGATTTTACTACAATGTATTTGGCCTTCAATCCTTTGACAATGTTTACATCAAGGCCAATCTGTATTTCCTACATTTTTATTGAGGTTCAGATACTCTGCTTATTGATTTACATGACAAACACCAAAAACCTGAAGGAGTTTTACAGGACTATGCATTATTAAATGCATTATCAAATGTACTTGTAGAAAAAGAAATGTCTTAAATGTTTTTTTAAGATATGGAACAAACTATTAAATGCATTTAAAAATGCAAGGTATTATACCTAATAGAAACTAAAAAGAATTGCACGTGGCCCAAAAGACACTATGATAGAACATATGCTTTAATTACAAGGTATAGAAAGGAAACACGGGTAAGTATATCATTCCTTATCGCTAAGAACTTTAAATTCAAGAAAACTCCAATTTTAATCCTAGCGAGAATGGGCTATAAAGAATTCTCAGGTGAAGGCATGTGTGAGAAAAGTTCTAAGAAAATAAACAAAATCTCAGTAAGATCCAACTCCACTATTGATTCAATGAAAGAATATTAAAGTTAAGATTCTTAAGAAAGACTGATATGGGAGGATGATTCTTCTTCACTGAAGTCCTTTCAAGGACAGCGGTGCCAAAAATCACAACACATCTAAGCAATGAAAGAGGAAAGGGGAAAGTAAAGGTCAATAGGTGCAACTAGTGAGCACTAAGTATGCTAGGACTAGAAAAATACTGGAAGATAATTCAATTTCACTAAAAGCAATGGCAAGTAGAAGAGGTTATGTACTTAAAAACTAGGAAACCATCAGGAAGTGTCTAAATATAAATGGGAAAACACTAACAACAAAACAAACTTTTAAAAAAAAATAACTCAACTGCGAAAAACACAGCCAAAGTTGAGAGATGGGCTCCTGAATCCAATGAGCAGAAAGGAAAAACAGGATCTGCTGGGCAGGATCACAGGATCCTAGGTTCTTGCAGTGCAGCTTTGTGTACATATTATTGTGGGTATCTGTGAACAGAGACTTAATGATGGACAAGTCTTTAGTAATAAGACAAATACTTCTACAGGAAATGCTAATTTAAACTTATGGTGGATGGATTCACAGGAATGTTAAAGATAAAATATAAAAAGGAGAAAAAAAACCTCCTTTACTCGTGTTGGAGAAAAAGTAGCTTTGGGCTTCCCTCTAACCACATGGCTAACCAGATTCAGATGCCTATCACATATGCTTGACTATGAAACAATCATATAGTCTTAGAACAGGAGCAGCAGCTGTCACCTTTATATTTTTTTAGGAATAGGTATATGTGAGCTACAAAAGAACGGAAAAAGAAAAAACATCCTTGTCTGATTCTATGAAGCAGATGTATGAAAAAAAGTTAATTTATACATACACATGACTGCATTTCTCAGTTTTAAATGAGGTTGGTTTCAGGTAAATTTATTGTCTAATCACTCATTATTAAATTCATTTCCCACTTCTCATCTACCAAGCTGAAAATGATGCTGAAATCAGTGCTGACTGTTTATGGTTTTTAAGTGTCCTTGAAACAGTGTTCTGTTGCCAACTGACATCATAAGCCAGATCCTACTGCACCTATCAGGCATCTGTGTGTGATCCTATTCCTGCCTGAGTCCTTTAAGAACAATTAACAGAAAAAGTGGGTAGGTCCCTTCTCCATTTTTTGTGACTTTCTCTTTGAAGAAAGAGAAGAGTAACAGTTGTTAGGGAGTTTAGCAGGGTGGAAGAGGTTCACATTTAGACACTGTATAGACACTTGGAGACTCTGTCTGCAAAGACAGTAAAATCATACAACCAGAAAATGATTAACTATGTGTTGTGCATTTAAAAGCTAGAAAAGGGACACAAAAGCAAAGCTAGCGCAATTTCTTTAAGGAACAAAATTAAAAGCAACTTTTGGTTATAATTACTATGTAACATTTAGGATGACTAATTTAAGTATAAAAGTGCACATTGCTCACATGCTAATTATTACCTGCTCAAATAAACATGATTTGAAAAAAACTAGTCCATTCAGAACAATAATTTCATTTGACTGTGGTGTAATACATCACTAGTTTGTCCTCCAAACCCCAAAACACTGCCAGCACCAGGAGCGAGCAAGCAAGCCTTGCATCTGAGATGCTGATTCATGACGATAGTTGTGCAGATATGAAGTAAGCATGCTATTAGAAAGAAACAGTGGTGCATACTCACTTCATCTCTGCTCCAGGTTCTCCTCCGTGTAATTGTTGGAGGATCAAGTGCTTCTGTTAGCTGAGGCCTAGAATCATTAGACCGACCATTTCCTTCTGGTGGTTTGGCATGCACTAGTGGAGGAATTTTTCTGAAGTTTAGACTTTCATCAAATACACGATCAACCAACTGAGACAGGGGAAGAAAAAGATTCATTTAGTGAAACAGATGCATTTTATGAAACCTAATGGATACATATAAGTTAAGTCTAATTCTTCTCCTGCTGAAGTAGTTTGCAGTAAGATAGCTACATAAACTTTGTTTTTATCATAAATGTGTTAAAATACATATTTATTAATACAGGGAGAATTTTGGAAAATAGCATTTTTTCAATACCAGTAATATACATATATTGATATAAATTTGACTGCTCCACTGAGAAGATTTTTCCTAAATATAGGTGACATGAGAAGATCCTAAAAAGTTAAAATTAAATTGCCACTTAAGTCAGCAATCTACACATTTTACTTTCACATTTAATGCCAGATTTCCAAAAAACTAATTGAAAGAAACTTTTTAAACTCAGTGAATAGTCTTTTTTTGGTTAAAAACACTGTTATGGAGAATCCTATGCCTACTTAAATGAAATACTGCCACCTATGGTATTCTCTAATATATGTGCAATTTGTTAACTTAAATAGAAAGGTAACTGGAAATATATTTATCAAATAAAATGTAAGTTAATATGATCTAACTGGATCTAAGAAAAATGCATATTTATGTAGATGATGTTTGGTAGTGAATGCAAGAGACAATTACTAATCTACATGGGCTTAGCCAATTACGCGCCATTCAGAACATCCACACGTTATTTGCCATAGTTTATAATATTTCTCACACAAAATGAGTCTCATACTGAACACAGTCTATTAATAAGTTAACCAAATTTTACAGAAATTAAAATGATTAAATTTATTTTGAATGAAATACAACAAGAAAAAAACAAAAATAAAGCAAACATGTAAATGAAATAATGTGAATGATTATATGGTGGAAATTAAGTAATTTTTAATGTCTTCTTAAATGTATGTAAAAAAGCTAAGACCTGTGATTGTGAATAGAACAAGTTAGTTAATACAATTTAATACACAGAACAACAAAGGAAGTCAAAGAACAGAAAGATTAAAGAGCAGCACAAGGCAAACTTCATACAAGTTAGTTCTTTATAATATTAGGGAAGAAGAGCTAATGTTAGTGTTAATTGATGCTACTAGAGGTGCACTGAAACATTAGTCCGATACTGGATCAGCATCGATATAAAGAAAATCTTCTGTATTGGAAAATCGGTCCAATTAGGGTGATAAGTTCTCTGATAAATGCACTTGCATGTGTGCAGCCGCAGCACAGCATGTAGGCAGTGTGGAGCACAGCCTGGCAGTGTGGTGTGCTGCATGCAGCTGGTATCTGGTATAGTGGAAGAGGGGAAGGGGGGAAAGAAAGGGGTAAGGGGCATGAGGGGGGAAGATCAAGACTTCTGTGATGAGGGATGGTGTGGGGTTGGGGTTGGAGCTGCCCAACCAGGGCCAGGGCGAGACAGGTGTGGGTCATTGGGGGGCGTGGGAAGGCAGGGTACAGCTCCTGCCGATGCGAGTCATTAGTCTGGTGCTCATCTGGCAGCTCCCTCTGCTGTTCCCACTGCTCATCCAGGAGGGCATGGGGGAGGGGAGGGGCATGTGCCCCTGGATCTGCACGGGACGGGGTTGGCTGGGGCTGGGCTCTTCCCAGCTGGTCGGATCTGGGGGTACACGCCCCCCTCCATGCCCACCTGGATGAGTGGCGGGAGCTGCCAGATGAGCCGTGTGCAGCGGAGGGGCCTGCCCCCGCCCCAGCCCCAGCCTGAAGCTGCAGCCTGCCCTATGGCGCGCAGATGCGGGGGTCACATGCCTCCCCTCCCCAGACAAGCCACTTGAAGCTCTGTCCCATGCCCTTCCCTGCCCTGGCAGAGTCAGTGCCTACCCCTGACCCAGCCCCATTCCCTCCCTCACAGCAGAGGCCTTGATCTGCCCACCTCCCCCACCCCACCAGACTTACCAGCTGGACAGCTGCGTATCGGCAATTGGATCAGTATCAGCTGATATACCTCCTTAAAAATCGACTATTGGTATCGGCCCCGAAAATCTCTATCAGTGCACCCCTAGATGCTACATGAGAATTTAAGTGCTAACACAAGGAAATTTCTATGTCATTCATGAATAAACGGCCTTTACTAGCTACAATAACTACGTACATTGCCATGTATGTATTTTTATTTTACTTATAGCACGCATTTGCATATAAACACTAATGGGGTAAAAGTGCTTAGATACTATTCATGGTATCTAAGGCCATGTACAGGTAAAGAACAAATAAACATCAAGTTTTGTGTTTTGTAATAAAGAGACAAACAGTAAGAATGCTCTGGATGACCATTTTGATGATCTGTGTTCATTGACTGATTTGCGTTCCCTGTTTGTAAAAAGGTAAAGGGATTTCAAAATTAAAACAGAATACAGAGAATTCATGCAAACAGGTTGGGTGGGAATAACTAAAAAAGCTGTGCAAAAGGCTAAAAGGAAAAGAAATAAAGAAAAGAAAGAACCTTATGCATTTCTCCATGAAGATCTCCTACCTCTTCTCTAGTGTCTATGGCAGAGCCAGGGGTGGTGGCGGCAGTGCTTACTGTGGTACTGGGGGCAGTGCCTGATGAAGTCACTGAATCTATCTCTCCTGCTACATCGTTGATTTCCCGGGCGATGAGAGCCAAATCTTGGCTGATCCTAGTAATAATTTTAAAGACAACATTACATTCTCCCAACAAAAATATCATTAACAGCAGCGTCCAACCTGTGGCGTCTGAGGATGGTTGTGCTAAGAAAGACAGGTATTTGCTTATGAGTTGAAAATATTCACTGTGCTGTACAACTGAAGGAGGAATTTTCCCAAAATCCTCTTCAGGGCTTTACCTGAAGTCTTACTAGAACAGCTTTGCTATGTGAAGCAGAGAGCTCTGAGCAGCTATTCCCCTTTTCTGTCATTACTACTCTATTATCAGCTTACCTGCTATATCATGAAAAACTGGGTTAGAGTTTGACTGGTTCTGCTCGAGTCTAAGGGAGCTCCAAGAAAACGACTGCTCCCCTCTCCCCCCCACAGTTAACCCATGATAACCCTATAAAAATGGGAGAATAGAGAAGATGAGAACCAGACACTAGTTAGGACTCTGTTATTCTTTGCCTCATACAGCACCCTTTTATGACAGTTTTTGAACAGTTCTCTCTGCCAGAAATACCAAGAGCCAGAGTTCAAAATACTTCAGACATTCCCTTTTATTTTACTTGTTGCTAAGAGGATGGCACAGCTCAGCTAACATTGGTTCTGTGACCACTGAAGATTGAAGAAACCCCAGCAGAGGCTTGTGAGTGGCCTCTGCTCACTGTGCGGTGCCATCAGTCATGAAGTGAGTAGAACAGGGCTGTAAATCTACTCCTAAAAACTGACAGTAGCTCACTGATTTTTGCTAAAGTATGTTTGAGCCTCAGGCCAAAAAGATTGGACACTACTGACTGCATCAGAGTTCAGGATTGAAAACAGCAGCTAAAATAAATCAGCACACATATTTAGAGATTTTTTTGCATCATACCCCAACATTTTAACACTAGATTACAGAGTTTGTCACAGACAAGCATGTTGACATGAACTAATGTAATTTTGAATGAACAAATATACAGTTAAAACAATGTAAGACAACATGTTAAAAAAATACCCTCCATCACTTGAAATGACATTTTTAGTTGATAAATGAAAGAAACTACAAAGTGAACATTTAATTCTGAAATGTAAATTTAATTTTTTACATGTAAATATATTTTAGCCACAAATTTTTCACTTCTTAAAATAGTAAATGTTTTCTCTTATCTTACTCATCAGGTTTCAATTCTGGGACAAACTTGATTTTGTTTTCCAGTTTGTAGTTCATATGTTTATTTGTGTATGTATTGCTAACTTGTTAGGTTTTGAAATATCATGCTGAATGACAAAGAAATTAAGCAATTAATAATTTCTTCACTGTATAAAATTACACCGTTCTTTTAAATGAGAGGTATTAAAATGTTCAGCTCATCAAATGATAGTATTATTGAGATATTTATATGTGCCTTGTAAATAATTAATAGATCAAAAGAAAATAAAACAACTGCTCTTCAGCCATCTCTCCAGGTCACAAATACTACCTATATCATCACTAAAAACAGAATTATTTTATGGAGGTCCCACTTTTCCAGAGATATTCAAAATTTCAACAAACTGTCTAAATAACAAGTGAACTTCTGTGAGTCAGCCCATTACACTGTATGATTTCAGAAGCTCATGGAAAAATGACAGCAAGTTAATCCTACAGGATTCACTGTGGTGATAGATAATTCTAAAAGAAATGGCAACCATTTGCAGTTAACAAGGTCAAACACTGGTCATGTGGACAGCATTTCAAATTAGTTTCACTAAACGTTAATTATGGCTGAACAGTAAAGGTTCATTTCCTTGCAGGGAGCTCTTTCACCAATGAAACTAGGGAGAAAAAGGTCAAAGCTGGAGATTGTGCATCCAGAGAAGGATAAAGCAGAAATATACTCTGCAACATATTTTTGTTTGCTCAGTTAAGTAAGCTTATTATATACAGGCATAAAATATATTCCTCACTTTGTCACCTGATTTGGTACTGTAAAGTCTTACCATAGTACGAAGTTTTTTCATAACATGTAACGTTGCCTAGATCAGGGGCTGGGTGTGTTTAACACCTTTTCCCTTGATGATGCAACAATGTTAGCAAAGCCCTGTTACAGATACTGCTATGTTGACAAATTTCTGGTGGTTTACCCAATGCAGGGAAGTGGTCTGCAATATGTGGCATATGCATAATCTCCACTATGAAACACTTCCAGCAGTTATGCCAGCATAGGTATAGTTGCTCTGCAATGTAGGCAAGCTACAACTAGTAGTTCTTGCAGGCTTGTATTACCACTTAAAGTAACAACTATTTGGCTCATTATCTAAGAAAAAATATGGGGAAAAAAATCTCAGTAAATTTCTCAGTCTAGTAGTTAGATCACTACATGTACAAGTATTTGATGCGGCTTTCTGAGCAGAGTGTTCATAAGTTCACAAGCCAAAGGTTAAAGGCTTCCAGGGCGTGAGTAATGTCATCCTGTCAAAACTGTGAATACTTCCGTGCTATTTTCCCCACGGAAAAAATGATATAATCGATTTTTGAATGTAGAACATAATATAGTAAAAGCACATAAGAATCCACAAACAACAGAACAAAGCCTGTAATTCTCAAATCAAAAGATATTTTTCATTACTGTAGCCCTAATGCCAAGTTAGTTCTTAATTTTTATTTCTTTACGGGCTTCTCAAAAGTGCTCAGATTAAGTATTCTTTTTATCTGCAGAGAAAAATTTAGAACACTAAAATAAGCCATAATGCCAAACTTTTTTTTTTTTTTTTAACCATCTCCCCCTCCTTTCCAGAATGCTTTCCTAAAATGGGATGGTGCTCATCTGCTCAACTTCATGAGCAAGGCTACTAAACCCTTCTGTTGTCACTATGTTGTGGAGAAGGAGAATGGAGAAATATAAAGGTCCTGCACTATGTCATCACTTTGTCATAAAGAGGGCAAAGCAGACATATTATCCTTACACAGAGGTATGAAAAACACTAAAATAGTAACTGCCTGTACAAACCCATCACAATAGTGCCTACTGATGTTGAAAGACTTCAGTTTAGTGTAATGTTCTGTGTTGCCTCAACTAAACCAATTATTTTTGCAAAGTGCTTTGAAATATTCAGATGAAAGCTGATCTCACATATTATAATACTGAAAAGAACTGCACTCATCTGTCCTAAATATTAAAATGAAATGGAGCAGAATAACGTAACAACTACTTTAAATACTAAATTTCAACAGAGCAGTTGTGAAACCCTCATTCTAAGTAAAATTCCTCAAACTGTTTTTCTCAACTGTAACGACCTTGAACGATCTAACATTCTTCAGGACTGGTCAATTCCCTTCTTTCATCTGATAACTTCTAATACTATAAATCAGACCTAGTTCTTTCTATATTTGACATCCTAGTTCACGCAAGTAAAGAATACCAGTTTTTAACAAAGTGTTAACTGTGAGCATACAGAAACATACTACTCAAAAAGAGAAAGTGTTCTGTTTTTTAAACATTGCTTTCAATTTTTAACTAAACTGCTTATTTATAACAGTTGCAAACTGTTTCACCACAGATTTGTGTGAAAGGGGCAAAATATGGCAACCCTTTCAAAAGATTAATTTACTTATGAAGCAACGATAATTTGGATAAAATTAGATGCTGCTGCCAAGCCATCTGCTTTCACACTATAATTGTACATTTAGCTGCTTTATTAGATACTTATGTTTGCAGCTTCCTAAACAGAACACTTGCTCAATGAAAGAACAATAGAATTTAATGAGATCAGGCACAAACAGGCAGCAGTCCATCCATGATCCATTTTCTCATTATCTCCTGCAAAGACCTTTCTGTGAACACAGTTACTTGAAATTTGTATTAGGGAGGTATGAATTCGTAGAGGTTTCCCTTGATTTATGCAGGTTTGATTAATGCAAATTCGCTCTTATGTGATGACCCCTTTTATACCTGAAATTTGTTATATACGAGGTATATGTGATCAGCATAGTTATGTGACTGGCATAGGCATGCTCCCTGCTCACCCAAGCAGGTAAATCTGTGAGTTTGTAAGGGGAGGGGAAAGTTCCATGGGGCTGGGGCCCCACTCACTGCACCCCTGCTCTGGGAGAGGCCGATGCTAGTAGCTTGCAGCCACTGGGCTGTGCCATGCCCCGAACGCCCTGGGGCCAGCGGCTGCTGCAGGCTGGGGCTGGTGGTGGCACCAAGCTCCTCCCAGTGCTCAGGGTGGGCTATAACAATGGGAGGGGGGCTGCTGCCACCCCAAAATTTGCTGTAGCTCTCCACAACCTGCTCTCCCAGCACTGTTTACAAGCACCAGGAAGTGCCTGGTGCCATTGCCAGCCCCAGCCTGCAGTGGCTGCTGACCCCTGCCTACTCTCATTCCACTGCAGGCTCCTGCCTGCTCCTGCTTCAGCCCTGGGAGTGGCAGACACTGCGTGCTTGCAGTCGCTGGACTGCACAGCGCCAGGGTGTTCAGGGCATGGTGCAGCCCCATGGTTGCAGGCAGCTGGTGTCGGCCGCTGCCCAGGGCTGCCGCAGTAAAGGCTGCAGTGAGTAGGGAGAAATGGAGCAGTGGGGTGAGTTGGGAGAAGTTGGGAGAAGTGGGGTGAGTGGGTCTGCCGCCCACCACAAGTGCCAGGAAGAACCTGGTGCCAACCCTGCTGTAGCCCCAGAAGCGGCAGACATTGCTTGCTTGCAGCCAATGGGCTGCACTGCACTCCTCTCCTCACCCCTTCCCTTCCCTAGCCCCACTCCCTCCCTGCCATGGGAACACATCCCTATTTCATTGTAAACTGGGTTCGCTTTATGCACATTTGATTTATGCGCTGTTCCCTGGGGACACATCTACTGCATAAATCAAGGGAAACTTGTATGCAGAAAAAACAAGAAAGGAAGAAAAAAAGGACCATGTATGCAGTCAAGAAAACTCCGCAAAATTACTGGATTACCCAATTCTACCAGGGATATTTTTATGTTATCAAATCTACAATACTACAAATTGTTCTACAATAATGGTCTGTCAGCATTTCAACATTTCACCTATAAAAACTGACACTATTTAAGTAGTTTTCCTTGTGGACATAAACAGAAACAAAAGCAAAGTCTTGGTTCCCATAATACATGAAGGCCTACTGAAAGAGACAGCCTCACCTACCAATATGTGTGAAGTTAAGTTCCACAGCTTCATATATATTAGCAGGGGTGCAATATGGCCCAAATTACAGTACAATTCTGTAACAGGTAGATCTTATAGCACAGTCTACTACTAAAAGTGCCTGACTCGACACCCTATAACAGGGGTTGGCAACCTACAGCCCACAGGCCTAAAGGCTAGAGACAGAAGTTATGCATAAACTGGCTTAAGTCATCAGAAACTCATTTAAACCCGTAACAGGACAGAAGTTCAGTATACATAAACCAGTTTCAAAATGGTGGTTGAATGTAATATCTCAGATTTAACTGACTTGGGTCAAACCGATTTATGAAACTTCTGTTCCAGACCCCTTTCCTGGTTCCAGTTAAATCACAGTCCCTCAGTATCCCAGCATGCTTTCCAGCCCTGGGCTGGGTTGGGCTGTGCTGTCTGCTCCAGAAGAGAAGGGGAGGAGGGGAAAGAGGCAGGGACTGCCCCCCAACATGCAAACCCCGGCTGGAGTCTGGGGCCAGGGAGGGAGATTAAACCCACCTTCCCCCTGAATATAGAGCTGCCCTGCTGCTAAATTTACTGAAACATACTGCTGGCTGCGACTGTGGACTATATATCCCAGAGGCACTTGGAAGCAGAAAGAGGAAGTGATGAGCAACCCTGGAGAGTTCTGCTGCTCTGAGTCTAGACTGCAAATCCCAGAGACTTCAGGGGCAGCAGAGAGAGGAAGTGAACACACAGCCCATGCTGGCTACACGCCAGAGAGGTGTGCTTTAACACCCAACTTCTGCAGGCATGTGGCTGCATTTCCTGAATCAAAAGTAAATGTATGTCCCGTTGTTTCTCAGATTAATCTCTGCAGCTCAGAGTAACCTGCAAAGACGGGATCAGTTCAGTCTCGGACTTTTCAACTGTCTGTACCTAGCCAAAGAGACTGGATAGGTTCCACAGCAGTACCAACTAGCCCAAGCAGCAAAGGAGATGTCTTCAGGATCCTACTACCTGCCATGTTCATTTATGCTCACTGATACAGCAGAGAAGGCATTCCCTGGATCCTAGTATCTGCCTTTTTCTGTTTACTCCGTTTGTATCATTTACTGTGCGATATAGCTCATGGTAGATGCTGGGTTGCAAGCAGTCACCTTTACTGGCAAAAGGTTTCCAACCTCAGTTGAGATTCTGTAAGATTCTGTCTTTAATTACTTATATTTTTGCCAAACAAACCACTCAGGATAGACATCTGCCTCAGGCTGACCCTTAAGGCAAAATAGCTCAGTTATTTTTAACTAAGAGGGTAGAGAAAAAGTACATTATATTATTCAGGTTAAGCTGTGAGTAACCTCTTGGAAAAGTGAAACATATGCTTTGAAGTAGGGACCTGAAATTTGGCAAGGGGGAAAGCCTTTGTGTTGAGGATGTATGTTTTCCCATTCTATGAAAATTTACTCAAAGCTTCTAAAAAATACTTCATATATGCTCAGCTGAAACTGATTAGAGTTTGGTATTTAAAGTACCTGGAGACTGTACAACTGTAATAGGCATGCTGCAGTCCAGGACTGACGAGGACTTTCTTTGCAAATATAGTTTTGGTCTTCTGTGGGCTAAGGTGGGAGTAGGAGCTGGAACTGAAAGCTTTCCTCTCTTGTACTGCCAGTGTCCACCCAAGAAAACTAATGCAAATCAAGGAGGAAGATGTCAATGGACAGGAAGTCTGTAGCTCCTGTATGCTTATCTCTGGGTCCCTAAGAGCCCCAGTATCCAGCACTCCTCCACTCTCCCTCTCCTCCTCTGAAGGGGAGGGAAAGCAACGGCTTCTGGATGGCTTGTTCAGAGATCTCACTGCTGCTATGCTTGAACAGTGCTGGGAATGTTCAAACCATGGCACAGATTCCCACTGAGACTTTGGACTGTTCACATGGGTCTCCCCAGGAATGTTAAAGGGCAGCAGGCATTCCACCTGCTGCCTGAACAGTCCTGGAGACAGCCTGGATTGTCCAAGCAGAGGTGCATCTTCCCACCCTTTGAACAACATGGGGACTCCCCAGTAATGTTCAAAAGACATTGGGAATTCTCTCATCCTAACCTTAACTCCCCTTCCATTCTTCTCAACTGTCTGCTCTGACAATGGGGAGCAGTGGATTTGGGGTAGCGCTTGGGGTTATAGGTCTGACAAGAGCTGGGGCTCTAGAATTGATATTACTGGCGTGGCAGCAAGGGCAAGGAGACCTCTTTCTCCTCCTGGAAACTAAGGAACCCAGACAGTTCCACCTGCCCTGTGTGCCTCTGTCTTCAGGAGATGCTGTGCAAAATTGAGCTGTGAAGGGCTGCAGTCCTCCCTAGTCAGGCTGTGCACCAGGTGCCCAGGGCACTTTTACCTGGTGGCAGTAACCCACTGTTGAGAACTACTGAGGTAGACTGAGGAAGCACCAACAGTGCTTCGCAACCGGGGATGCGGCCACATACAGAACAGTTGTGGAAGTGTGCCCTCACTTAAAAAAGATTGAGAAACACTTGTCTAAGGTTATCTATACAACTAGCCATAAGAAATACTGTATATGAACAAATGCCTGGTAATTACATTAACTCACTTTTGCTGTGCTACTACTTCAGATAATCAGGCATTGATATTTTAAAGGCATTCCTTTAAAACCAACCTTGCTATTTCTTCTCGATGAGCAGTCCAATCTCGAATGTAGTCTTCCTGTTCCTTTATCCTGTGCTTGAATGTATTGCTACTTTGCGTTGCTGTTCCAGTGCTCTGCAGTCGAGTGGTTTTCAGGGCTGGAGAAGTACGTAGACGGGTATGTTTAGGGGAATTACGGTTTGATCCAAATTCATCTTCTGAGGTGGAAGCATAATCTGTAGGAAAGCGCCTCCATCTTGAATTTACTAAATTAGTTTAATTATTAAAAAAAGAATTATTATTGTATCTTTTAAAAAAACAACAAATGTATGATTTTAGAAACACTATAACAAAACACCAAAACTGCTCAATATCAAGCCCCAAGTACCTCACAAAGGGTTTGTTTACTACATCTTAAAAAGAAAGCTAAAAAACTGTGTTAAAATCAAATACTGATTAATAAAATGTAAAAAAAAACAATGCTCTTTGTATAATGGGGAGTAGGGAAAAAAGATGCAAATGCCAAGAACCTTATATAACTCAAGCAAACTGCATTATAGAGCATGGGCCCAATTCATTAACACTTACTCAGATAGTTGGATTGAACTTTTTCTGCAAATTTTACCCAGAGGTCAGTTTTAAGGTTTTAAATATAACATACAAAAAAATTATAAAAGACATGTGAAGGAAGGGATAAGCTGCAAGGGCAACATGTAGTTGTACAAAAAATGCATAACTTCTACAGAACAAACTATGCATCACTTTGTAGTTCAATAGTCTGTTACAAAGGTTAGCGATACATCTACAGTATTAATCCTCAGAGCAGACAGACTTGTAGTCACACTGAAAACAATACATTTTTGTAGACAGAGTATCAGTGGACAACTGAAACTAAGCTCTTCCCCAACAATGACTCATTAATGGAAAGAAAATGGATCTCAGAAGAGTCATCCTTTACCCTTTTCTACACGATACAGGAATAGTGGTACAGGTAGAAAGATTTATTACTATATTATGCTGTACCTAACAAATCTTATTGGCACAGAGTCCCATAAACGGCAATTATTTCTTTGTTAATAGCTCTGAAAATAAGTTCTCTTGTACTAAAGATTAATTCATTTGTTAGTTTTAGAATAACCTAAATGTATGCATAGAATAACTTAATTAAAACTAGGAAGACCGTAGACGCTTCTTCTGAGGTTGGTTAGGCATATCGTGACCACGATATAGGTTCTCAGAAGCATGCAATTTTTTCTTGGCAATTTGTAAATAAAAAAAACATTAAATAAAATTAATTTAATTATGTAGAGGAGGGTGTCAAAGATAAGGCCTGTGTACTGGAGCCATTTCACCCACTCCATAGGGTTGCAAGAGGGACCAGAAATTCAGACCTGAGTCCTGCTACTGAATTCCCAACTATGGAGCCCTGCTGGGAACATGTATCAGCATAGAGGGGGAGAAGGGGACATCAGCAAACCCCTGCTCCATTGCTCTCCCCACAACTGCAGGCTGGATATGGTCCAAGAGCTTAGATGAGTTTGACACCCCCGATATAGAAAATATGAATAATATAAAAAATACAAGCAATAAATCTTGCCTTTTCCCTTTAATTGTTATTATTAATAAATCAAATTAAACATGAATCAATTGTGAATGTAGGTAGAATGTAGGTAAGCACAATATGAACTTTTAGTTAGAAACAGATATAGGCAGTGTCCTGGAATATTATGCTATGTAGAGTGTGACAATTGAGCATAAGCTTTTTCCCTTCCCTCATTTAAATATTGTTAAAATGAAAATGATTGATTTTTTTCAGGTTATTTAAACCAAGAATAGGTTTATATGCGTGCCTAATTCAAAACCCACAGACTTCAAATGGGCTTTAAATCATGTTCTACTTCTATTTCAAATGGACTTTAAATCATGTTTTAATACCTTAATCAAGAAAAAAGTTCTATTGATATAATAGCCACTTCTTACAAGATTCAAACTTGACTAAGGAAAACAGATCATAAGCAGAAAAAGCACTTCCCTCCACCAAAAGCATGCAAGTGACATGTGACTTTAAAATTTTATGAGTTGGGCCCAAAGTTTATCGACAATCTTTTTGGAAAAATAACTTAATTTTTAAATCAATTTTTGTCCTAATCCTAATTTAGGGAAAAATAGCAAAATCAACATAACTTGTTCTAAAAAAAATCCCACTTGAGAGAGATTATTTTTAGAACTAGCACTATACAATGAGCATATGCAATCAAATTAAAAACTAAAGATTGAATGAAAAGTGAAGTATCAGAAACAGATATGATTTCTAGTACTCTACCACTGTAAGTTTCAACAGCAGGATCTGGGTCTGGGAGAAGCTGGGATTTCTCTGTGTACGAAATAGTGTTTTATCATGTTAATTCTTAATGATAACATTCAGATTTGCAACATTTGCCTAATAAATATCTACTGATGAAATTTAGCATGAACTCCATATAGCATTCTATGGTCAATGAAAAATATTGTGAATTATAAATTCATTTAAAAATAAATTTCAAAGAGAACTGGCATCCAGATTATATTATATTATTAGCATGGCTATTTAGAGCCAAAAGCTGATATTTAAAGATCAAAAAGGCTTTAGGTTTCAAAATGATGTTGGGTTGAATGTTTTACAAGTTTCTTATATAAGTTTGGAAACATGGTTAGCTTACTGTAAAAATGGTGCAAGTCTCGTAGATCAAAAACAGTGAAGAGAAACTGAGCACGTAAGAAATACGTAGGGGTATGTCTGGGAGACCTCACGTCACCTTGCCTGGCTGGTATGACCTACTTATACCTAGGATTAAACTGCCAGGCTGGGGTTACAAAAACATCTTTCTCCAGGTTTGATTACGCTCTCTCTTCTCTTTTTGTTATTTGGCATAGTTCACTTCCTAGGCAAAATATACCTAGAATGGTTTTAACAAACTCCATGTCATTGCAGTTGCCCAAGGTATTAATGATACCTTGATCTCTCCTGCTCTTTTCCTGTGGCTCACTGTAATCTTTGAAGCTCTTGATCATTCTCAGTTTCTACGCTGTTACAGGACATCAGGGGTGTTTTGTGGCTGCCTGGGGCATCAACAAATCAAATCAAATGCCTTGAGATACTTAAATAAGCTGCTTCATTAGAAAGCTGAAATTATTTTGTTAACAAAGTGAATTTTGAAATTTCTGCAAACAACATTTTACTAGAGATAATATGTTTTAGGGCAAGTGTGTTGTACTTTTAATGATATACTTAATAATGTACTTGTAGAACAGCGTCTGATCATTTTGAAACAGCTTTACAAAAAAAAAAATAATGACACTTCCTAGTAACCTGCTGAAATGGGTAGTGATCGTCATCATTTCAATGAGAGGTAAATGGAAACATAAAACAACTAGACTCTTGTGTTTGTAAAGCAATTTACACTGTATAACTAATTACATCAAAGCAAACTTCCCTAACATGCACAGGCCTCTCACAGTAACAAACCTGGCTTCAACTGATTTGTTTATTGCTTTTTTGTGTGAGCGTTCTTTGGGCATTTTATACTTTCCTCAATTCAGGGTTTAGACTAGTAAAGTATTTAGCACAGGAACAATTTATACTGCTAATTTTCCAAACAATGGTGTCCTGAATATTTAACAGTCCTAATAGTCTTGTGGAAAACTAGAAGTTCATACTGTTTTAAGAAGGAAAAAATATCCTAATGGGATTTTATTGAAAACAGAAAAAGATGGTATGGTGAAACAAGAAATTTCTAGTTTGTATTCCTTTGATGGTCAACCTCCATATGAAAAATATTAGGTAATTAAATCAACCATATATATTAAAGCAAACAAATTGGCTCTATTTTGCCTCATCTGATGCAGCAGCCATTTGGTCTGTATACAAAAATCTCAGCTTCTGATGGAATCATCAGTAGTAAAGATGTACAATATAGAACACCAAGGTAGATAACGTGCTAGGGAAAAATGTTTACAAGCTTCATCTTCATTTTAAAATAACAGAGCATAAGGCTTGTGTGGGATTTCTGTTTTCTTTTACTTATTCATAATAAGAGTTTTTAAAGGAAACAATCAGATACAATTTCACATTTACAATGACTTCATGTTTCAGGGAACATTAAATTTCATAATTTTTCAAAGAATATATTTTCAGTTAGACTGAGATTAAACTATCATTTACTTCTCAAGGTAACAAATGTTAGTGGTCAGCATAACAGAAATAGGTATCTAGTATTCAATCTGCATATCAACAATGGCAGCAGAATCACAGAAAATTATGGTGGGAAGGGACCTCAGGATGTCACCTAGTCCAACCCCATGCTCAAAGCAGGACCATCCCCAACTATATCATCCCAGTCAAGGTTTTATCTAGCTTGCTCTTAAAAACCTCCAAGGATGGAGATTCCACAATCTCCACTGTTTCACTACTCTCCTCATGAGAAAGTTTTTCCTAATATCTAACCTAAACTCCTAAAGTGCCTTGATGCAATCTGAGACCATTGCTCCTTGTTCTTTCATCTGCCACCATTGAGAAAAGTCTAGCTCCATCTTCTTTGGAACTATCCTCCAAGTAGTTGAAGGCTGCCATTAAATTCCCCTTCAAGCTTCTATTCTCCAAACTAAGTAAGTCCAGCTCCCTGAACCTCTCATAGTTGTCAGGGGCTGGAAGAGACCTTACAGATCACTGGGTCTCCTCAGAAGTCATGTTCCCCAGCCCCCTAATTTTTGTTGCCCTACACTGGACTCTCTCCATTTTGTCCACATCCCTTCTGCAGCGGGGGGCCTAAAACTGGACACAGTACTCCAGATATGGCCTCACTAGTGCTGAATGGAGGGGGAAAAATCACGTCCCTTGATCTGCTGGCAATGCTCCTACTAATGGAGCCCAGCGTACTGTTAGCTTTCCTGGCAACACAGGCACATTGCTGGCTCATATTCATATTATAGTCCACTATAACCCCCAAGTCCTTTTCTTCATAGCTGCTGCTTTGCCAGTTGGTCCCCAGGCTGAACCCAGTAGTTTTACAGGAACACTTTATTTGCATAAAAAGTAGGTAAGCAACATAGAAATATTTCCAACAGGTGGGAGACAGGAAGTGGTAAAGTTGTCCTATTCAAAGTAGTGAATGCAAGGGAATCATTTTAGTGGAATAACATGTTTTCCACTTGGTGCTTTACAAAGAAGAGCCTGTACCCAAGTTAAATTAATGTAGCCGCAACAAAGCACTAGTTACCATGAATAAACTGGCTGATATATAAAATGACTTCAACATCAGCAGTCTTCTTGTGCCCGTTCAATATTCTGGCCATATGGAAACTACCGGCAGCTACCAAGGTCCTTCACTTGCCCTTACTTGCAGTGTCATGTCAATAATTTGTAAGACTGTCTTTAAGATGATAGGTTCAGGATTACTAACAGTAGCCTTTTTCCTACAGAAATAACAATCCTGACAGAAACAAGTGGAAGAAGTAGGGGCCTGTACCCTGTAAATACATATCCTGTTTTTCCAGCAAATCGTAGTTTGGAATCAGTAATGAAAGCTGCCCTAAACAGGGCTTCAGCCCTTGATAGTGAACTATATTTCAGTTAATATTAGCCATTAATTCTGTAATGTTTGGTTCAGTAGATTTTATATTTAGTAGTATGCATATTTTGCTATTCACTGCCTCATTTTGACTTTCTGGAAGCAGATCTTAAACTGTCGTGAATTTCAAGCAATTATTTCTGTTCCATGTTCTTTCTCCTAATAGCATCTGAACACCTCAGATACCACCTTTGGTAAGAGGTTTCCAATAAAAAAAACATAGGCCAAAGGAGCAAAGGATTCCTTGCAACTAACTTTAAACAACCCTTAAAAATAATAAAGAGCCTCTTAGAAGAGAAAGAATGCTTCAAATGAAGTTAATGCTTCATAATAAACTATACTCCTTTAAACATCTATAAAATAAAGACTACAAGAAAGCAAGCAAAATATCAGGTACTGAAAAAAAAAGACTGGATCCAAATCATGTCACATACCTGTTGGAGAATTATGGGCTGAGGTCAATGGCTTGGATTTTGAATCTGAAAGTCGAGAAATGCTATTAGCTCTAGTTCTAGCAGAAATTTTACTACTATCCGCTGGTGGTGTTAATCTTGCACCACTTCTAATGATGGCTTCTGGGGTACGAGATGAAGCAGTACTTCGAGTTATTGTTGCTTCAGAATCACTTCGTGCTGATAAAGAGCCAAGTCGAGTTCTGCGTGGTTGAGCAAGTAAATCTATTCTGGAAATATTTCTCCTTCCTGATGGAGGCTTTGATGTAGAACTTGTAGTGGATACTTCAGAAGCCACTGAAGCTTTATCAGCATCAGCAAGTTCACTATCTGAGGCTTCACCAAGCCGTGCTCTGCGCAAGAGAGAAGTCCTCGTGGGACGAGGCCTTGGAAGAGTGGTAGATTTACTAGACTGTCCAGTTGTAACAGGTGAAGTCTTTGATTTAACCGACTTCCCTTCCATTTTGGAATGTAGGAGTTCATCTGCAGAGGTAAAGGGAACCCTTCCATGTGATTTGCCAGAGTAAGTTTCCTGGTCAGATGACAAGATATCAGAAATGGCAGAATGAGGTACGCTAGATGTCTGGTCATCATCTGTTAAATCTACTGATGGTTGCCTTATTCTTCCACTGGAATGCACAAGTTTACGAGCATCTGCTCTTGAACCAGCATCTGAAGATCGGGTTTTAGTTTTCTTTTCTACCTTTTCTCTAGCATTTGTTGCAGAAGATTTTAAAATATCCTTGGAAGGAGACCCAGTGGAACATCTATCTTTATAGAGAGTAGTGAAGCTCTTTCGCTTTTGACTGGGCTTTCTTTCAGCATCACCAGTAACCAAACTAATTGTACTGGCTGTGTCTACATCAGACTCTGGTGAAATAGAATTGTCTCTATTATAGCTAGGAGTATCAGGACCTTCATCTGTTTTGTTTTCTTCACGCAACTTAGCTTCAAGAAAAGCCATTACTGCTTCTGTGTCTTTTAAAATGAGTGTCGTATCCAGACTAGAATCAGTATCCATAGAATCACTTCTCTCACGTATTCGGTTTGTGGATGCTGAAGGGGGAGCAGATCCAGTCTGTTTATTAATATGAGGGATAAGTTCTATAGGGATATTTGTGCTAGGCTTATCTATAGTAAAGCTGCCTTGTCTCACTAATGGTTTTGACGATTCCTTCTTCTCTCCTCCAAATCCTTTTGGAGTTTGACCTTTTATGATTTCCTCAGTTTTTCTTCTTTTCCCTTCACTTTGAGCCACCTTCACTTCTGCTTTACCAACACCGTGTCCTGGGGCCTTTTCATGATTATCCAAGCTTTTATGGGGAGTAGGAGCCTCCTCTCTACCTTTCTCATCCTGATTTGCAGTAGCTTTTGTGGAAAGTAGTTTAGCAGGTGTCCAATGTGCCTGCTCTTTTTGTTCCTGCTGTTGAATTTTAGCTAAAGCTTGTTTTACCACTGAAGTTTCCCTGGCAATTTCACCCTTGTCTTTACTGGAAGGACAACTGGTAGGGTGAGAAAATACCTTGTTGTCTCCACTAGCTTTTGGAGAGAGACCATTCATTGCTCTGCTTGACTTAGCCATGCTTCTGCTATCTGCATCATGTGGTATTTCTTTTTGGGATGTACGAGTTGGAGTTTCTTTCTCCTGAAGTTCTGTGTCCTGTTTTTCACCTATCTCTGATCTCTGAGATGTACCCTTTGCTCTTGGACTTTCAGCAGTTTTCTCCTCTTTTGGAAGCCGTGGAAGTGTTCTCCTCTTCCGCTCACCTTGGCTAGTCACAGATGTGGCTGAACCAGTGCTTTTAACTGAAATGCCAGATTCACTGATGTCTGTATCTAAAAATCAAAAAGGAAAAAGAATAAATCATCTAGAAAATCAGTACCTTAATAATTCCATTGCCAAAATTGTTTTTTAAGTCTTAAGTATACATAGGAGTTTATTAATACAGTACATTTTTGTAGTAAGTTATTGTACTAAGCCCTCGTGCAATATATTGGTGAATATAAATTACTATATTGTTTCACTGTAGTTTCAGTATTTACTCACAATGAAAGCCAAACTTAATTTTATAAAACATGTTATTAGCTACAAAAATGACATTTCAAGATATTAGAGAAAAGTATCTATTAAAAACTGTAGCACGTAGCAAAGCACTGACAAGAAAAAAACCAACATTACGCATTTGATTTGATGCACAGAATTAAAAGCTTTCACGAAGAAGCATATTTCCTAAAATTCAGTGTGTTGCATGGTTGGCAGAAGAAAAGAAGGATATACAGAGAGAGCACGTCAAGACTATAGAGAACCATCTTCTCTCCGTTTGTTCCTTATATCCTTATATAGGACTATAGTCTTTTAGTAAATAGGATATAATTGATGTGTCCGCTAAGGCCCGAGGAGGTTGATCCACGTGTTCAACTGTAACATAGTTCCAGGAAGAAGTACATACTTCTAAGGTTGGGTCACAGCTTTTTTCCTTCATCTCTCTCATTTATCAATCTCCAAAATGGGGTGAGTTAGCTCAAAAAGACCAACGCCTTGTTGCATACCATGGAGACAATTCAGTGCTTGAGTGTCCGGGGTATTGATGTTAATATTGCATTTCTTCCAATTGGCCTTGAAGATGTCATTGAATCTCTTCTTTTGCCCACATCTAAAGTAGTGACCTTTGGTGAATTGGGGGTATAGGACCTGTTTTTGGAGCTTATTGTCTTCATATCCCATTCATGTTGCACATGGGCTAGGGATTAAAAGTCTTTCAGGTGGAATTATCTGTTCAGGCCTTTGTACTCCTATACTAAAAGTATGGTAGTGGCAATGTAGGTCTAAAGGCCATTCAGTTTCTTTACCCGTCCACAATCCAATTTGTAACAAGACTCCTTAGCAACAGGAGAAAGAGGGCGAGTCATAAAATATACCGATGGAAAACCCGTATCTTGAAAAACTCCAGTTGCTATACAGATAAGGAGTTTTCCTTATTTCCTGGGCTTGTTCATATTGTTATTCCACTACTGGTGACCCAAACAGTAATCTAATACATGCAGGGGACAGTACAGAGCCTATTTAAAAACAGATAATAACCACAGATTTGCTAAAAAAAGAATACCACTATCCAAGAATAATAGTGGAATCTATGAATAAGAATCCATCAATGCATAAATGCTCTGAATGAAGAATATACCTGAAAGAGATCCTGTGCTCTGAACCCCGTGAAACAAAAGGTTTCACACTACTTGCTCCTGTCTGTCAAAGAATTCTTCCTAAGGATGACATGACACTGAAATAGTTTGGATTACAGAATTCTTCTAAATCTTGTGATACGTTTAAAAGCTCTGCTCAAACCATCTGCCAAAATACGCTGAAAACCCAAGAGAGAACTGCTTTGAGAAACAGCCAGTGCTGAATACTCCAATTCCATATCTAAATGACCTTCTGACATAGTGAAGATACCCAAACCCCTCCATGCCTGGTTATACTGTCAGTCAGTTTATGGTTAAAGAAACCTTACATCAGATGCAAGAATTCTATATGTGCCCTGTAAACTTCAGTACTCCAACACGTGTATGTAAAATGAGTGTCCCCTTGCAAGTCTATACGCCTAGTAGTACAAATATACCTCTCAATTCAAGCAATGCATCTTGTTAATATAAATGTGGTTGGAAGGATAGGTGAGGAAAGAACTCTTTGGCATACATTTTAGGCTTTTTTCCATAAGCCCAGTTAAGAGAATTTCTTCTGGAAGTGTGAGAAGCATGTTTGTGATGTGTCTGCTCATGGCACAAGCTGATTTTACCCTACCTTTCATACATAAATGACATACTGCACAATGGAAATGAAGGAGATCACACATTCTGTGATCCAATGATTTGACTGATTTTGTACAATTTGACTGAAGTGGACATTAGAAATGATTCTGAATCTGTATTAGTCTAATATGGTTACTGTGAATTCTATTTGTTATGCACAGATGTCGAAACAGACTTCAATTTTTTGGCCAATATAAGATATGAAAAGATTCCGTATGTGATGCAGAGCTTTATGCATGATTCTAAGATTTCCTTCTGAGGGAATCACGTAAATATGGATAAACTATTTATATCTGGTTAGCTCATATATGGAGCAACTACTGCCCAGATCTTGGTGAATATTCCTTTGGGCTGCTGAGAGACCAAAGGGTAACAATTTAAACTGCCAGTGGTTTGGACTCATGAGAAACCTCATGCCACTTGTGAACTGGATAAATGGAATTATAGAAACAGTCATCCGACAGGATGATAGCTATAACCTAACATTCTGGATCAAGAGATACTATTACAGAGGATAATGTGATCATAGAATTTCGGTTGGCAATTTAAAGTATTATGAGTTCAAAACAAGCTTCCATTCGCTCCATTTTCTGCATATAAGAAAATGAATTGAACAGAAACCTTTTCTTCTATAGCACCACAGGACCCCTTCTACGGACCCGAGAAATAGAAGCGAGTCCACTTCCTGTTATATAGGACAGGAAGGGGACTCCTGGGCCACTGAATCGAGTCCACTGCATTCACTGGAACTTATTCAAGAAATCCCCCCAAATCACTAAAACCTTCACATATAAAACTTTAAGGCTGAAACACAAAGAACGCAGGATAATATAGCAAAGGTGCAAAAAGGGGAGATGAAGGCATTGCCAATGCCAGGCAGGAAAGTAATTAGCTCAGAAGATCTTAGGAAAATGGATCAGGCCCCATGTTACAGAGGAAGGCAAAACCCTTTCCCAGCCCTTGTCAATCAGACATAGGAAGAAATTTGCTTCCTGATCCTTGAGAAGAGGAACAAGACCCTTTTCAGCCAGGAACTTCTGGGTTTTCTAAGAATTTACATACTAATTTATATCCCACCTTACCCAAAAGGTTCTGCAAGTTTACAAAAAACAAACATTCCACCTGAGAACTTCAATTCTCCCCATCACTCAAGCACTGCCTCCTTGTTCAACCCCCCACACAAGCAAACCATCCTGCCAAGTTCAAGCACACCTCCCAAATGCTACTTACATCTAAATACAAGAAACTTCTTCCCATCCAGAGTCCCCTTTTGCTCAGTGGTAGAATCCTTGTTGGCCACACAGGAAACCTGGGTATAATTCGCAGAAACTTATATAACTACAGCCATGGAGGCACCAAATGTCTCAACTCCATCTGGCCTTTGGATTCTGTCTCAATGGCTTAAAGCGGGGATGGAAGGTCTGGGCAACTTTCACTCCTCCATATTCCCACTTAGGCATATGTGCCAAAGATCTTGGTGACCTCTCAAACATACACCATGATCCAGAAGGACTAGCAGTTGCCAAACCATCTTCCCATCCGCTTCCACTCTCCTGTTTTATCTGGCTCAATTGGTAGACATATGGGGCCAGAAGACCACAAACCTCCAGCCTTAACGATGCATCCCAATACTTCAGAGTAAAGCCAACCCCTCCTTTTCTTCCCAGGAAGCAATCTAGAGGAGAAAAAAAAATCCGTCTTGGCCTCTAGGGACCACCAAAAGCCCTGAAGCAGAATATGACCATGCTTCTTGTTGCCGGAGGTTATTCAGAGTGGAGTAGGTGCAGAGTGAAACTGTAAGGAACAATCAGTTTAAATATTTTCTCTAGCCTAAAAGTTATTGATTCCCAGACTAATGACACCCTTCTCCCCTTTGCTTCAAAAAGGGAGAGACTATTTCTGAAGGAGATAAAGAAGAGACTAGATCCATAAGCTGCAGTTAATTTTGTTCCAATATGTCCATCCACACACATCACACTGGTAGGAAGTGGGGGCTCCAAAAATAAGGATACAAGACCATCATAATTCCTATGATGCTAGTTTCTAATGGATTAGATTTTCTTTCACATAACACATACAGAAGAAAGGGTATTTGGGAAATGAGCAGAGGAATTGTCTACACTGTGATCCTGAGGAATTAAGAGGATTATAGTTGTAAAGGTTGGAACAGGAGAACTGGGCTGTAGAACATGAGTAACAGCAATTTCAGGGAAAGATGGATATTGATGAGTACCTGAAAGTAAGGGAGATCCAAAACTGAAGGTTGTTCTGTATAGAACCGGAAGAGCACAGGACTGGGTCAGCAAGTCCAGTCCCCTGCTATCACAGGCAACCATGCAATAGGCATTTAGTCCAAAAAGTTTCACAGGAAAATTAAGCATCTTCATTATCAACACAAATGGAATTGCAACTCCCTGGCCTAAAGTTTGACATGTTGGACTTAATGTACTTGGTACTGTGATAGTAGTGAATGGTACTGAAGTGGCTGAAACCAGTGTTCAAGCATTCAGTGCTATGCTTGTAGCAGATGATGCAGTTTCAGTATCAGGCAATGACTTTAAAAGTTCTCTTTGAAAAAGATATGCATATGGCACCTTCAAAATACCTTAACCAAAAAAAAAAAAAAATCTAGTCTTTCCACTGTTGACAGGAATTACAAACTTTCAAGAGGAGGAATAATTAAATCCAAGATTTAAGATCTGCCATCCTAAAGTTCCAGTAGGAAAAACTTGCATAAAGGAAGAACACTACTAAGAGTGCCCCAACCATAACAATGATCAAAAAAGGCATTAGTTAACAGCTACACGAATATATATTTAGATCATATATGGTGATGTGGAGAGGGGGAGTTGGCATGTAAACATCAGAAGCACTCTGAAAGCTTCATAGGTGAGAAGGAAAGTGTTCATTTTGTATTATCTTTTCTTTCAGTAGTGTTCTTTTTCAGAAAAATGTACATGAAACAAAAATGGTCAATGTGATGAAGCAGGCCATAATGTAGTCCGTATACACTTTAAGATGGAATTGTAGGAGCCATTTACCTACTTGCCTCCTGTGGGACAAATTTAAGGGTTGATACAGCCAGCATCCAAGAGCCACTGTGACAATCTGCACTGTCTGTATACATCATACATGCAGAACCTTTTCAGCCTTTCAAGTGACTTTTAAATAGTCTCTCCTTCCCTACTGCCTGGGCTTCTGACAGAGTTGGATCGAATCATAATTGAAAAACCAACATGACACCCTGAGTACTCCTTATGCCCTTATGTAATGTTTCCAAACTTTACCTTAGCTCACTGGGCTTTAAAACAGACATCCATGGAGCCTTTATCCTTATATCCAATCCCTATTCCTTGTTTAATACCCCACTTTCTGAGACCCTAATGCCAGGATGGAGGAGAGAGGTTCCTGATGATGCAATTGCCTCACTTGCCTCCAACTGATTACTGATATGGCAATAAGAACAAATAACTGAAATCTCAATATGAAATTAATAAAAAGCTCAAAACACTTCAGAACTTGCTTCATTGTTTTATTAACTTAAGTTTTACAAATTTCCTTCACCTGCAGCCTCCCATTACACCATAGCCCCAACAGACTCACGTATCAGTGGGAGTAACAGCTTCTTTTTAGAAGAGATTGTTGGGAAAATATAATTTTCACTTTCTTCTATTGGTTTTGTTCCTGTGGATATGTAAATACCAATCTGTATCAATTAATTTTTAAACTGATAGGAAACTCCAGAAGAAAGCCTAGAGGTGCCAAATCCATGTACTGCTGCAAATATAGTCGCTGAACAAATATATAGTAGCTTGTAGTATGCTGAGTACTCAGGATTCCACCAGGAGAGAATTACATGTGCAGACCTGTCACTTGGAAAGTCTGTCCACAGAGAGACAGAGTGAGAAGCTAAAGGTACAGCAAACCCTGGAGCTGCAACATCTTCCAACATTCTTGGAAGAAAAATCTGCAGTTAGAACAAAGAGAGAAGACATATTTAGACATTTCTAAGACATATTAATAAAAAAGCTATAGTAAAATTAGAAGAAGTATTCATACTACTCACCATTTTTAGGAACAACCGTCTGAATACAATCCTTTGCAAATATGCTAGTTGCTGGTACTAGATCTTGTGGAATTCAATATCTCTAATGCTACTTCGTAGTTCTTTCAGATTAGGGAAGTTTTAACTTTGCATAGATGGTAGGAGTTTTAGTCAGGTGGTTTTGAAGTCACAAATGATCCTAAATTAACCCGGAAGGAAACACTTCTGGGACACTGCCCCTTCACCCCTGATAGTGTGAATACAGAAAGCTATGGATTCTTGATTCAAATCAATCCATACAAACTTAAAAGAATGTCTATATTTCTAACCTACCAATTTTTTTTTTTTTTTTTATAAATTTTAGACTTAGTTTTATTGTCATTATAAAGAAATACAAAAATAATATATAGCTGAGTAAAGTTTAAGAATTAACAGAATTTTGACTGACAGTTACCTATGACCTAGTTCATCTAATTCTGTCACCAAGACTTCCACCTCCTTTTCCCTTTCCATAAAAAAACTACAAAAGTAAGATGACAACAAGAACTACTTATAGTACCGTTTTCTAAAGGACCAGATGCAGATGGCTCCAACCTCAAGTCATCCTGGTCATGTCGTGTATGATTAGCAGCCAAACTAGCCCACTGTGATACCCATCGTTTATTTCCAGATGCAGTACAGCTTTCCTGCAGAAAGAAACCAAAACAGGAAAAGAAAAATCAGATATTGATTAAAGGTATTTGATAAAAAGGGATTAAACTAGCATATTAAAAATGTTGTTAATATTAATTTAGGTATTTTATGGGTAACAGGATGGTGCAGATATTGAAAGAACTTCAATACATTTTAGAGAATGTTAAAACAATACTCAACTCTGTTCTTTGGACTCTACCCAGAGGCACAATGGGCTAAGCAGTGATATCTGACTGCAATGAACTTTTAAACAGACACTATGTAAACAGAGAATATGCTTATGCAGAGATGTTGGGTGGAAAATTTCCCAGTGCTTTAGCTTTCTGTGGGAAATTTTCCATTTCTAAAAATTCATTGTTTCATAAAATTCATTAGTAACAATGAATGGATGCCAATCCAATATTAGGCCAGCTTGGCAGTTTCAAAGTTGTAATTAATGTTTTACAGGCGATTATCCCTAGGAAATGTGTGAGAAAGTACATATATGGTTTATTGATTTGTAAACAGGAGGGTAAATACACTCACATAATAATCCGAACCAAAAATCAAGGTATGAATTCACCTAATTGGCTGTACAGGTCAAATCAAAACCAAAGCTAAAATTCTTATTGAATTTCAGACTGCAAATGAAAGCAAAACTAAAACTGTGATTAATTTTTGTTTCGCTTTCAGCTCAGCAAACACACAGGGTAGCGTCTCATTTCTTTTCTTGAGTTGGGGAAATTGGAGGTGTTTGCATAAGATCTACGAGTTTCTTAATGCTTTTGGTCTGAAGTAGTCATAATAATGCCTAATCAGAAAAAAAACTAGTGTGGCATCATTATAGCAAAGTTCAAGCCCCTGAAGGAAGGAAGAAAGTTGGTAGATGTAAATATTGCAGGCAGGAGTATGCTAACACCACAACAACAATGAAGAAACATTTAATAACATGTAGAAACTGTCCTGAAAGAGTACAAGCCACATACAAAAAGCTAATACAATGAAGTAGTGGGACGACACCATCTGGAAAAAGTTTACTTCAAGAATCCTATGTAAGTAAACAAATGAATGTGTTAAACAGCACACAGTACAGACTACAATCTATATTGTTTTAAAACATTATTTTTAAAAGTTGTTAATGCAACTCTGGACTATTATTTATTTAATTATTTAACATATTTGTATCCTGCTTTTCTGCTTGCACTAAGCATCCAAAGTGGCTTAGGCTTAACAATATATATTTTTTAAATTACATAACAGATAAATAGTTAACCATTTCAACCCAGCAGAGCAGCTTAGTTCTTTGGCTAATGGCAGAGGCCAGACTATACTTCCCTTTGGCTCTGCAGTTCCGGGGCAACTGAGCAGCAGTGTTCTTTCTGGCAGGGAGGGGGAAAGCAAGCTCCCTGCTGCTTCTTCTTCTCCTTCAGATGGATGAGGCCAGACTAGAATAGGCTAAAATAAAAACTTTCCCTTGTTTGTTGCAGGAACTTGGTAACTCAAGTGATATAGCAGATTTTCAAAAAGTGGAAAATGAAAATGTTGACCTGCCAGGTGTGGGGGAAGCAGCAGCAAGATCCTCGCTTTCAAGATCACTGTCACCAGATATGCAATTCACCATGAGTAGCTGATCAAAACAGTAAAGCTTTTCATCAAGCTTTGTGAACAAAATGTCAAAAGAAAAATCAAGAAAAAGCAGATGAGACCTTAGCTCAGGCTATATTTGCAAGTGGTACGCCTCTTTCCATAACTGAAAATCAATACTGGAAGGAACACTACAAACTAATTTGCCCATCGTGTAAGTTACTGTCACGTTATCGATTATCACATTCTCTCTTAGATAAAAAGTATGACAAGAGTGCAAACAATGGTTATTCAAAGGATTTGTCAAACAGAATCACTGACTCTGACACCAAATGGATGGACTGATATACAGGGAAATCCTTTATTGAACATTATGTTAGCAATACCTGACCCAATATTCCTGAAAGCAATTGCTACCAAATCTTCTAGTCATACAGGTGAATACACAGCCAAATTACTGAGCGAAGAGATTGGAAGTGCAGGTCTCTCCAGGCTACAAGCCCTTGTAACTGATAATGCAAGTAACATGAGAGCTGCATGGCAAATATTAAAGGCAATGTATCCTCTTTTAATAGCACCTGGCTGTCTTGCTCACGGGTTGAATCTTCTGGCAAAGCACATAGTAAGTGTGAATACAATGAAGACTGCAAAGGGATTGTGAAGGTATTCAATAGTCATCATGGTACTAATCAGTCTTTGAAGAAATTACAGAAAGAGAAGCAGGGGAAGGAAGTTCACTTTTATTGCCAGGAGAAACTAGATGGGGTTCGACTAGAAACTAGATGGGGTTCGACAAAGTTTACATAGTTTGCTGTGCACAAAGAACTATTTGGAGTGTACTTTAATAGATGACGCAGTATCCCAGATTATTCCTGTGAAACATTCGGCAACAGATTCTCAACAACGATGTGTTCTGGGCTTGAGTTCAAGGAGCATTCAATTTGCTACTACCAGTTTCAGTGGCTATCAAGAAAGTTGAAGGAGATGCACACCAAGCCTTTCAAATATTCCAGAGATGTTCAGACAACTGAATAAAAATCTAATTGACCTTTTGCCTTATTCACCTCTATCCAAAAAGAAGTAGTAGTAGTAAAACAAACGTTTACTAAGCAATCTGAGTTTTGCTGTCAGACAGTTCATCAGGCAGCAAACCTTTTGGATCCTTAACACAGAGGTCAACAGTTATAAGATGATGAATTATTTACTGCTCTCAATACAATTATGGAAGTAGCTAAGAATGTTCCCAACATTGACAAAAAAGTGGTAATAACAGACATTACTGAGTACCGCGCAAAAGAAAAACTTTGGAACAAAGACATCGTTTGACAGGCAGCAGTGAATATGTCTCCTCTTACATGGTGGAAGGGATACTGTAACACCCAACTGTTGTCCAGGATTGGTTTAAGGATCCCAAGCATTCCACCAACAGCAGCTTCTTGTGAACTGAACTGGAAGGCTTTCAGTTCAATCAAGACAAAAAAAGGAACAGACTAATAAATGAAAGCACCGCTAAGCTTGTTTCTATTTCTCAAAATCTCTTGCTTCTGGAGAATCAGTCAGAAGCACAATTAAGGAAGAAGATGCAATGTGATGATAAGCTGCCCTTGCCCATAGACTCATTGGTAAAACCATCCTTTAGTGAAAGAGAATGTGGTTCAAGTAGTTTTGAACCAGATTTGCCTCAATCTGATTCTGAAATGGCACTAATAAGTAGTGCAAGTGATTCTACAAATAGTAACAGTGAAACTGGAGGTGCCACAGTGACCTCAATGTAAGACAGTTAAACTCTGTTAAGTAGATGAGTGGATAACTACGGTGTATCATACACAGTTCTGTGGGTGTGCTAAAATTAGTGTGTTAACAGTTTCCAGTGTCTTCATTTTTTTCCTTAAGTTTAAACAAACAATGTAAGGGAAGTACATGCTATTGTTTACATTTTACAAGTATTCCAATAAAAATAATTTATTTCTACATAAAGCTTTTAATTTGTTTGAATATAACATTTAAACCACATTAAGTGTGCTGTATTTAATTTTTTTCCTAATAAAATATTTCAGTTCAAATACTTGTGGCTATCGGGACATAAAATTACCATGGGGGTACTTTTTAGTCGGGTATACTAAATATAAGTCAAATAAACATGCTAAATCAGGTCATGCTCTATTTAGGGCATTGGAAAATTTTCTGAAAAACCCATATCTCTGTGCCTAGGTGAACCCAAGCTTTTACATTCCTTAAGTTAAAGAGAACTGTTGAAGGTAGATCGGCAAAAACCTTAACCAATAACAGATTTCAGGAAAACAAGGAAGTAGAGATTAGCTCAAAGGGCCTTTTTCTCTAGGAAAATGTTAAATCTGCCCTGACAGGAAGACTAGTATATAATGAATGAAATATTTGTAATGTTATAAGTATAATTTTCTGAAAATCAGGCTATTTGGAACAGAATTTCATAGTTAACATGAAGCAAGTTTAGATACTTGGCTGTATAAATTACAATTAAGCTCCTCTTTAAAGTCTTGTAATATAATTTAATGTATCAAGTGAAGGACTGAACTGTTTTTATCTTCGCCCAGAAAAGGAAGTTGAGGACCTCTTAATTCAGGTCCTCAAGTGAATTAAGACAGGAGTGCTTTTGAACCATTAGGGTTACCATCTTAAGGAATTAGTGACAAATTTCACACTTATGTTGGACATGGAAAGATCACAAAACACAAAAAAAATACAATACTCTCCTAGGCTGAAGCTATCTTTGAATAGCTTTTATTTACATTATGCATATCTCTAATCAACAACTGAACTTGCACACAGGTCATGGTTTTATGCTCCATGTGAATCATTTTTAAGCTTTACCTAGAAGAGATGTCTAAATAGGCCAATATAATGCTATTATTTAATTTACTACAGAGTAAAATCAATGTCTTTCTTTCTCTCTCACATGCACATACACAATTGGTCTTTTCACTTAGACTAGTCTTTACCATGATAGTTACAAAGGTTAAAAATGTACCTAAAATGTATCACAAAGTACAATTCTAATTAGGCTGCAGTGATAACCACAGATTGAGAGATAGAGACCAAGAGCAAGAGTGCATGCATCGTGCACACACGTGAGAAAAGGAGACTAAAACCAAGAGACTGAAACATCTCTACTGTTCACTCAATTTTCAGCAACTTCCATTAGAGTTCTGACTAAGGTGTAGGGTGGTGGTTATCTTGAGATTCTGGCATTTTTCCTCTTGGAGTTGAACTAAAAATCAATACATATAGACTAACAGACATTGAATAATAACAAATGTTGACAACTATTGCATGAGTTTCTACCTATGTAAAAGAAGCTGAAGGTTCTATATGTCAATAAAATTCCCAGGGTCATTTCTACTCTATATATCAACCATTTTAAATTCCAAATAATTAAAATGTGTGTGTAGACTACACATTTAGAAATGCATGCATTTTAAAAAACAAAATCACTAGCTCAATTATTTGACAAAATTTGAATTCAGGGTACTAGATTTCCCCTGTTCTGTGAATGACAAATGAGTGCAAAAACAGCCTACATCTCACTTATGAGACTATCCTATGAATATGGAAAGTAGGGAAAATATCAGCTTGATCTTTCATCTAAAACACTTGATTAACTTCAGCCATTTGAATTATTTTTTTAGAATTAAAATGTTACAAATGTCAATTCACCACAGAAAATTATGAGTTTTTTGTTTCAGTGAACTGTATGTATTGCTGAACGCAACAGAACATAAAAGAATACCAAGTTGCGTGTACTCCTCCAGCAGCTCGTATAACAGAAGTTATAGAATTGCTAATTGGAGAAATTTTGTAACACTTCTTTTTCTTTGGTTTATCCCAAAATGTATCTTCTCCATTCTCCTCTGTCCACCATCATTTATGCTTCAGCCAAAACACAGTGTAGAATTCCTGGTCTACCATAACCATTAACAGCTGGTGAAGAATTTGTAAAGACAGCTCTCTGTATTTAAGTTTATGCCATCTACACTTATGGAATTTGATTAGATTGTCTGTACTAGAAATTGCAACTTCAGTGTTTTGATGAACAGGGTATTATAGTCAGCTTCCAAACATTAAGTACAAAGGAACCTGGTAGTTTACTTTCAGAACACCCCCCCCCCAACAAACTCTACTGTTTAAGCCACATTCAGGGTTAAAATTGTCTTGTGAGCTGTGAAAGAAGTCACGTGAGACAACTTTGTTTCTTTTTAAGTTTTTGGAAACCTGTTATTATAAAAGAAAGGTTTCAGAAGAGTTTTATTTTCAACACTAATATATAGCACCAGTTGTATAGTGAGCTCCCGCAGCACCCTGAGCAAAGTGCTGACCATTGCAGAGCAGGGGCAAAGTGAGCAGGATTTGGGGGGTGGGGGGAAACTTACTTGCCCTGCTTTCTCCACACTCTAGTGGCAGCTACTGCTACAGGCACCCTCACCACCTTTCAGGGAGGCGCAGCTCCTCTGGGATGGGCTCCCTGGAGGCCACCCCAGTGCCTTCTTCACTCAACTCTCTCTCTTCCAGAAAAACAACTGCGTAAGGAGCTGCACCTCCCATGGCAAAAATCCCAGATGCTGGGGGAAGGCCATTCTGCTTAGCCACTCCTACCTCATATACTACTGGGCACAGGGCTGCCCAGCTTCTCAATAAAGCCTCCTGGGAGAAGCATTCAGGCAGCCCCTCCAAGTCAGCACCTGGGGCACATGCCCCACTTGCCTCCCCTAATTATGGATAGCATTACAGTTAAGTGAAACATACCCAACAGCACAAGTTTATAAAAGACACAAATTAAATACTAGTTAAAAATACTAAACTCCACCCCCATGCAAGTCATACCAAAAGCCTTTCAGAGACTTCCATCTCACCAAAGAGATATCTTTTAAGTAGCATACAAGATTTCATGAACATTTTCAAATCTTTCTGAGTTTCAGAAAGGAGAGGCTTAGATTGAAGACAGCAGCCTTTAAACCATCTATAGATTGACCCAGTTTTCTTTAGTCACTCCTTTCACACATATACAACCCTCATAATGAATGAGAGTACTAAGTAAATCCCTCACTGGGCACATGTACTCATGCATTAATGCACCATAACTACGTGGAATTAAGTTTAGTACTCGTAATAACAGGTACTAAATGCTCTGTAATCTGTGCTACTGTACAGTAGCACTGGCACATTTTTTATGTGACACTGATATGCAGTAGACTTATTCTACTGCACATTAGCATGGCTTTTGCTGTGCTATGCTAATGGGCAGTAAAATTAGTCTACTGCACTTCTAGCATCGCATGTAGATGCACCCGTTGTGACTTTTACCTCCAAATTCCACTTGGGAGCAGCATACCTTCAGAAAAAAAAATGATATGAACACCTGTAGTTTATTATAGATACTCAGTCATTTACCTCAGGTTTTAAAAAATACAAGGCTGAAAAGCTATTATGGAACACCAGAACATCTACAATCACTCTAGCACTGTGAACTCTAGAAAAGAGGAAAAAACACTTAAAAAATAAAGCAACTAAAAATAACTATCCATCTGAAAATCCTGAGTTTTAGTTTCTTTTGAGGTAGTGGAGTTGAATAAAAAATTTGCTCGGATACACATTATAAGAGTCAGTAAATCTAAGTGTAAATGATCAAAATAAATCCTGTAAAAAATGGCAATTCATCAGTTTTGGCTAAGACAGATACAATACACCAAATATTCATACTGAATGAATATAGCTAACTTATTCTAAGGTTTGCCTACATGCTTTTTTTTTAAAAAATGAGCACAAAAAGTAAACATCAGCATTCAAAGTGGCACAGGACCATAACATTACCAAAACTGTGATGTGAACCTGAATGCGCAGTATTAAACCTGGTTCCACTTGTAGCAGGAGAGAGAGAATTAGACAAGTAAAAGAGAACTACAGTAAAAGCTCTTATCTGGCATACCCTGGGAATGGGGGATGCCGGTTAATAAGATATTCTGGTTAATCAAATGTGCACAATGTGGTGCACTCCCCCGCGTCAGTGTGCTGGGGGACAGGGAGGGGGGCCCTGTGCAGGCTACTTTGCCCTGGGCTGTGGGCCGAAGAAGTGGCAAGAACTCTGCTTGCAGCGGCGGCGAAACCCGGAAGTGGTACTTCTGGTTTCACCTTTGCTGCGTCCCTCAAATGCCGGTTAATAGAGTTTTTCAGCTAATAAAGTGCCGGTTAACGCAGCTTTTGCTATGTATAGTTTAAAAAAAAAAGTGGATATAAACTTGAATGGTTATCCTAATGAAGTCAAGTAAAACATTAAAAACTGCCTAAAACAATCGCATTATCTGCTGAAAATTACAATGAAACTGCATATGGAAAAGATAAATCTTTACCTCCCAAGCTCAAAGTATTCAAAATAATCAAATGGATAAAGATTTATCTTGCTACTCATTCCACTCTTACCGCTCTAAATGTGAAACAACTTTCATGGTGACCTCTCGTAGTAAGTGGACTTTTTTGTAAAATAGTATTATTTTTTTTAACTGAATGACTGAAATAAATCTCTGCGCTCATGATTAACTTATTCAACAATTATTGTCTTAATCTATAAATAATTTAAGAAAAGAAATCAAAGTATACAAAGAAATAATCCAAGATTTTTATTTACTTGTCTGTGTTTTATGTCACCTCAGCATATGCCCACTCCCTCGATTTTGGCCAGAAGCACCAGGCTTTTGCAGAGCCAAAAAACAGTACCGTTAATCTCTTCAATGACTGGGGCAAATCTCAGTCCCTCATTTGGATGTATAGGTCATCTCTTTTTATGCATTTTTCAAAAATACTTTAAATGTATAGACCTAAGGCACGTTTACATGAGATGCTGACTACGCAAGTAGCACGTCACAGCATGGACAGTTCTAATACGCTACTGCACAGTATTATTAGGCTACTGTGCAGTAGCATCACCTAAAAGACATTTGCCAGTGCTACTACTCAGTAACTCCAGTTACTGCACATTTATTTAGTGCTTGCTAATACAAGTACTACATAAATTGCGCAGTAATGACTGCACAGTAGCATCTCACATAGAGCCCTATAGTCTAAAATTACCTTTCTACCCCAACATCCTTCCATGTAATTTGTTACTGCTGACACCACCTTGATCCTTCCAAATGCTCAGACTTAAAATCTCTGACAATATAACCCCCTTTTTTCTTTCTTTCTGCCTTCCAATCCTAGTCCTTGCCTCCTCAATACTCACTCAAATTCATTTCCCCACCTCCACCCACTTCCAGCAAGTTTCAGTTTAAATACTAATTTTTCAATACATTAACTGATACAACCCTCTCGCCAGTTGACCCAAAAAGGCATTAAATACAATTATTTCTCTATCTTGCTACTATGAACATGTTTCTTCCTGAATCTGAACTGACTTCACTTTTTCTTCCATATATTTCAGTCTTCTACTTTCAAAATTGTCAATAACTCCCTTTCAAACCCCATTCATCTTTTCTCTCTACATGTACACTCATCCTTCTTAGCATACTCAAATATCTCTTACAGCACATATTTGTCTCCTTTGCCTTCTGAAGACTTTGCACTTTCTTTCATATCTCCCCTTGTGTCTTAAAACAGCATGAGAAATTGAGAAGTGAGACACCACTATATCTCTTAAACTCAGCAAGCTTCATAGAATCATAGAAGTAGGGTCGGAAGGGACCTTGTAGATCTTCAAGTCCGACCCCCCTGCCTGGGCGGGGTAGTCATCAAGCCTCTTCTTAAAGATCCCCAGGGTAGGAACCAGCACCACTTCTCTAGGAAGTTGGTTCCAGCTCCTAGCCGCCCTAACTGTGAAGTAGTTCTTGCGGATGTCTGATCTAAATCTAC
>NW_017728943.1:91168840-91208651 GCF_001723895.1 Crocodylus porosus | reverse complement strand
ACGACAAGGTCCGGTTAGCCCTGCCAACCGTGACCTCGCATTGTCGGCCCATGTTCATCTTGGAGTCAATAATGACTCCAAGATCCCTTTCTGTTAGTTAGCTTGTTAGTACTGCCAAACAGTACTTTGTAAAAAAAAGGACTCCATTCTGTTCTTTCCAAGGCTTTAATACTACAGCAGGAAGAAAGGAACTTAAACCTCAAATCTGGAATAACTAACCCCTATTGGTTACTCCAATACAGTGGCATGTTAGGCACACTGACAGTAACAGAGGATAAGACTGGATCACATCAGTAGTGCCAGCCAACATGCATTGGAGCACCTCTAAAGCTATTCCAAACTACATCGGGGATGGAAGAGTAATACAAATAGCTCTGAGTGAGAAGTCAAAACAACCCTCTTCTGCAGCATCTCCTTCAGTTAAGTTCAGCATACACTGATCACAGGTGTAGACTTAGTCTGCATATGTAAAATATACGGAATGTTAATGTTTTGTTGCACATATTATTAAAAATATAAAAAATATTCTACTCCTCTGGTAGTATTACAATGCAGAGAGGCCAACAAGGGAACAGAGATCTGCAGGAGATGGGAACAGAGAAAAAAGAATAAAGAAGTAGGTTTACAACCAAAAGTAAAGTAGGGGGAAAAATGCAGCAATTCATTTGTTTAGACTTCTTGCATAAATGAAAACATTATTTTCACAGCAGATATTTAAAAATATATTTTATCCACACTAGATGTCAACATCAATATTCCACGATAGCTAGAATATCATCCCAACAAAAAGACTTAGCTATGAAAAAAGTGGCCAGGTTGATTAGGTGCTGAGCCACTTACTGCTAAAAAACTAATTACACTTCAAAATCTTGTGCTCAAGATTATAATAAGCTTGTATCAACTTATTTGCAGGACTGTAAGTTTTGCTAACAAAATTAAAAGTAGATGTGGTATCCTTTTGTTGGTATTGAGACTGATTCTACCTCAATCCTATTCTATTTATTCAAGTTATTACAGTTCATCCATTATTATGGTATCTTAAAGCCTGCTAGGAACAGCCAGAGGCAGGATCAACACTTATCATGTACTTATACTGGGAATCATACATTTAGATTTCACAGACTTTAGGGCTAGAAGGGACCTCGAAGATCATCAAGTCCAGCCCCCTGCCCAGGGGCAGGAAGTCAGCTAGGGTCAAAGAACCCCAGCAAGATAAGTATCCAAGCGTTTCTTGAATAAGTCCAGAGTAGGTGCCTGTACCACATCTGGAGAGAGTCTGTTTTAGGTCTTGGGGGCTAAGACAGTAAATCATTTTTTTTTTTATGTCTAGCCAAAAACAGTCTTGTAGCAGTTTATGACCGTTGGTCCTTGTTTTTCCTTGGGGCACTTTGGTGAACAGACGTTCTCCCAGATCCTGAAGAACACCCCTTGTGTACTTACAGGTTGCCACCAGGTCCCCCCTGAGCCTGTGCTTTTCCAGACTGTCATAAACAGCCCTAGAGCACAAGTCTTCCTCTAAGCCTAATCTGGCTAAACCGCTCTACATCCCAGATATAAACCTTTATTGTCTTTTTAGGAGCAGGGCATCAATTAATAAACTACAACTCTAAAGATAGCCATCTATATTCTTGTCCTACTGCCCCTTCTTCCCTCAACCCCGCCAAATGTATTTACCTTTTTGGGGCTCTCAGTTACAAGCTTCCTACATACTTTGGTGGCTTTATATCACAAGTCAGATGTATAGACAATTTTTTAATTTCAAGATCTTATATTTAGTTAATCAGTTTCATTATTTCAGCTGGGAGGAATGCAGTCTGGGGCCCCCATACCAACAAATGTAATACTGCAATGGCGCTCACACTACATTTCCGTACATGCATATGACTGCAAGCAGAAATGTAGCTTAATACCTTCATAATTTAACTTTTCTAGTTCTAATGGAAGAATTTTTCTTAAACTATAAGAGTTAAAATAAAGCAAAGTGTTTATATGTCAGAACTAATGCTTTGAAGGTAAAACCTCATATGCTAACTGTTTAACACTTAATGGTCAATTACTAGTGCTTTCTCTTATTGGAAGAAAAAAGAAGACCATCAAAAATTAAATTCTACCTCTGTGTCAAGAAATCCAGTTGTACTCAGTGGTCTTTTTTCTTCCAGTACTACTGTAGCAGAATTTATAGCCCAATCTTTTACTAAATCTTTCTGGTTCTCGTTGACAACAGGCCTATTATAATCCTGGCTGTCATCCACTCCAAATACCTGGAAATGAAACACATTGTTACTCGGATTAACCCAATGTCTTCCTGACACAGCATTCAGTTTTGATGGATGGGGGCGCCAATGATGGCAAATTAAGTTATCTGATATCTAAGTTAATTCCACAAATCAGCAGCAGATCAAAAACATTTCCAGAAGTTTATTTTTGGGTACTTATTTTTATAAATGTACTTTTAGGCCTCAGACATTATGTAATATCAAGAAATATACATGCTTGTATTTGCTAAACAGTATATTTAAGTATATTCTAATTAAAGTAGTACTTAATGTTTTTGTTATATTTATTTTTTGAAGAGTTACTGCTTGGTTTGTAACAAGTGCTCTCAAAGTCAGTAAGGGAGACATCTTTTAGAACACTTCCCCAGTGATGTTTATATCAACCACCATTCCTCACACTGATGCAGCAACTACAGCAAATGTTTACATATGAAAATGTTAAATAAGTTTTAACAAAATGTTAATGTAATGTAATTTAGTTGACAGAAACAAAGATTATCAACTTAAAGTTACTACTCAATTTTCCATGTAGTTTATAGAGGGCTCTAAATTACTTCTAAAAAAAAAAAAAAGGGCTTTTTTGGGTTTTGGGAATTTATTCTTTTTTTTTTTTAAGGTTGACAAAGACTGATCAGAAAATTCTGTTTAGAGAAATTTTACATTTACCAGTATTATTTTTGTTATTACTATGGGTACTGTGAATCATTAAAACTTGCTGCTGAAATTAACTTATGTCAGAAGATTGCTTTATCATGGAAGGAATGCAAGCAAAACAGGGAATCATCTAAACAGCTTTCAGTCTTATTAAAAAAGAAAATCAATAATGACAACAACAAAAAAGAAAATATGCACAACATAAAAGAAGATATTTTTCTAAATGCAGTATTTTCCAAAGATTCGTGACTCTGGGTCTTTGACAACCCTCTGTCCAGTACTAATAAAGGAAGGAAGACATGTTAATTACCAAAATTATGAAGGAGAACAAATTGCTTACTAAAATTTTGAACAAATGTAAAAAAGCCCAAAGCTATCTAATTCCAAATATCAAAGTTATCTAATTCACCACTAGAGGCCCATAGTCCATAACACTTTCTCACTGAGGCCTGTAATATTTAAAAGGACATTTTTCTTCCTTAAAAAAAATGTAATCCCCATTTAAGGTCTAATATGGAAAGTTACCATCTATATAGAAATTGACTGATTTATGTAGATACAAACTAATAATTGTGCATTTGCCAATACTTGAGAACAAAGAACTGTTTTGCACTGATACTATCATTTACATGTAAACCACACCGAAAATTTCAAGTTACAGTATTACACTTTATCTAAGCATAATTAATTTCTTGCAAGAGCTTTTTAAAATTGCAGTGCATCTCTCATGTCTCCATAATCAAGATGACATCTAGTTCCCTTTCTCTTGCTATCTTTGACAAGTATGATAGGTGGCAAGGAAGCACATAAACCAACTATCATCCAGCCCCTCCTCCCACCTTTAGTTTACTCTTATGTAGGTGGCTCTTCATTCTCTCGCTTTATTCACATGGACACCTCAGGTCTTCTAACATTTACATTTAAATCAGAACTGCAGGAGCATTTTATGCAAACAAATTACTATTAACAGAATATTTACTGACTATGAGAATAAATATCTTTACTGATGTTGCAAAGTTCTTTAACCCCTCCACACCACACCCCCTGTTCCCAGCAGCATTAGAAGCTGAAATCCAGTTCTGCTTCATTCTACAAGGGCTGAAGGTAAGATGCAAAGAATATCTTCCTCTCTTTTCATATAATGAAAAGATGTATAATAAACCCATAGCCTAATGTCTCCACTAATATCCCTTCAACACAAATAGTGAAGGCTGGACACAGCTCTAATGTCTCATATATTTGGGGGCTACTACTCTAGTAGTGTGGAGGATCATATGCTAGACTTTTTCAGTAAACACAGAATGCTGTGCAGCACATTTGCCCTGTGCTACACTACACAAGCATCAAGTAACTTCTCTCCTTTAAGTGGTATTTTCTGCTGCCATCTTACAAGAATGGACCTTACAGGAGGAAGGATACAATCTAGCTCAAGACTGATTTACAGGATTAAATAAGAGGCAAAACACATTTACAATACAGATGCCCCTGGTATTGAAAAATTATTGTTTTTATATTCTTGTTCCTCCTTCAATTCACTGAAGGGTTACCAAACTTATGAGTGGCTGTGGGACATACCATGTGCTGCTCTGCCCTTCCCCTTCCACATGGACAGCCTGTCCCAACCCCAAGTCGCCACAGGCTGTGTTGCCTCACCCCAAAGGAGTGGGGCAGGATGCCAAAGCTAAAGGAGGAAGGTAGAGCCTAAAGACCCTGGCACCAGCAGGAGCAGAGGGAGGAATGGTGGCCTTGCAGGATCCTACAGGCCAAGCGTTAACCTCTCATGGGCCACATGCAGTCAGACAGCACTGATTTATTGGCAAAGAAGATGACAGGTGGACATAGAAAGGTCCGTTTTCATTTCACACTTGCTCTTTTTCTTGCAACCTTGAATAGAATTGGCTTTTAATCAATTTATTAGCCAGCATTTTGGCTAGAAGTCTCCTCTGGAAGGACATGATGCTATTGTACTACTAATTGTGACATGTTTCCAAAGATTAAAAGAAAAATATTAAACAGCAGTTAAGTATGGAAGGCCAGGTTTTTGGTGAGAGCTTTCTCTTTTTAACAAATCACAGCAATGATTGCGTTTACACAGAGAAAACAAGTTTCTTAATCATCTTAATATTGGATATCACCCTCTTTTTATTTTAACAGTTCATTGCTTAGTCAATTCAAAATTGAATTGCAACCCCCACCCGGCAAAAGAGAGGCCCTGTCTGGGAAGGTCATTTCTATGCCAAATTTCAGTTTTCCACACCCAGCTGTTTGGCTGAAAGATCAGTTTAAAAAAATTACATGCCTTTTTCTCTAATGGAAACAAAGCTTTTCTTCACCCTCCTTGCACTTACATGAATGAGCAATTTTTGCTCAAATTTATAAAAAAACCTATACTTTTTAGCAAGAATCAAGTCTGGGATACCTGAGGCAGTAGTGAATGTTTCAGAAGAAAATTATTCACTGAAAAAAGATTTATAAGGGGAATAATTATGTAACTTATTACAACAGTTAATCACAGCTCCCTTTGGATTGTAAGTCTTACACATTTCTTCATCTCCTTGCTCAAACTTAATGGTCCACAGTCTCCCTCTTTTAGTCAACCCCCTCTCCTCCGAATGATTGTGAGGTACATTAACAAACGAAAAGTTGAGATAGCTAATTTTGTAAAATTTTGAGGGCAAACTTAATTTTTTTCTGGTGTCTTCCTTCCAAACCTATTCTGGACCTGGAGCCCAAATGTATCTGTTTGAGTCTGCAAACATTAAATAATATTTAAAAATTCTGCAGACAACAATGGTCCTTTGTAATGAGTTAGGTTGTGCATACATTTTGGTGAATTGTATCACATATGTAATACTTTATAGCATGGGCAGGCAAAATGCAGCCCATGGGTTGGATACAGCCTGCCAAACTATTCTATCTGGCACGCAAGACCCCTAAAAAATTTAGAAAATATTTATCTGCTCCTGGCTGCCTGTCAAAGTTGACAGGGGCAGTAGGACCCAGGGGGAGCCAGCAGCAGGAAGGAGGAGTCCAGCCCCACCCACTCCTAGCCATTTCATATACCCGGGCAGAGAGAGAGAGCGAGTGTGTATGCATGCATGCATGCACAAAGGCAGTGTGCAGGGCCATCCCTTTGGGGATGTGAATCAAGATGACCACAGGCCCCACACTTTGGGGACCCTGCAGAACTAGGTGGAATGGCTGCAGCAACTCTGTGCTGCCACCGGCTTCATGCACCTCACCCGCCACCAAATCTGCCACCTCTGGCCACTCGGCACCTCCCATGCCCACATCTGTTGCTGGCTTTCTTGCATGCAGGGGTGGGGCCCCACACAGGCTGATTTGCCCCAGGCCCCACATCCTGCCTGGTTTGCCTCTGGCAGTGTGTGTGTGCACATGCATGTGTAGGCAGGGGCGGTGTGCATGTCCAGGGAGGGGCAGAGAGAGAGAGTGTGTGTGTGTGTGCGTGCAGGAGGGGCAGTGTGTGTGTGTTTGTAGGGCGAGGCCCACACACACACCCCACCATGCACATGCACCTACAACTCTTTCACATTGCCATACACACAGACCCCCACACCCTCTCACACATGCCAGCCACCCTCCCCCACAAACCTCATACCCACCCACATCCTACATATCCAACTCCCCCACACCCCAAAATATACAAGTGTAGGACTTCATTTAAGCTATTGTGCAAAAATATATTTTTTAATTAAATGAATGAATGTTGTAAATGTTCACTTTTTAGAACACAATTTGGTATTTTTCTGGTTCCGAGATGGTAAAACCCCTTGCTGAAAGGAGTACTTCTGGAGCCAAGGGGAGGAACTTCTGGTAGAGAAGGTCAGGGGTTAGGGGGCGGGACTTCTGGTCCCAAGATGGTGATCAGGGGCTGGGGCACCTGTCAAGGGGCATGGCAACCCATTCAGTTCTCAACAGCTTGCCAAAACTCGGTAAGCAGCCCTCCGCCCAAAATAATTACCTGCCCCTGCTTTACAGACGTTAAGCCTATAGCGGCATCACTTCCATTTTATAAGTGGGTTCACTAACATAGGTTATGTGTTCAGTTATACAACTTCATCAAGACTATATAGAAGGATCTAGAGGTGCAAAAACATTGAAATGAAGCAGCCCCTTTCTTTTGAATACAATTCCTCTACTAGAGCAATAAGGCTCAAGCTATCCAGCCCACGGGTGGGATTAGTAGTATGAGGTCAGTCCATGGGTTGGATCCTGTGTGCAGGGTTAGCCCACAGGTGCAGTCTGGTGAGTCAGCATAACCCGACCACTGGATCTAGCTGCAGCCTGACCAGTGCAGAAGGCTCTGTCATTTGGACCACAGAACTCTCCCTGGATCCAGAAATTTGGTGGTGTTAATTGCCATGGCTCTAGATGCAATTAACAGCTACTGCTCCCCCAAAAACAAATTCCTGGACCCATGGGGAGCCCCACGGGCCACATGACATAGCTCTACAGGCTGAATCTAGCCTGTGGGACAGAAGTTGAACACCACTGCACTGGACTATATATACTCTGATCATATTGTCAAACTGTTCCCTCCAGTGGCCATAAGGCACACTCCCCATTCAGCAGAAGTAGCACCACAACTATAAGTGAGCTTTTGATACACTTGGTGTCTTCAGCAGCATCCTAAGAACACTCCTCTTCTACTTTTTCAGGTGGAAGTCATATGATCTAAGATCATCCCAAAAACACTGGCCTTGGTTTGCACAGTTCTGAAATGGCTAAAATGGGAAGGAAAAAGCTAAGAATTTCACTTTAAAAACAAACAAGCTTCAAGCTCTCTCTCACATTTTTAGATTTGCTAATGGAGCCTACTGCTATGGCTTCAGAAGGGCCCAAAGGCCATCTCTATGCTCACTGCAGTCCCTGCTTTATGAGAACTCCATGGATCATTTAGGAATGTAAAAACTCTGAAACAGACCGGAACAGTGGGGGAACAAAATATTCTTTCTTTATGGAAGCCAATGCCTTTGTATTATTTGATGCTTAAATTCTGAGCCTCTCTGCCTTGAGACCTATCATTAGTGAGAAAGCACTGGTGGATAGAGTGAACAAATGGGAATTAAAGGTTTGTATAACTGAGTTCAAGAGATTGGAGTGGCAACAGTAAATAAGAAGTAGGCAGCAATTCTGTAAAGCATATTAAAGGCATGAATTAAGGCAAAGGAAAATGGGGAGAGTGGCATGAGTTTAAAAAGAGTATGTGAAGATGTTAAAAGATGGAAAAGTAAAGTATCTTAGTAGTTCTGTTTTATGTGGAGTTGGGAGAAGGTGGATTAAATTGTCTAGAATCACCAAGAGTTTACAGTAATTTATATATGAGATTTATGCTGTCCTTTAATCGGCCCTTTATCTGTATGAACAGAAAAGATAATAATAGGTTATGTTTTAGAAATATATAAGACAGTTTGGATATGTCTTGGATATGCAGGAAAAGGAAAGGAAAGATACCAACTTTAGAGGCCTCAGTGACCGTGAGAAAAGACTGAAACATGGTGGGTGTAGGGTGTAAGAGTTTTCAGATTAAAATCCAGGAGCCAGGTTCAGGTCCAAACTAAGTTCCTGATATTTCCACTAATGATGGTAGCCCACATGTTCATAAGAGAATATAGGATAAAGCATTAATAGAGATGAAAATCACTACCACAAAAGAAAATTATGATAACAAATATGTTCTGCCTTTTAGAAAAGCACAAAATACTATGGTAAAAATCCTATTTCCCTATTTAGATATTGTGGCCCATATTTTATTTAAGCTGCTTCTGGAACTCAGATTTCAATGGATCTTTTCAATGGTTACCCTAAGTATTTTAAAATAATGTGGTCTTTCTAATTAAGCTTGGAGAACAGGTCACCTACACATTATCAAATTGTCTCACTAAGTATTCTTAGATTTTCAAACTCCATAAATCAGTATGATTACATATTCAGAATGTAAAACCAGACAACACAAAATTCTCTAGCATAAAAAAGTTAAAACTATGAATTTAGCATATACAAGAGGAAACAATTAAAAAACACTTCAAGCAAGCAAAACAAAAGATAATATAGCCTACCAAGTCTATTATTCTTTCATTTTCCAAAAAAACCCAACTACATGTCCATAGGTGTATATAAATTATGTGCTTAGAATCAGAGAAAACGGCTAGAAAGGACCTCAGGATGTCATTTCGTCAAAGCCGATGCTCAAGGCAAGTCATCCCATGCTTGTCACAATGAAATCTTCAGTCATTTTCAGGCTTCAAAATTGAAAACAAATTTACTACTTGTTGAAAGTCTGCCAGATGTGTGAAAAATTCAGATTTGACATTCATTCCTTGAACTTGCTGCTCAATCTGAGTGAATGCTTCAAGTATAATACAAACAAAATGCTAATAAAAATAATAAAATAAAGCAAGTTACATTCACCCTCAGATGATTTACCAGGTTTTAGTATCCTTGCTTAACTTTCAACATACCATTCATAAATCATATGTAGTTCTACAACCAAGACATGTGAGGTTAAAGCATATTTCTTCTGGCATGGATCACTGAAGCAGTGATAAAAAGTAATTAAGCCCCAGGATCTTGGGGCTGAAAAGCACGGGGACCTGAAAACCATTTTTCTAAAGATAAAAATGTTTGGCTTAGTCCTTGTTTTATTTTCCAGTTCTTTAATTTTTTTAAGGCAATCTCTCATCTACAAAGATGCAGAAAGATTCCAAAAGGTGTTCTGCCCTCTGGGCACCACCGTATACCTCTTAAAATCTTACTTTATTGTATTCGTCCATATTTTTAATAAGCAAAGAAGATACTTTTTCAGTTAATCACCACTGTTACAAGGTTTGATAAAAATTTTGCAATAGGAGAAGTATAGGTGTTCAGAAATTTTGTAGTATTTTATTTCATTGCAAAGATCATAAATATTGTATCTGCCAATTTTGTGTGCATACGCACATGGGCTACAGTCAGACATTTAAAACGCCTGTGCCTGAATCTATTCAATCTTTGCAGGTTAGTCTAAGCTGGCTAGGCTGAACTGGATTGTAACTGCACAGACATGCCAGATACGGAGGCACATGCCTGCAGAGGCTCAGGCTAGAAGTCGGGGGGTGCTAGAGCAGCCCTCCCATCCCTTCCACAGCACTGAGCTGAGGTGGGGGAGGCATGGCCAGACCGCAGCAGGATGCTCTGATTAGCCCAGCAGGGAATTAATAACAGTGTTTATCACCCCCTAACTCAGTTTTTATCACCACATGAAGAAAACAGAGGGACATTATCTACCTATTGATTCAGTATGGACCATAGCCAGTATGTGGTCTGTTAGCTAATACACAGACACCTCTCCACAAGGCAGAGGAGGGGGGAATTCCTGCTTAGCAGGTAGTGGTGAGGAGGAGAGGGGGAACAGCCCAGTCTGTACTGGAGCTGCAGCTAGGAAGCAGAGGGGAGGGGCCAGCCCTGCTGTGGAATAGAGAGCCCTGCCCAGTCCAGAGAGCATGCCAGGATGCTGGGTGTGTCTGGTTTATTTTAAACCAGTAAGGAGTGTGGGACAGACATTGTATAAACTGGTTTGACCCAAATCAGTTAAGTCTGATACTACATTCAACCAGGTTTATCTCAAACCGGTTTCAGCCATTTTCAAACTGGTTTCTGTGCACTGAACATCTGTTTTGTTACAGGTTTCAATCAGTTTCTGATCACTTAAACTGGTTTATGCATAATATCTGTTCTTAGTCATGCAGACAAAGAGGGCCTAGTTACTAGGGCTATGTGAAGCTTCGGTCGCCGATTTGATTCGGTGGAGATTCGACCTGATCCAGTGGCTAAATTTCTGAATCCAAATCGAATCAGGAGACCCTTTAATCACTCCGAATTAAACTGGAACCTTCCGAATTGATTTGGAGAGATTCAGAAAGATTCTATGATTTAGACACAGACACAGCTTTAAATGTTTTTTCTACGTATCTCCCGGTACCAGGCGGCTCATGAATGCTGAAATGGTGGGGTGGATGGACCATCCCATGGGAGCACAGAGGGCTCCCCAGTGTGCTTGGCAGCAGACCTAGAAGTGGACCAGAAACACTTCTGGTCCACTTCTGTGTCCACCAGGGAGCGTGCAGGGGGCCCTGCCCTGGCTCGACAACTGGTGCCTCCTGGGTCAAGGGGATGTCTGGAGTTCCCGCCATCACTAATCGCCAGGCTGGGGGGTCCCCCACAAGTTCAGCGGCAGACCTGAAAGTGTACCAGAAGTACTTCTGGTCCACTTTTGGGTTTCCAACTGAGCACGTAGAGAGCCCACCTGTGTTCCTGTGGGATGCTCCATCCACCCCACCATCACAAGCTGCACCTGGTACCTTGAGGTATGTAGAAAAAACATTTAAAGCTATGTCTATGTCCAAATCACTGATTCTCCGAAGACATTGATGTTATATACCTGGACTTTAAAAAAGCCTTTGATCTGGTGTCCCATGATCTCCTCATGGAAAAACTGGCCAACTGCAGCCTCGGCTACATCAGTCTGATGGCTGGGGAATTGGCTCCGAGATTGGACCCAAAGAGTGGTAGCTGATGGAAGTGAATAATCATGGTGCTCCGTGACCAGTAGTGTCCCCCAGGGTTCCATCACTGGACCTTTTCTCTTTAATGTTTTTATTAATGATGTGGACACTGGTGTCAGAAGTGGACTGGCCAAGTTTGCTGATGATACCAACCTTTGGGGTAGTGCTTCCACACCCGAAAATAAGCTGGTGATCCAGGCTGACCTGGATAGGCTTAGTAAGTGGGTGGATATCAACTTGTTGCCATTCAATACGAAAAAATGCAAGGTACTCCACCTCACCTTGGGGGCAAAAACCCGCAACAGGCTTGGCAGTGCTATGCTTGCTAGCACTATGGCTGAAAAGGACTGGTTCACTGCTCTCACTGGGCAAGGCCAACACTGCAGCCCAAGAGCACCTGGTGGCTGTGTTGCCTCCTGCTGCTGCCCAGCCTATCTCACTGCTTCAGCTCTGATGGACCCAATCCTTTTTTCTCTGGAGCTTGCCCCCCACTCCATGTCACTGCTGGTAGGAACAATGAGCTGTTCCAGGAGGCAGCAGGAGGCACCACAGCCTCCAGGTAACCTGAGGTTGCATTCTACCCAATGTCCCAGAAGGGTGAGGCACCATGCTCGGCTCTGCAGCACTCCAGTGTCCCTTCTCACCCACTGAATCCTAGGATGCTGGAGGACTCCAACTTGGGTAGACAAGATGTGGGAAGTGGCCACCTTAACGGAACGGGAAAAAATTAGGCGGATTAGAGATAATCCTGCCCTGGAGTGGTATAACTTTAAAACGAATAATGACCGCTTTAAGCAATGTAAAACGTGACTGATTTAGGGATTAAGGGCTCCAGAAACCACCTAAAATTACCGTGCAATGAGGCTGAGAAATATTTAAAGGGTTGGGTTTTTTTTGTTAGAAACACGGCAAAATTCCGTATTTGGCTGACAATTTTATTCAGAACCTTTCAGTTACTACTTAAATACAGAGAACTTTGTGCCTGACATTTACTTTTATAAAATGGATTATTACAAATACCACAGCAGTTTAGTAAAATATATGTTAATTATTACTTGAAAAGGCAGTCCTGCTTTTCTAATATTTAACTGGTTATTAATAGTTATATTTCAGAGTAAATTAGTTCTGAACAACCCCTCATTACATATTAGTTATTTTATGTTCAATGTGTTTTAGTATACCTACAAAAACACTTGTAAACCAACTACTTTTGGGATTACAGTAAAGGGCACTGCTGAACAAGTTTTAGGACAAATACAGACTAAAGATTTAAAACTGGACTCTGAAAAATCAAGTTTACTTTGGGGGGGCAGGGAGAGAGGGAGAGAGAGAGAGAGAGTTGTGAGCTCCTATACTACTGGTCTCTCTGACTTCCACATATATACATTCATTTCACAAATAAAGGATCTGAAATTCACCTGAAATTCTGAAATTCACTCAGCAGAAGGTCTCAGAACTAACAAGAAAAAATACCCAGCAGCTCTCAATAAAGAACCTTATGTTAGTAATAACAGCAACTATAAATGAATACAGAACACTGGATACAAGTCTGCATAAGATGGTTCCTTTGTTCCTATGAGCTTACTGATTGTTTGCTCGTCTCTCCCAGCCCTCCCCCTACCCCTCCTTTTCTCCCCACCCCCGGTACACTTGTCTTTTGTCTTCTAATTTTTCTGTCCTTCTTATACTCTGCTTTTTATAAGTCCTTTCACAGTATTAGATGAAGTGAGCTTCAGCTCAGGAAAGCTTGTGATATGTACACACACACACACACACACACACCCCTCTTCCATTTTACAGTCATATTGGAAAATAAGCCCATTGATTGAAGGGTTCTTAGGATTGTTTCAATGTGAATTAAAAGTTTTTAGAAGCATCTGTGTAAAGAAAAGGTATAGAAAGAAAAGGAGAATAGCCATTACTTTATTCCAAATACTTTTAGAGAGATAAGGTAATCTTGACACAAAAGTATTACCTGATAGAAACTGAAGTCCTTTCAGATGCGTTTTCTACATTCACTATTTTCACTGTGACTATACACATGACAAGCTTTTGACTGGATATTTTTTGTCTTTACGTGCACTATAGTTTTGCCCTTAAGTTCCCACATAAAGGGAAAGAAGGGCAATGTACACACTACTTAGTTTCTTTTGAACTACAATTTTATAATACATCCAACTCTGAAGAAAAAACAGAACAAGGGTTCTGGGGTTACTGGGGTTCTTTCTTCTTCAGTGATTGTCCATATGCATATTTGCATTGTGAGCAACTCCAAAGTGATGCTAACGCCCACTTTCAGGGAAAGTCTTAGAGACCCCACGTAAGTAGCAACTGAAGGACCATTAAAATGCATCATCAGCCCTGGAAACTTTCACAATTGCACAGTGCTTGATAAAGGAATGGATTGAGGTTTAGATGGCTGCCCTGCAATTGCCACTTACAGAAACAATATGTAGGAAAGCTATGGAAGTGGCCTGAGCTCTAATGGTCTGGGACTTTTCAGAGAGCAGCTCTACCTCACTGGTCTCAAAGTTTATTTTTACATAAGCCAATACCCAGTCAGATGGTGTCTGGGCTAACACAGGTATACCCCTGGTTTGTTTTTGTTTGAGCTAGGGAATCAGATAAACTATGTGTTTTTTCAGAAAAACTTCATCCTATATAGATATGCCAAGGCTCTCTTGACATGCAGTGAGTGCAATGAGGTCTTGGGTTGGAAAGAGTGAGGCTCTGGGATGAACACCAGCATGTTCATTTGTTAATACAAGTGAAAACAGTAACCACTTCAGATAAAATTTTAGGTAGGTGGGTTTTCAAAAGTTACCTTTTCTGGACAGAAGGTAATATACTGAAAGAAAAAAAAATCGACTATGGATTTCCAACCTTTCTTGCTATGCTAATTGTCAATAGGAATGCTGTTTCACAGGAAGTGGAACGAATAGCTTCAACTCGGCTTCCTACCTTTTGTATTCAAATCATCCACACCATTTTATACACTGCTCTATGCTGTCCTGTCACAGCATCTGATGGAGTAAGATTAAGACCTAGCAGTCCAGGTAATTTGAGCCCATCCAGTGTGGAAAGATGCCAAGTAGCTACAGAAGGTAAGTTCTGACAGACAAGGGCGACACGTAGAGGGGGCACAGGGGTGTATACGCACCCCGGAGAGCACCGGTGTACCCCGTCAGGCCATACTCCCTGTTTAGCCAGTGGGCAGGCGGAAGCACCAGTGCCCTGCTTGAGAGTGCCTGCCAGGGAGCGGGACCACCAGCAAAAGCAGCTGCATGGCTTCTAGAAGTGGTCATGGGAGTTCTGGAAGCGGCATGGTCACTTTTATGATGAAATTTGCTGTGGGGAACCAGCCCCTCCAGAGGACCCTGCCCCTCAGTTGCTGGCTGGTGTCAGGGGAGCCATGTGCCCCCCCCCCGACTCAAGAGGCACCAGACAACCATGCTGACAGAGGCTGTCTATCCCTCAACTCTATCAAATGCTCTGCCATTGCCAGAAGCAGGCTACAGTGTCCTCTCTGCAGCTGAGAAATGCTGTGAAACCGAAGGTGTTTCTTGAACAGTTCAGAACAATGGTAAGCATCAGAGATCAAATATATGATGAAGGTGGATAGTGCCTGAGAAGCTCAATATGTAACATACGTGATGCTTCCATTTTCACTCAGAAGCTGACAAAAGCATTCAGGGTAGCCAGAGTCTATTAAAGTTTGGAACAAAGTACTGATTTTTGTACCCTTTAACAGAAGTTTCTTCACAGTGGCCTAATCTTCCTTTAGGAAACATGCCACCAAGAAAGGTGGCTCATGATGACTGCTATTGCCATGGACAAAAATGCAGCCTCAGCAATACCAGAAGCCACTGACAGAAGAAATGTTTCAGCCAAGAGCTATCCTTTACTAAGCTAGCATGGCTTCTCTGCAGTCCACAGGGAAAGATAGGTAGAACAGGTCAACAGGGATAAACAAGGCAATTAACCCTTTGAGGGTCAAAGGAGTTATAAATCCTCGTCCAAATAATGGGATAAGAACTCACACTTTGGTTTAGGCTATATTTAACACAATCCCAGACAGTTGTTTGGATTTTTTAATTTTTTTTTTTTAACCAATTGTCTTATTCAACCCCCTTTCATTTCTCTCAGCAGTGCTCTGCTCCCGTCCTTTTTATTTGAAATCTCTTCCATTTGGAACTTTTTTTTTTCCCTGCAAACCCATTCTTAAAGTAGGCTTCCCATCTATGAAAGTTTAGCTTCCGTCTGGAAGGGTGGGTAGATTGGTAAAAGGCTGTTTCCTGAGCAGGTGCTCAGACTATTTAGCATGGGGTGTGCCCATCTGAAGATGAGATGGTACTATCACACATTGGGGAGATCTTAAAAACGGCAAGCAGAAAGAAGCCATAGCTAATGTTTTCCTTGGCAAATAAGGAAAAATGAAATTAATTCCTAGTCCTTTAAATAAAAATGTAAAGGACAGGAGGGCCATTAGAATTAAACATTACCAAGATGGAAGCATCTTATGGTACAATAAAAAAAAAAAAAAAAGTGTGTGAGAGTAAGCGGACAAGGGTTTTAAGCCTTTTGAAACGGGAACTTTTGAAAAGGGCAGCAATTGGTACCTACTAGCTGTTATACGTGAACAAATCAAATGCAGCAAAACCCACCCAATTTTAACACTCCTTCATCCAGAGATAAAGCAGGGCCAGTTTTGTTCTCAGATTGAATTGTTCTCAGATTGTTCACACAATTAGAATGCATCAGATGTTACCCTTCTGAAATGTTCTGTTTTTGAAAGGACTTGAGCATTTGTGTGTCCATGTGACGGGTATGCATGCGTGTAATGCATGAGCGTAAGCAGTGAGGGAAGTGGAGGGTGCAGGATGAAAAGGAACCAATCAAGTCCTCTCTACTTCTTTCCTTCTCTCTCAAAAAAAGTAGGCAAAATGAAATGAAAAATAACAAAAAGCAGAAACCCTAGAAAGGGTCTTCAAAGAAGGTAGGCTGAAAGACAAGCCAAATATACACACTATCTTTAATCAAGGCAGACACCAAGGCAAAATTTTTCCACCAAACGGTCTGACATCCAGAGTAAAAACAGTGCATATGGACAATCAGAAAGGGTAATATTTTATTTAGATTGTGTGAACTCCTGATAGAACCATTTAAAAACAAAAGCACAGAAAGCTGGTAAAGGCACAGGAAAATGGTACAATTTATATAAACTCTCTGCTATTACTTGTTTATTAAGTTACTTTGGAGCACTAAAATAACAATTGTTTCCCAGTGAATTAATTTTAGTTTTAAAAATAAAAACTAACCTAGAACACTAATTTTATGATGTCAATATACAACAAAACCAGAATACAGCGGAATCATTATATTTAAAGAGCCTTTTCTAAGATTTTAATTCCCACCAGCCAGTTCAGTATTACTGCAGTTAATAGGAAGAACGGTTTTGTTGGTGAAAAATGGAAACGAACAAACACGAACACTTTTCCAAAACCTTATAAAAAATTGTTTCCTTTAATTGTTTTATTATATAGATATTTGATATAATATATTATATATATAAAACAATTAAAGGAAACAATTGTAGGGTCAAAATAATTTTAAGATTCTTGGCCAAGTCTGATATTTCTACAGGTAGCTGGGCAACCATGATGAGATTTCAGTTTTCCTGGCTATCTATGATTAAGAATTTTATATAATGTAATCAGCCTCTGGAATGTGAAGAAATAGCACAGGAAGATGCAGACTTAAATGTTCATCAGCTTAAACACAAACTCAAAGGAATCTTTTCAGTCAAACATACTACAACGCAGCTGGCAAACTGGAACTGGTTTAAAGAGAGAAAGAAAAATATATATAACCCGAGAGAGAGTGTGTAAAAGTTAGGATGGCAAAGCTCAATTTGAACCATCTGAGAGAGTCCAGAGGAGAGCCACGCACAGGATCAGAGGTCAGGAAAATAGATCTTACGATGATAGGCTGAGAGCCATGGGACTCTTTAGCCTGGAAAAGCGCAGGCTCAGGGGTGATCTGATGGCCACCTATAAGTTTATCAGGGGTGACCACCAGGATCTGGGGGAACGTTTGTTCACCAGAGCGCCCCAAGGGATGACGAGGTCGAACGGTCACAAACTCCTGCAAGACCGTTTCAGGCTGGACATAAGGAAGAATTTCTTTACTGTCCGAGCCCCCAAGGTCTGGAACAGTCTGCCAGCAGAGCTGGTTCAAACACCTACATTGAACACCTTCAAGAGAAAATTGGATGCTTATCTTGCTGGGATCCTATGACCCCAGCTGATTTCCTGCCATTTGGGCAGGGGGCTGGACTCGATGATCTCTCGAGGTCCCTTCCAGCCCTAATGTCTATGAAATCTATGAAATCTTACTAATTCTGGATTTGCTACCTTAATCTTTACAAAATGATACAGGCCTATAACATCACAGGCTGACCATCCAATCAGGAGAAGGAAAGTCTGTGTTTGAGCCAGCTTCAAAATTAAAGTGATGCAGGGATTTTAAGAGAAGCCTTGGTTAGGCCAGCAGCTGCTTTTTGCTCATCACGGCACCACAAGCATATTTAATATTCTATCCACTCAGAACCAGCAACAGATTCTTTTTCCTTTATTAAAGCCAAATACCTGACAATGTACTTGGTAAACAGCACCAGGAAATCTTAAACTCTGACAGCTAGCATTTTCTTTTAATTGGAACTCAAGGACAGCTGCTAGACATGCATTTGAATTTTTTTCAATATCTGTGACAAACTTGCATTTTCCGAAGTTCAGAAAAGCTTTTTACTTTTAAAAGCTGGATACCAAAAAGCATGCGATTAAAAACTTGTTTCTTTGGCTAGAAAAAAGTATTATATAAACAAGTAAAATGCTCTGTGCTGCAAATTCTCTCATTCACCACAAATAAGGAGAAGGCAGTTTGATGGATTCATTAGGAAAAGTGTTTTGTACACATATGCCTAATGATAGGTATCTGTAGGAGGTAAGAAACAAAATGCCTCTGCTGTTCCATTTACTGATACATTTTCTAGGAACATTTTAACATTAAAAATACAGATTCTGGATCACATCAAGGTCCTGAACTGAATTGTTGTTACACTTTCATTTGGGAGTTAGCTGGAAGGTTAAGAATATTACTGTCCTAGAAATGGTCTTGCTTCCTTGAAATCTCTTGACTAGACAAGATAATGTTTTCCTATTTAAAGTCTTCTCTCAAAAATGTAGACCAATAAAATATTAGGAAATCAGGAAGATGCAACTAAACGCAGCTCTCTTTCCCTTTTACATTAACCAAAGAAACCTGACATTTCTAGAGAAAGACATATCAGGCATATCACTCTACATCTTTACATATCGCTCACTGAAATCCAGGTAGTATCCAACTGTACCCATTAAAATGTGAAGAAGATATATAAGCAAAGGATAGCTAGAATTTTTTAACCATGCCTTCCCTTTAGATGTTAATGTATTTATTTTCCCATTTATTCCACAATAAGCAGATTTAATTTATAATGCTCCATGCATTAAAATTAAATAATGAAGCAACAATAATAAATAATATTTGAGTTACAAACCCGGATTTTGTATGTTAAAATACTGCTTGGCTGATAAACTCTTTCCAGAAGTCCTTTTTGATGTCATTTCAAAATTTAAAAATTCATGAAGTGTGGAAATAAAACTGTATCTTATAAATAGAAAGGAAGTATATAAGTTTTGCAGAAAAAGCAGTTAGATCATCAGAAATTGGAGGGAGTAGCACTATAATAAAAGAACTCCACAAATTCATCAATATACAAATGCTTAGTTATAGAACCTTGTAGCATATAATGAATGAATACAAAAATCTTAGTCATAAATATGTTAGCAGCTGCACAATGTTGAGAGAAACCACAAAAATGATTAAAACTGTGGCAGGTGATATCAGATACCCAGATATTAATAGGTCAAATGCCACAGAAACCTTCAACACCATAACCAAATGTTTGCTTCTGGAGTGCGTGCGTGTGCATGTGTGCGTGTGCATGTATGTGCATGTGCGCGCACACACACAAATAACGAGGTGGTTTGCAGATATAGCTACCTTCCCTCACTAAACAGGAGTGTGGGAGATATTTTGTGGGGCAGAGTAAACAGGAGTCTGGTGGGGGAGGGTAGAAAGGAAAAAAAAAGGGAAAATGCATTAATGGCAGGGACAAGGACTGACCTGTCCTTTTCCTCTGCCTTTCTGTTGATTGGGGCTGGAGGTACAACAGGGCAGTCAACTGGCTCTTGCATGTTTCTTCACTCCACATACTTAAGATCTAGGCGTTTCAAAAGCTTCCTCCTGTTAGCTTCCCCACCTCTAAATCTATTGAGAGAGGTTTCTTTTCAATTATTATATTTTAAATGTAGGACTCATCCATCACCTATTTTCCCCACTGGGCCAAACTGGCACAAGAGCTGCTGAATATTTTCATCTTCCCTGATGCATTTGAGAAGCAAGTGACTAGAAAGCAACCAAATTCAAATTTTCAAGTATTAAAGAAGAGAAAACCATTAGCTGAGTGCAATTTGAGGCTGCTGTCCAAAATGACAGAAAGCATGGGCACACAGTAGGCCTGTGCAAAGCAGCAAGTATTCGATTCAGCTTCAGATTTGGTTGATTCGGAGGGAGAGTGATCCAATTCAGTGATTCGAGTCACTGTCCCGACTTGATTCGAATTTGGAGATTTGGCTGCCGAGTCAGGCCGAATCTCCTCTGAATTGAACAGGTGGCTGCAAGGGGGCCCCACCCCCTGCCTGCTCCCCTAGCCCCACCCAAAGGCTGCCCCGCTTGGCCCTAGCATCTCAGCACTTAAAAAAAGCAAGAAAAAAAAAGCCTGGCTGCAGCAGCAGTAGCAATTGGGGCCTTGGGGAACTTGTGGCACAGCACCCCCACGAAGCGCAGGGCAGGGGGCACTGCATACTGTCCCGGAGCTGGGGCAGCTCCAGCAGTCACCTGGCACCCAGCAGCATTCAGCCTGAGGGGCCTCAGCTCCCAGACACTGTGCAGAGCCCCGGGACACCCTGCCAAGCTATGTTACACCCACATGATGTGACAGCTGCTACACGGGTGCCAGGCAAGGGGGGCAATCCCCATTGCCCCCCACTGTGTGTGGGGGGGAGGGGAGGCTCTGCCACGAGCCCCCAAAGGTTCCAATCACCACTGCTGCAGTTGGTGAGTGCAGGGCTTCAAAAAAAAAAGTGCTGGGATGCTGGGGCTGGCAGGGGCAGCCATGAAGGGGAGGCTTGGGGGAACGGGCAGGGTGGGGGGGCTGGAGGAGCCACTGGGGGATTAGGCCATTTGAGGGTCCCCCTCCTCCAGCCCCGCCACCCCCTATTTACCAGCACAGAGCATGGGTCCAGCTCCCTGCAGTGGCAAGCAGGGACTGCCCAAATCAATTCAGAGGCTTCTGATTCGATTTGGACCCTTTAATGGGCCTCCTGATTCAATTTGGTTTCCAGATTCAGCCCCCACAACTGGGCCAGATCTCCTCCACATCGAATTGGCTACTGAAACTTTTTACTGCCCTAGAACACAGCATCCTCTCCAGTGTTAAGTAAAGAATTTGCTCATTTGCCTGTATGTCATACACAATGTTAGGAAGACCAGTTAAGACAGACTTCAAAAAAGTCAGGGAAGCAAGACAGAAAGGAAACAGGCATCCACAATCTTGGTGGACAGAAAAAAGGAAATAAAATTAAGACATTGATTGTGGAGTAAGTGACTGACATCTTTGGGATGGCACAAAAGACACAAATATAAAGACTGTAAAAGGTAGTGTGCTTACATAAGGGAAAACAGGAGTTATAAGATCCATAAGTTCTGTGGATGCAACAGAAACACACTGAATGTCAGTATCTGTTGTCTTGAGAAATACAACATAAAATGTGCCCCAATAATTAGAGATTCTCTTATAAGTAAGTCCTATAGGCTAAGTACATACATTCAAAAAGCCCCACCCTGTGTCAAAATTCAATCTTTGCAGGTTAGTCTTTGCAGGCCGAGTGTGATTGGGGAGGGGCTTAAGCCCCCAGCTAGGGTGTGCCTGGAAGGGGAAGGGGGAAGCAACACTTACCAGGCATTCCCTCCTCTCCAACTCAAGTAGCAGGGAAAGTAGCCAGAGGCTGTCTCCAGCCAGCAGACTGAGGTGAAGGGGGGAGGGAGGAGAGTTTAATCCCCACTCCCTCCCCTCTTCTACCAGCACGGGACCCCAGCTGGGATCTGTCTGAAAGAGGTGGCCCTGTCAGGCAGACATTAACTGGTGTCCCATGCCAGTGGGAGAGGGGATGGAGCAAGGATTAAATCCCCATCCCTGCATCACCCTGCTGGTCCTGGCAAGGGTGTGGTGTGGCAATGCCCCCTGCCCTCCGCTCCACTTAAGCTTCAGCCCACACCTCCACCCCCTCCACTCCAACAGGCAAGAAGTCCGACATATACTTAACTGAATTTTCTGTATAAAGGACAGGTACAAGAGAACGATGGAATTTTTCTTACTCCCCAAAATTCTGCTACTTTTCCTCAATTTTTTTTTAAAGGACTACTAGGGCAAACAGTTGGTACCCTAAACTCCAGTTTAGATAAATGCTTTTAGTAGCTTCCTAAGATAAGGAGGAAGAGTAGACCAGCAGTCTCAACCTACCCAACCCTGTGAGATAGATGAGTGAAATGGGGCCAATCCAGGGGTGCAATATGGCATGTCAGTTCAGCCCCACATGCCATCCTGAACCCATGCATGGGGTTATACTATATATCCCACAGGGCTCCCCACAGGTCTGAAAATTTGATGGAGGGGGAAGACGACAACACTGATGGCAGCATAAACTACTGTGGCTCTGGGAGCCATAGCAATGAATGCTGCCACTGCTGCTCCATAGCCAAATTTCCAGACCTGTAGTGAGCCCTGAGAGCTGGATGACATGGCTCTGCAGGCCATAGGCTGAGCACCACTGGAGTAGGTAATCACACCACTAGAAATATTTAACAAAACAGATAACTTCCATATTACTGTCATCAAATATCCTATGCTAAGACCTTGCTTTATGTATACAACTGTAACAAAATCATCCCCAACTGATATTGGAAACACATTCTAAGAGTGATGAGAAATGGTGCTAAAGGTTGAAACAATCCACCTAGCCATGGATGCTGTGGAAACTCTGCTGGTAATTCTCAATCAGGTTGCCAGAAGTGCCAGAGTTTAAAAAAAATTGAGAACCAGTGCTCTAAGACATACGATCTCTCTCAAAACAATAAAAATAAAAACTGTAAAATGCTTAAGATGCAAGAGAGTCCAATATTATTTATTTATATAAATATATGTGTATACAACAAAAACGTATATCCAAAAAGACAAGTTTATATATATATGCCAAAGGAAGACTCTTTTTATTATATAAAAGAACAATACTACATTTTTTTTTTTATTTACTTAACTACTGCGTTTGAAATTACTTTTTTCACACTTGGAACAGGGAGGCAAACTGTGTTGAATTTTTTAAAAATGTGTTTGCTGCCTAAACTTTGCCTTGCACTGTATATCATAGGCAGTTTTCAGGCAGCTGCTCTCTTTTCCCAAAGCAGATTTGAGAAACATTTCTATGCTACCAAAATAAAATGTGAAATAAGTTTAGAATGTACCTGCAATTTGCTTACATAGGTAGCCCTCAAAGTACAATTAAAAGGCCCATGTGCAACCTGGACCCAGAAATTTCAGAGATTAAATTTAAGACTTGTCCACAATTTGGCTACATTTGGACACCCTATAAATGGAGAAAAATAGCAAGTCAAACGTTTTGTAATTGCACTTTAACATCTCTTCAATTTGAGATGGTGGTAAAATAATATTGGAACTGCATCTCACAACAGTTTTCTCCAATAAAATTATAAAAAGATGTAAACAATCTGAAATTTTGGAAGCTTTATCAAAGTGGCAAAAATGCCAATGGCATACTAGGTTAACAGGAGAGTCTCTTGTAAACAGTCTTCTGCCCTATTTGGCACTGGTAAAGCTTCATCTGGAGTACTGTGTCTAGTTTTAGGTCGTACACTCTAATAAAGATGAGAAAAGACTGGAAAGCAATGAATGGAGAAGGGAGCCCCATGGTGCTTGCTGGGCCAGGCTGGAGCCAGAGCAGACAGGGGGACAGAGGGAAGCTGCTACGGGGAAGGGCATAAGGAGCTGCAGAGAGTGGTGTGGGAAGTGGTGGGGGCCACAAAGAGTGATGGGGACCGAGGGGAGTGGCACAGCAGGGGCTGCAGGGAGTGGTGCAGGCCATAGCATAGCCATAGCATAGACTGCAGGGAGAGGCAGGGAGTGGCAGGGGCTGCAGGGAGTGATGTGGGAAGCAGCGGTGACTGCAGGGAGTAGCACAGAGAGTGGTGGGGGCTGCAGGGAGCAGCATAGTGAGTGGCGGGGAGTGGCACGGGCCACAGGGAGTGGTATAGCGAGTGGCAGGGAGCGGTGCAGTGCAGCAAGCAGCAGGAGCTGCAGGGACTGGCAGGGGCACAGCAAGTGGTGGGGGCCACAGGCAGCAGCGTGGCAACTGGCATGGGGCATGACAGGGGCTGCAGGGAGCAGTGCGACAAGCAGAGGGACCACAGGGAGCAGTGGACAAGTGTGCAGGAAGGAGTGCAGGGAAATGCTGGTGGTGGGGGAGTGAGCAGCCTGTGCGCCCTGGGACTGGCAAGGGCCCGGGGGAGGGGGGGGGGCAGCAGGTGCACAGAGCCAGGGCGTGTGGTCTGTCTGGCTGCATTCCTATGAGGCTTGCATGCAGTCTGCTATAGCTGCATGTGAAAGAGCCGGTAGTCCGGCCCTGTCTCTCTCTCTCCCACATACCCCCATACCCACCCACCGCCACACTCACACCTGACACATATACTCCCTCCTTACTGCCCACACACAACATACAGTAGGACTGTATTTTGAATTATTATGCAGTGACCTCTAGATACATTACGTAAACACATAAATAAGCACAGAAATATTTTTAAATAAAAATAAGTTATAGTAGATTTTTTTTTGTATATAATTTGGGGTTTTTTTCTGGTTTCAAGATTGCAGCACTCTCCCTCCCAAAAGGAGTACTTCTGGGGCAAGGGGAGGGACGTCCGGTGGGAATGGTCAGGGGTTGGGGGCAAGAATTTTGGGCCCAATATGGCAACTGGGGGCAGGGCTACCTATGCAGCCCTCGACAGCTCCCCGAAACTTGGTAAGCAGGCTTCCACCTGAAATAACTGCCTGCCTCTGGTCTTGCTTTCTACCTAACTTCAGACTAACATGTTAGCTATCTCTCTCTGGGATGGTTTAGTCAGGGATGATCCCACCTTGAGTGGGAGGCTGGATTGGATGACCTCTGAGCGTCCCTTTCAGTCCTAATTTCTTATGATCCTTAAGGTGGTATCTCTAAGCTTCCTATTTTTTCATATTTAAATTCATCTTTTTTATTGGAGTTTAAAAATCTAGAAGTTAAACCTTAGGTGATTGGAAACTATCATTTCATTGTTCACATTCGAAGAAAAGATTTATATAAAACTCTTCATGTTTCAAGTGCTCACAGTAATCTATTAGAAATTTCAAATAAGCAAGAACAGAGATCCTTGGTAGTTTGACAGACTTTTAACATCTAGAGTATTTCTATTTAACAGCTGACCCATAATGCACCTTGGCTTTCTCCAACTACAAAAAGGTCAGAGACTGACTCTGATGATTCTCTTACTCTTATTCCCTCCCCCCCCAATACCAAGTGCTAGTTTAGTACAAAGGTAGGCACATACTTCAGAATAGATTTCATGCCTTAGTGGGGAGGGAGGGCAAGGGGGGGGGGGCAGGTGAAAGTATCCAGAGGAAGATCAAAATCTTCCATCCTGGTGTCATAATTTTCTAAGGTTAGACAAATAAAAAAAGGTTCCTCACTACCAAAAGGAGGTAAGTTCCTTAAAGATTTTTTAAAACTCCTTTTTTAAATGTTCATGTTATAAATTTACTAAATTTTACTTTCTGGTTTAGTTTTAATCTGTGACTGTTTATGCATGCTCATAAGGCTGCTTCCATTTTAGCAACTGTCTATTCATTCCTCTAGATAAAAGTTCAAAGATATTGAATCACTGCTTGAATTTTACCTATCCTAAATGTTGGTTAAGAAAAGCTTCCTTGATGTTAAGTTTCAAGGAAAGGGTAAGACTCCCTCCCCTCATTTCATTTGGTTTTCAGGTTGTTGTGTGAGATTCAGCACTGCAGACAAATGACTTCTCTCTAATGAAGCAGTGTTTTTACTGTGGAAGTTATTCTATCTGATGTTTAGGCAAACGTGCTTCCTTCATAAGAAAGTGTATCTTTTTCCCCTTCAAAAGACAGTCTTGGGAAAAGTCTAAAAGAAGAATATGCCCTTTGTCATTTTATTCCTTTCAGATGTTGAGAATACATTGCCTACTATAATTTAAGTTCAGTCTCTAAGAAGTAGCGTGGGAAATGGCTCTTTTGTGTTCTAAAAGCAAACTGGAAAAATGAATGGGTACTGAAAGAAACCTTTTCAGACTTTTAAAGCAGCTTGTTTGTTGAGACCATTTTTTGTCCTACAGAAAGTTGGCACTAAACATAACAGTATATATGGATCATATCAGAAAACTCCTTCCAGACATACAGACACACGAAAACGTTACCATCCTTTCACATGGCCTCAGCTTTTAAGAATCTGAAACTCGCTTTGCCTAACCTCAGGTCACAAGAATTGTGATACTGTCTGAAAACTCAGTATCATTCCATTTACCTGGTCCCTGTCAAATTCAAAGTCATATTTGGATATTTAATTTATTCCTATTTCCAAAAGACAACAGCACAGTATTATCCCAAGGAAGGGGAGAGCAGAGCAGGGCTAGTGAAGGGGGAAGGAATCCTCAAGTGAATGAATCAAATTAAATGAAATGGGGAAAGACATTGTGGATTTTGTTCAGCTAGGACTTACTTTATTAGTTGGTCTTCTGACTTCCATAAAACGTTATTTTTTAAATGATGCTAGGTCAAACAAAGTTCATACATCAGAACTTACTTGCAGAGTTAAATATTTTGAATTGGACTTGGAGTAAATTATTTTAAATATTCCAATTTAGATAGTGAGTTAAAGTTTTATCTTTTCCTTTAATAGTTTTTTTTCATGTGGACTTCACTTAAATTAGTATTAACGGAAATTCTGTGGGGATGACGAACACTTTATCAGACGCTACTGTTAAACGTTCACTAAAAAATCCTTGCCAACCACAGCAGACACCTCCACTGCATTCTTATATATATTTACACCCCCCCCCGCAGTCTTATTACTTCTGTGACTTTAGCACTTTCCTAAAGTCACAGAAATAATAAGACTGTACCTTGTAACCAGTTAGCAAGAAAACCAACTTACCTATTTTTTGTGGATACGATACAATTACAGTAACATAACTAATGAGTTAAATAGTTACATGTCTGCAGCCATTAGCTGAAAATACTCTATTTTGTTTTCCTTTAAATTATTCTCCCATTTGATGTACTTAGCTACCATGTCAATATTTTCCCCCAAATCAAAAGATTATGTTCCACCCTTTTTCTTTATATTTCTTTTTATTTCTAAAAAATATACCTTCTTCAACCATGAAGTAACTAATGAAGAAATTCATTGTTAAAAATAATCTACTTATATCATATGACTAAAACATACCTATGAAAGTATAACCTGGAGGCTCCTACCATACAAAAAGGACTATTAAGGAAAGGGGAATATTAGTAATAAAAAGGTAGTTTTCAAAAGTCAGCTAGTCAAAAGATTAAACAAAGCTGTTACATCTTTAAATAAAACTTCAGCAACTTGCTGTAATGTGAGATTTATTTTGATAACTTGTTAGGTCTTCCGAAATTATCAAGAGTCTTAAAAAAAAAAAAAAAAAATCAATGAAAGCACATATCTATATGCAAACAGCAAAATACACACACACACGGAGCATATGTGTATGTGTGTAGGTTCTTAATTCCATTCCACTGAGTACGATTGATACTAAAAATAGTTAAAGTTACCCCAGTTAAAAACTATAAATACAACATATTAAATTTACAGCTCTGGAATACATGAGATAGTCTTATTTGTCATTTTTGTTCTTTGTACCCTGAAAAACAGGAAGAGATCGGATGATTTAAAACAAGTCAGTTTTTCCACAGGGATAGAGTAAATCCAAATTTAGTGACTTCTGGCATTATTATAATCATAATCTTTAGTTTCAGTCTGCATGAGTCCATGTAAACAAAGATCTGCTTTTAAAAATACATTTAGAAATATCAAACTGGTATATAAAGAATACTCGAAACAGCTCCAAAAATGATATTAGATTTGAAGGCAATGTACTACAAATCTTTTTAATACATTCCACTACACTAATACAGTAATATTATTGTGAACTTGTATCGTTGTGTTTATGGTATTGCAATAATTTTAATGAGAAGCAGCTGTGTGTGTACCATTAGCTACACAAAACATTTATTTTAATAGTGGTACAAGTATTACATTTCTTACCTTGTCAATCATTTTACGTGCTTCCACTTCCTCCGAATTGGGATTTTCCAACTCAATAGTGTATGTTCCTTTGTCACTTTGGTCGTCATCATTATCCTTTTCAGTAGCAGCAGACACAAGTTGGCTTTTTAACTTTTTGTCCATCTCCTGGCTCTGTCCTGGCCTATGCCCAAGGCTTCCAGAGCTCCTTAACAATACAGTTTGTAAGATAGGTAATGCAGCAGAAGGCTCTTCAGATTTCTGCTTTAACAGTTTTGCATGAACACCATGTACTGTCCTGTGGTGTGAAGAGCTAGTCTGCAAAGGTGAAGAAACTGTTTTGTCTCCTGACGGTGGTTTCACTCTCTCAGCTCTTAAATGAGGTGTTGGAGAAGTCGTTTCGGGGCAGACACCTCCCACATTCTGAGAAAAGGAATAAGACCGTCTCTTTCGAGGATGGTCTTCATCAAAAAACTCAATCATAAAGGCAGTCTGACTTACAGTAGCTTGTTCTTGGTGCTTTTCTGCAGAGTGAACTTTCTGGTGTGACGACTTCTGTTCTGCATGATGATGCCTTAAATGTTCTTCAAGTGTGGCCCGTTTACTGTAATGCCTGTGGGCACCAACATTTTCTGAATCACTTTGTGTCCCGTCGTCATGTTTATTTCCTGCATACAAGACAAAAAGCACAGTAATACAAACATTAAACAAAATAGTACGTGGGAAAAAAGCTGGCAAATTAAAATGTAGGTGGCAATATTTGTTTATTTGTTTGTGAGAGTCCAATAAATCTTCAGTAACAGGCTCTGCGAACTAATGCATTCAACTGCTACCAGTCAAACAATGAAGCCTTTTACAGGCTAAACAGTGACACAGATGCATTTAAATCACGTTTTTCACCAAAATTCTATTCCGTAACAATTTAATCAATGACTTACAGAATGGACAATATCATACCAGCTGGAGTTGAGCTTGGTCTCATTACTTCAACATATCTCCCCGTCAGATTACATTTATTTAAGTAGTCAGCTGATTACAAATGACTACTGAACCAGAAAAAGAAACCTGACCCTGAAAATGCTCCAGGGAGGATAAAAGACAGCTATAGTTACACATCATTCACTGTTACTGGAATACCTGCTGGGAGCTACAGGTTTGGAACATTATTAATAGTGTTTTTTTAGAATAGGTTTCCATCCAGTTAATTACCATAGTTTCCAGAAAGGGGGTAGGGGATATCTAGTTAGTATCAGCATTAATTCTTTATCATACTTTGACAGAAGTCCAATGAATTTCCCCACCAGTTACCAACAATGCTGTGGAGCCAGCAATGGACATATGGAATATCACTACTTACCCACCTCTGTAAAATGCTTGGCAAACCTTATCCATAGATTTCAAAGTATTTATTACATACAGTATATTTATAAGTGAAAAAACTATTACCATGAATGTTTAAAAAATACTTATAAGAATAGACATTACTTTAAACAGATTAAACTTATGACAAAGCAGTCTTGTGTACACTGTAATCATTGCAACACCAACTTCCTATTCTCTCTCTGAACAGTTTGTTCTTGTTTAAGCCATGAATTGATTTTTAAATAAATACTGATTTGTGCAGGTGTCAGCTCTGGCATGTAATAAAGGGTGTTGACAGACATGCACTGCCTACTTTAATTCATGGCACTTTGCAGGAAGAACCATGAGTTACAGCAACTCTGCTAGACTCAAAAAGACTTTTGCTGTTGGATTGAGGGAGCAGCAGGAAATCAAAGCCCAGTTCTCCACCTAGCCCCACCCCTTCACAACTACGGTGCTATCTTCTCCAATCCACCCACCCCACCCTGCAGCACAGCCTGGGCAAACCCTAGATACAGCTCCCCCCTCCCATTCTGAAGACAGTATCAGAGGTGGGGTTGGGCTGTATCAGCCCACTCCTGATCCTGATGTGGGGTGACTGAACTTAACAAATGCGTTCCACTTTGGAGCACATTTATCTGAACCTTCACATAATGAGGGTTCAGACTGTCATGCAACTGGGCACTTTTAAAGCACCCTGCAGCTGTGCACTTCCATACAGGCACAGCTGTAGAGCGCTTCAGGGGCCTAATAACATGACAAACCATCATTTTTGTCTGTGCCCAAAATAACTTTCTTCGTCCGAGTCTCCTTGTTTGCTGGGTCTTTTTGCATCTGTTATCTAGATTAGATGCTTTTCTGGTCAATGACTGTTTTAATAGGTCTCTTATCAAGCATCAAGCACTATTAGCATTAAACTGAATTATCACAGTATTAGTTATTAAAAAAAAAATGATGTAGTAACTCAGGGATAGGTAACCTCTGGTATGCATGCCAAATTTTGACACAAAGCCATTTTGCTTGGCAGTCTTGGCATGGGGAAGGGGCCAGGCTGCACTGCCACAAGGATCAGGCCGCTTGCAGCTCCCCTGCCATCCACCCCTGTCACACCAACATCTTACAGGTCAAGTTTGCGGCTGTTTTGGGTACTCTGCCCAAAAACAGTTGACCCCTGCAGTAACTAATAATTATCAGATTTACATTTGAAAATCACCCATTTTGAATGTTACAAGGTTTACAAAGTGTTCAAATTTGTTTATCAGAAACAGAAATACTAGGTAGATGAATGGTTCTCACGCTTTTTAGACTCAAAGTACCACTCCGTAGACTGAAGGCATGCCTCCATACCCTTTTGTGAATTGGGTGACACCACTTTTCGAAAACTTTGTTTATTACATTGCTTACATCCTTTCAGAGGACCCAAACAGTGGGGATGGGGAACAGGGGCCAGGCAGGGAGGAAGTTAAGCTTGCTCTTATCTGCTTAGCTCCTCACACCTTACTGCACCCTTCAAAGGATCTTGTGGCACCATAGTTGAGAATCACTGGCCCCAAAAGCAATATAGAACAGTCATCCATGTGGCTGCATGGATAGCATTATGCTCTTTTAAAATTAAAAATTCATCACAACCTTGTTTCTCAAATTATTTAGCAAATTTCTCTTTGGAACACAGATGATAATTCTGTTGGGTGTTTGCACAAGGCTTAGTAAATTGGGAATCCTGGACCAGGACTATAGCTTCATGGTGCTACCACTACCTTGCCATTGTTCACCAAAATTTTTAGAAACAAGAGTCAAGTTTTCAGAGTGGCTGGTGGTACATAAAACAAGAGGAAATTTAAGAGACAACCTATGATATGGAGCATACTTAAGAACAGAGTTTGTTATGTCAAAACCATTTTCAGTTGACAAAAATGTAAAAATTATTCATTAGTTTCTGTTACCACAAAATGCCCCAAAGCCTTGTAGGCATATGCTTGTATAAGCAACAGTTCTGATTTTTCAGAGTAATGTGGCTGATGTTTTCAAGAATGTTTACAGTGTAATACAATCCAATGTCATGAACAGCAAAGAAGTCACTGTCATCTCCACCAGAGACACTGTGGTAATATTAACCTAGTCCCATTAACCCCTAGCATCGTGTTATAGATGTTTTCAAAGTTTGCGCTTTAAAGTTTAGTTTGGAAAAGATAGTCCTCAAAATCAAATTTCTGATCAATATGATTCTATCCCAATTGGCTGAACAGAACAATAAGTTTATGAAACAAGATCAAGAAAAGAGGAACATCACAGTTTAGCAGGCAGAATATTAAAAAAGCAAGTAATTTGCAAAAATTTTAAAAAATACCAACAAGTTTTCTTTTCCAAAAGTCTGAATGGCATAAGCAAATTGTAGGAGGGTTTTTTCCTTAAATTGTTTAACAGAACCTCAAATGGAATTTTTAAAAAGCTATCATTGCCACCTATTTGTTTTCAACTGAAATACTGGATGTGATGCCTGCAATACACAAACATTTAAAATCAACAGGTATTTTGGTTGATAAAACTACTTTCGAGCACATGTAGCATGACATTTTGCAAAATGGAATTTCTTGAGGAGTTTTGTTTTGTTTTTTTAGGATACTGACAAAGTTGAATCGATCCTCCAAAATTAGCATTTTAAGTGAAGTAGCTACATGCGGAATATCATACACCTAATGCAAATTTTGTTTAGCTTTCATGAATATGACCATAGCACGGAAGCCATTTATTGAATATTTGCTGGTGAAAGATCTGCAGAAGCGTATTTGAATTTATGAGTTTTGGTTCTCAAAAGCAAACAACTTTTTTCAAACAAGTAAACACTTAATAAGTGAACTGCATAAAAATGTAACTGAGATGCTTTTTTTCTTTGAAAGAGGGATCTTTTGGAACACACAACTTTTTTATTGCACAAAAACTCAACAAAACTCCAACCGGTATACTTACGGTGAAGTCATGTAATTGTTTTCTTTTTTAAGGATCAATCTTGCAATGAAATTAGCTAGCACATATCCCTGTGCACATGTGGAATACTAATGACTTAATCTGGACTCTGCAAGGAACAGGGTCTAATTGCTGGATTTCAGTGAAGGATCAAGGCCTTCAGAAATAAGTACAGCTGGAACTATTCACTTTACCTTTCAGTCTCTTCAAGTAAACTGGAACATCACTCTTAATACTTTTTGAATCTTCTTCTGTTGGTTCCCATATCATTCTAGGGGGGTTATTCTGTGCTAGCCAGTCAGCTACTTTGCTCTCAGCAGCCATCATCACTGTTTGAAGCGCAGGCAGGTCCTGACCACCAGATGACGACTTCTTCGGCTTATGTCGTTGATCTGAAGTGAATTTTGTCACATGATCTTTGATTGTTACTTTTCCTGGGGTGTTGTCATCAAATTCAATGGTAAATGAAGCATGCCCAGCACCTGCCGCATGGGAGCTTTGGGTGTCTTTTGTTGGAATTTCATGGATAGCGCTCTCCTCTATCTGTGAGGTTTGCTGGAATTCCTTTGTAGGGATTTCAAAGTAACTGGGCTCCCTACAGAAAGGATAAAGTTCTTCATTTGCAGATGCAGAATGCTCCTCAACTTGCTTGGTATCTGTGCTGCATCCTATTAAGAAAAATAAAAAATAGATTTCACAACACTTGGGAACTTCAAGGTCTTCAAGAAATTTCAGGATTCCTATAAGGGCACTTGAGTGATTCCTCAAAAAATGGCACTAATCTGTGCAAAAGACTGAACAACATAGTTCAGAAATTGTAAATTCTATTACATGAAAAGTGTCCTGAAAAGTGGACAGCCTTGACTGTAGGCACTACGAAGTGGCAGAAAGCTCACTTCGATTTTGCCAAAGAAAATTTGCACTACCACAGATTTTTGAATGATGTAAAGAACAGACATTAGTAGCAACATGATAAACAGAATAAAAAATTGTAAGACCTAACACTTGGAAAAACTGTCACTATTCCAAACTACTTGGAAACCATCAAAAGGCTACTGACTATATTTATGGGTACCCTTTATTTACATGGACTTCATTTTCTATTTAGTATATTTTTGTTGAGCAAGATTGGAAAAAAAGAAACCAAACAATGTTATGTAAACAAGAGTTCCTTTGTGAAAGTTTTAAAAGAGGACAAGAGTAGGCATTAAAATACAAATATTTTTATTTCGACAAAAGGTAAAACCAAGAACTGCTCTAAATCTGTTACCTGCCCCTATTTTGCATGTTAATCTAAACCGTTAAACAGAAAAAGCAGGCTTAAGCAATAGCAACTTTATAAGCAACATGCTTTGGAAAGGAGCAAAGAAAGCAGGAAGGATGAGGATGTGAGGTGGGAAATGAGTCCCACTACACATTCAGAATAAATATTAGGTTCAAGCTTCCAGGGTTCTGGTAACAAAAGCCATTCATATTTCTTCAGGAAAACTAGCTTTTATTTGCATTAGTTAAAGCCAAAGTACCTGGCTGAAGAATGCACAATAAGCAATAGATGTTTGTTTAGAAGTTAGTAGCAGCTGCATGCTAGATGAAACAGCAGAGAATCTGAACAGTTCCTACTCATTCTATGAGTCATACCAAGATTTGGAGGAAAAATAAAAAGTGTTTTAGGTTGCTTGGTAAAGATACCGAATACTCTCAATTTGTTCTTCTGAAGGGAGCCAAATTTCATTCACCAAGATACTGAAAGTTTATACATGAAATCTACTATCCAATAAAATAGTAGTGTAAATACATTTCTAACAGTCACAGGTGGGTGGCAAGTAGTAAGGAAAAAAGTGCCTAGTTTTAAAAGTTTCTGCTGTTCTTCAGGAAACATTTGCTTTTCTGTGAAGCACTGATTTATTCTCTGCACTGTACATCTTTAGAAAAAGAGGATGAAAACCTAGAAAATAAGGCTATTTGATCCTGACATTCTCAACTACTTTGAGAGTTGTATAACTGCTGGAAATGTTCAAGAATGAATGATGTTAGGGTGGGATGACTGGATTAGTGTACATCCATCCTTGATCCTCACTTCTGGAATCTAACAGGATATAAAGAATTCTCAGTAAAAGGCAAATAAGTTGTTTTCAGTCACTAACAGTAGCCTCCTTCAGGAAATTAGTTATTGTGCCAAATTTAAAAATTGAAACTAGAACTGATTAGAAAGTACAAATATTCTCATATCAGATGACAGCACCACTTTTAATATAAACAAAATGCACAAAACCCGATTAAAATACTTTCTACTTTAACTAAGTATCATAATCTAGTTTCAACTTAGATTATGACAAAATGGATTCCTCAAATCATTTAAGAAGAAATCATCATAAATTACTGAATAATAAAAGCACATTTTTACTACATAAGGACAAATTTTGTAGAACTTTTTTTTGCTCAGTTTACAAAAAAAATTTAAAAAGTAGCTAAAAATATTCTCTTTTTAAGTTGCAGTATTTACTTGTGTTGTAAAAGGTCAGGTTTACCAGGATTAAGCAGAACAAAAAACAGGAAATCCCAAATATATTACATTTCATATTCCATTGCAGTATAAAGCAAAACATAGCACAGAAAAAAACAAAAATTCCATGCTGATCCTGATCCAGATCATCATGAAACATTAGGAAGAACATTATGTTATGTTAGCCCTCTTTACTTTAAAAGCACACAATGCCTGGAATACTTCACTGGTAATAACTTCACTTATCTACTGTTAATCTACAACGCCAGTTAAAATTTGCAGGTATTAATAGGAAGGAAGTTGTATAGAATAACCTTACCTTTGCTGTCCCAATATCAAAGTAATTTGCAGTGCCTGAGAAATTTGCATTTCGGTATAAAAGCTAAAATCATACCAAAAGCCAACTCCTTAAGCGAGCTGTTCTGCAAACACTTACCAGAAATGTGGTTCATCATTCATAACTATGATATGAATTAAATAAAACCCATAAAAACTGGTCTGTGAATGGATTATAAATGATCAGTGTGGTAAATGATTTGGGGATAAGACAGCCATAGATTTGTGCTGGGAGGGAAGGAAAAGGCAGAGGTGGAAGAAAATGGTTTCCAACTTTGAAACAGAGAAGAAAAGCAAGTGGTATTTAGAGCTGCAGAAGAGATGCAATGAGGCTGACAGTTGAAGGACGCTGAAGCTAACTCACTGGAAAGCGTATCCAGGAAGCCTGGAAAAGGGAACAGGCTATCTTGGAAAGCAAGGAGTGAGGATCTGCACACAGTGGAGGAGGGCAGGAAAACTACAGTGGGGGGAGGCATAAGTCAGGAACCAAAAAGAGCACTGTAGTTGCTCCTGGCGACGTCTTGAACCCATGGGGGGGGGTGGTAAAAAAAAACAAACCCCAAAAGAAAAACCTAGAAAAAAGAGTTGGAAGAGATATGGTATGTGTGTGTGATCATAAAGAGAAGGAGGGGTGATCCATGAGATTCTTCATGAAAGAGTAGTGCATGTATTAAGAGGATATGAAGAACCCTGGCTTACGTTAGTTAACTTAAATTGATTAAGGAAATTATTCAGCTAGTATGAATTCATGTCTCAAAAACAACAAAAAAGCAAGATTAACTTTGAATCATCATAAAGACCCAAAATTCCATTTGCTCTACCAGACAGGAAAAATCTCTGTAGGTACTCATTTTTAGTCACTGGAATTCATCTACAGCAGGAAACTGCCTACATAACTAAAGGTTTCTTTAAGGCACTGATAATTAATTCATTTCTGCAAAAAAAAAAAAAGGAAGTGGTGTTCAGAAATAGTATCTACTATGAATAGATTATTTATTTGTAAATGATCTTTTCTGTTCCTTGCAATGTATGATTTTGTATTCTTTCCTCATTTATAGAAGACTAAATGAATTTTAATTATGAATGTACTAAATGCTACAAAAACACCTTCTGACAGTAGGTAGATTTAAAAAAAAAGTCAAAACAGGAGGGAAAAACTCTTCAGTTGCTATCTTTTTCACTATTGTAACAGATTGGTTTGTTATGGGACCCAGCATCAAAGCTTACTAGATAAATTTAAATTTATTAGTTTCTGCTGCATTTTCTTTCCCATAATACTCAAGTTTACTCTATTTCTTTTGATGCTAATATGAGATGCACACTGACCTTTCAAGGTTCACAATTTTATGATTTTACTTCATGTTCCATATTAATGCTATTAAAGGGAAAATCTATAATTTGCTATAAATAAAATAAGTATTTTCACACATTTTAGAGTTAGCACTTTAAAGTATCTGCTACCAACTGCCATCAAGGTTGCTTGCTAAGAAACTGGTAATCTTTATGTATTCCAATGCTTGGCAGATAAATGAAATACAAGACTAGAAACTCTCTTTTTTCATCTAAATATCTTTTAAAAGACTCACTTTTACAAGTTTAAGTTCTTCCTATCACATGCTGTGCACATTTACTTCCATAACCCTGCTATATTCAGGTCTTACCTAGGCAACACCCATTTACTCTATGTACCAATTGCAGCAAAGTTCTTAAGCACTTGCTTAGTGGCTTTACTGTGAAGAAACTTTAATCAACAACTCTAACAGCCTTCTAAATTCTCTGCCAGGGATTTATTATTTTAAATTTTGCCTCAAAATCTTTTTTGCTAGATGTAAGGTAACTTGATATATTGCATTAAAATACTATTTTGGTGTTCAAAAATAAAAGTACCTATTAAAAAAACTCTGTACAAGTTACTTTTTTTTTTTATTTAGAGCCTTAAGCTGAATTTAAAATCAAGTTTTCCGTCTCCATTTCCTACAATTTCAAATGGGAGAAATATAATTCAGGTGAGTAGAATTAGCAATGTTAAATTCTGGAACAGTCAGTGAAAGCACCAAATAGTTTTATATTAGGAACATAAGGATATGACATAGTAGTTACCTATGTACTTATGTTAAGTACTGAAAGCTAAAAAAAAAAATGCATGGTACCTTAAATTGGGCTTGAAAACAATAATCTTGGTTAGTATTAAATCATTGTGGCAGGAAATGGCATGAAATTATGTGCATCTATACCATTTTATGGGTTCATGGCTTGTAAAATTAGATCAATATTCCCCCACCCCACCACACTAAAAAAAGAAACAGATCTGTCTACAACTGGGCTACCATACTGTACTCTGTTTATTACCAACAATTTCCATTAGAGTTCCATTAGAGCTGAAAGACAGTAATACCAAAATAATCTTAGTAATTTAAGTCTATAAAGGCTAACAGTCTATAGTTAATTTATCAGCGACAAATCCCCCACAATTTCCTGATTAAACTATGCCCCATCTGTTGTAACATATACTTTCCCTGCTATTCAAGGGAGAACAATTTTTCTATTTGTTAAAGTGCAAAGGACACTGTCACTGAGATTAATTTGTTAAATAGTAATAGGAAGTTATTTGGCTTTGCCTTAAATTTATGGAACTAAACAAAGTTCAAAGAATTAGAAAGAGGAATTCAACCTGCAATTTACTTGTTAGACAGTTTTTGCATTAAGAACTGTTTCAACAGGATGTTTTTTAATTTAGTTGTTTTAAATGTTTCAGATCATACACTGTTTATCATACAAGGCGGCAAAATGACCCTCTTGAATGGTCCATTTATTATAATCAACTACTCATAGTGTTGTATTTTATGGATCATTCAGTTTAATTAGAGGCAGAATTATTTTACTTATTTTACTTTTTTTGAATTCAGGGAACATCATAAAGGCTATTCCACAGTTTCATAAACCATTTGTGTTGCATTACTTTGAAGAAAGCAGCATTAATATACAGGGGAAGAAACGAAGTATGTAATCACTTTAAAGAATTAATCACTGTCTGTGATATTTTGAAGCTACCTAACAGTAGTGTTATTTCAATACAACATATCTTTATAACTTTTTAAATACAGCCCTCAATATAACAAGAAATAACACCTATCCCATACATATGTGGCATTAATCTAATGAACATGGATATAAGCAACTGTGAAAAATATCCCTAAAATAACCTTTGCCATTAACATTTTATTTTTACTTCCTTGGTGCTCTTCAACACACTATACATCTTGGGTATCCTCACACCTCCAATTAAAATATTCCTTCTGTAAATCAGAAAGATGGTCAAGAACACTGACATACAAAGAAATCAATGCCACAAATGGTGGCATCTGTTTTAAAGAGAGCAAAGAAAGCGGTGGAGACATCACAACTGCTTCAGAATAGCGGAAGGTACGTTTCATAACAAAATGATTTATGCTCATAACCAAGTTAAAAAAGCATAGTAGAATAATCCTGCTGATACAGCCATGAATTTAATAGCTTAAAGGGAGTACACTGAAAAGCTTAAGAGGGAGAGAGACAGCATGTGCATACATGCACACAGACAGAGTAAGAACTTTATGATGTTAAAATCCATCTCTTTCAATTTGCCTTTACAAATACTATTTTTGTGACGATTTGAGGGAGGGAGTGGTTTAACTGATTTTTCTGTATCATGACAGAAACAGAGACAGAAACGTAAGACAACTGGTTGTCACTTGTTTCTCTTCAGATGACATTCAGGGATGAGTGTCACTTGAGAATGCGAAAGCTGTCATCAAAGATAAAATGCCAAAGAAATCAAAGAATTTTACCTTGCTAGGAAAATGTGAGCAAAAATGCTGCATAAATAGTAGCTTTTGAGAAAGCTTCTAATCAAGATGAAAATGGGATCAGAAAGCCATAAGAAAGCTATGCAACATCTGTCAAAAAAGTACTCAAAATCTTTATACTTGCATCATGTATCTATATTTATGCCACATACATACTACAAAAATTCTTGTAAAAATTTTTAGTTTCACACAATTTTATTGCAACTATTTCTATACCTATCTAGCTGTAAAACTCAGTTCATCTATACAAGACTTAAAATCATAAAAAATTCCCGAAGCAACAAAAATAGTTTTCCTTTACATAAAAATCTCACCACTTTATAGTTCTTCACCTGCTTTCTACCCACTAACCCAAAATCCCAAGATTTTATTCTATAGGTCGGTAGCAGGAGCTATTAGGGAGCAAAATTCAAGACTTCCTAATACAATACAAAACTCATTATATTTTGGGGTATTTTGAAGTGAGTTTATAAAAAACCTCTTTAAAACTTACCATTGGCTGTGCAAGTCACTGTTACAGTCAGGAGGAAACAAATATAGTTCCAATTTTAAAAAGTTAAATTAAAGAAACACTTCAAACATACATACATATGGGTAAGTTTGCATTCCTAAAATCTATATTTAAGATCTACATAAAAGTGATCTGGTTTCATATTGGCATCAGTGGGATTTCTGGATACACAACACTTTTGGGGGGGGGGGGAAAAAAAAAAAAAAAAAATCAAGTTTGGCTAAATTGTGCCAGCTGGAA
>NW_017728943.1:91136555-91168787 GCF_001723895.1 Crocodylus porosus | reverse complement strand
GTGAAAAAAATCAATCCACTTCTATTTATATGCCTAATGATAGGAACCCAAGGTTGTAAATTGTGTCCAAGTATTTTACAAAAATAATACAAATTTGAACAACTAACAGAAATAATAAAATTCTATTGAGATATACTAGGGCTGAACAATACAAGTTTTCTTTGCAAATCTTAGTATTTGACTTAAAAGTAGAAGAGATATTACAATTAATGAAATGTTAATGAGTGAAAGTGGAATCAACTCTATATCAACTATAGCTCACTTGCTATAATTTAGATTAAATGCACTCGCCTAATAAGAACCTCCCCCAGGTTTTGTATTTTCCATATAAGCATAAGTTTATTAAATATTTAGAGAAAATGTCTGGCTACTGCATCTTGGCTATAGTTGACTAAAGTGAACCTAGCTCTACTGAAGTCGATGAGAGATTTTACCATTGACTTCAACTCTGTCAAGATTTAACCCTGATTTGAGTTTAATAGACCTAGTAACTTTGGGGCATACAGCTCCAGCAGTCATGAAAAACAGGGAAAACAAAATATCAAGATAGAGATGCAATTCTGCAGTATGGAATTCAGATACACATTAGTCAGTGGAGTTTCCCAGAAGTAAACAGGATACAGGAGTGATTAATGTATCATTACTCACCAACTATGTTATGTTTCCTGGAACTCCTCTTACCTGTGCAGTCCCATATTTTAAGAGTTTACTTTAATAAGCTGTAAATATTCTGAAGTGGAATGTCTTTGAAATAGACTTACCTGAAGCTCCTGTTTCATGAATTTTTTCTTCACGTTTGCCTTCTTGCTTGCAACCATTTTTTTCCTCAGCCTCATCATCACCCCACCATGATGGCTGTCCATATAAAGGCGTACCACGAGGCATTGCAGAAAGATCTATAGGGATGTTCCAAAACAAAAGAAGTTAGTCTTACATTTACTTCCAATGCTTAGATATCAGAGAATAACAAGGAAAATTTTTTATGTTGAAAGCAGTAGTGTTTTGACTGCATACATTCAGGCAAATACACAACCAGTTTTAAAAGTCTGGGTAAGTGATCCATGTTCTAAATATAAAAGCTCACAAATGACCTGACCAAAACTGCTTGCTTAAGCACTTATGCAAATTCAGTTGACTTCTCTCATCAGTACTTCACAGTGTTTTTAACCATTGTTTTCTGAATCCATTTAAGTCATCTCAGTATCTGCACATTATCAAAAACTAACTGCTACTATTCTTGTGAAAGAGTCACTTTTATCCACATTGACCTTTAACTGGAATCTGAACCATCACATATAAAAACGATCAAATTCTGTAATGCTGCCAAGGTTCTAAATAGCTGACAGCTACTAAGGAATAACAAACTGCACAGACTATAATAAATAGTTAGCTTAGCAATGCATGTTACAGGAATATTTAACTGAAAGAAAATGACTGTCATATAATTTTTTTAATTTCCAGTATCATACAGATGTTCTCATGGATTAGATCTGTGGTGTTTTAATACTATTACAGCTAACTCTTGAGAAAAATATGTACAGTTACTGATGTATCAGTTCCCAAATTGCTATCACTTAATCATGTTTTTGTCTGGAAAGCAGAATAACATATCTTAAAGAACTGCATATTTTGCAATAATATATACTGTTCAGATGCTACAAAAAAAAGATCGTTTCCATAATGTGCATTTTTTAATTTATGGACTGCTCATGAATGTATACACAGTAGTTATTAACAAATGGCTTACAGGGAATTAATCTTCACCCAAAGTAAATGTAATAACCACTTCATATGCTTTCATCTATACAAATTTCAAATTTGTTTTCTTCCAAAACTAAGCTTTACATTAGAATATACTGAAGTATCTAAAAGTATGATAGTACACATTTCTATATGGTTAACTGAATAAATAACAGTAAAAAATACATACATATGCAGGTGTAAAGCAATATACAGAAAGACTTCCAAGTTAGCGCTAGTGTGAATGTATTACCTAAGGCTGCTTTCTTATTCTATGGGTTTTTGTTTGGGGTAGGTGTCAGCAGGCAAGAAATATTGCCCAACCTTGTGTAAAACAACAGTTTCTGGATTCCAGAAAAGCAAATCCATTACAAACACTAAACTGAAAAGATGATTTCATATACGCATGAGTAGGCATTGAACTTACGAACCCTCCTACCTCCCCAAAACAAAAGACTAATTAATTATGCTACACAGTATTATAAACTACTGACAGATTTGACCTATGTCTACATGGTAAACTTACTGGGCTCAAGATCAACATCAGACTTGCAAAGCAATGTCATACAGCCTGTGTTTGTTGATTTGCTGGCTAAGGGAATCAGCGGTAGCAGCAGTACGGGAGCAGCGGCCAGCTTGGAAACAGCAGCCTACTTTTAGAATGAACTCTGTTCATTTGACCCACAACACCTAAAAAGTGGTCAAACCCTTCTATAATCAGCACATCTGTGCAGTCATGAGCACACTAACTAAGCAAGTGATATCGTCCCCAAGCCATGAGAACAATTTTGGCTATGTACGGCCTGGATGTGGCTATATTATTTCTCATTTTAAACACAGCATAACTCAAAAATGTATTTATAAAGTTTGGTAAGTTTAGTGGGCAGATGACCTCTGAAGATTGTTTGACAATAGACATACTGAAGAAAGGAGTACTTAACATAACAGAATCACCTGACCTTGTATGGCACAAGCCAGGCTTAGTTACCCCTATATTAGAAATAATATAAAATGTGGCTTTTCCCTCATCTTGTAGTTATCATTTGGGTATTTACACAGATAGCATAACAGACAAACAAATCTTGCAGTTGAATTACGGGACTTCATGATGTTCCTGTTCTGAACTCAATTCAAATCTACTGCAAATATATGAAAAAAAATGTTTTAAAGACCAACAATAGAAACTATAAAATTGCTTTTGAACAATACTACAAACTGTCTATGGCAGGGGCTGTCCTTTTATCCTTCTAGAGCAGGGGTCGGCATGCACGCTGAGCATGGCACGCAAGGCCATTTTCCTTGGCACGCGTTGGGGCCGGGGAGGCAGCAGCTGTTTGCAGCCTCCTGGCTGCAGCTGGCCTCAGTTCTGGGTAGCTGCTGCCAGCTGGGAGCAGCCTGGGCTCCATGGCTATCAGCAGCTACCCAGAGCCGAGAGGCTATGAACAACTGCTGCCTTCCCACCCCCATCCCCGTCCCCCAATGGGCACAGTGCTGGTACCTGCTGCCTTCCCTGAGCCCAGGGCTGGAAGACAGCTGGGACTGGGGCAGGAGGGCAGCAGCTGTTTGTAGCCTCCTGGCTGCAGCTGGCCCTGGCTCTGGGTAGCTGCTGATAGCCATGGTGCCCGGGCTGCTCCCATGGAAGCTCGGCTGCAAGCAGCCCAGGCTCTGTAGCTGTCAGCAGCTACCCAGAACCTGGGCAAGCTGCAAACATCTGTTGGCTCTCTGCCCTGACCCCAGCCCCGGCCGCCTCCCAGCCAGAGACCCAGCCCCACGTTCTGGGGAGGCAGTACATACCGGCAATGCTCTCTGCTGTGCTGCCCTTGCTGCTTCTGCAAAGCAGCGCTGGAACTCAGCGTGGCAGGGCACATCAGGGGGCGCAGAAAGCTGCCTGCTCCCAGCTTGCAGCTGCCCTGCCACACTTCTGCTGCAGGTGGGGGCAGCAGCGAGGGGAACAGCCCTGCATACTGCTCACGCTGCTCTCATGCACACAGGGGAAGTGTGACAGGGCAGTGGGGACCTGGGAGCAAGCAGCTTTTGGAACCCCATGCTGTGCCCTGCTGCACCAAGTTCCAACACTTTCAGAAGTGGTGAGGGCAGCACAGCGGGATCATTGCTGGTATGCGCTGCCTCCCCGGAGCCCGGGGCTGGGAGGCAGATGTCTACAGCTGGCCCAGATTCTGGGTAGCTGCTGACAGCCACAGAGCCTGGGCTGGGGGGCAGGACGGCAGGGGCTTTGGGTGGGAGACAAGGGTCATAAGCAGGGCTGGTGGGCAAGGGGCAGCAGTGTTGAAGGCAAGGGGCAGCAGAGATGGAGGGTAGGGGTTTTGGCTGGGAGGCACAGGGCAGCAAGGTCAAGGGGCACAAGCAGGGCATCCTGCCATGTACCCCCTTCCCTCATTTTGTTTTTCTGGCATGCTGGCACTCCGGCACCTTCCAAGGTAGGCATTGTGGGGGTTTTCAGCACTCTGGCCAAAAAACCTTGCCTACCCCTGTTCTAGAGTCTTGTACCACAGGGTTTTGGTTGACGACTCAAGCTTTATGTATTAGTACAACAATGTAAACAAAATAAACAGCTCAAACTAGAGGCATCAATTATTATCAATCATCAAAGCTCACAAAGTTTGAGGGTATGATAGGAAATTTGTGAAATAAAAAGTTTTGCCTTATTTTAGATTTATGGTTAGATGTCATTATAAAGGAGGTTGGAAATTCCATTCAGAGCATACATATACTGAGTGCATTTTAAAAATAAGTTTCTATTGCTGACTATTTATATTTATACCTATTGCCCAAAAATTTGAAAAAGAAAAAGTTATAGCTCTTCACAAATCATAATATTAATTGGTGCATAAACTTCTCACCCATAGATTTTTCTTCAGATTTCAATGCTTCTGTAGCTTTGTGATGCATTTCAGTCATAGCATCTGGTACCTTTGGCTCTGTACCTTTGGAGCTGATTGACTTTGATCCTTCTATCTCTGAGGATTTCTGGGATAACTGGAGCTGACTCGTGAATTTTTCATGCTGAGATACAAATAAACAAGGCTCAAAAATGGAAAAAAAATGACACAAATTATAGCAATACCTACATAGAAAACTGTAGTATATATAATGAGCATACTATTACCTTAAGTGCTTCTTCAGGAACCCTCATTTCTCCTCTGACTACAGTAAAAAGATTAGTATGTATGAAACGATAAGGAAAGACTTCATTTTTATAAAGAAACAAAAGTATTTTATTCTATTCTATTCAAGTACCTGAGTGCCTTCTGGCAGCATGTTAAGCAACACTAGTATCATGCTATCTAGTGTTTTTTGTCCTCTAATCCACTCCCTAAGACCAGAAGAGCATTTAGGTGGAGTGCTTTTGTTGCATGTGTGTTTTTGTTAAGTGTTTGTGTGAGGCAGCACAAGGACAAATGAAAGGAACTCGCACTCAGAGAGGAAAGTGCTGAGGCCTTTCCTGGTCTTTATTCCTGTAGAAATATACTCCATAGATTTGGACCAGCCCTTGAGAACATTTTGTTTTCCAAAGAGATGAACTTGTGTCAGAGAAGCAAAAGCAGCAACAAATCTTATCAAGCTAAATAGCAATAAATGTTTTAAATCTTTCTGTATAATAAGCAAAGTAATTTAATAGAATAAAGCATCAACCAAGGTAACAACATATTAGAGACTTTCACAGCCAGGATAAATTCATTTTAATTTCCTAAATTCCAAACTATGTTAAATATACGTAAAAGAAAAAAAAATTTATTTCCTGTTGCAGAGATCGGGATTTTGTCCCCAAATGAAACACCCAAATTTTTGTTCTAAATTATCCATTTTTCTCCAGATGGGACAGATTTATCTCAAGGAAAGGAAAAGTTCAGGTAAGTACAGAATAATTTTTCTATTCATAGCATGGATTTCTACCAACCTGTTACAACAGAATTTTTGTAGCATTTATGTCCAGTAAGCCTTTTGTCTTGGACATCCCTAATAAGCAATATATATGCCACCTCCCACTGGGAATAAAGGTATGAAGAGGACTTCTAACATAAAATGCAGTTACCTAAGATCAGTTGACAAACATGCAGAATTTGGTGATTTTACATGTGGCTGCCTAGCTGATTACTGGGATAGACATGGCTTCTAGTGATTGCACTTTGAGCAGGGGTGGGCAAAATATGGCCCGTGGGCAGGATCCAGCCCCCAAGGCCATTCTATCCAGCCCGTGGGGCCCCTGAAAAAATGTAGAAAATTAGTATTTTTCTGCCCTTGGTTCCTGTCAAAAATGGGGCCCCTCGCCCACTGCATGGCTGGCGCCCCATGCTGCAGACACTTGCAGCCTGAGCAGGGCTGTCCGGAGCAGGCATTGGCAGCCCCAGACCAGCTGTGAGTGGCTGCAGTGAGGTGTGCCAGGCATGGGGCAGGGAGGGGCAGCTTTCTCCCTACCCTGCACTCAGCACCAGCTTGTAACCTGGCCCCACTGCTAGGCTGGCAGTAAGGCAGGTTACAAGCTGATGCTGAGCATGGGAAAAAGTGGTTCCTCACCTGCTCCATGGCCAGCGCCCTGCGCTGCAGCCACCTACAGCCTGCATGAGGCTGCCTGTGTCTGCTCCAGACAGCCCCGCGTGGGCTGTGAGTGCCTGCAGCGTGGGGCACCGGCCATGGGGCAGGTGAGAGGCCACTTTTCCCCAGGATCAGCACCTTCTTCCCTGCTGGCAAATAGGGGGTTGGGGCTGTGTGCTGCCTCCTACCCGTACTGTGGGGTTGGGGGGCACTGGGTGTGAATGAGTAGGGAGGCAGTGGGAGTACGGGTCCCACACCAGTGTTCCGGGACCAGTGCTGGTGGGGCCCAGAGCAGGGTGCCAGGAGCGTGGGGTCCCAGCTGGCAGAAGCTCTATAGAGCCAGGCAGCTCCCCCATCCCCACTGGTGCAGCCCAGCCTAGCTCCACAGAACCCTGCCGGCCTGTGCTCCGCTCTGGGCCTCACCGGAACTGGCCCTGGGACATTGGTCCCAAGATGGTGACCAGGGGGCGGGGCACCTGTCAAGGGGAGGGGCTACCCATGTGGCCCTCAACAGCCTGCCAAAACTGGGTAATTGCCTGCCCCCGACTTTGAGGCTTAAGAATACTTTTTAAAATTTAATTTGGGGAAGAACACTACAACAGCTAGGAACAGTACATGTATAATTGAAAGTATAACATTGGATCTCATAGGAGTTAGATATACCTGGATGGACACATTAGCTAGCTGGAGTCTATTTTAAAGGAATGGAAGTATACTGATAATTCCTGAAGGTGTTCAATCAGAGTAAAGCTGAAAGGAAAAGAATAAGGTTCCAAAGTTGTGCTTTATGACAATGAGGTTGGAGTATTTCATGCTGGCATTTATGTAAAACTATTTTTTGTCAACACGCTGTCTATTCCCCTTCTTCTCAGATCCATGAGATAGTAGTTTTAGGCAACTATTTTGTAAGAGAAGACCTCCATGAGACAGTGGCATTGGAAGGTCCAAAGTCAGGTTAATCAAGTTTAAATTCCATACCTCCCTTACAATCTTTTGTACAACCCTCTGAAACAGTGACAAATGAGAGAAGGCATAACCAGAAACATTGCCCAGACATGCATACTGGGTTATGGCACATGGCGAGGACATTATTGTTGTTTCCAGACATAATGTAGAAAAATCACCAATCCACCGAATCCACTTATGAAGAATTTCTAGTGTAGACTTTACAATAATCGAATCTCAGCCATATCTTGGGATGCATCTCCTTTTGATGGGCATTGCACACAGAAATAGGAAATTCTGTTTTATCCAGAAAATGAGAAATTTCTTTTATTCTCTCATGTTCTTCCTTACTGAACGAAAACCCCATCAGCCATGATAACTAAAAGCACCAGAATAGGTATATCTCTCTCTAGACTGAGCAGAAACCAAGATTATCAGTAGACTTTTCAAATGATTCTTTGGGGCCTAAACTTTTCATAAAGTTTCTCATTGTTTCTCCTTAAAATCCAGGAACTGATTTGCCTGTGTGCTTTATCTCAATATAATTTGTGCCTCTCATTTGAATTCAGACATCTGATCTTCCTCTCCCAAGGAGGAAGAATTCCCTTTTGCACGAGCAAATAACTTGCACTGCTCTACTATGCCACACACTGAGAAAATGTGCAGGAGAAATTGTGATGTTATTTTATTTTCTCTTTGGGAATCTGGCTCCATAATCCTACTTCAGAGGGAAGCAAAATCAAGCTCAGAGACTGCTCCAAAAATATTTCTAAGTTGTCAACTCTCTCTTATTTCTCAAAGGTGCAGTTTATTGTCTCCCCTCATGCATATGGCACCTTCATGGTTTTCTGAGTGAAGGTATTGACTTTCAGTTCAGGTAGAGCCTTTCCAGAGGCTCTACCCTTTTTGACTGCATCTTTGTAGATCTGTTTCCTCTAGGTAGCCCATGGGGAGCTTTGTATTGATACGAAGCAGGGCCAAGCTGAACCCAAAGGTCCCTTACTGCACTGTTTGGAGCTGATAACATCTGTACCATGTCTATCCACACCTCAAGAAGCATGACTCCTAATGAAAACTAAGGCAATGATTCTCAAGTGGGGTACCACACCAAATCCTTTGAAGGATGATGCAAGTTGGAAGGGAATAATCACAGGCTAAGGGTTGCCCATGCCTGGCTGATTCTCCACGCCAAAGGCCTAGCCCCTCTACAAAGAGGTAAGTGCTATGATATATAAATTAGTTTTTGAAACTGGATGCCATTCAAATTACAAAAGTTATGGGGGGGTGCCTTGAGTCGGAAATGGTTGAGATCCACTGCTCTAGGGATTTGGGTACTATCTTCTATTTAGCATTCAATCTTTTGGTTATCGTTCCTCTCATTGGAAATGGATGAGAGAGTGATGCTTGTCTATTGGGCCACCTATCCCTGTCCTACCTTCCTCCTTTCTTGCATTTACGAGATTGGGAACAATAGCTTGATGAAAGGGTGATAGCAGTGTCAACTACACCAGACTGGACTGTTAAGATAGTTGACTGCCTCTTACTGAGCAGAATCTGGCTCTTTGATTGTTGGATCCTTTCTTCCATGGGAAAGGCAATGTGGAAAGGGCTTGGGAGCAAGGGCTGGGGTAGGGATGGAGAGACAGGGAACTGCATTATACTACAGAGCCAGCCAAACTCTACAATGGGACAGACACACCATAAACAGATGAAAGCCTTTTGTCTATCTTTTTTCAGCTTGGATTGTCCCCTAAAGCCTGCAGGGGTATTAGATACTGCCATGAGTACGGAACCATGAAAAGGGAAGTTGAGCTAAGAGGATAGTTTCTCTACAAAAGACAAACACAGCTCTGGGAAAGAGATGCAAATGAAACGCATAATTTTAGCTGAATTATTAGGCAGAAGTTTGACATACACACTTATTCTCAAATCATAAAGCACTACTGTATTCACTGACTTTATAGTTCAGGAAATCGTGTATTGCTATAGGAGAAAGGAAGCAATATTAGTCAGTTTTTACACTGTAAACATCTTCACTCTTTTTAACTGATTATTCCTTCACTAACAAGCTTTCCGAAGTCCCACAAAGACAACAGTTTATATTGAATATGGCCACTAAACCCATCCAATGAGAGACACAAATCGCAATAAAGTTAAGAAACAGAATTATTAGGGTCAGATCCTGTTCTGCATACTAGGTACATAGCATAAATCCATTCTGCCCTGGTTGCATCCCTGTAAAACCTTTAATGTGTTTTGTTTTTTTGTAAAACATGTTTATATTAGCATTACAGATAAAAAGCAGAAAAGGAAAGGTGCCCCACCCATCTTTTGCATTAACTTCCTTTTTTCAGGGACTCAAGCATGGTACAACGAACATTTAAACACCTAATACGTGTAACAGGATCTGTCCCTTATCAATATTAGTATATTTTTCTTTTGCATTTCAACACCTACTTTTGTCTTAAGTGCTAGCTAGATACAAAACACCATGAAGAAAGACACAAAGCCCATTTTAAAAAAAAGAATGATTAGAATAAGGGGGAAAATGAAAGAAAGGGATACAAAAGGAACATGTAATTCATTATCGCTTCTTGACCTCTTGAAGGCTCAGATAGTGTAGACTTCCGATCGTTAAAAAAGATAGCGTACTCATCACAGAAAGCCTTTTAAGAGGACTGGATATATGGGTCTGTATTCTGGATGTGCAAGGATCAGTCAGAAAGTATTACATGCTATTTTTTTTCTCAGCCAAATATTACTGGAAAAAGTATTAGACTTGCCTGCAAAATGTGCAAGTCCCTATCGAAAGACAGCTGAACACACAGCTATCTTTCAGTAGTCTCCTACTCTGTCAATGGCCTTTTTCCACAGGTGAACAAGGGCATGTATCCCAATACTGTCACTATGTGACAAACTATTGCAGTGACATTTTTGAGAAGATAGTGAAGTGACGGAGGCTGTTTTGCAGTGGCTGCACAACAATCGCAGCAATGACTTTTACAATGTTGGGGTACATACCCTTGTTCACCACTGAATGAGGAGGCCCTACTGCATAAAACTGTTTTCATTGATGATGTACATATTTTTCATTCAAGTTTAATATTTTTTCAACACCAATTGGCTGAAGGAAAAAATAAAGCAGGAGGCGTTATTTTCTGGCTGAACTTCATGCACGCTTCAGTCTGAGCTCATCATTCTGTGGATAACAGAATGATGTTTATTTGGGTTCTCTACATCAGTGGTCTCCAAACTTTTTTGACCGCGCACCCCATCAGTAAAAAAATTTTGAGCATGCACCCCCAATATATGCATATTTATATAAATATAAATTCTAATATTTTCTTCCCGCACCCCAATGGATTGTCTTGTGCTCTCCATATGGAGACCACTGCTCTACATAGCCCATTTATCTCCTTATGATTCCATACCCCAACTTCTATAAAGAAGCACAGCTTCAGCTGTATTTGGATGACTGTCACAGATAGGAAACAGGAATGCAGCACTTCTTCATCATCCCCTTTACAGATTTTTCTTTGCCATGTCCAGGTATAAATTATTTGGTGTTAAATGGTTATCCAAAAATTAGTTCACTGATGTTTCACATTTGTTTTCGAATTAGAGTTTAAAGTATTTATGTGAAATACTGTGTCAGCTATGAACCATTTCCTAAGACATACTGTGTAGCTAATTTTGCCCTTATTTTCCTCAATACATAAGATGGACTGTTCAGTGCTGCTTCTAACTTGCTGTACTTCTGTATACTCACTTGCTACCTAAATTACATATCTTAATATACCCTGTTAAATATCTCAAAGAGTTAATGGCTGATAATGGAAAATATTGTTATGCAGCAGCAGTCAAGCTCTTTAAAATTATTTTCTTTACCCCTTTTTTATAGCTGTTTCCTCAGTCTATTCTTAATTGCAACTGGGCATAATATTTCTATAACTGCAAGCTAGTCTTGCCTACTTAGATATTTTCCTAATTGGGTAGAGAATAAAACCTGAGGATTTACTGTTAATAAATATTAAAAGATCATTTTAGGATCAGTTAACTGACCAGTTCAATATTTTATAGTACAAACATATAGCAAAAATTGCATATTTTTATTATAAAAGGATATCATATCCAAATCTCAGTTTATCTTCAAACTTCAGTGTAATGTACGTCTGTTCTGGAATCCTCACATCATTCACAAATGTCTAGAAAAATAAAAAAGGGGAGAAAGATATTATAATTCAAAATGTAATAAGGCATCAACATAAATCTCTTGATAAAAGAAGTTACAGTACCACATAATTTTGTTGATTGATGGTGGATTATTTTCTTGGTGAACTAAACAGTATTCTTGAGATATTACCTGTCTAACTATTTCAGAAAAGAAGTAAAAGACTTAATCAGGTTAGCATAATCAGACTAACCTTGTAAAGCTCATTACCATTTTAATCTTGTTAAGAGTATTTGCTGACTAGGATTACTGATTATAACAATATGTTGTTCTCTCAAACAGTGGGTGTCTTAGAAGTGGGTTTTTCCCCCTAGCCATGGCTATAATCAACATTAAGGTTATTTAACGATTTCTTGGGGTGACAGCTTTTATTGGAGCAATTATGTAGTTAGGATAAAGTTAGACAAGCATTTCAAATGCAAGACATTCTTCCTCAGGTCAGATCACAAGGAGCCAGGGGAATGTGATCAAATTGTTTGCATTTGAAAGCTTGTAAACTAAGAAATCCTTGTTTCTCGCATAATTTCTAGACCATCAAGGCTAGAATATCAGTCTTACACTGCCAAGGCTATTTAAGAAATCCTAACTTATTCTAGGCATTTCATTTACCCTATCATCAGTCAAGTGGCAGGAAGATATTTCATAAAGTATCAAAGTAGTTAAAGACATAACAGAAAACAAAAAAAGAATTCCTTCCTTATCTCCCCCTATACCACAGACATGTAATATAGACAAGGGGTGGGGTGGGGTGGGGGGGCTAACTCACTTTGCACCCTGGCTGGATTTGGACCATGGGGCTCCTTGCAGGCTAGAAGCAGCAGCGGCAGAAGTGGAGCATATAGTGACCAGGGAGGCAGCAGAACACATGGCAGCAGCTCCACTCCCTCTGCTGGAGCTACTGCCACTGAGTACCTTATGCCACAGCAGTAGCTCTAATTTTATCACAGGAAACATGGCAGAGGCTGGAGCTGCTGCTGCTGTGTGCTCTGCTGCTCACACTGCTACATACACCACTGCCACCCCATGTTTCACTGCCTCTGCTGCATGCCCTCAACTTCTGGTATTCCACTGGTAGCTCCACTGGATCCAGTCCATGGGCCTAATATATACACCATGTTACAAGTTTTAGCTAAAGACTGCTTGCTTGCCTTGCTCCAGAAAGCTATACCTCACATTTAGAATTCTGCCAAGATGCAGCAATTCATAACTGTTAGACACTGTGCTGAAGGCAAGAGATGGGAGGAGGAGGGAGAGAGAAAATTAAATTTTATCACTTATGTATTTATTTATTTGGCTTAGAGGTGATGACACTAAAGACTTATAGTGATAAAGAGAACAAATGTGGAACTGTGATGCCAATATTCATGATTGCTAGGCCCCCTCTACACATTACACATATTGTGCAATAAACTAATTAACTGATTAAATGTGCAATTACCTTAAGACCAGCTACACATGCAAAGTACTTATACTATAAAAATCTCCAACCATCTATAATGTCAAACCTCAAAAATGTGCACAAACTTTATAGCTGGTTGATATTGAGCTTAATTTCCACATGTAATGGGGTCTCCCCTGTGGCTAGGAGCCCTGTCAGCTGCAGGGGAGCACCACAGCCAGAGTGAGACCCCCCAGGGTCAGGGGGTGGGCATCTGCAGTTGGCACTTAAAGTCTCATACCTGACAGGGCTCACAGTCCCAGCTGTGCCACACAGCTAGCTGGGACCAAGCATCCCTGATGGGGTTCTGTCCCGGCTGTGCCACTGGTCTCAGCTGCTGTCGTGCAGCAAGGACCAAGAGCCATGTCAGGCCTGGGACTCTCAGTCCTAGCTATGCACGACCCCTGCATCTGGAAGCCTTCTCAGCAAAGGGGCTCCCAGCTATGGGAGCCTGCTTCTTGCCAATTCAGGGGGAGCCCAGGACCAGGCTCTCCCTACACCAACAATAAGGTGTGTCTGGATCTAAAGCACAATCCCACAATCACGCCTCCTACCATACACTGTGGCATAGCAGGAGGTACAATTGTGTGGATCATACATTAGATCCAATCATAACTTTACCTGAATGTGTACAGGGGGCCTTATAGTCTCTATATAGTAAATTAACAAGGTATAAATCTGTTGGTGAAAATAACAAAACCGAAGTATTCTTACAGAATTTTATACTGCTTTATTGCCATACTATCTAGCTTCCAAGTCTAAAAATAATGCCAGCAGACTGTAAAATTCACAGGGCACTCAGATGCAAAAACCTGGCAAAATTAGTTTTAGAAGCCATTATATTTCTCCAGAATGACTTCCATAAACTAGAAAATTAATCTATTCATAATAAGGTGCAATAGATTTTACTACCCACGCAAACAGAGAGGACCTCTTCAGACCTTTACAAAGGTCAGGTTTCCCAATATAAACACTGAAAGCACACTTGTTTATATAGCACAAAGAATATCTGCAATCTCTGAAGTAATGAAGAGAACAAACTAGACATACATATTGACAGCAAAATAAATATTTAGCCGATTGTTTGTGAAGTGTTGTTTTTGTCTTAAAGCAAAAATTAAGGGTAGGACAGAAATGGTATTTTCTCACTTCATTGGAACTCCCAGACAGAAGACCCAAAACCCACTTGCATACTTCAAACCCAAGTCTTAGCAGAACATTTTTAGATATGGAATATAAGAGCAGGAGAAGATGGGAGGCTGCCACTATACTTCAGACATATCCCAAAGGACTTGTAGTTAATTCACTCACCCATCTGAAAAAATTATATTATGAATGTTATTAGACTCAGGTACTAATGGGGCCCAATGAAAAGTCCATTGGTTCAACATGAATTTATTATTTGTGTAACACTCACAACCTGATGCAAGCTCCTTATATCAGTTGAAGGAACACATTTTGTGGTGCTGCTTCTCTAGTTCTGCAAAACCACCAAACTCCTTTATTCTTTGGAAGAAAAGTTTTCAGTCCCATGCAAATGTAATCTAATAGTATTAATATGAAATTCAATTTTTTTTTGGTACCTGAAGGCCTTTGAGTCAAAAGGTGACTTACAAGACCACCTTACTCTAAACTGTTACAAATTACACTCATGGTGTAATTACCAGAGGTCCTAATTTTCTCTGTTTAAAAATCCCAAAGTCTGATTAAAACCCCCCAAAATGTGTGTTTTTCCACAATTAAAATGAAATGCCACTATATATATATAGGTATCCACTGAACACAATCTTTTATATTTATGACTTTACAGCAATCTGGAAGCTTAACAGTGCCTCACTCATTATATAATTCTAATATTATAAAAGCCTAAGTCTGTTTGTCTGGCTATAATGCTTTATTCGCACTGTGACTGGCTGACAAACAGCCAATTAGAGTGCAAACAAGCGTTCCAACAGGAGCTGGTGGCGCGCTGCCATGATGGTGGGGACACAGAGAACAGAGGGGACCCTAAACCCCCTGCCCTGCTCCCTGAAAGTGGCAAGGATGGAGCAGGGGGCAGGGCCAAGCCACCAGAGATGGCCTGCTGCCCCCACTCTTACTGCTTGCAGGTGGCGGCAGCAGTGGTGCTGGGAAGATGAGCAGGCCCCATACAGGTATGGGGAATAGTGGGTATGCCATGGAGATGGTGGTTGGGGGAGGGAAGAAGGGGTCCCAGGCTCCATGTGGGGGTGGAAGAACACCATGCCCAAACTGGGGGAGCAGCAGGCCTGGGTTGACCCGGCAGCAGTGCAGGAATGGGAGGAGTGGGCTTGAAGCTGATGGGAGAGGGAAGAGGCTCACTGCTCCCCTTCCCAGGCTGCTGCTGTGTCAGCCTGGACCCACTGCTCCCTCCCACTGCCACAGCGAGCTGGCTTTTTCCCCAGCTCAGGCTTGGGCCTGCTCCCCTCTTCAGGCCCGGGCCCACTCTTTCCCCACCCTGCTCCTCTCCCCTGTTAGCTTCGAGCCCACTCCTCCTGCTCCCCTGCTGCTGCCGGGTTGGCCTGGGCCTGCTGCTCCCCCCACCACGGCGGGCTGGCTTCTCCACGCCCTCAGTCCCAGTCCTCCCCCTCATCAGGCCCAGGCCCATGCCCACTCCTCCCCTCCCCCCACTGCTGCAGCAGGGAGGGGGGAAATAGGCCCAGACCCCAAGCAGCAGGAGGTAAAGGTGGAGCAGGCCCAGATGGGGGGGGGGGGTCCACAGGGCTCCTTCCCTGTATGCTTCCCCCCACCCTGTCATTCCTGACGTGCAACTGACTAGTAATAAAATAAATTCTAAATACTTATACATTTTGGTAAGGGTGCACCTATATATTGGTTGACTATTGGATTGGCACCAATAAAAGGAGAAAAGACGTTATCAGCTATTGGCTCTTTTTGGTCACTGTAGCTGATAAATACAGCACGGCCAGGGCGTTGGCCTGTTATCCATTGTCTTGCCCACCTATTCTGTATTCACGGACACCACGTGAATTGGCATCATCTTCCTAATCCTTTGTCCCCCAAAAACTGTAGGCTGCAAAAGCTGTTATTCCACATAAACTTCGCCCACCTAATTGTGTAAACCTAAAACACATCCCAAAAACACGAAGTGTCACTAGTCTAAAATAGTCTGAATTAGTCTAATTTTCCCTTTTACTAATTCGCTCACAGTTGTTTTTGTTTTTGGAAAATTGACCATTTAACACCACCAAGTATACTACTGGCTGAGACCATACACAAGTGAAATTAGTCAATGATACTTGCATTCTGCTATAACACTGATACAAACACACACACACTTTTTAGTTCAGTGATTAATAGACTGTAAGGTGGAAAAGAGCTTGGATACAGCTCATTTACATGCAGCAATTTTTGGCATGACACTGAAGAGCGATGTCGTAATATCAGAGAAAGTTGGTATTCACCCAACTTCAGGTCTAATGATGAAACAGAAAACTATTTTAGGGAGGGGTGTCAAAACTCTGTTGATCCCTGTTCCCCTGTCTCTTGCTGGATCCAGACTGCAGGTCTCTTTGTGGGTAGGACCCAGACTGAGTGAAAGGGGTGGTGACAGGGCAGTTAGCAGCAGTTGCTCACCCCCCTGCCACTGACACGTACTCCCAATGTGGAACTTGTCCCACTCCCAAATTCCTGTCCCCTGTGGGAGCCCCATCGGATGTGTGAAAGGGCTCTGTGAAGCCAGATTTGGTCTGGGGACTGGATCTTTTGACACCCCTGATCCAAGGCACAATACTAGTGTGTGTGTGGGGGGGGGTGGGGAGGGGAGGGGGAATCAAGTATGAGAGTACCTAGTCTTAAAAGATGCAAAGGCAGGTTTCAAACCAAGTCAATTATGAAACAGGTCTTATTAAATTCAAGCTACTGAAAATGGAAAGGCTTATCTAATGATTACCAGAGCTAAATTTGTTTTGGAGAATAAAATAAATGAAGGGCTCATTCAGTAACTACTGAGCATTCAACTCAAACTATGTTTTGAACTTGACTTTCATTTAGTGTATTAGTTAATAATAAGAAACAAAATAACAAGCGTGTAAGAAAATATGTTTGAACCAATTTTGGAACTCATTATTCAAAGATCAAATGTATGCATTTCTTCAAAGGGCACAAACATCTCAGGCAACTCATTTCTAATTTGTTGTTGGGATCCTGACTGTTTTGAATGGCTGTGCTGAAGATTCTAACGTGTCAATTAGAACAAAGTGGAAAGAACCTGACTGGTTTGAAAAAGCCTACCCTGTTCCAAAAAGAAACATAAGACTATGAAATCTGGGCAGACTGAGAAAACAGTATTCTTTTTCTTTCTTAAATCACTTGGGCAACACTGATTTAACTTGTTATTAATATTACAGAAACAGAAGTGCAGCCAAGAGATGCCAGCCATTTTTCCTCAGTGCTCTCTTAAGAGTCACAGCTAAAAGCATTTTATTTAAGTACAGAAGCTCTATACTGTAGATTTTAAGTTTAGTTGCAGCTAAAATCTACAGCCATTTAATACTGCAATGTATGAAAGTCTATTAAAATGTGAAAAACAGTGATTACATTTTAAAAAATAGTTACTTCAGCCATACCAACATGCTTAAAAATATTCATTAAAAGGCAAGAGCTTACACTTAAAGAACGCTGCTGAAGCAATCCCTGAAGAGCCTTAAAATGTAAATTACCATTTTGTTTTCATACAAAATATATTAACTAAGGACTAAAGGGGACTCTTTTTAGATCATTGTTAACTCACCCCATTTAGGCTGCCCAAATCCTTCACCAAATGTTCATCTGTAGAAGCATCATAATTAAGTACAGCATGTTGCTTGTCCACACTCCGTGACTGAAATATTAAAAAGATTAAAATGAATGCAATTAGGATAATATAGTTCAAAGACAAAATAGTTTCATATTACAAAAGCATTGTAAGAAGATGACTTTCCCTCAATATAAAGATTAGAAAAAGGTGATTCTTCCCAGGGTCATGCTGGGCAGCCAAACTGGACATATATAAGCAAATATGGTTATCCAAAAAACATAATAAAAACAAGTAGTCTTTGTTTAGCTATAAATGCTCCCTGAATGAATCCTGCTAAATTTCACCTGGTTTATAAACAGTTCCTGAAATTAACAAAACCTCTGAGATTTCTACCAAATGGCATTGTTGCATTCCACTGAAAACTTTCTTTCTTCTGTCCCCCATTTCCCCAAATCTACGGACGATTATCTATATAAGTAACTATAGATATATAGTGACCCAGGTGGATAAGTAAGGGTAGTGTTTGGAAGGAAACAGAAAGCTGAAGTCTTGTTTAATTTCTACCCACTGACAGAAAATAGTCAACAACTACATGTTATGTGCTAGTAAGCAAAATCTGTTAAACAGCAAGCATGTAAATATAATTTTCCTACACTATAGTTCCTATTGTTCTTTGTTATCTACATAAACTACTGAAGGAAGAAGCAAAATTCATAATTTTTTTTTTAAAGATACAACATTATATATTAGGTATTCTAAAGAGATGGAGACGATAATGTAGCCTACAATTCACAAAATATGTACATTTTTACATATATAACTTGCAACAAAAAATCTTACTTGTATGATACATCTATAGAGGTAGGTGACTAGTGGAAGTCTAATGGAAGACTAAGTCAATTTTTAACACATTAATGTCATCTGGCTTTCTGCTATCTCCTAGCAAACAGAAGGGAATGGTTCAGTGTACAGTATCTCATTAGGGATCTCTTGTAAGCCACTCACTGTGACAGTTGCTCAGAAGGAAATGTATTTTACAGAGTGTTATTTAAAAAAACTTTAAAATGTACATTTTGTGGGTTTTGTACATTTGAAATTTACATTTTTGACATCTGTGATTTTCAAACTATTTGTGCAAGACAAACTGAATATGCAAATATACTTGATAGATTCAGAAATAGTCATAATATTGCAGTGTAAACTCATCCTGTAATATTAAGAGTAATTTAATATGTTATATGATATAGGAGTTTTACATTTAAACTCAAGTGTAAGGTACATTTTAAATTATTAACAGAGACTTTGTGACACCAGATAACTTAATCAGCTGCGAAATACAGAAAAGCTTAGACAAGTTGCATGTTGTCCCCTAAAAGCTTTAAAACTTCAGTGTATTTTTATTTTTTCTTCTTTCAGAAAGGACAACCATAAGTACTCAAGCCCAAAATTAATCATGAAAAGGTTTTGTTTTTATTGTTTACATATCTAACCAAGAATTAAATTTTAATAGATTCTTTGGAGACACGCACTTAAACTAAGGATTCTTCAACAACTACTTTCTCAAACAACCTAATAATGTTTACTGACTAATTAAGGCAGTTGCTCTTACTTTCATTCAAATTAAATAACTCAATACACGTCTTGCTTTAATGGAACTAACATTATCTTACTTTCAAGTCCACAGTAATTATAATTATTTGTTGTATTAACACTTCTGACTCTTTCATAAAATAAGCATTAAACTCAGACTCACAAAGAAAAGCATTAATTTACACGTCTTTTATTAATCTATTTCTCCTTGGTTAATGTAAATTTCATAGTATGCATATATTGTATTAAGAAGCATAACCAACTTCATTGGTTCCTTCCAGTCCTTCAAGTCCAGTTCCCTGCTATTACAGGGAACTACACCATACAAATTCCATTTATAAGCACAGTCAAGCTCCATCGTAAAGCCAGTTAAGTTTTCTGCCCTGTATTATTATAGGAGTTGTTATCCAGACCTCACTCTTTTGTTCTAGTTTCCAATCTAAATTTATTTACCCATATATATTTACACCTATATATGTTACATCATATATATGCTCTTGGGCCAACATTGTCCTTTAAGTTAAACAGCTCTTTTCACTCCCTGTTACTTAGGCCCTTGATATATTTATAGTGAACAACCATATGCCCTCTAAGCCTTATTTCTGCTAGGACAAATACAAATCAAGCTTTCTGTCTGCTCTCAAAATAATCTGTTAATATTCCTAGCAGCACTTCTCTGTACCAATTTAAGTCTGATCAATTCTTCATGAATACAAAGAAACCAGAAGTATTTCAATGAGATCTCATCGGGACCTTATAAAATTGTCTTAGTGCATCCCCATCTCCACTAGACATTCTTCTCCTGACATCCTGAGATTGTATTTGTCTCTTGCACCACACTGATTTGGGATGTGGGAGAGGAAGAAAAGGGGGAAAGGTGGTCAGTCATTCTATGGCAGTGACTTTTTCGACTTTTTCTTCCCATATCTTTTCTACCGAATTAACTCCTAGCTTATAGCAAAAATTCTTGTTATTAGCCTTTATGTGTATGACCTTGTACTCTTCTACTAAATGACAGCTCACGCTACTATTACAGTCCTAAAGGTCATTCAGTTCTTCTTGCAAGAGTTTCTGTTCCTATACTGACTGGTATTTTCTGCATTGAGAATGCCTCCCAGCTTTGCACTGTTACCAGATTTCATCATCAGCACAGTTCTACTTTTGTGCCAAGATCACTCTTGAAAGTGTTAAAAATTGGCTCCAAGACAGATTGTTGAAGAACTCTTGAAGCAGCATTTTCCTGTTCAATATTTCCCCTTTCAGCATTAAGCCACTGTCACCACTGTCTAGCTAGTTCCTCATCCACCTTAAAATTCCCTCATCCTTTCCATCCCCATTAACAATTTCTTCATGTGTAACTATTTGACACATGAAATAATTTACTGAAGTCCAAATAGGTTAGATCTATGAACAAGTTTCTTGAAGAAAAGTAATCACAGGAAGATATCAAGTTAATCTGGCAAAAACATCTACCCTTGATAAAGCCATGCTGCGTTTTACCTATTTTCTAATTATGTCCAATATCTTTAATTATTCCTTCCCTCAGAATTTGTGCTAAAAATATGATAATGGAGGCTGTTATCTAAGAAAGTTTATGCCTCTGAATGAGTAAGTATCTCAGAAATTACCCTGGCCTGCCTTATGCCTGACTTCAGATTAACACAACCAACCCTTTCTAGAGCCTTGTATACTATTGAAGTTAAACATATTTGTCCATATCCCTTCCTTCCCAACTTAAATATTAGAAACAGTACATTTGCTAATTGCCAGTCATAGAGTACTAATTCCAACTTGACATTTATTTTAAAAAGTACTTGCTAATATATCTGCATTTCCTGTGTCAATTCTTCCAGAATTCTGGGGTGGAGATTCCTTAGTCCTTACTGACCTGAGTGCATTAAACTCCGAGTTTTACCTCCCCCCTTGGCTGTAATAATGTTCCCATCAGACATCTTACCCTTGGGCAACACTGCTTCAGTATTCAGTAAAGACTGTACAGTGTTTATTTAGTTGTTTGGTCATTTTGATATTATCTCCATCTACCCCATCCTTAATGTACACTGTTGCCATTTCTTTTCTTGTTCTCTTTATGCATTTAACCTTTTATTAATTAATTTAATATCCTTTGCAAAGTGTAAATCGACTTGACTTTGGTGATTCTTATTTTAACTATACAACTTTCTGACTCCTGAGACAGGATTCTTTTTTGATTAGTTCCTTTTACTACTCTCTGTATTTATTTTTTTTACTTATTTTAATACTGTCTTTGAGGTGGTTATTTATTCAACTCTATCTAATACTCCTTTTGGCAAGTCTGTCCATCTGTCCATACTGCCCCTCCCCCCCACAAACTTAGGATGGAAATGCCAGACAGCTTTTGCACTGCTGACTTAAATTTTAAACCTCCTCCACATTTGAGTCCCTTAACTCTTCAGGTTACTTTACTAAATAGTTCCTTAACAGTTCAAAGCTTTTCCTTTTGAAAACAAGAACTTTAATTACAGATCTTTTTTAATATCCTTCCATTAAATTTAAAGTGAAACAAGATAATTTCATCCAAGCTTATTTTCTTATGACCAATTCTATTATATCCTCATAACAAAAAGAAACCCCAAACCCCACAAACAAGTATAACAGCATCAAATCTTGTTCTTTTAACTGGTTATATGGTGAGAATATCTGGATAGCCTGTCCAATAAAATAAGGGCCGTTTAATTAATAACATATGTTCTTAGTTCTACATTTCAAAATGTTAAAATCTCCCAAAGTGTTACAATTCCTGGTGGTATTAATATCAGAAACCTCTAACCATACCCAAATCTGACCTGGGGGGTCTCTATCACTATCACAACACTTTCACAATGCTTCTCTAGACCTAGACTATAAACTAATTCTGCTTTATCTGAAGTCATCACTTATTCTTTACAATCGAAAGCAGAAAGAATTCTACCCCATCACCATAATCTCTATTTGTTTTTCATTACCTGTTTCTGATCATGACTGCTATTTCATAACACTTCAAAGATCCTTTTTCACCTCTGACATCCAGTTTCATATCCTTCATCATTAATTCCCCCATTTTGTTGTACAAAAATCTCTCCGTTATTTCTCCAACCTCATCCAGGTCCTGCCCAAATTAGATGCTTATTTCATTTTTGATACTCTTTTGTCATAGACTCATAGAAAGCTAGGTTTGGAAGTGACCTCCAGAGGCCATCTAGTCCAACCCCCTGTTCAAAGCAGGGTTATCCCCAATTAGATCATCCCAGCCAAAGCTTTGTCTAGCTGGGTTTTAAAAACCTCCAAGAATGGAGCTTCCACCACCTCTTTGGGTAACCTGTTCCAGTGTTTTACTACCTTTCTAGTGAGAAAATTCTTCCTAATATCTAACCTAAACTTCCCTTTTTGCAACTTGAGACCGGTGCTCCTTGTTGTGTCATCTGCCACTACTGAGAACAGTTTAGCTCCATCCTCTTTTTGAACTCCCCTTCAGGTAGTTGAAAGCTGCTTTTGTTGTGCCAGCCTTGATCTCAGAAAGCCAATAACCCAAGTACTTACATGGATATCAGTTCATTCCTTTTTTCCGAATGCTTCCTTATGGTTGTATATCCCCAAAACCCCTCTCACAGAACTAATCCTTGTATTAAGTTTATCTCTGTCTTGGCAGTGAATTTACCCTCCTTCTTTAATACCCAGTTCCACCTGAGATTTTACTTCCTTGAGCATCTTCCCTAGCCTTATATAGTCAATCTTGATCTGTTTCAGTGGTAAATCTATTAGTGTAATTGGTTTTGGGATGAAGGACAATTGATATTCTTTCTCCTCATATCCATCAAGAACTTTCAATTTTACTTCTCATATTCTTGCTTTGAGCAAGTAATGCATCCTTCCATTCTTCAAATCTGCTCTGCTAATAGGCCTTTGTTTATATTAATAAGGAGATCCCAATCACAGAAGAGCATATTCTTCTGAGGGTCTATGCTCTTTTTTTTTTGTCTGCCAATCATCCCGTCTTTCTCTGCCTTGTTTATCATTTAGACTCCTTCCTCAGCTCTGGGTGCTCACTTACCCACACCTCTTCCTCTTTTCTGTTGGGACTGACTTTCCTTTCTTACAACCTGATTTTAAAAACTTCTGTCTTGTTCTCTTGCTCCTGTTCAACAATTTCTCCTTCACTAACCTGGCTCTTCTTCTGGCTATACCACCATTGATACTACACTATTTTCAGACTGCAGGATTGTAACTGTAATGTTATTTATTTATTTATATTTTATTTTCAAGACAACAGTTTATTCTACCCCTGGAATCAAAGGTGTCTCAGCATGCTGATTTAGAAGACAAAAATACTGTATTTGCACAAATATAAACTTATGTATTAATGTACTCCAGGAAATTTAATTCCAAATACAAATACATGAACACAAGTAATTCGGCATGCCTTATATGATAATCCAGTTCAGGGCAAATCTGCATCATTAGGCTTGAATAAAACATCTGTTAAAATAACAGTTTTTAGGCATGTATCTAAAATGTAATTCCTTTATGCTTTACTTAATTCCTTTGTGCTTCCTTTAGGAATTGTTTTTAGCAATACTTTTACAACATCCATGATTGGCTAGCAGGAGATAAAGAATGTGGCATTTAATGTTTTTATCATGCTTTGCCCACATTCTTTGCATTGAGAGAGCAAGAGAATTGCCAATGTAGAATGGAAGACATTGCACAAAGAACCATACATATAAAACAAGGCAGCATTATTAGGCTTTTATTTTTTAACCCATGTGGTATAACAGTCACACAGGAATGCAAGTCTTCTACAGTATACTAAATGTTACATGCCTCAAACCATCTGTACCCCTGGCTTCTGCTTCCATAAACTACATAGAGGATGAAATCTGTATAATATTGGCATGTACTGAAAATTCCCAATTAAAACAGCAATTACTCTTGTGGGTTGGGGAGTGAAAATTATATTACATACATCTTAGAGTGCTGTACTATTGAGTTGAATGCTGGATCACTAATTTCAACATGCTCCCAGCATTAAAAGATAAACTCTTAACCATTTGCCGAACAGAAAATTGAAAATTGGAGGTGGGAAAAAAGAAAGAAAAAAAAGTATACCCTGCAAGCTAGTAGGAGATAGTAAGAGTAAATAGACCATATACAAGTGACAGCAGAAGCAAAGGACAATAAAATGCCAACTGTCTCAGCATTATAAGAAAATATGCATAACAAAACACAATATCTCACCACAACTTCAAAGTTTTCCACTGGAGCAACTAGAGACAGAACTGCATTTCAGATTTCACCCAAACCAAAAGAATAAAAAATAAAATAAAAACCCAACCAAATAAAAAAGCTGTGTAATGGGGCAGTGTGGCCCTTTAAGGGAGGCAAACAGCCCTGGGGTAGGGACCTAGTTGTGGGCAATTAGCTGGCAACTAAAAGCCTAAAAGGAGAAAAAAAACAAGGAGCTCAAGCTGGGGAAAGGAGGCATTTGTGGGCAGGGAGCAGACTGAAATCCAGAAGATCTCACCCCTAGGAAGGGCCAGAGCTAATAGGCCCTCTTCTGTGACCTGGAGAAAAACTGTGCTGTTGGGACCAATTGCTTTTTATTATGAGGACTGGTTCAGGGACTCCCAAGGGAGCAAAGCCACATGGCAAGGTTGCAGATACTTAAGCCTGCTTCTGAACTATTGTTTGGATAAGGGGCAAATCCCACTTGCATGGAAGTGGGGACCCTAGCCCACTTACACTACGTAAGAGAAAAAAGCAGTTTTCTTTAAATAGTAATTTTCTAAAATTTTGAAACTAAAGAGATACAACTTATAAGAATAAACAAATCCACTGAGACTTGAGAAAGAAGTACATAATTCCATATCAACCAAGTAGGGGGCAACTGTAAGTTCAAAACATTTTAAATGCTCATAGTAGGGCAATATTCTTTCTTCCTACCTTTCAATATTTAATTTCCCTTCCCTTCTGGTTAAAAGGAACCATTAGCTAGGGGTGCACCGATACAGATTTTTTTGGCTAATACCAATGGCCTATTTTTAAAGAGCCATATCATCCGATATGCAGGCCCACAGCATGGAAAATGGTGTCTAGTAAGTCTGTTGTGAGGGAAGGGGGGGGGGAGGGAAGGGACATGTGTATGCATAGAGAGTAGATCAAAGCCTCTGCAGTGAGGGAGGGAGTGGGGCTGGCACTGGGATAAGTGCTGCTGGGGTGGGGCACGAGACAGCCGCAGTTTGTCTGGGAGGCACGGGGGCGGCACCCACTGCTGTGTGTGCCCCTGGATCTGTGTGCAGGGCAGGGTGGGCTGCTGCTGCAGGCTGGGGCCGGGGGCTGGGCAGAGGACTATGGCAAGTTTTGGGGTGGCTGCAGCCCCTCCCACTCCCCTTCCCAGCACTGAGCTTCAGGTCACCTGCATGCTGTGGCAGCGTACATGCATGCAGCACTTATCGGCCACATCAGCCAAAAAAAGCTGACCGCCGATGCTCTTGATTTTCTCATATCAGTGACGATCTGGTATGGAACTGATGCATCAGTGCACCTCTAATATTAGCTGACTTCTTATAAATATCATGCCTACCCAGATGGACAGTCTCTGAGCTGATATCACTCTGCCTTTAAGTCTCTGAGAAGAAAACGTTAAGTCATGGAGATTTTCTCATAAGTTTTGGTCCTGGGTAGGTTAACAAAAATTGCAAGTTATTAGGTTGCTCCACTTCATATCAAACAAGTGTTTAAGAACCACTAGTATGTGGGTAATACTTTTTCTCCTGCCTCCATTGGTCAAATGGAGATTATTTCCTGCTATACTGGAATTTTGGTCCCTAAAAAGGGGCAGAGAAGAGGGATCTGGGTGGACAGTGAACTGAAAATTGTATATTCTGTTATGAGAGAGTTCAGAAGCCATGGTCCAAAGTATATTTTAACCTATGCAGATTGGAAGAAGGCTAGACAGTTGTCAGAGAGAAGAAGGGCAGGGCAGCACAAAAGGGGATGTCTGAATCACACTATTAAAACCTGGCCTACTCTGAAACACATGGTGAATCAGTAGGCATAAATGAGGAACGTTTATGCTCAGAGAACTGTTGATGCTTTCAGGCAATTCTGAGGATCAATATGCTGTCAGATAAGGATGAGAACAGAGGAGGTATATGCCAAGTATGCCTATGAATGGGATAAAGCTGAAACTTCTGCTTCCTCCTACGATCTGGTGAATAAACTCCAAGTGAGCATAAGGTAGCACTGATGTCCTTAAATATGTAAAGTGCTCCATCACTCCCTCATACAGAAGACACTTATGTACCTATGAAAGTTTTTCTATTGTAGGCTCCCTACAAGTAAAGGATAATAGGTTTCTTTCTATTCTAAATATAGGGCATCCTCAACATTAACACAGACTTGTTTATGGGGAAAACATTCCATGTAAGGAACATTTACCATCACAGTGAAGTAGTAACTATACTGTAAAAAGAGGAGAAAAGAGAAAGGATGGAAGAGCCCTGAGTCACTAGAGATCACTGAAGTCTCATCTACTAATAAAGAAGAATGGTAAAAATTTTCAAAATAATCGGTGGGGCTTCTTGGTTCAACTTAAGGATTGTCCTGTTAGACGATCTTTAATTCTTGAAGAACCTTTTCTAGATTTTCATGCGTTTCCAACCTTATGACAAAAACAAATCCCACCCCCACAGCTAAAGTAATGGACCATCATCCTCATGAAAGACTAAAATACAGAAAACTTATTTTAAGCAGGAATATCAGAGCTGATTAAAAATAAGACATGTTTTTATGTATTGTCAAGTTATTCCCATGCGTCTCTAGAGATTTCTAAGAATTATTAGAAAATACAAATTTTTCACTGTTGCTCTACCAACACACACTTGTATACAAGTGAGGATAGCAGTCTCTGTGTAGAAATTTTCACACTATAACAATGGAATAAGATCATCCAGCGATTTCACAAAGGGCAATCAAACTACCAGGTAAAAAAAATTCAATGGTCCAGTCCACATTGTATTTGAAACAGTGGCCTCTAGGTAAAAGGCTCTAACTCCTTATCTCTTCTTGTTTATAATCTGGATGCAGCTACAGTTAACACTGACTGGTATTTCAGAGAATAACAGAAACAAAAGGTAGTTGGCAGTGAACAGCATTTGCAACAAACATACACCTTTAAATCTTTAAGTCACAGATGATCAGTCTCAAAAATTATTGGACAAATTGCCATATTACATAAGTAGAGATCATATTATTATAGACACTAAATTTCACTTTAAAAAGATAGAGCAATTCAAAAAGCAGCAACGGCTCAACAGTACTCTTTTCCTTAAACAATTTTAAGATTAAGTTAGTTTTCTTCAAATGGCATAGAAACATTTGTTTATATACAGAAAAGAGCTAATAAAATATTTACTATTCTGGGAACAAAGCAGAGGTTGCTGGCTGACAAACTTTCAAAGAGGTGGTTCTTTTACATCTTTAATTTATAAAATACTGATAGCCATGAAATGCCTACTAATTTAAAAGTTTTGGTGAATAAATAGTAAATAGGTAGATGAATTAAATAAAGGGGAGAAGAGAAACTGAAAGCAACAGACACTGCTGTTCTGTTATCCACTACTGACATTTGCTTAGATCCATCTTATATGAATTAGTGGCTATTACTGAAACAAACAAAACCAAGTAATCTATTTAAAATTATGCAGAGACATTTAAGATATTAAGCATAACTTGTCTAATGATTAGCATTTGCTTGAGAGTTCAACTAGTACAACAAACTTGTAATGCATTCCACAATATACTCTTCTGCAAGTTTTATTTTGCTAGATACATCTACACGAGACACTGCTGCACATTTATTTAGTACTTGTATAAGCAACTCTGGTTACTGTGCATTTACTTAGTACTTCCTTATACAAGTATTAAAAAAATGCGCAGCAACTGGAGTTACTGCACAGTAGCGCTGGGAAACGCCTTTTAAGTGATGCTACTATGCAACAGCCTAATACCACTGCGCAGTCAGTGTCTCGTGTAGACATGCCCACAGCATACTGGCTAAGAAGTTTCACTAGGAAGAAACTTCAAACATACGCAGTTATTAGTCCGGTCATCAAGATGATTTGTAGCCAGCCAACCAGAATGAATGCTGAATAGCTGAGAGTTATGGCAACTTAAAGTAGTTTTTTGCTGTCTCCTATATGATGTTAACAGAGGTGGAGATACTAGCAGAAACAGCAACATACCAAGAGAAGACATAAGGCAGGGCAGGGTGCCACCTTACAGACTAATCTTGTTCAAAAAAGTGTGACCTTCCATAGGCTACAGCATATTTTGAAAACATCTTACTAAAAGGCTGAACATAATCAGTAACTTGGTGATTTTCTATGAGCTAACATGGGGGGGGGAATCAAAACCTCAAACGAGTCTGCTCCACTTTTATTACTCATCTTGTATAAAAGTAAAAATTCTCAATCCATGTTTTGCTGAATAATTTGTTTAAATTTACAAATGAAGCCATTTCTCTAATACAGTTGAATTAAAAAGTCAACTTCCTTTAATCACTAAGATTTACAGTGATCACTCACCATCACCACATGAAGGTACCCATGCAGGTATTTTTAATACAAGTAATTAGAAATAAAATATAGGTAACATTCTAGCAAGTCCGAAAACCTTATTTTTGTTTTTGATGTAGCTACAGGGAACAAATATGGGATACTTCCTATTATGAGGTGCACTGCAAGACAGTTTTAAATGACATATACAGATAAATTACTTGAAGGTCAGTGCTGTTTCTAAAAAAAAATATAAGGAAAAAAACCTAAACATCACCCACTTTCCAAGCAAAATGTTACTTAACAGCTAAAAAATCTTCTTTGTTGTCAGGGGATGTACTTGGTAGACATGTTGGTCTGAGACAAAAAGACCTACAAAAAACTAGAAGACTTGGTTCCAAAATGATACCTTTTATTAGACCAACTGGAAAATGGCAAGAAAACTGTCCTTTTCTGAAAGCTTTCAGGATCAAAGTCCCTTCATCAGGCTCAGGTTCTTTGTTGTCATTCATTTTTGAGGAGAAAAACTGATATATAGGGATGAAAGTATTATAGAATATGGAATAATAGCTTGTACCATGGTACCATAACATTTTTACAAGCCAGAACAATATAAACTGAAGAAGCAATTGAGAGTGGTAAAGGATCTATAATCCAGAGGGGAAACCATTTTGACAACTTAACATTTATTGTCCTTGGCCTCCTTTAAGACAGGTATAATGACTACAGGTATTTCCATGTTTTCAACTGCTTTTCATGACAACGGTCTAAAAATTTTTTTCTTTACTCATTTCCATATATAATTTTGGAGACAATCAGCTTTTCACAAAAGTACTTGCCATTTAAAAAAATTAAAACAATCTCAATTAACAGACTTTTTTTAGATTCTTTATAGGTATCAGATTATTTGATACTAAGAATAATGTCAACAATTTTATTTTCCTGCCTAAATAAAAATGGATTTCAGGCTAACCACATGAGTATTTTTTAAAAATCCATAACATCAAGCCTACATACTTTGTTCTGTATTATTTCATTTTAGAAAACTTAGTTTATGTTTACATCTTGTTATTTCTTGTACAAATTCTGCAGCTAACATATACTCTGACTTGGATGATAACTCATGGGAACCCTTCTAGAAACTCCTTCCACCTGAACCAGGACATCTCTCACAAATATCTATGCTGAGCACAAATGTGAAAGCTATGCACCAAAGAGATGACCACTAATGTAGCACTAATGTAGGCTTTGAATTTGGATAAATTCCCTCGGGAAACAACCACCAGCATGGATTATGACCATCAGATGGCTATTCTGCATCCGAAAAGAGATAAATGAGATAATTTTATTATGCACTGATTTTGCCTCCTTGATAGTTCCAAGTTGCAAAGCCATACAGAATGTATTACAATATTCAAGCTCACACAGTAACAAAATGTAACTATAGCAAGGTTCATATTCAAGATAGTTACACTTCTTCCTTTGCTTCAAAGAGGGAGGTAGGAATTTAAGCCTAAAACACTAATATTCAACAGCTTTTTCCAATACAGTCAAAAATTCAATACATCTTAAATCAAGGCTGTCTAACTTGTAAGTGGCTGGGGGCTGCACCCTGTGCAGGCTGCAATAGTGTAAGCCATACATCCCCCTAGGCCACCACCACAAAAGGCTCCCCCGCCACATCAACTGTTCAGCTGTGGGATCCTCCTCTGCATGGCACCATGGGCTTCTCTACCACTGCAAGCTGTTCCCTGGTGCCCCAAGGCAGGCACAGGAAGCAGAAGGTAAAGGGGGAAGGGAAAGCCCAAAAACCCAAGCTGCAGCAGCACCCAGAGTGATAGGGGAAGCAGTGGCCAGTGGGAGCCTGGTGGCTACAGATTAACCCCTCAAATGCTGCCAGTTGAACAGCTGTGCTCTAAATGATAAAATATTGTTACAAATGGAAGAAAGAGTGCCCTAACTTAGGGTGCCATAATAATCTCTGCTAATACTTCTAGTTATTTTTCCAAATTTATTAGAATTATTTTGGTTTTACTGTGCAAGCAACAATTGCATTCAGATACTAGTTCAAATCTATTACATCAACTATATGAGATTAAATGGCAATGTAGTCCATCATAAGGATACTGAAGAGACTGCAACCTATTGCTTGTTAATCTATTACACTATAAATATAGTTGTTAGCATGCGCCCTACTCTTCCCTCACCTTTTAAGTAACTGAATGCATGCACTCACAGAAAACTACACCTCTTTACAGTAATCTTCTGTAAAGCCAGACACATGCTTGTCATTAGTGTACCCAATGGGAGCTTCATGGCTCATTCATACTACTGCACAGGAATAAATGCACATAAAGAATTTAAAATTATTTTTGCAATAGAGGTTTTGATGTCATCATTAATGGCCACATGGATTCTGTGTCATGGGGTAGAAAAATCAAGAAAGGATTGTTGTACTGAATAATATAAAATAAATCTAGAAGAGATGTTAGGAAAGAGCTCATTAAATCCATGCATAGAGTTTCCCAGGATCAGGCCCAGGAAAAGAAGCCGCTTGAGTAGTAACACATGCAATACAAGATTCTGTAAGAACAAAAAAAAAAAAAAATGTACTTCCATTGAAGTCATTATTTTCATAATTCAAAATCTTTAAAGGTAGGTAAATACTTTCTCTCCTTACACCATTTCCCTGTTGTGCCAAATTTAGAGCTTTTCTGTTATATTTTTTGTCTAATAGTCAATATAGTTTTTTTCTAACAGCTACTAAAGTATGTCATTAATTTAAAATTTCCATTTTTACCCGATTTGAGATAAAGTAAAAAAAGCTGGGGATATTAATTTTATAAACCCATGCTTTGGGCACTAATTTAAATAATTAAAGAAACTAATAACAATTTTGAAGACATTTATACAATGAAAGGATTACCCCATCAACATACATAGATACTGAACTGTGTGAAACGTAATGGTTAGATTGGACCTAATATAATATAATACATAGACAGGAAGACCTCTCCAAAAATTATCTTACTACACTTAACAAAATTATGCAAATAATCTCCTGATTGTAATATAAAGTTGTATTTCAATTAATTTGTCATACATTACTTTTCAATGCGTGTATTTATATGAAATGCAATTTAATCTCAGTCCACTGACAGGATCTGACAGAGTAGGCTGCAGCCTATGAGAGCTCATTCTCTCTGAATGAGTGTTTTTAAGTCATTTATTCCTAAACTGTAGGTCACAACCCCAAATGGGGTTACAACATCAACAGATGGGGTTGTGATAAACAGGAATCCAGGTTTTCCATTTGCTGTAGGAAAACGTGGATTTTTTTCCTTTAAAGGAGAAAGGCAATGCAGCTGGGGTGGTGGGGGAGGCA
>NW_017728943.1:91107714-91136455 GCF_001723895.1 Crocodylus porosus | reverse complement strand
CTGCACCCACAGTGGGGTGCAGGACAGCAGCTGAGCCAGACCAGCTCCACAGGAATCATCTCTGCAGCCCAGTGGGAAGGACCCAGCACAGGAGGGATCACTGCACTGCCATGGCTGCCAAGGTGAAGTGCAGCAATGGTGCAGAGCTGTGCCCCCGCTGTTGCTGGGCAGGCAGGGTATGCCTCAGCTTGGTGGCCATGATGCCATGGCACTCCCTCCCATGTCGGATCTTACTTGCTGGGCCGCAGAGCAAGGAGCCTGGAGCCCACAGCAGGCAGCCCACATCCTTGCCCCAACCCCCACAGCCTCCACTCTGGCCATGCCACCTGCACAGGAGAGCACCGGGGGGAGGGGGGGAGGGAAAGAGCCAGGCTCTGTGCTCCACTCCAGACATAGCTGCTGCTGCTTCTCACTGGTGGCAGGCCAGAGAGGAGGCTGCTGGGGGGATGGGGCCTTCAAGTCAGGAGGGGCACCTGAAGGATGGGGTCTGTGGGTTGGGAGTGAGGGACGAAGCTGAGGAAATGAGGTTATGTTGAAGAAATGGGGTTATGCTGAAGAAAAATTTGGGAAGCACTGCTCTAAGGTGCCACCCTGCCCTGCCTTCTCTTTTACTTCAGAAGTATACCACTAGCTACCTTTCTCTTGAATTTTAAGCAATGATTATCTATTGAACAGCAATAGAATGAAATTCACTTTTCCTATATAAGGAATATGAAAGATTAGTTTAGATTAAAATTGTTGGCAAAAGCTGAAAATGGAGAGAATTAAAAACTTAACATCTGGCAAACAGAATTCTCAGAAGGACTATAAATAGTGTTTTAAATCCAAACTTTGAACAGTTGCAGATGGAAGGCTGATGCAATTACCTGCAACATCAGCTCACAGTCATCTCTTCCAACAAAAATCATCTCTCGTGGCAGCCTGTGGCGAGTGCCTCCGCTGCTCACCAAAAACCAGGATGTTAAGCTCATTTTCTGCTTAGCTGCTAAGTCCTTGGCAAAGCTACGTCATCCTGAAGCAAGAGAGAGAGAAATATATTTAGTTATTTTTAGCTTCAGCTCCTACTCAACAAGCGCTGTGATAAATGTATACAAAAGAGTCTGAAAAACCAAATTCTAACATCATGTATATCTCCCAATGGACTGCATCCAGATATTACAGGAAGTGACAAGCAATTAAATTTACATAAAATCTGAGGCTTTTCTTCATGCAACTAGGCACCTTCAATATTGCAGATGTATGCCTGTTCAAAATAAATCTGTAGCTATTTAAATTAAAGGACTGCCAGTCGCACACAAAGTTGTCAGAAAGCTTTTAACACTTAAATGCTTATTACCAAGCAAAGTAATGCTTTTATAACACATCACCACCATCAACAGTATGTAACACTGTATACATTTATCTGTCCACAGAGATGAAACAAAAGTAGCTTGTGTGTCTGTCCCAAGATAAAATCCACCTCAGCATAAAACAAGACCAGAATTATTCCTCAAAAAGTTAAGTAAAAACTGAAAGGAACTACAGGAAATCTAAATACTGGGCTTTTTGTGATTATATTTTTCCATGGAGTGTTTTTTATATTTAGATATAACATACATGAAGAAAAGAAACAATATCTAAAAGTAGATAAAGGCATTTTAAAAACCAAGATACGCAAAAAGCAGCAAAACGTGTACAATATGTAAGAAGTTGAAAGCCTTGAAACATAGTTGCCAATGATTCCTCTACCAACATTTTAAATATAACTTAATTTGTCAAAAGATACGAGATTTGGGACCTTAAGTTTCACTGCATGTAAAAAATACATACTATGTACCTCTAATTCATTTAGCGCACACACAAATCTATTCTGACTTCATCAAACGAACATCCTACAAGTCAAAGTTGCGACTGTTTTTGGCACTCTGCCCAAAAATGTTGCTAACCCCTGGGCTACAGCATAGATTTTGTAGACGTTAGGGTGAGAAGGGATCACCCCCTGCCCAAAGGGCAGACAGTCAGCAAGGGTCAAATGATCCCAGCAAGATAGGCATTCAAGTGTTTTTGCTCCATCTCTGGTGAGAGTTTATTTCAGGCCCTGAGTACTCGGCTGGTAAAGAAGTTTTTCCTTATGTCAAGCCTAAAATGGTTTTCTAAGAGTTTATGACAGTTGGTTCTAGTCTTCCCATGGGGTGCTCCAGTGAATAGATGTCCTCCTAGTTCCCGGCGCACACCCCTTATATACTTATAGGCTTACCAAGTCACCCCTGAGCCTATAGTTCTCCAGGCTGAAGAGTGCCATATCCCTCAGCCTCTCCTCATAAGGCCTAGTCTCTTGTTCTCCAATCATTCATGTGGCTCTCTGTGGACATTCTTGAACTCCTCCACATTCTTTCTGAATTGTGGAGCCCAAAACTGGACACAGTATTCCAGCTGTGGTCTCACCAAGGCTGAACAAAGTGGGAGAATGACTTCCTGGGTCTTGTTTGAGATGCATCAGAAGATACAGGCCAGAGTTTTGCTTGCTTTGCCAGCTGCAGCATCACATTGGTGGCTCATGTTCATCTTGTGATCAATCATGACCAAGTAATTTTCAAACACAGTGCTAACTAGCGTAGCACTGCCAAGCCTGTAAGTGTGGTGTGGGTTCTCTCTCCCAAGGTGGAGCACCTTGTATTTCTCAGTGTTGAATGCCATCAGGTTTTGATCTGCCTACCTTGTAAGCCTGTTGAGGTTGGCCAGGATCTCCAGCCTATCCTGTGGGGTGGCTGCACTTCCCCATAGTTAGGGGTCATCAACAAACTTTGTCAGCCCGTTTGTAACACCCGAGTCCAGATCATTTATAAACACCTTGAAGAGTACAGGTCCGAGAACGGAGCCCTGGGTGATATCACTGGTTACAGGGAGCCAAGCTGATTTGGTTCCATGAACTATCACTTTCTGGGTCCATCCATGGAGCCAGGTCACCAGCCATCAGACCATGAAATTGTCTAGGCCACAATTCCCCAATTTTTCCATGAGGACATAATGGGATGTCAAAGGCTTTCTTGAAGTCCAAGAATATGATATCTACCTCTTCTCCTTTCTTCATGTGATGTGTCACCTGGTCATAGAAGGAGATCAGGTTGGGCAGATAAGATCTGTCCGCCATGAAGCGGTATTGGCTCTCTCTCAAAATATTACCTTCTGTTGGTTGGCAATGGTTTCCTTAATGATTTTTCCAGGATCTTTCCAGGGATTGAGTTAATTGGCCTGTAGTTCCCTGGATCTTCCCTTCTCCCTTTCTTGATGATAAACATCACACTGGCCCTCTTCCAATAGTCAGGCACCTCGCCTGAGTGCCATGAGTTCTCAAATATCATCGTCATAGCCTGTGCTATAATGTCAGCTAGTTCCTTTAGCACCCTTGGGTGCATTCCATCTGAGTCGGCCGATTTGTGGATGTCCAGCCTCTTAAGATGTTCCCTTACAAGATCAGTGGTAATGGTGGGTACAGATTCACCCTTCCCCTCGTGATCCTGCCTTTTGTCAGGCAAAGTGATCCCACTGCGCTGATGGAAGATTGACATGAAATAGTCATTAAGAAAATTGGCTTTTTCCTGTGTCAGTTAGCAGCTGCCCTACCTGGTTTGATAAGGGTCCAATGTTACCTTTTTCCAACTTTCCACATAGCTGAAAGACTTTTTGTTGTCCTTAATTTGCCTAACGAGTTTGAGTTCCGTTTCAGCTTTGGCCGTCCTAGTTTGCTCTCTACAGGTGTGGCCTAGTGCTGAGTACTCCTCCTTCGTGATGTTCCCCATCTTCCATCCTTTATAAGTTTCTTCTTCTTTTAAGGTGCAAGGGGTCCTTGAGTTCCCTATTAAGCCAAGGGGGTCATCTAGCCCTTTTGCTACTTTTTCTGTGGGTTGGAATGGACTTCCCTTGTGCTTCAAGGATTATATCCTTGAGGAGTGACCATTCATCATGGACATTCCTCCCTGCCAGATTGTGGTTTCTCGGGGCCTGAACAACTACCCTCCTGAGCTTGTGGAAGTTGGCCTTTCTAAAGTCAAGGATTTCCATATTGCTGACTGACTTGCCAGCTTTGCAGTGAATAGAGTAAGTTAATAAATCATGGTCACTGTCTCCCAGCTTCACCTTGATTCTCAGGTTGCTGACTAGATCATCCCCTTTGGCCAGTACTAGGTCCAGCAGCGCCTTTCCCCTTGTCAGTCCATGGACTTCTTGAGACAAATAAAGCTTGTCAGTGCATGTGAGGAAGCACTGTGACCAATCAGATTTGGCTCAGTGCTCTTCCCATGAGATGTCCAGATGTCCAGGAAGTTAGTCGCACATAAAAACCATGGACTGAGAGCGTGCAGCCTCAGCCAGTTCCCTGGAAAACTCATGGTCAAGTTCTTGCTCTTGATTAGGAGGCCTGTAGTAGACTCTTACCATTATATCCCCTTCACCATGTTTGCCCTGTATTCTTACCCAGAGGGCCTCAAGTTGCCCCCCTTGGTTGCCAATCTCCGCCTGTAGGGAAGTGTATTGTTCTTTCACACAGAGAGCTACACCCCCACCCCTTCTTGCAACACGAACTTTCCTGTACAAAGTACAGCCATCTATACCTGTGGTCCAGTCATAGGTAGAGTCCCACCATGTCTCCATTATCCCTATGAGATTGTAATCATTACTCTTTAGGAGTAGGGCCAACTCCTCCTGTTTGTTGCCCACACTCCTGGCATTTGTGTAAAGGCAAGTGAGCTTGTCATTGACAGTTCTAGGTTTCCCTGTACTCCTGGAAGAGCCCCATCCTTGGGGTAGGGTAGAAGTTTGTTTCCTTGTACAGCCTGACTTAATGGTTTGGTAGCTGATGCTTGGTGGGATTGCACCAAAGATCATATGCCCTTCATAAATGGACATGGCTATAATCAGCAGCTCTTATAAAACGAAATTCAATGGTGAAGTCTTGGAGAAAAAAATAAAGCATTAAGCATTCAAAGTCTATTCTTAAGAGAGGGAATCAACCAGACAATAGGCCAGTGTGATGACTATGTTCCTTTAACTGGACTCCCATTCAAAAGAAACTTGTTTTGATTTGTATTTAATTTCATAAAAGTACAGGCAGTGCTCAGACTTGCGACACAATTCATTCCTGAAAACCTGAACTTAAGTCGAAATGTTGTAACTTGGAACCAATTTTCTCATAAGAAACAATGTTATAAATGGGAGATTGGTTCCTGAACCAAGGCCGGATGCCCTATTTTCACCAAAAATACCCCAGAATTTTGTACTCGATCAATTATAGATGAGTAAAATAGCTACATTAATGTATTTATATTGTAAATAGCAATCATACCAATTTGGAAGGAATTCTTTGAGGTGACTTTGCTGGACTTTTTGAAGGGCTCTTGGCTGGAGTCTTCTCAGGAGTCTTGGCTGCTTTCTTAAAGAAAGTGTCCAAGGAAGTCTGGACAGATGTTCTCCAGGGAGATGGGCAATGCAGCAAACTAGTTCGCTGGCGTTCTATCAGATCAAGTGTTATAAAGTCAAAACTGAAGTCAGAAAGTTGAAACAGGGTGTCAATTTATAAATGTTGTAAGTGCAAAATGCTGTAACTTGAAATGTTGTAAATCGAGGACTGCCTGTATGTGAAATCAACAGCAAGCTCAACCTCATCAGCAGATAGAAGTTTGTCTAGGGACTAGCGATGTGAACAATTAAACAATTAATCATTTAGCTGATCAACTAAGTGATACCTGGCTCTAGCTTAACTGTTATCCTTTAGCTTGGGACCAGGCACAGTCCAGGAAGGAAGGGAAGACATGTAGCGTCCCAGCAGGAACTGGAAACCCTGCAGTGCTGACAGGGGAGCCAGAATTTATTTAAGTTGATTTCACTGACAATCATGGATTTCATGGATTCTGCAAAATTGTATGTTGAGTGGACCCTTATTAATATCAGATTGAGAGATCACCTGCATGATAATGAAAATGCATTCTAATTTCTAAAAAGAACCACCACCAAGATTAATATGTAACTGCAGAAGAGAATGCCAACACTGATTAATGAAGCAACTTCAAACAAGGAGAGAAGCGGGGCTGATCTAAACTCAGAAATGTTTATCACTGATGATGACAAATGAAAATAAGAATGAACTAAGTTAAGAAAGAACTTATTACAAGCACATCTTGGCAGATGCTTAAAAAATGAAAGAGCCAGTCAGAACACTATACCTAGACTGAAAGTTTTTCTGTCAATTAATCTGTATAAATCAGAAACAGGATAAAATGTATCAATAATCTCTTCCCCACCCTCCCTACATATGCTCACAAGCATATCTGAAGATTTAAATAAAAGTGTTAAAGACGTTCCAACACAAGTATTTTTACCAATAGAATAAATGTGCTACATGTATCTTCTGTATACAAGTACTTTTCATACATTTATATTTTAAAATACGAATATTTCTAATGAATGTTCTCCTACTGAATACTTTGGATGTGTAGTATCTTACTGAATAAGGAAATATGAACACTGATAATTTCACACTGAAACAAGCATCTTCAGACAAAGCAACTTCACAAATAATATAAAGAGATCACTTCAAAGCTTATTGTTTAATTCTCTGTGTAATAGTACAAAACAGATTATGCATGGGGGAAGGGGAGAATGTCAACCTGAGTTTACATTCCAGCTTTTAAATTGTACATTTTCATTTTAGGACTGCAACCATACTGTATTCATAATCCTTAAGTCCCCTGTTCAACTCATTTCTTATAACTGTTGATGTTTACATCTGCTTACCTCTATAAAAATATATTTTTGTTCTCTTGCTTTAATGTGAATATGGATATTCAAATAGAAATTGGCAAATGATAGCTGGCAAACCATAGTTTTAATTATAAGAAGTTTCAATCCAAATACCAAAATTACTGTATATACTAAGATTTTAACATTACTAAGAACAAAACCTATTTTGATTTTCCCAATACAGAAAAGTAGGTCAGCAGCAATCATGTCACAAAAATTAAGCAAATTATAAAGTCTGACAGCAAACAGATCAAATTATCTGAAAAAAGATGGCTGTTGAATTTCAAGCAGCACTGGCTGCATTGTGACAAATCAACCCAGATACATATTTTATTTTAAAATATTCTTTAGAATAAGCTATCATCTTTGATCAACACTGCTACACAGATGATTTCTGCATATCAAAACTAAAGAGTTAGAAAGCAGTAGCAATACATATTTAAGTTTAGGAAACTGATTTATACTACACAATTCTGCTTTAGAACTATATTCTTTATGAGGCACTTTTTAAAGACAATTAACACAGGTTTCATAAAAGGTTTTAGCACTTTTGGTTCTGTTCTATACCTGTACTATTACACTCTAACAGGCAAATGCCTCGCCTGTAATGGGCAAAGTAGGACTTCAAAAGGTTTACAAAGAACATATAGAGTAAAAAGTGAGAGCCTCACTTTTAACTCACTCTAGTGTTTCTAGATATTAGAAATTATCTGATTCTTGAGCAAAATCCACAAATACATGGAGAACCCACTGTATATCCATTCTGAGTTCCAACATCTAGCCGTTGTGCTTTGAATTCAGGACAGAACAGCAATTTAGTTCTGAATTTCATTTTTTCGTCAGTTCCGGTTAATCAGCTTAAGTGGAGAGCTAAAAATAACTAAGTTATTTTATTATCCAGAAGTGAACAGAGTTATTTTCACTCCAATTCTCAGTAACTGCAACAAATGTGGCAATCTTCAAATAAAAACTGCACTGGGAGTCTTACTTTTATTTGCATGTTCAAATAAAGGAAATTCTACTTAGGTAATTTTTGCCATGTACTTCCTTATGCATTTTCTACAGCAGCCAAGCAAATTGCTACAATGGAGCATTATAATATTTCCTTTAAAATAACACAATAGTTCTAAGGTGAAGACTTGCTGAGTTTTAGAAGAATAATTTAAATTTGGGGTTCAGTAAAAGAAGCCTGTCAAATTGTCATATTCAATTTCTCAGAAATTTGTTGAAATTATTAAACACATTCTAGGTCTGGGGAAGAAATAGTGTTTTATTGCTGAAGAACTATGAATTTTGGAAATTACATTCTGCAACATGTTAGCATCATTAAATTTATTGTACTCACAGTTGTGTCAACCAGATGATGCGGCAGCTGAGAAACTGTCCACATCATCCATGTAACGTAACTGAACTCTAAAAATTGGAGCCCTGTGTTCTGAAGCCAAGAGTTGGGGGTAACAGCTCAAATACACATAAAGCTGCTTTGTCAGGGTGATTTTGATATGCTAAGATGATTTCACAGTAATCAAAAGTTTTGGGTGAAATTATTCCTTAATTATTAAAAGTTACACAATGATGGGTCTAAATTTTTTATGGTTGACTGTAGCTAGCAATAATCAAGTGCTTTTCCAGCAACAAAGAGTTACCCTATAGGGAATAAACAAAAACAAGAAAACAGGTAAACATGCTAAGTCAGAAGTATGTGTATAACCATGCTCAGTGATTTCCAACAGGTCAACTCATGTGCTCAAAATTAACAAACATGAATAAAGGTTTGCAGAATTGAGAACTGTAATTCATAGCCTTTCTTAAATTGAATATTAGTAATAACATTTTGTAAAGAAAATTATTACAAAATAAACCCTAAGAAATGTGATTAAAAAATTAATTGTTTAACCAGTTAACATTACACCAATACATACAATTACTGGCAGAGCTGATAATATCGTGTACTGACCATTTCTATCTTTTAAAGATACTGTTTCCAATTGCTTAGAATCTGACACATTTTTTCATGTCATGTTTGCCTAAGGCTACTGCATTTTGGCAAGTTTCAACTAAACTTTCAGTCATTTCTGAAAATGGTATTTTGGGAAAATATGATGTTTTATCTACACTGAAAAATTCTTATAACTGCTTTGAAAATGTCTAATACCCCATACTTTTAGACAGAAGGCTGAAATTTGGCAGGTAGCGCTAGTGTTTGGGCTGTGTCTTTTGCTGCGATCCCTCAGAAAAACTGTCCAAATTTAGCTATGTGATAAACCTTGAAATAAATACTTGAATGCTTAGTAAATAAATGGCTGAATTCTCTAAAGAATCAGTCTTTATCAAGTATGCTCCATCTAGGGTTTCCCTACAATTGCAGCACTTGATTGCTGTGGTGCCAGAAAGAAAAGGGAGACTCTTTAGGCGGTACTCTCAATTATTCTGCTGCTGAAGAGCACTGGCAACATGTTTGGGGCGGGGGGGGAGGGGCCGCGCATGGAGTTGTGTCCTCCCAACAGCAATACTTACGTATCACCAAAACTGAAGAGGGAACTTCTTGTCTCAAACTTAAAGGAAACATGACCCTGACCAGAGATGTTACTAGACTAGAAGAGGAAACCCTTGCAAGGAATGAAGAAGGATGGAGATGGTATCCAGAGTTATGTCAAGGAAGCAGAGCAAGGGAAAAACAGAGTTAGGACTGGTACAAATGTGTGTAACTAGCATGTACCTCCTTTATAACTTGGATTTGAATCAGACTCTCAAAATGTCTCTGCTCTCCTAAATGCCTGTGAAACCCATTGGAACGATGCGTCTGTTGTCATGTGCCCCTCCATGCCCCTCCTTCCCTCAATCACTCCAACAATGACTAGTGCACAAAGAATGACAATCTAGTGTTGCTATCTGTTGCTCATCAGCTCACATGGCATAGGATGCTATGGATATAATGGTCTCAACCCATCTGAGTTACATGCTTGTCATTATGATCATACAACGGATTTTTTTTCCTCCAGATTCCAGATCTGTCAGTTCCTCAAAAAAAAAATCTAGAAACTTACACATACACAAAAATATGCTAGAAGAATACTAAGGCTACACAGTAAGGCACTCAAAACAAGGCAGTGCTTGTGCTAGTGTAACTTGACCCTTTAAATATAAAGATTACATGTTATATTATCCACAGGATTTCTGCCTCATTAAGTGGACAGAGTACATTTTATTCAGGGAGTAACAGTTCAGCGTTTTATTTTTCCTTACCAATGTGTGGCCCCTTATTATTTTTTATTAATGCTCCGAATACTGAATTATTAATTTCTCCATGTATTTTTGACCATATTCAGCACTGTAACATCTAATTGTTTCATAAACATTAATAAATTTGTCTTTACACCGAATAGGAAGATGGAGATGGTATTTAACCCATTTGTAAAGTGGGGTCTGCACAAGGAAATGAAAATAAAATTTTGAGTTCCCAATATGAGAGGCCAACAGTCTACTTTTCCAGAGTATCTAGATATATATAGAACATGTGTTCAAAGAACAGAGCCTAATAATTTCAATTGCAGCTCTAAGCACCCAGCATTTCTGCAAATCAGGTCCTGATCTCAAGAACAGTAACGGATCCATGTAAAGAGTTTGGTTTAAGTGAAATGCCTTAAATCATATGAGAACTCTTGACAGGGGCAGAAACTGACTTCAATTTTCAAGGACAGCATTCACTTATCCTAACTAGAAGATCACCTTTGTCTTCCTATGCTTCTCTATCTTATTCATTGGATACCTTCCAAATGCTGCAACAAATGAGGCTTGCCTTACAGATAGCCTCCTTTACTACACAACTCCAGCTACCAGCTAATACCCAGAACAGGTTCACCACCCACACCGAGTAAAGGAAACGACCATTGGAAAAAATATCACGTGATCACATAATTAAAGAATTACTCATAATGCTTGCATACAGAGGGGGCTGAATTTAAGTTGCCGGTGCAAAGCCATTTTGTGCACATGGCTTTCCAGCCTTAACATTTAAAAAAAACCCAGACTTGACAGTAGCTTCCTGAACACAATATTTTAATGAAGAGATAGTACTTCCTTTTTTATTTCCTCAAACCAAGTTTGTCCAGCTGGTGGCCCACCACTTCCTTGCCCCCCCCTCACCCTGAAACCCCCTCATTGCTCCTGTGGTGGTTGAGGACTTTGAGGAAGGGCAGCATGGGGTGGGAAAGGGGGAGCTCATGCTGCCCACATCCTGGAGAACCTGTGCTGCATGCAGCCCCCAAGGAATGCAGCCCACAGGTGTATGATTAGAGAGCGATGCAATGCGTGGCCCCTGGCTGCCCCTTTTCTACTTGACTAATAGTGCCACAATCTTTTATGAGATGGATTCAAAGAAGTAGAACCTAGGAACTCTGATTTTTCCAAACAATGGATTACATTTTTCAATGAATTCTGTAAGAGTGCTACTTTTAAAAGGTAATAGCTACTTTTAAAAGGTAATAACAACAGGAATGACTCTATACTAATTCGAAAAATGTACACATGAACACAGCTCTAAGCTGGTCTGACTGTGTTAAGGATCCAGTAAAGCAGACCCTGCTTAGGTCTGCAACTTATCTGAGCAGCACGGATAGGTAAAGTAACTCAGGTCTCCCACACATACCTATCTACCTAGGTCATCCCTGCAATGCTGTTGGTTACTAGAACAGGATGATCTTTCTAGCACAATTCTTTAGAAACAGAAAGACTAGTGTGAGCGCCAACTGAGCTTGTTAGTTTTAAAAGGTACAGGTCTTCAAGAGAAAATAAGGAAACTATAAATAGTCTATTAATAGGCAAACTAACTACCCATTTTGACTATGATATTTGTTACTCTGTCAAACATACGGCTTGACTGAAACAGATCTTGTCTTGTTCAACCACAATATCAGCACTGATATGCTTAAGGGTAGCTACAGTGGTTGGAATGAGTAGCAGAGTTCTGAGATTAGAAAAACATGATTAAGGGGACACAAATGCAGGGGATCCCTTCCCACATAGACTGGGAGCCATGTTTCAAACCACCACCTCTATATTCTTACCACAATTTAGTTCTATATTCCCCTCTTATTTATTTTTCTTTTGGTACTTACTGGATTACATTTCCCAATTCTTCCTGTTTAAAAAGTATTTTAGAGTATTTATTTAGGAGTTCTGCTATCTACAAGGTTAGTGTTAATTTTTCCTATTCTAGGTCTCAGAGGCTCTATTTCTTAGCTCTTCATTTCTCTTTCTCCCAAGATATCATTTAAATGAAAGTTTTTCTTTCATTCATTCACACGGTATACAATTCTTTAGTGGTATTGTACTCTCCCTACAAACCTTAGTATTTTTTTTGCTTCAATTATTTTTTATTTTTCTCTCTACACATTTTTCTAAACATGTGATTGTCAACCAGGATGATGTGAAATTCTTTCAAGGGGCCTGCACAGAACCACACAAAATATTAGCATTGTTAGGTGTGCAAACACATATGTTTGATTCACAAGATAAAGCCATATATTTCAGGAATTCGGAGTGTCAGAAACATTCTGACCTGTGTGGTCTTTCCAAGTTGCAAGAGAAAAAAAACCACTCTGTTAATTAACCATAGTCAAAAAACAAGCAAAAGATAAGAGCTAGCATTTCTGAGGAGTGCCTTCAGTCTAATGAGGGGTGCACCTTGAGTCAGGCGAGGTAAGAAACAAGGTTATAAAATGTATATGCAAACTGTTTCTTGTTGGATCCTATTTTGAGAGATAGAGTTGCATGCCAAGTCTGGATACTAGAAATAAGCTCTCTGCTGTATATCAAGAGAAGATGGAAATTCCTAAAGGCTGTTCTTGACACTGTGTGAGCACAAGTATGTAAACGGAAAGGAGGTAGAACTTTGTATCAGAATATTGATACTTCATATTAGAATACTAAATGATGCCAGACCCTACTACAACCCCCTTGCAATTTTCTCCCATTGCTGTGAAAGAAGGCACTATTATACAAGTAATTATTTAAACTTAAAGGGACAATATCAGCGTATTCCAACAGAAGGCGGTCATTTTATTATGTGATGCCTGTAATCAAATTTGAGAAAAAGATAGAAAAAATAATTTCTCTCTCATCTTGCTTATTTTGTATGTTTTATAAACATTCTTCAGTCACTTTTTACCATTGCCCTTAAAATCTGTTACCATATTAGTTTTGTGGGCTTTTTCCAGAGCAATTGAAAAAAAAAAACCTTTAAAAAAAGAAAAGAAAAAAAAAAAAGGAGAATATAACAAAACAAAAAATCAAAATCTTAAATTGACTCAGGGCAGGTGTAATACCTAAGCCTGCTTTAAGCTTGGTTAAAACTGACTACATGTTAAATTGAACCTACTCCTCTGAAAAGATTAAAAGATTATAATTATTAGATGCCATCATTAAGTTCACCTATAGAAAATCAGTAACAGACTCACTACTTCGAGATATTAAAAGCTGTAAGAGATGAAAAAATAGCAAACATTCACAGCATTGCAAATTCCATTGGGTAGCCTACCTACCTTGTTTCTTATATTATTATCCTGTCACTGCTATGCCTGTGTTTTTGTCTCTTTCCCTTCCTGTATCCTTGTTAATTCTGTGGAGTACGTAAAATGAACTGTATGTGGAAACAAGATGGGTGTGCTTCTGATCACATTTTTCAAAGGCGTCATATGCACTTACAGTCCCTGAATATTTTAAAAGGAATTTGAGGATGTTAAACACTTCTGAAATCAGGACTTTGCCATCTTAAAATAGTGTAAAAAAATAAATGTAATTGCTACTAGTTGGCCATTTACTTGATTACCAACCCTGGCCCCCCGGCACCAAAACCAACCCCCCCCTCCAAAAAAAATCCCACACCAAAAAAAGAAAATAAATTTTCAACTGTAAGGAAAACAAAGGTATTCAGATTCTAAAATTTACAAAACACAAGGTTTGAGCCCAAAGCAAAGTGTACAGAGCCAGGAACTTCCCACACCCCTGGCGTGCACACACACCACCTAAGAGCAGCACAACACAGCTGTTCTGGCAGGTAGGAGCTCCCGTGGGTGCTATGGGGAGGGAAGAGAGTAGTGCCTGGCTCAGTGTAGCCTGCTCCTGCAGCACCCAATGACAGCCCCACCATTGCACTTGCTGCTATTTAAGCTCTGCCAGCCCGCTGTGCAACTTTACCTGGCTCACTCTTCCAGCTAACTGCTATTTTCCTCCCTGCTGCAGTAGCTGCATGATACTGCAGCCCAGATCTGAACTGCCTCCCAGGGATCCCCTGCCAGAATTGCTCCCACGACAATGGGTAGCACTGAGCCAGAAGGTAAACAGTAAATATTAAATGGTATAAATATAATTACAGTTTACCCATTTAACCTTTTACATCCCTAACACATATACTTGTTACTCAATCTTAATCCCTTTTCCAATATTACACTTGAGTATTTTTCCCTCACTACTCGCCCTGCTGTTGCATAACACAGATCCCAGCAAACTGTCCATGATGAAGAAAGGGAACAAAATGGTGTACACCACCACCTAAGAAAGGGATGAAGGCATCTTCTTTGGATCTCAAGCATATTTTAATAACCAATGAAGCAGCAAGACATTGGCCACCCTTGTTTCCCTGCTTTACATGTAGCAGAGTCGGGTGCTATGCTCTGTGGTTGTGTGACAGGCCTGTCTATATAGCTTTAGTAACTGGTTAGATAAGAATTTGCTTTGGATGGTTTAGATAGGGATGATGCTGCCTCAAGCAGGGGGGTTGGACTTCCAGAGGACTCTTGCAGCCCTATTTTTCTATGATCTCCAGCAGCAACCACCCAAAGTTCCCTACAAAACAGAAAAGGAGCACCCCCATCTTTCTTTCATATATTTATAATTTCAAACAACAGTCAATATTGTGCTTCTTCCACCCCTATTTTAAGCGTTTAGGAATTTCTATCTTCTCTTGATATACTACAGAGACCCTATTTCTAGTATCCAAACTCAGCATGCAAATCCACCTATTGAAATACAATTCAACAGGAAATGGTTTACATATACGTCTTCTTACAGAATGTTTAGACTACAAGGGACATAAAATAAGATTTCAATGTGGACTTAGAAATGGGTTAATTAAGCATTTTATCACAACCTGAAATTTCATAAGAAATTAAGTGTTTATTTAAATCATCATAGTAACAACTAAAGTTAAACAAACACAGGTTTTAACACTCGGAAATAATGTATGATAAACTAAATGCCAATTAATTTTACCAAAAGTTGCAGCAACTGCAAGTTAATGCAGACTTCAGCCATAATAATGGAATTACCTGATTGTCTGCTACAAATAATCACAATGTGACATTTTAAATACAATTATAGTGCAATGACTGTGAAATCACTAAAATTAATTTGGTAGACTTATCTTTATATATTTCTGTTTGAATGAATCTACAAGACAACTCCCTCTCTTTCACTAAAATATTGTAGTGACTCAATAAATGAGGTATAATCAACTGCAAGTATGTTTTGAAGTATACTGCTAGGCTAAAGAGTGGCCAAAGAGGCATTATGGAGTTGCACACAATTTACAATTCAAAAGAGACATTTCTAATGGCCAATTTTGCTCTCAACTTTTGATCTAAAAGTTAAGCTGTATTCTTTCTAGCTAATGCAGTATCTAATGCTGTAATAATGCACTCCATATTCTATCTCCATTTATACCTAAGGGTCCTCACTGGAAACCATAGCTTTGGAGGACAATTTGGACCTACAGTGAAACATCACAAACATTTTTGTAGATTCATAACTGTGAATATAATTCATCTCCACCACCCTAAATTGCGCTGGTTAAGCGCCAAGAGTACAAAAGGGAGAAAAACATTAATTTAATCATGAACGTAGACAGGTACTCTTACATCTCTGAATACACATAAATAAAGATCTGTGGAATAAGAGAGGCTATTTTGTGGTTACTTTACAAGGAAACAAAGGTGAAGTGCAGATAAGGTGTACAGGATTATCCTTCAACTGCAGTAGTGGTCTCTGAATCTAACTGACAACAGAATGGATAACACTTTAGTAGAATAAAAGCTGCATCTTTATACCATAATTAGCACACTAATCTCATATTTTCAGGAATCCTGGACATTCCTGCAACAAGTTTAGAGGAAGTATGGTCACAACACTACCCATGTAAGTCCCATGTAAGTGACTTCCACATAGTATATTAGGGCACAACGCCTCTATAATGATATCCATCCTTCTCTATCACAACAGCTATGCAATTCTGCAGTTCTGTGCGTCAGAATAATCAACCAGGTCACCCAAAGGCTGCAAATGATTAAAAAGAGAGAAAAAGGTCATATCAAGTCTTGGGAAAAAACAGAAAAGACTATTACTGTGTTTCTACAACCTCTTGGACTTCCTTCTTACAACAGAGAATACTGCACAGCAAAATTATAAGACTGTAAAGGAAACATTTTTGTTTTTGAATGCAAGAATAGATTTGTAAACTTATATGGCTGACTAAATCTAACTGTGGTTAGGGTAGGTAAATCAGCAAATTAATCAACCTATCATGCCACTGGAGTGAGTTTCCCTTCTCAATTCTTAAGTAAATCTGCATTAATACCTTCAGTATATCAGTATGTAGGGGTTAGGGTGTACAGGCAGTCCTCAACTTAAAACATTTCGAGTTACAATGCTTCACACATACAACGTTTACATATTGACAACCTGTTTCAACTTTATGACATCAGTTTCAACTTTACAATGCTTGATCTGATACAACGCCATGCCACGCCACACCAGTGAACAAGTTCCCTGGAGAACATCTGTCCAGACTTCCTTGGACATTTTCTTTAAGAAAGCAGACAAGACTCCAGAAAAACCTGCAGGCAAGACTCCTGAGAAGACTCCAGCCAAAAACTCTTCAAAAAGTCCAACCAAGAGCCTTTCAAAAAGTCCAGCAAAGTCACCTCAAAGAAGTCCTTCCAAATCAATATGACTGCTATTTACTATAGGAATACATTAATGTAGCTATATTACTCATCTATAATTTATAGAGTACAAAATTCTGGGGCACTTTTGGTGAAAATAGGGTATCAGGCCTTGGTTCAGGAACCAATCCCCCATTTATAACATTGTTTCTTATGAGAAAATTGGTTCTGAGTTATATCGTTTCAACTTAAGACACGGTTTTCAGGAACCAATTGTGCCATAAGTCCGAGGACTACCTGTATAACCGACTAGCCACAAGTTCCCTGGATGATAGAGTGGTTAAGACAACTAGCAGAATTCCAGAATGGATACACAGTATTATATCAAGTAGTAGTATAACCTGGATAGGGGGCACTGATAAAATCAGTGCCAGACTATAACATCCGGTTCTTGATAAAAGAACGCTGAAAAATTAGAAGTACAGAATACATACAACAAAGCCTTTCTATATACAGAAGGAGACAGTTTAGAAAAGAATATAAAAGAAGGTGACATGCCACGTTAAGAATGTGAGTTCAGTCAAGCAAGAGACGGTACAAAGACACAGAAGACTGAACTGGATTCCTGAGAAAAAAAGTCATTTATCCATTTAAAATCCAGCCTTACTCTTTAAGACTTAAAATGCTGAACAGTGCTTTCCAGATGTGGTTGCATCAGCCTCCAGCTTTTCAGTTACTTATTAAATGACAGAGGTGGACATTGGTCAGCAAGAATCTTAGGGCTGACAGAGTCTTATTGGCCTATAAATTTGGGAATCATCTTCAAGTATCTGCATGGTACTAGCAATACAACTTCTGTTAATTAAATCTCATTATTCAATCTTCTGCAAAAAAAAGTTATACAAATTTAAACTAGCAATAGGTTACACATTTTATCAGTGAACAACTGACCATTGGAACAACATCATAAAATGTAGAGGATTCTCCATCACCTCAAATTATTAAAATAAAGTAGTTAAGCACTTAATACAGGAATTATTGAGTGGAATTAAGGCCTGTGTTTTTCAGCAATTCAGATTAGATAAGCAATTCTTCCGTCTTTAAACTCCATCACTATATTTTATATAAGAAAATGGCATGTAGATAATACGATATAAGGTATTGTTTTCTTGCAATTTACAAAATAACCTTCACACTAAATATAAAAAATTTAATTAACTCCCTTCTTTTTAATAAATATTTATATTTATGTTTCTATAATTCTACTGCAATGCATATTTATGCAAAAACTTACTGTTACACTTACAGAATGCCTTTAACCTGATGGCATTAAATGCCGAGAAATGCAAGATGCTCCACCTTGGGAGAAAGAACCCACACCACACTTACAGGCTTGGCAGTGCTATGCTAGTTAGCACTGAGTCCAAAAAAGACTCATGACTGACTACAGGATGAACAGGAGCCACCAATGTGACGCTGCAGCTGGCACAGCAAACAAAACTCTGGCCTGTATCTTCCAATGCTTCTCAGACAAGACCCGGGAAGTTATCCTCCCACTTTACTCAGCCTTGGCAAGACGGTAGCTGGAATACTGTGCCCAGTTCTGGGCTCCACAATTCAGAAAGGATGTGGAAGAGCTCGAGAGAGTCCAGGGGAGAGCCACATGAATGATTAGAGGTCAAGAGACCTTATGAGCCTTATGAGCAAAGGCTGAGAGACATGACACTCTTCAGCCTGAAAAAGCACAGGCTCAGGGATAACTTGGTGGTGGCCTATAAGTATATAAGGGATGTGCACCAGGAACTGGGAGAACATCTGTTCACCAGGTCACCCCATGTCAAGATTAGGTCCAATGGTCACAAACTCTTGGAAGACTGTTTTAGGCTGGACATAAGGAAAAAATTCTTACTGTACAAGTGCCCAGGGCCTGGAATAAACTCCCACCAGAGGCCGAGCAGGCACCTACTCTGGATTCCTTCAAGAAACACTTGGGTGCCTATCTTGCTGGCATCATTTGACCCCTGCTGACTGCCTGCCCTTTGGGCAGGAGACTGCACCCGATGATCTTGCAAGGTCTCTTCCAGCCCTAATGCCTAAGAAATCTATGAAATCTAAGTCTCAGAAATATTAGCTAAGTCTATGCATTCAAAAAACATTGCAAATTTACTAGAGGTGCACTGACATACCAGTGCAGATTGGCACTGATAACAGGAAAATGAACATTACTGGCTATCGGCTTTTTTTGGCCAGTGTAGCCGATAATGTACCGATAAATAAAATATGCCTTCTGGCCAGCGTGCACGCAGGAGCACAGCCATGCAGTGTGGAAAGCAGCACCCTGCAGGTAAGGGTGTGCAGGTAAGTGTGTGGAGGAGAAAGGGCACAGGAAAACGGGCATGGGGCGGGGGTCAGATTGAGGACCCCACAGTGATGGGGGGGGGAGTAGGGCAGGGGCTAGAGCCGGGGACCCCAGGGCCAGGACAGAGAACAGGATGGAGCCACAGGTGGCTTGTCCGGAGGGTGCAGGGGAATGGGAGGGTGGCTCCCTGCCGCTGCATGCACCCTTGGGAGAAGTGTAGGGGGGCCATGTGCCCCATAGATTTGTGCACAGGGTGGAGGCAGGCTGCCCACTGTGGGGTTGGAGCTTTCTTCCTTGCTGCCTTTGCTCTGTGAGCCACATGCTGGCTATGCATCCCATGCCTGTCCAGCAGCAGTGGAGGCAGTTAAGTCATGCCTTCTGCTGCTGGGTAGGCAGTAGATGCTGTGCAGCCAGCGCACAGTTTTTGGGGCAAAGGCAGCAGGGCAGAAAGCCCCAACCAGGCAACGTGCCTCTGCCCTCTCCCCACTCGCTCCACTCCTAAAAGCACCTCCGTGCTTAAAAATGGTGGTGGCAGTACTTGAACTAAAACTCAGTTGTCAAGCTTTAATTCAAGTGCTCCTGACACCATTTTTAAATGGCAGGACACTGATCCCCTGGACGAGCCATGCAGGGGTGACTGGCGTCTCCAGAGTCTGGGGGGGGCACAATTTGTGGGCAGACCCGAAGCAGGCCAAAAGCCCTCTATCCACTCCTATACTTCTGTGCCGTAGCTTAGTGCCCCAACCCCTGCAACACGCCACTGGGCGTGCAGCAAAAATTGCCCTGTTCTGAGTGGTGCCAAGTCTTGGGCCAATCTTGGAGGGAGGGGCATGTGCCCCCCCTCCCATGCCCTCCCTACTAGTCACCTGTAGAGCCACCCTCGGCTCCATCCCGCCCCACCCCTACTCTGGCCCCAGGTTCCCATTCCCTACCTGGCTGGGCAGCGCCCCTAGACCTAGCTTTAGCCCCTGCTCCACTCCCTCCCTCACCATAGGGGCCCCTATCTGCGCCACTCCCACACCCGACCCTCCCCCATACCCCTTCCCCTCCACATTCTTACCTGCAAATCAGCTATCGGATGAGTACTGGTCAATATGCCTGGTGAATAATTGGCTACCAGTACCAGCCAAGAAAAGCTCTATCAGTGCAGCCCTAAAATTTACTATTCAATTTGTAGTCTTTATCCATGTAAGAATCTGGCAAGGGCAAAAGTACCGTATTTACACAAATATAAGACCACCATGAATATAACATGACCCCCCCCAGTAAAATTAGAATCTGTGTATGGAAAATGTATACATTTCTTATAATTTCCAGGTATACAATCTAATTATTGGTGGTTTGTCTTGAGTTTGTCTCCATTCCACAGTTACAGTAGGGAAAATAAATCTGGGGGGGTCACAGTGGCCCCTTTACCCTCTGCCCCTAGCACCTTCCTCCCCCTCTCCTTACTGTCAGACCATGCTCTGCCTGAGCACATGCAAATGAGGGACAAATTTCAAAACACTAACCTTGAAATAAACATAATTTAGCAAGTAGTCAAATGATTACAGATACACACAGACTTAGTTCATCAAAAATTTGTTTTAACTTTTTTTGAAACTGCTGCAAGTTTTAGCAGACATGCTCCATAAACACATTTTGAAGCAGCACTTTTGAATCTACTTATAAAAGAACTTTCTCCTCCCCCACTCTGCTCCCCCCCCCCCCGACCAAATCAGCTCTGAATTCTATTGGGCAAAGTCCAACAGCCAAGTTCCAAATTTCAACTGAGCAGAACTCAATCAGTCAAGTCTGTGTGGCTCTGCCACCAAAGTATTTAAGATATGACACTAATATTTTAAACATTAACAAAAACAGCAAGGAAGAGAGGTAGACACTGTCTGATCATAATGGCCCCCCTCTTCAGAATCTAAAATCTATTTTTTAGCTAAATAGTAAAGACATTTTTGAAGGATAACAAATGGATTTGATTCACTGATGATCATAATAATGATACAAAAAAGGAGAGGATGAAACTTTTGATATAGTTTCTGAATATTTTTCCAGTATCCAAATTCATTGATTACAACCCAACCCAATTAAAAGGGAAAAAGAATGATTCAAAGGGATCCTGCAAAATCTCACAAATCTTCAAAGTATAGTTATATAATTTTTAGATAATATTTATTTAATATAAGTTGAAGATACAGATCAGTAAGATACAAGTACAAAAACCTTTGTCCCAAAACTACTTTTAGACATGGGGGGGAGGGGGGGCAGCGGAGGAAAGTAAAAGACAATTGAAAATTCTCAGTTAAGATGACATGAATAACCTCTACTCTGCCCTAGAATACTACTGATATATCCCACATTTCATGTCTTTGCCTCTTCATATCTTATTTCTAATAATACATTTCTTTAACGAAGAGCTTGTTCTTGGGGTTTTCAGAAGTGTACAGTTAATAACTGTGGACAACTGCCATGAGACAAAGGTATTTTACTGAAAATACTTACAGGGCATACATGAAAAATGAGCATTTTGTCATTTCTGGTTTCAAAGAATTGTATTCCATTTCCATACTAATTAATTCCATCAGCTCTCCGACCTCCTCTTAAAAGATACAGTGGGACTTTATGCCTGCTATTTACCCAGTCATGAATACCTACCCAAATATCCCTTACTAATAAATCTGATTTGTAAACTATTTCCAGATTGTTAGATTAAATTTACTTGACTTTTTGAGACGAGCTGCTTTTAACATAAAATGTGACAAAGGAAAAAAACCAACAGCAACAATAAAAATACACACACAGACCACAGACCAATTTTAAAAACACTTTTAGCAGTTTGTTGAAGTCCAGTCTCAAAACAGTGTGTCCAAATCTCCTCAACTTGGACAGAATCTTCTATGCAACAGAAAACAAACGTCAACTTCAAAAGTCTACTGTACTACTATTATAATTACATGCAGAAAAAGCTGTAAGGTCACAAAAACAATAAGGTCACAAGACTACAGAAGACTGGAAATATCAGAAATGGACTTGCCTGAGGAAGCTTGATTTAGTCATCCCTACAGATGGGCATTTTGATATAGTAATTAATTACATGCACACAGACTATTCTTTCCTCAGGACACCTGCCTCATTCAATGCACAATATGGTCTGCTCTGGGGATAAATCAGTTGAATAAAAGGTGCATTCAATATAACCCCTGCTTTATTGGCTGCAGTCACATAGGGAATGGGGCCAGGGGTGCAGGTACTTTCTAAGTAAAGCTTACTAGCCAAAAGCTCACGCTAAAAAAAAAAGCAAAGACTATCTGCCTGTAATTGTAGGCAACCCCTACCACTACAACACACCCTTTGCTACTAGGAAAAGGGAGGACAGTGAAATTCCTAACAAGCAGTATTCTTAAGTAATTGCTTGGGTACAACTTCTTTGGTATCACTGACTTCTGATTAGCAAATTAGAAACTTCATTTCCCAAGAAAGGACATGAAACCCTTACTTCTCCATACTGCTAATAATCTCTTACTCACTCTAGTGTGTGAAGATCTGCACTACTACCTACAAGAGTTTCTGCAAGAGGGAATTCTCTGATACTTTTTCCATCTTACCAACCTTAGCTGCTGAAGCAGAGATGAGAATTTCTACAGCCTTGGTGTTCTGCTTCAGGAACAGCTTCAGTACCTCTCTTTTCCAGTTAAAAGATTTCACGAACACCAGAGATGGACATGAATCTGATCAGTTTCATAGTTTCTTAAAGGGTTCTGAACAACAACCATGAAACTAATCAGATTCACTTTAATTTCAGGTTTCTTGTCAAAGCTAAGAGGAACAGCTGTGACACTAGAATGCACTATTTCCAAACTGAGGAAAACACCTCAGCATCAGTTTATATTAAGCAAGTTAGATTTGCATGTACATGGTGTAGGGAAACATTTAAATACAAGATCGGATTCTGTAGCTACAGATGGACTTGGCTTTTATTCAGGTGCTAAGAGAAGTTTTGATATTTGTCACCTGTATGTAAAGAATTCAAGCAGTTCCAGTTCACTCTTTTAACGTGTGATTCTTTTATCAACAAAATTATTAACTATGATCTAAACTTCTATGCATAAGTAGCCTTCTTAACAGCTATAAATTCAGCAAATTTGAAATCAAACTCAAAGATGGAATTCCACAATAAAATTTTTAAAAGACAATTTTCAGAGTGTAGCTTCACATTTAAAGGATGCTAACAATTTATAAAGGTCTGTCTGCACTTGAAGTAAGTTGTAAGATATTATTACAAGTAACTTATAGGCTACTGAAAAATTAGGGGGAAAAAACTTTTTTTGCAGATTGCTTATTTCATGCCTTAAAAACAAAATCTTACACTTCCCCAACTTCAATGTTTTTCCACCAGTGAATTTCCCTTGTTTGTGTAAGTCTTAAACAGAGCAACAGCTGAAAGAAAAACATACGTAATAGTTTCCTTTTTTTAAAAAACCCCCTCATGATAGGGAAAGTCATGAGTATGCACACTTTTTTTTTTTTTGAAGATGAAACAGATTTCACATTTACAGTGCCCTTTTTAGCCAGATACATTCTTCAGCATTTAGGCAAAACCGAACACTCTGAGAAGCTAACCTGGAAACCACAGTATATGTAAGCATGTGTTTTCCCTTACTGGTTTCTGTTGGAACTTTGGGTCCTGATCCTGCATGCCATTTAAGATGGGTAAATCCATTCACATAGTCCTATTGCTCTGAGTGGACCCCCATGGAGATACGGGTGCCCACCTGCACCAAACAGCATACAGGACCAGGTTTTATTCTCTCAACACAGTTAAATATTTTATGAATACCTTTGCCTTCACAGAAAGGGAAATCATTAATTCACAAGGTGTTTACATGACACTAGATCCTCTCCATCAACACTCCTTCCGCTAAGCATCATAAGAGAGTTCAGCCATTCTGCATCCTCTGCTCAACTGCACAGCAAATACACCTTCAATTTATAAGGAAAAGGTGGCATCGCTGTCGACTCGCATGTCCAGAACATGCACGCAAAGCGACATCCCAAAAGCTAACAACTAGCTCACTGCCACGAGCTCTCTTTTGTTGAGAGCCAGCCTCCCTCCATGTGAGGCTGGAACTGTGGGACGTTCTTCCTGCATTCAGCATTTTTAGAGGATCATAGAAAATTCGGGTGGCAAGGGACCGCAGAAGGTCCAACCCCCTGCTCACATCAGAATAGTCCTCAAGTAAAGAGGAGCTTGTTTTCATTTCAAGCGGCAACATGTACTGTCTTAACACAACATCCACTGAAATCCGGTGAAAAATAAGAAACGCAATGATTCTCCGCTCAGGCCCCTCCCCATGCCAAGGAAACAGACTGACAAAGGGGGGGTTGGGGAGGATTGTGCCCAAAGGGCAATTTTTTCCAATCCAATAAAAGATATCACATCTACCCAAAGAACCGTGGCTGCCTAACAAACACACCCGATACCAAACGGGATGCAGTTTTGGAACCAGGGACACAATTGCGATCAGAATCCCTCCTCTTCCCCGCCCCCCTGCAGAGCCACCAGCCTGGGGCTGCGTGTGGATGAGATCACAGACCACGGCTCATCCCCAGACCTGTCATCTGCCTCAGCCCAGACTCCGCTTCCTCTTGCTTCGGGTTGGAAAACCGCCATCACGGCATTTTTGATATTTCTTTAATTATTATTGTTTTGCATCGCTCGTTACCCCTTCGCGGCCACTCCCAGCGCTCCCCACCCCGCCCCTTTCCTCCAGCCCAGTCGCGCCGGGGTGGGGTGGGGGAGCACACCCTTGGGGAGGGAAGTGTGTGTGTGTGGGGGTCTCTTCCCTCCCCTTCCAAACGGGCAATTCAAGGCGGGGGAGGGGGGCGCAGCTCCATTCATTCAATGAGGGCGGAGCTGTCAGATAAGGTGGAAGAGGGGGGATGAGGAGTAGGAAATGAACCAGCTGCCGGTGAGAGGACGCCGCCCACCAACAATGTCCCCCCCCTGGGCTCGTTGTCCCCCTCCCGTTAACGGTTACGGGGCTGGGCGGGGCACCGTACTCACCCCCCGTGGGAGAACCGCCGCCTGGGGAAAGGGCGCTCGGGTGCAGCCGCCGCTGCCACTCACTTCCCCGCCACCCGCTGGGTCGGTGCTGAGGCTGCTCGTCGCGCTCTGGCGCCAGTAACTGCCGCACCGTTATTCCCCGCACATAGCGGGTAACGGCACAGAGCGCGGCACGCCACTGCGCAGGCGCCACCCGAGCGCGCGCACACAATGCGGAGGGATTGGAGGGAAGGAGCTCAGTGCGCAAACGCGGCCCCCGCAGAGCGCGCCCCGGAGAGGCCTCAGTGCGCAGGCGCACGCTCCCAGACAATGACGGTGAGGGGAGCGTGCGTTGCGCATGCGCCACAGGCAGGCAGCGGAGTAGCAGGGGGAATCAGAGAGTCGCTTCTCTGGGCCACGACTGAGCATGCGTCAAATCTAGACACTGCGGAGAAGAGAAGAGGGCGGGTGGGGAAGGAGTGAGCACGCGCAGATTTGGTTGTGCGTCCAACAAAGGGGAAGCGACGCTAAAGAGCGTCTCTTCTTTGTAGCGGGCGGGGCGGGGCGGGGCGGGTCGCGGTGGATGCTGGGAAGCGTAGTTTCAGGGGGACTTCGCGCGTCAAGGGGAGGTGAGAGGCGGGGCCTCGGACTGGTCGGTTAGCAACGGGCGGCCAAGCGGCACTGGGGTGGCCTGCCGGGAGTTGTAGTTCTGCTCGGCGGGCCTGCCCACGGGGCGCCCCGGGGTCCGGAAGGCGGCCGAACTACAGCTCCCGAGCGCCCGCGCGGGCCGGGAAGTGCAGGTGTGCAGGGCTGTTCCTCGCCTTGGAGACGGCGGCGGTTGCAGGGAACGGTGACGGGAGCCGTGCCCCGGCCTCATGCGGGAGCCCAGGGGAGAGCCCGAGCTGGAAGAGTCTCTGGAGCACTACCACAGCCGCCTCCGAGGTGAGCGGAGCGGGGGGGAAGGTGGTGGTAGTTCTAGTTCACCTTCCTTAGACGGGAGGTTGCGGGGTTTGGAGCGCTTCTCAGGTGGGCCCCAGCCCCCCCTGAGTCATCCCCACCCCATGGGACTGGTTGGGGGCCCCTCACCCCATACAACCTGACTTGCCCCACACACTAGGGGGTGGGGGGTAGTGGGGTCACTGGGTGAGGACTTGCCATTGATGTTTACAAGTCAGTCCTAGTATAGAAAAGGTTGTGAATCACTTAGAGCTCTGTGCCACATGCATGAGATCTTGCCTTACTTTGAAGGTAGTTAGGTCTCCCCATGCTTCCAAGGGCTCTGATTTGAAAAGTTCTTTCTGCCCTCTAAGTAGTCATCTGTGCTAGCATAAGGCTCTTCACCCCCAGTGTAACAGCACCTGCACTGCAGCTTTGGCTGAAACAGCTATGTCAGATAGGACCATTGGGGGGTTGGGGGGTATATTGACAGCTCTGACCAATAAATTTAGAATCAGTGTGACAGACCCGTGATTTTTCCCAAACAGTCATGTTTTAGGCTTATAAAATTTGACGCAAAGTGGAATCAGAGCAGCGATCCAACCTCTAGCAGTAAAACAGTTCATTGTGCATTATCACTAAAAAAGTATGCAAAAGTGCTACTGTGTATTAGCACAGTCTGCTGCATGTTAATTTAGTACCTTGCGTTTCAGGTACTAAATTTAATGCACATTAAGGTGCGTTAATGCACATGTAGAAATGCCCGCTGTTGAAGAAAGAGAAAACTATAGGAGTTCAACAGGGTTGCTAAGTCTTGCAAGGGATTGTGGTTTTCCTCAAACTCTAGGTCTTAGACTTGGCTTTAATGTTAAAAAAAGGTAAAAAGTCTGATGGTTGTGGGGGAAAAAAGCCAAAACACATAGTACAAGGATACTATAAGGGGTCAGGAACCAGAACACAAATGAATCAATCCTGTAACCACTTTTTTTAAAACTTCATTTTTAAAACAAACCTCTGTAACTTTTTGAGGCTTGTCTTATGATCTTTGAACACAATGGGTTTTTAGTGCTGTACCAGTGCCTAACATGGAAGAAAATCTACAATGAGTGCACTTATTCTTTTGGCATTATAAGTAATAATTTACAGGAATCTACCAGCCTTATCTATGGCTATTAAAGTTCTTTTTAAAATTATTATTTAATAAATGGAAAAAAATATTTAAACATTAGGAATCAGATGAGCCCTCTCTCACTTGACTGCCTTACACTCTAAACCAGAGGTCAGCAATGTTTTCCAGCAGCAGACCAGAATGATCCAGCCTAGGTATAAGAGAGGCTGGTGCTGGGATTTGGCCACTACAGCTGCTTCTCCCAACTGTAGGGCTGGGCTTCACAGCATGAGCAAGGCTCTCTGCTGTCCACTTAATACCAGGGGCTTTGCCCATGTGGTACTGAAGCCCAAGCTATGTAGGCTGGACCCACAGGCTGTAGGTTGCTGACCCCTGCGCTAAATTGTGTAAAACTTTAAAAATTATCTGGTCTGCAACACACACTTGCTGGTTATTACCTATTATGACAGGGGTGGGCAAAATACAGTCTGTGGGCCAAATCCAGCCCGTGGAGGGGCTTTGCCCAGCCTGTGGTAGGTCCCTTGGTCCCACCTGGCTGAGCCGCCCTTTCACCCACTCCTCTGGATGTGGCACACCCTGCTGCCCCCTGGGCATGCAACAAGGATGGGGCAGCTTTACAGCATGGGTGGCAGCAACTCCTTTTGGCTGCTGCTGCCGCCAACCCCAGCTCTGCTGTAGCAGTGAGAACAGCATCCCCCCTGGCTCTCCAGGGATCTAGCAGACCTCCTGACACTAAAAAGAAAGACCTACAAAAGAAGGGGGATGGGATTCACTTCCAAGGAGGATTACTCCGCGCTGGTCCGGTCCTGCAGGGAGCAAACCAGGAAAGCCAAGGCTGCAGCTGAACTCCAATTAGCTTAAAGTATCAAGGACAATAAAAAGTCCTTTTTCAGATATGTGGGGAGCAGGAGGAAAACCAAGGGCAACATTGGACCCCTGACAACTGACGCCCAGGAAAAAGCCAACTTATTAAACAACTTTGTGTTGTCTTTCATCAATCCCATGGGACGCCCATGCCCACTACAGGATAGGGAGGTCTGAGTGAGGGAGATCCCCTGCCCTCCATCAGTGCTAACTTCATGAAGGAACACCTTGAGAGGCTGGATATCTTCAAGTCAGCTGGCCCTGACAATCCAAGGATACTCAAGGAGCTGGCTACCATCCATGCCAGAGGCTGGTCTATGATCTTTGAGAACTTCTGGCACTCTGGTGTAGTGCCCCAAGACTGGAAGAAGGCCAATGTGGTGCCTATCTTCAAGAAAGGGAGGAAAGTGGATCCGGCAAACTATATGCCCATCAGCCTGACTTCTATCCCAGGGAAGATCTTAGAAAAGTTTATTAAAGAAGCCATCCTTAATGGACTGGTGGACCCCAGCATCCTGAGGGATAGCCAGTATGAGTTTGTTGTGGGTAGATCTTGCTTGACCAATCTCATTTCCTTTTGTGACCAGGTGACCTATCACCTGGACAAGGGAGAAGAGATTGATGTCGTATATCTTGACTTCAAAAAAGCCTTTGATCTGGTATCCCATGATCACCTCTTGGCAAAACTGACCAACTGTGGCCTT
>NW_017728943.1:91098237-91107614 GCF_001723895.1 Crocodylus porosus | reverse complement strand
AATGCACACAAGTCCAGACAAAAATATATTTTTTAATAAAATAAAAATATATTATTATGGATGTTTGATTTTTAGTGTGTAATTTGTTTTGATTTTTTTTTTTCCTGGTTCCAAGATGGCAAGCCCCTTTGCCAAAAGGAGTACTCCCAGGGACAAAGGAAGGGACTTCCAGTGGCAAACGTTAGAGGTTGGGATAGGACGTCTGGTCCCAAGATGTTGACCGGGGGGGTGGGGTGCTTGTGGTGGGGCGAGGCCGCTCTTGCGGCCCTTGACAGCTCACCAAAACTCATTAAGCATCCCTCCAGCCAAAATAATTGCCTACCTCTTATTAAGAGCTGTCACTAAAATCCAGTATGTCCTTAAAATGGTTCTTGGTATAAAGTAGGATTGTTTTTACTTTCTTTTTTAGAATCGTATCCTGTACTTTACCCTGAAAATCCTCTACATTTAAATTTATTAACTACACCACTTTGTTTTCTACTACTTCATAGATTCATAGATGTAGGGCTGGAAGGTACCTGACTAGATCATCAAGTCCAACCCCCTGCCCTGAGCAGGAGAGAATACTGGGCTCATATGATCCCAACCCGGTAATTGTTAAGCCTCCTCTTAAAGACCCCCAACATAGGAGCCATCACCACTTCCCTTGGAAGCTGGTTCCAGATCCTAGCTGCCCTGACTGTGAAGTAGTGTTTTCTAATATCCCCTCTAGTAAGTTTGTAGAGAAGGTATAAACAAATGATTTAACCTCTACATTTTGAGAGAAGCCTATCCTTCCCAACCCTGCAGTCCACATATTTGTCAGGCATATGTCCTGTACCTTCTTTCTTTATTTTGTTTTGTCTTCTGATACCAAAGGGTATGTAATTCTGCCAGTCTTTCAGTATTTTTGCATTTTTTTTTTAAACAAGGGTGAACCTTACTGCCCTGCCCTGCCCGACATTGGGTCCCAGGTTTGAGAACCCTTTTTCTTACAGTTAGTTGATTTTAATGGAGACATCTGGCAGATCTCTGGGGAGCTAAACAACCAGCAGATGTTTGCATGAACACTGAACATGCTTTTCAAAACAAGACAGCATTTCATATCCCACCAGTATATTTTATGTAAGCTTCTTCAATATCTTGTATAAATTGGTATAAAAAAGCAAAGCTTACAGGAACATGCATACTATCAGCATGACCTGGCTCCTGCCTTGAGTATTCATAATTCAGACTCACTACTGTTCACATCTTGAGTTATTTGGTTTATGCCATAGTTACGCTTGTTCTCAAGTGTTCTCACAGGAACTTCACTGAAAGTTGCTACTGTTTGGTGGTATCCTTCATTCACTTGTTGATAGTTCTTGATGGTTCATTCATATCAACCCAGATGTGGCTATGACTGGCACCCACTCACTGCCTGCCTTTATCCTGTGTTTCAGGAAAGAAATGAATCTTTCACATATAATGATTAACAACAGAAAAGCGGGTGTACAAACTGAGTCATGCATGTTTTTCATTCAAATATAGAAATATCCTGGGTTTTCCAGACAATGTAAATGCTATTGTGCTCTTAGTTAATTTATCCCTGGCCAGTACTACTGGTTGCAACTCTGAACAATATCAAGGTTCAGATGTGCCTTCCTCTTTCTACTTGGATTCTTTCATAGTTGTTAGGGGCTGGAAAGGACCTTACAGATCATCAGCTCCAGCCCCCTTGCACTTGGGCAGAAAGACCGCTGCAATCAGATGACCCCAGCAAGATGGGTGTCAAGGTGCTTTTGCAATCTGAGTGTAATCTGCCACATACATACTGGTATAAGCACAGGTATCTATCTACTCACTCATTTTTACAAGTAGATTCTTTTGAAATGGAAGCATTGCTTGTCAGTTACAAACATGACTGTATCAGTAACTGTTTTCATTATAGAATGCTTCTTTGCCTAGGATGATTCTTGTTTTCTGTCTCTTCTGCATTCCTGCCTCTTGATGTGCATGTTGTTGAGGATGAGTCCCATTAGGTTTCATTACAAACAATGCAAATCTAGCAGTATTCCTTGTCCTTTCAGACTTGTGTAACTTTAGATCAGTATCCCCCCAGACACCACTCTTTTCTCCTTGTTACACAAAATCATGTTGTTTGGGTGCTTAAATTTCGAGTATTAAAGCTATCTAAATTCGTGGGGATCACTATGTGATACTGGACTATAGACTACTTTTTAGTAGGAACATTTTTAGATAATATGACAAGTTTAATGGAGGTCTCCTTCTACTGTATTGTTTTGTCAGTTTAGGAGTACCAGTGCTGTTGCTTTTCAGACTTCTGAGTGTGACGGTGGTCTTTTGCAAGTGCTTGATCCTTAGGTTTATCTGAAACAATAGGGTATTTTATATGACATTCATCTATCAATTATGATGAGGCTTCATAGTACCTAATAGGAATTTGTCCCAGGACAATAAGGGAAAAGGGGTGGGGACCCCTTCCCTGGCACCGGGGCTGCGGTGGAGAAGCCCTGTGATTATGTGAACACCCCCCCCCCCTGTAACTCCACAAGGGGGAAATACTTACCCCTGGAAGGCATGCTGAACAGGGAGCAGCAGCAGACAAACTGCCTGCGTGGTTCATCAGCTACTTGTTTATATGGCTGGAACCAGTGTGAGGTGGTAACATCAGCAGGGGACGCTGGCCAGCTCTGATAACTGGTGGCAGAAAGAATGCTGGGGGTGCACCAGGTGAGAGGTGGCTGGGTACTCCCCTCAGCACAGCCGGAGCCTCTCACTGGAGCCACCCAGGACAGGACCCTGACGAAGGATTCACTCCACAGCTGAGAAGACAAACCAGGTCTGGACTGGGAAGGACATTGAGGGACGTATTGTCACGGCGCCTGCAGGATGCATGAGTGGGGAGGCAACACTGTACCTCCCCAGCACTTCAATTCTTTTCTTGTACTTCTGAGTTGCCCCCAAGAGCAGGAGGCGACCACTCGCTCTTCCCTGGAGCTGAGAATTGAGGGGCCCCTGGAGACTCCAGGCTAGGACACATGAAGTCAAGCAGGCCACACTCTGGCCCATGGATACAGAGTCCCCAGGCAGGGATGGGCCATTTGGGCATAACCAAGGTCCACCTTGACAGGTCCAAAATATAGAATCCTCGCACGCAAGGCAGCATGCTAATTCGATGCCGCTTTCATGCTGCCCTATCATACTAGGAGTACGGGTTGAGGTCACACCAGCAGGCCCAGTGACTGAAGTATACAGACCAACCAACATCCAGCTGAACACCACCTGCTGGTGCATGGAAGGGATGTAGGGGACGTGGAGCCCCAAGAACATCCACTGGTGACATCTCACAGAAAAATCCCAACTCCAAGGGAGCCTCCCACTCTTGAAGAGAGCAGCTAGTCATGGCAGGTGAGTATCAGGGGTCTCCCTGGGGAGGTGATGCACTAACAGCAGTAGTGCCTGAGGGAAACCAGAGGCAGGACTGGAACAGCCGGTCTTGAGCCACACGAGAGCGGCTACTCAAAACCTGGCAGGTACAGAATTCAGTCACTGGGGGCATCACCGTGACTCAGGTCAGTAACTTTGGTATTATTGACTCAGACTTCTCTGTAGTTGGAGATGGTCCTGCTTTGAGCCCGGGGTTGGACTAGATGACCTCCTGAGGTCTTTCCAGCCCTAATTTTCTATGATTGTAGGTCTTTAAAATTACTTTGAGTCAGCTGAGTGGTTTTCCTTGGTCTTTCTCTTTTAAACAATGTATGGCTGAAACAGTATCCCTGTAAGATCCATATTATGTACTATTTAGATGTTGGTATGTGGCTAGAAACAAAATTGAAGCCTGCATGGTATCCCCTTACTTCCTGCTTTCAGTAAATAATCCAATACAAAGCTTGGAGTTTTATTTTCCTTTTAGGCAAGTTACTTGTGACCCATGATTTGCTTTCTCATGCATCTGCAGAATTCTTTGATTAAAGTTCCAGTGGCTCCTGCTTTCTAACTCATTGGAATATACAACGTCTGTCTATATAAAGTGAGACATCCTTTGTATATGCAGCTAATAATTGCCATTAATTTTCCCATAAAAGTTATTAGATTTAGGCCCTTGACCTCACTAATATCAAGTCCTGTCTACCTTTCTAGTACAGTTGTGGTTCTAGTTTTGCCCCAGTTGGTTTTGGGTAACAGTTCTCCCCATTAAATACTCACATTCTGTGTTATCTTAGGAGTCTTTTCTGTGTCTTGCAGGCAAATCTACAGTCTGTTAGTTCAGCCTTTAGCTTTGCCTTTATTGTGATATTTCTGCATTCATTGAGGTAGTCTTAGAACTTGGGACACAGCTGTTCTTATAGTCTGGGGTAACATCTAAAAAAGAAAACATCACACCGCTCATTTATAAGAACCATGAGCAGTGCGTTCCAAAGTTGACTTGGAATTACAGTGACCTCTTCAGCATCATATTTTCACTTGATAGTATTCTGTCTCTAACCTTTAATTTTTACTTAATTGACAAGCTATGTAAACCAGTAAAATGTTTCTAATGTTCTAATGTAAAATATTTTGTTGTTCAAAGTTCTGTAATACAAGTCCAATATTAAGAGTGCACAGTACTAACTTTTTCCAGCTTTGCTATTTGGCATAGATGTAAGTCTAATCAAAATAATATTCTAGAAAAGGACTTCTTAATATATTTTAAAATATTTAGCATGTTTCAAAACATTAAATAATATTGGTGATTGGGAAGTATTTGGTTGACCAACTTTACTCCTAAACTGCTTGGGGAATGGCTCTGTAAGTTTTGTTGGACTATAGTATTCTGCCTAAGTATAAAACTAGATATAAAATACAGACTTAGTCTATTATTAGGGGCATTATGGGGTAGAAAATGTACATTTACATGTGTGAGCCTAGCACAGTAAGGCTGCGGCTCCAATTTGATTTTCTGGTCATTACTATTACTGAAATATGAAACAATATACAACTTTCTGAGTCATTTAAGATTGACTGCTCTAAGCAATAAAATACTGGATTAGATGCGCCGTTTGGTCATCCCATTATGACAGATGCTCCTCTCCTCTGATATTTGTTCTATAGGGCTAGGGACAGAAGTTACACACAAACCAGTTTAAGTTATCAGAAATTGGTTTAAACCAGAACAGAAGCTTAGTGATTTCAAAATGCCCAAAACCTGGTTGAATGTAGTGATTTGGGTCAAACTGCTTTATGAAACTTCTGTCCCGGACCCCTTTCTGGTTCAATTTAATCACAGTCCCCCAGCATCCCTGCATGCTTTCCAGCCCTGGGCTGGGCTGGGCTGGGCTGTGCTATCTACTCCATCAGAGAAGAGTTGGGGGAGAGGCAGGGACTGCTCCCCCCCGCCACAAGGCAAACCCTGGCTGTGGTCTGGGGCCAAGGAGGGGGATTAAACTCACCCTGGGTACAGAGCTGCTCTGCTGCTGAACTTACTGAAACGTACTGCTGGCTGCAACTGTGGACTACAAATCCCAGGCGCACTTGTAAGAAGAAAAAGGAAGTGATTAGTAACCCTGGAGAGTCCTAACCCTGGAGAGTCCTACTGCTGTGAGTGTGGACTGCAAATCCCAGAGACCTTGGGAATATCAGGAAAAGGAAGCAAAAACACAGCCCATGCAGGCTACGTGCCAGAGAGCTGTGATTTAGTGCCCCCTGGTTTCTGGCCTGAGCCACTGCAGGGATGCCAGAGAGCTGTGATTTAGTGCCCCCTGGTTTCTGGCCTGAGCCACTGCAGGGATGCGGCTACATTTCCTGAATCAAAAGTAAAATGTGTGTCCAGTTGTTTCTCAATTTAATCTTTGCAGTTTAGACTAACCTGCAAAGACTTAATTGATTCAGCCTCAGGCTTTTTGACTGTTTGTACTTAGTCTAGGAGAACAAAGCAGTGTTTTTAAGGGCAATTAATATTTTCTTTTAATGTGTATCCATTGGGTTGCTGCTACAAGATTTGCTTCCATCACAGTCAGAATTCCTTTAACCACGGGGAGCCAAAGCACTTTATCAGTAAATAGGTTATTTTTTGATTTTCTTAATCTAGGTTAATGTTGTATTGTAAGAATCAGGTGGGACTCCAGCCTAACCAGACCACCTAGATCATCCTTTTGCTCACAGCCTCATCTTATATCATAAGGACTGTCTGCTAGAAAATAATAATCTAATATTATAAAAGCCTTAGTCTGTCTGTCCATAATGCTTTATTCACACTCTGATTTGTTGTCTCGGAAGCCAATCAGAGTGCTCTGAACAGAGACACATGGCGGAGCATCACCATGACAGTGGGGACTGAGGGGCTGCAGTGGCCAGCAGAACTGGCCTTGACCCACCCCCCTCCCTGCTTCTTGGAGGCAGAGGAGGTGCGGGGTGCTGACTGCTCACTAATGGTGTCACTCCATCCCACATGGCAGAATGCCGCCATAACAGCAGGGACTGGGATTGGGGCTGGGGCTGGAGGGCGAGGCAAGCGGGGCTGCCCACCCTCCCCTGCCCTGGTCCTTGGAGCCAGGGCCCGGAGTGCCCCCCACCAACAACAGCCGGTTGGTAGGAGGGGAGGGGGGATGACTGGTGGCTGTGCCCTGCCATGACCACCACTGCAACTGCTGCTGCCACAGTCATGGGGCCCAGCCCTGGTCCCAAGCAGTGGTGGGGGAGCAGCCCTGGCCTGAAGCGGTGGGGGGTGTGGGAGGTGAGCGGCCTTGGCCCCAAGTCGCAAGGGGGAGGTGGGGAGAAGCCTTGGCTCCAACCTGAGGCGGGGGGGTGGGGGCAGGGCGCCAGACACAGGCCTCTGTCCCCATCCCCCTCATTCTTGATGGGCGGTTTGCTAGTATCAGTATAATGCTATCACACAACAGAAATATACATTACAATTGTTTGTTCAGGCTGCTTATAATGTGAACTGAGAAAAAGGAGGCTCAGTTTTACATACAAAAGTTATGGTTCTGCATGCAAACAATTTTATCATGAAGAAAAATTTTAGTAGGGTTAGATTCTGTAAACCCTTGCCTCATGCAGAAGCTGCACTGCAATTACTAGGCTAATTGCATGAGTAACAAATTTGGCCATTTGTGTTACTTTAAATTATCACAATAACCATATTGTAAAGGAAGAGCTCTTACATTCCCATCAAGTTCTGTTTAATGTGTTCTCCACAGATGCTTTCTCTTCTTCCTTCAGATTTTAAGGCTTTTATGTCGGCAGAAGCAGTAGAAAGATACTTAGTTACATTCTCTATCATGTGCTGCATGAATTTAATGTCTTGACTTAGTCATTCACCTGGAAATGTGTGATGACCTAGTTATTCTCTTTTAGGGTTCCAGTTCAACTTTCATTGAAGTAAATGGGAACTTTCCTGTTAACTTCAGGAGAAAATCAATCAGGCCTAGACTCTCAAAGATATTTACAGTCCTGACTCCCAATTTTTCAGGCCCTCAAGCTTTTTTCACTTATATTAGCAGTCATTGTAACTTGGAACTCGTAGAAGCATAGAAAACATCACCATTCAAGTAATTCTGGCAAAGAAATACCAGATGTTTTACAATCCAAAAAAATATTGCATAACTCCAGTGTTTTCTGTAGTTAGACGTGGCCCTGCCCATTCCCACAACAGCAGGGAAGATTACTTGTGGGATGTGAACAGCTTTGTGCATTGTTCTCTAGAGCCCTCACTTTTTAAGTTTAAAAAAAAAAAGGAAATACACCAGTCTACTGGAATCTGTCAGTTGTGTCTTGAAAGAAAACCTTCAAGATGTATGGTCGATACTTTTTTTTATAGAAAACATGACACAGTAGCTCTGACTGAACTATCCCATTTTAGTAGGTGCCACTAACTAATTTACATGTAAATACATTTTGGCATTTCACTATATTATTGCTCAATGCATGTACGAAAGGAGAGAAAGTAAAATATGAAGTTCCATATTAGCCTTGTTCAAGGAGAAAGAACTAATCTGGGTTCAGAAGATGCATAAATTAACATGAAAAGGCTTTAAGACTACATAGTAAGGAAGGATTAGTAAAGCAAATTTTATCTTTCTGGAACTGGTGGACTCAGCTTTGATAAGTTTATGAGACACTTTATTGCTTTATTTTGACATTTGAAAATTTTAATGTAAAGCCAAATATGCAACAAAATTGCAACAGCTTCACTTTTAGTCTGTGTATTTTAGGAGTCCAAAATTTCACCTCAGAATTTCACTGAACTCATCCTCTGTAGTGTTTTATTTAAAAATATTTGAGTGGACCAATCGAATTACATCTCTGGGTCTCAACTGCAAGATCCCTTATTTTGTAACACAACTAACATACTAGCATAATAACCTCCGAGTAAATGTGAAGTGCAGTTGCACTGATATACTGATATTATCTCATGGAACTGATATCGTCCCCAAATATATTACCATGGAGTATAACGGGCAGGATAAATGCTGAGAAATCTCTTGATGTATACAGTATGGCAGTAAATGATACTACTGTTTGGTCTATAATGTTCATGAAATTAAATCATTCTCGTGCTGTCAAGCAACATTCCATTTAATATTTGGACTGATAACCTCTTGGTGACTAGATACAACAGAATTCGTTAAATATATAAACGCTTGCATCAGAGGGATATTTTTCCCTATTCTTCATAGTGTACTTTGAGCACTATGTTATCTCAGAATGTCTGAGCATGGAGTCTAAGTACCCCACAAAATCTCTCTAAAACAAAATAGAACTAAAGTTTTTAACAAATCTTTTTTTACCATCTTAATAAGAAATCCCATTGGAAAGGAAGGAAATTGGCTTCTTGACTTTTCTTTAAAGGTTACCTGAACACTGAAAAGCCAGCCAAAATGAAACTATAAGTACCTATCCGAACTACTACTTTCTGACCGGAACTAATACTACGTTTCCTACTTTAAAAATTTCCCACTTTAAAATGGACACTTTCATAACAAACCTCCTAAATTCTGCCCTGAGCCATATCCTCTGAATTCTAGCTAATACATTTCTTTAAGTGTACATCAGTAGGTCCCTCTTTCCAGAGTCTTTTTCTTCTTCTTCTTCCTTTTTTTTTTTTTTTAAGTATTTCATTGGCTTAGTAGAGTGGGGGGCAACCTTTTTTGGTAGGCATGCGACAAATTAATCTCACATCCCTCCCCAGTGCCATTCCTGTCTGTCCGTGGGCCCACCCGCAATGGTGAGAGTTTGGGCGCCCGCGGATCACTGTGGGGCTTGCCCTCCTGATCCAGGGGTGGCTCCCGCTCCTGGTATGCTCTTGCCAGGTCCTCCTGCCACGACTTTGCTGTTATTAGGCCCAGTGAATTCCCTGGCGCGCACGTCCAAAAGCGGTACCTCCTGTCCAGTCCGGTCCGGGGTCCTTGAGGGCT
>NW_017728943.1:91095430-91097992 GCF_001723895.1 Crocodylus porosus | reverse complement strand
GATGGGGAGCTCCCCCACCCCGGCCTTCACAATCCGGTCAATGGCCCACAGGGCCCTCCGTCCCTCGTGTCCTGCCCCTACGGGGCCCTACCCAGCTCCAGAAGACCCTCGCCGGGTGCCGATCTGCCGTCCTCCCTCGTGACGCTTCCCCGCCGGGAAGCTCCTCCTTCTCCTCCGGCTCTTCTGGTCCCCCAAATCTCTGTGCCGGCGCCACTTTTGAGCCACCTGGCTCCTTGCCGCACCTGGGGAAGTTAATTAAGGCGAGGGCTGCCAAGCACCGCGTGGGGTTCGCCTCCTGGGCTCTTGTCCCTGCTGTGGCTGCGCCACCACTCTCGCGCCCCTCGCTCCCACGCTGCCGGCCCTGGCCAGGCATGCTCCGACTGGCCTGGTCAGCCCTGGGGCTCTCTGGGGTCAGGGCTCTTCCACACTGTCCCCTTCCCTTGTCTTCTCAGCTTTCTGCTTCCTTCCCTATCTGCCTTTTTGCTACCTGTCTGCTCGCCGGTCTATCGTGTGCTGCGCAGAGAAGCTATCTGTGCCACCTGTGGCATATGTACTGCAGGTTGACCACCTCTGTTCTACTTAGTACATCTTCACCTTCACTTTCTGAAGCACTTTAAAAGCACTTTGAGCACTTTGAATGCTATTTCTGGACATCCTGTTAAAAGTGGTGTTTGAGTAGTATTGTATCCTTGATGGTCCAGGAGTCATGCAAGTCAAGGGTTTTTGTGGGTGATATCCTTTATTGAATCAACAGGATGGTTGGAATACAGATGACAATCATTCTAAGACAAGACATTGTTCATCGAGTCAGACATCCAGCCAATTTAGTGTGTTTCTTGGTTGGTTTGTTTGTTTGTTTGTTTTGCTAGGGACTGTTGCCATTTATCATTCTGAATGATTTGATTCAGAGCATTATAATATTACAAGATACTTTATGCTTTCAAGATAAAACAGTGTGTTGTGTCTCAAACTTTTCAAAGCTGAGCCCCTGACTCCAGAAAACTGGGATTAGTTTTGGTAATCTACTTCCTTATCATCTGGAGGCAAAATAAAAACAAATCCATAGCGTTTTGTGAAAATCTCATGTACAAGGTATCTCAGCTAAAGCAGTATTAATATCCCCAAACAAAATTTTACCTTTCATTCCTAAGTTCCTCTGAACCAGGTTTCTTTTCTTTTTCTTTCCCTTCTTGCCCAGTGATGATCTTTCTCAGTGTTAATATGACTCAAATCACCTGAGTTTCCTTCACCCCCCTCTGTCACCCGTACCCACATACGTTTAATTTTTTTGATGATAATTTTAATCTTCTAAGGGGAGGTACTCATGTACGAAAAGTGGGATTGTACTCTCCACATAGCACTGCTGTAATTAATATATACTTGTATTTGTTTGCAAAAGGGTCAGTTGTTTCTTTCTGCTCCTCCCACGTTCCTATAAAGGTACAGTAATGGCTGTTAGAAGAATGTTCATCCATAAGTTTCTTTTTTTGTTTTTATAAAAAAAAAATTAATCTGCATAATAGTGTCTTGGGTAAGCTTATGTTACATATTATTTCCAAAGGGTGTCTTTTATGTATACTCTTCTCAAAATCAAGTAAGATGAAAGGGTAATAATGGGGCAGAAGTGAAAGAAGAGAACTTAAAAGCCCCACCAACTGAAAAGACTAGATCTTATCTTGGTAGGGGGGAAAGAAAGTACCTTTAGTGTTCTCAAAGCTGATAACTGATTAGACTTCCATACATAAAGTGGTATCACAGTTTGAAGGTGATAAATTTATAGTTGTCAGAGATTTTTAAAGACCTTATATTAGTACAGATTTGCATAGGTTTGGTGTTTAGTAGATGGTTTGATCAAGTGAGTCAGTCAGAGCTGAAATACTCGCAATACACTTCAGCATAAGCCAGGCTAAGATTTTTCAAAATACAGTGGTTGGTTTTTATTTTTTTTAACAATTTTTAAATGGTATAATGTTAATGAAAAGTTTTATCATAACTTCAAAGATTATTTTTCCATTAATTAGATTTAGTTCTTTTCCTGTGTCTAATTTATATGATGTACAGTTTATGGGGGGAAACTCCTCTATATCTAACAGAAAAAAGTGGAAAATATTTCAGTTCATGTTTGTTTTCAGAGTTGAGTTAGCTGTGCTGCGAAATGCTATATTTTGCAAAGTCCCAAAGTCATTGGCTATGTGTACAAAATAGTTTAACTGTGAAAGTTAACTAACTGATAGCCTGAATAATGAATATTCTTAATTTCAGTCATTGCATCAGTACATGTGAAAAGCCAATATAAATTATGATTACAATAGAATATGTAGAATAGTGACTCTGTTTTTCTCTTCTACAAAGCTGTGGCACTAGTAAGTAGTTTTAGGTATTTGTTGTAAGCAAGATATTTTGGTGTAAAAGCTTGCTCACTCTCTCTCTGTGGGGCTCAGTTTAGAGCTAATAAAACTTTTTAGTTCAATTAGTCTATATAGTAAATTAATTTATAAAATAAATCACACACACACACACACACACACACACACACACACACACACACACACACACACACAC
>NW_017728943.1:91089116-91095330 GCF_001723895.1 Crocodylus porosus | reverse complement strand
ACACACACACACACGCCAATTGCCCATCAAGAATGATGGGGGGTGGGTGAGGGAAGTGGGCTGGGATGGAGTGCCACCACCTAATGCCCCACGCTGCTGCTGTTCTGCCTGTTGCAGGGAGCAGCATGGGGGAACTGAGGCCAGCAGCACTCTGTCTGGCCCTCGGCGCAGCTTCAGAATCATTGGTGGCGTTCCCCCATGCTTTGAGCACTCTGGCTGTTTCCAGCAGCCAATCAGAGTGCAAATAAAGCGTTACAGACAGACAGACAAACTTAGGCTTTTATAATATTAAAATATTAGTCCAGCTCAGCCCTGCAGACCCAGTCCTGGGTGAAGCAGGCAGATGGTGGGGTCAGGCCACAGGGCAGGGCCGTTCCTAGCCAGCTGAGGCTTGGGCTGGGGCTATAGGAGCTAGGCACTTAGTTTGGTCTCAGCTCCCCGTGCCCAGGCCGGGCCAGGCTGTTATTGAGCTGCTGTGGGGCCAGGGGTCAGGGATTTGTGTAGTGCTTTCTCTGGCTCAGGGCTGGAGGGGTCTGGCCATGTCCCCCTTTCCCCTCATGCTACTGTAGTTTGACCATGCTCCCCACTCCTGCCATTCAAACAATGATGGGAGCATTCCAGCATAGGGTTTCCCACCCCCACCTTCACCCCCTTCTCAGCCAGCTGGAGCAGTGATAGTGCTCTAGCTAGGGAGCACAGGGGTGGGGTCAAGCCTGCTCTGCTGGAGCAGACAGCCCAGCCCAGGGTGCAAAGCATGCTGGGATGCTGGCGGACTGAGTTAACGTAAACTAGGAAGGAATCTGGGACAGAAGTTCTGTAAATTGGTTTGACCTAAATCAGTTAAGTCTGATACTACATTCAACCAGATTTCAGGCATTTTGAAATTGGCTTATGTGCACTGAATTTCTGTTCTGTTACAGTTTTAAACCGGTTTTTGATCACTTCTGATCACTTAAACCAGTTTATATATAACTTCTGTCCCTAGCCCAGAGGAAGACAGTAAAGTGAATGTCATTCGTAGGTTTGCTAGGCCCATTGTTGAAATACAGAACTGTATTCTGCCTGTAATGCAGGAACTGTTTTGCTCTCAAGTCATAAATCCTGATCCTGTTAGCTGTTTTGCATATATGGATTAATGAGTCAGTGCAGAACCACACTGACTTCAGTTCAACAAGTCATAGAATTTGGGCCACATTTTCATATTGTTCAAAGATGTTTTGGAAAAAGCATATATTTGGCTTGAATTAAATGGAAATAGTATGTATTTAGAGATCCCATTTTATAGTTCTGTCTTTCTTATCAGAAGGTGTTGAAGGACTTTACAGACAATTTGTAATGTAGATAATGGGCATGGAGAAGTAAAATCCCTATCCACTGAATGCAGCAGCTGTTTTTATTTATAGCAATAGTGTAAGTTTAGCAGCAGTAGTAAATATGAACATTGTATCCTGTTGAGAGTGTTGGAAGAATTTAGATATGCAGCCTGTAACTGCTTCAGCTGGAATATGCCCATGACCTCAGGGTTTGATAACTCTACTTTCATGAAGAACAACCCTGGTATTTTTGATAGCTAAGAAGGATGGGGAAGAAGCAGAGGTACTGCACAAAAGTGCTACATTGAAAATGAAAGGAAAATATTACTGCATAAGTGCTGTGTAGTTGGATTAGACTAATTTTGGAAAGACATTAAAGAATATTAAAAATTGTTCCCTATTTCTTCCAAAGAGACCAACAAAAGTATATGCTTGTAGGTTTTTTTAGCCTCTACATTAACGCTCGTAGTATGGGGAGTAAGCAGGAGGAACTGTGCCTCCTGATTGCGAGTAAGAACCCAGACTTAGTAGGGCTCACATAAACCTGGTGGGACCCTACCTGTGACTGGGCGGTGGGCATTCGGGGATACACCCTAGAGAGAAGAAACAGGACAGAGAAGAAAGGTGGGGGGGTTGCGTTCTACGTCAGAGAGTACCTCACATCATCAAGGATTAGCTTCGGGTTAGAGGGGGGGTCGGGCAGAGACACTGTGGGTCAAACTACAAGGGGGGTGTGGTAAAAGGGACCTTATGGTGGGTGTCTACTGCAGACCACCCAACCAGGGGGAAGAGCTTCTCCAGTCAGCTTATGGAGGCGGTTAGGTCAAGGGATGTTATTGTCATGGGTGACCTGAACTACCCAGACATTTGCTGGGAGGAGCAGACAACCAGGTTTGACCAATTGCATAGGTTCCTGGCTGTGTTACAGACCTTCACTTTATCCAGAAAGTGCACAGCCCCACTAGGGGTAAAGCTTTGCTGGACCTGGTCCTGGCCACGGGGGATGACCTGGTGAGGGGACTGCAGGTCCTTGAGCACTTGGGCAATAGCGATCATCACTTGCTGGATTTCACTATCCAGCGCAGGGGGTCAGGGGCTTACACCAAGGGTAAAGCCCTTGACTTCAGAAGGGCTAACTTCAGTGAGCTTAAAAGACTAGTGGGGGAGGCACTGAGGGACCAGAAGGTAGAGGAGATGTGAGTCCAAGTGGAATGGTCATACCTTAAGGGGGCGATCCTCCAGGCCCAAAGGATAACAGTCCCTGAAAGAAGCAAGGGGGGTAAGAGTGCTCGGAAACCCCCTTGACTCAGCAAGGCCATTCAGCAATGCCTGAGGGCTAAAAGGAGGATGAACAACCAGTGGAAGGGAGGAGCTATCACCAAGGAGGAGTACTCCTCCTTGGCCCGTGAGTGTACGAGGGCTATTAGGAAGGCCAAGGCAGAGATGGAGCTCAAGCTAACGTCCAGGATTAAGGACAACAAAAAGTCCTTTTTCAAGTACGTTGGGAGCAAGAAGAGGGCACCAGGCAATGTAGGGCCCCTGCAAGATGCATACAGGAATCTTGTGGCTACGCCAAACAAGAAAGCTGATATTTTTAACAGTTTCTTTGCCTCTGTTTTCTTGAACAGGGACCTGGACATCCCACCTACCAGAGGTAGGGACAGTCTCAGGGATACCTCTGTCAGGGCTTCAGTCAGTGCAGATGTATTTGGGGATCTTCTGGAAGGGCTGGGCATTTTTAAATCTGCAGGTCCAGATGCCCTCCACCCAAGGGTGTTGAGGGAGCTGGCAGGGGTCATCACGGAGCCCTTGGCCCGACGACATGAGCATTCATTGTCATTTAGCCAGGTGCCGGGGGATTTGAAACTGGCTAATGTGGTCCCAAAGGGAAGAAGGAGAACCCAAGTAACTATAGGCCTGTAAGCCTCACTTCGGTGTTCAGGAAGGTCTTGGAGAGAATCATCAAGGAGCACATCTGTGGGGGGCCAGCAGAGGACATCATGCTCAGGGGCAATCAGCATGGGTTCATCAAAGGCAGGTCCTGCCTGACCAACCTGGTTGCCTTTTATGATCAAGTAACTAAATCCTTGGATGATGGTGTCGCCATGGATGTAGTCTTTCTAGACTTTAAGAAGGCCTTTGACATTGTCTCTCACCCCATCCTTATCAATAAATTAAGCAACTGTGGCATTGATGCCTATACAGTTGGATGGGTAAGAAATTGGCTAATGGGGCGCACCCAGAGAGTAGTGGGGACAGGTTGTACTCAACATGGCGAGATATGAGCAGTGAGGTACCCCGGGGCTTGGTCCTCGGGCCCGCACTGTTTAACATCTTCATCAGCGACTTGGATGAGGGGGTGGAAAGCATGTTGTCCAAGTTTGCTGATGACACTAAGATGTGGGGAAGGTGGGCACACTTGAAGGGAAAGAGAGGCTGTAAATAGATTTAGACAGACTACAAAAGTGGGCAGATGAGAATAGGGTGGGGTTCAACGTAGATAAATGCAGGGTGCTGCACCTTGGGAGAAGGAATCCACAGCATACATGCAGACTTGAAAGCACAGAGGTGGAATGGGATCTTGGAGTCATTATTGACTCCAAGATGAACATGAGCTGCCAATGCCAGACCGCAGCCAGCAAAGCCAGCCATACCTTGTCATGCATCCAAAGGTGCATCTCAAGCCAGTCCAGAGAGGTGATACTCCCCCTCTATGCGACTTTGGTTAGGCTGCAGTTGGAGTACTGCGTCCAGTACTGGGCGCTGCACTTTAAAAAGAATGTGGCCAGCCTGGAGAGGGTTCAGAGGAGGGCCACCCGCTTGGTGAGAGGGCAGCAGGACAGGCCCTATGAGGAGAGACTGAGGGACCTGAACCTGTTCAGCCTCAGCAAGAGGAGGCTGAGGGGGGATCTGGTGGCTGCCTACAAACTCATCAGGAGAGATCAACAGCAAATAGGTAGAGCCCTTTTCTCCCCAGCACCACCTAGGGTGATGAGGAACTATGGTAATAAGCTGATGGAGAATAGGTTTAGGTTAGAGATCAGGAGACAATATTTTACAGTTAGGGTGGCCAAAATCTGGAACCAACTTCCCAGGGAAGTGGTCCTTGCCCCTGCCTTGGGCAAATTCAAGAGGAGGTTGGATGATGGCCTGTCTGAGGTCTTGTGAACCTAGCATTCATTCCTGCCTGTGGCAGGGGTCAGGCTAGATGATCTGTTCAGGTCCCTCCTGACCCTAGCTACTATGAAACTATAGTTAAGTTCAAAATCTGTTGGGAAGTTTTCTGATACTGTTATGTCATATTTATTTAATTGTTCTTGTAAATTGACAACTAGTTTTCTGAGTTTTAATTTTGAATAAGAAGACTTTTAAGCATAGTTTCATAGAACGTATTATACCATGTTACGGCTCTCATTAAAATCCAAAATGCTGTTCCTAAAGTCTGCATCCTATATCAAGAATAGTTCTTGCTACTAGGAGAAGTCTTGTTTAATTTAATGAGGCTATTCATGATGCTACATTTATAAGATCATTATTATTTAGATTTATATCCTTCCCTATCCAAAAGTTTGAGTGGCCTACAATAACAGAATAACAACTCATAGATAGGAATCAACAGTAAGTCCCATTTACACTAATACAACATCCACTTTGAAACTGGGTTAAATTCTCCTACTGTAAATGTTATTTCCAGGAGCTTTGCCAGTCTGAGTTCAGCAGTTGCTGGTAGCTAGCAACCAGTACTTGACACTGGATTAAATTATCTGCATTGACAAAGCCTGAATGCATTTCATTCTATGCTTACTGTATACAGTTAAAACACTATTTCAGTATATAAATCTAGCTGGGTTTTTTTGGATGTCTAATGCCATATTTTTTGTTTGAAGAACGTGCAAGTGAAAGCATCCAGCAACTGAAATGTGCCTTGGGGGACAGCCATCCTGCAATGGGAGAAGGAGAAATAGCATTTTACCTGTCTTCCAGTAATACAGGCCGAGATGAGACTGGGGATGCAGCTTGGCAGGAACTACAGAACAGCCATGCAGGTAAATGTTAATACAGTAGCAACTGATTAAAAAAACTGCAGGCCAAATGCATTTTATGAGTTGCACCAAGTAAAAAATTATGCATGTCTAGTTGTTAATGTTTTATCTTTGTTTCATAGTCAATCAACTTAAAGTTCTGTTGCGACAGCAAGAGGAACTTGAAAGTCAATTATCTCCATCAAAAAGGAAGATATTATCCTATGTACGTATTTCTTCTTGTTTCTTTGTGTAATTGTGAATGAATGATCTGTTTGTTGTTACAATTTATTTCCTATCCACAAAGAATAGGAACTAAACTCCTTACCATCCCATTGAGGGAGATTAGCTGTTGGAGTAGGAAGACAGTTGGTATTTGTGAGTAATTCTGGTTTTGACTGCAGCAGAAAGGATGCTTTTAATTCCATGTGAGGCAGTGTATGTGGTTTTGACATGAATTTCTTAAGGGCAGAATATGATAGAATCCCTTTTCCCTTTGTAGTTCTACCAGAGCCCTAATGCTGTAGTAGTCTTTCTGATGCTGTGACCTTTCCATTTTTCAGGGAGAACAATGGTCAGAGATCTATGTAACAGTAGAATCTATAGCTCTCTTCTACAGTACATGGACAAAAAGGTTTTCATCTGTGTATGAAGACTCTTGTAAAAATACAATAGGAACTCATTGACTCCAACATCATTGACTCCAATATGAGCATAGGGAGGCAGTGTGGGGAGGCAGTTAGGAAGGCCAACCGTACCTTGTCATGCATCCACAGATGCATTTCAGGCAGGTCAAAAGAGGTGATCCTCCCCCTCTGTGCGGCACTGGTCAGGCTGCAGTTGGAGTACTGCGTCCAGTTCTGGGCGCCGCACTTCAAG
>NW_017728943.1:91074574-91088941 GCF_001723895.1 Crocodylus porosus | reverse complement strand
GTGGCAGGGGGTCGGACTAGATGATCTGTTCAGGTCCCTTCCGACTCTAGAAACTATGAAACTATGAAACTCCTTGTATGCTGGACACAGTGGCAATAGGACAAGTGGCATCCGCTGCCTTTGCTTGCATTACCAACAGGTCTCCATGCCCAGGATGTTAGTGGTAGGTCCCATGCCCACTTGCCCTTGCCCTCGCAGGACATACAGCGGGGCCTCAAGTTTGACACCCCTGCTTTAAATGAATAGATCTTAGTTTTATTCTTAAGTCTGGAGAATTGAGATGAATCTATAATACTTAAGCTAAAATATATTTTCAGTAAAAATAAACCAGTAATTCAAGCATAGCAGGACAGTTAATGTCAGTAAAAAATTATTGTTGTTCCAGATGCAAAATATTATTGTATAATGTTGTCTGACTTTTAGTGGCTTGAATTTGACTGGTTTGCAGGTAAACCTATATACTTTTAGAAGTAATCTGTTGTAGATTTTATTACATACTATGAGTCTATTTTCTTTTCTTTTTTAAACATCTCAAATATCAGAAAGTTTGCTATCAGAATCAAAGAAAGATTATACTGGCTCTATATAATTTTTTTTAAGGTGACTTTTAAAAAATTAGCAACTTGATTTAAACAGGTTTGGTTATATTCTCAGTTAATTCATTCTTTAAACTTAAGCCTTAGTGCTCTGTACTTAGAAAATACACTGTTTTTCATATAATGACCTGTTTAGTCTCTGCTTATGTGGAAAATTAAATTATGTCACTAGTAATACATCTATAATTTATGCTAGGGACAGACATTACACACAAACAGGTTTAAGGGATCAGAAACTGGTTTAAACCTTTAACAGAAAAACATTCAGTGTACATAAACCAATTTCAAAATGGCTGAAAGTGGTTTAAGATAAACCTGGTTGAATGTAGTATTAGATTTAACTGATTTTGATCAAACCAGTTTATGAAATTTCTGTGAATCAATATTCTGTCTCCTTATAGTGGGTAAAGTTCTTTAATATGGGTAGTATCTAATAAAAATTTCACTACATTTCTACAATGGTATCTATACTGTACTCAGGTTTATACAGTAAGAATTGACAATTGATATTGGAAGCATGTCTTCTGATGTATTCATACAGCTCTCATTAAAATTCATGTGGTTTGCATGTATATTTCATGTGGAAGATAAGAAAATGAGGCCTGTATTGGATAGTAGTATAATTGCATTTGCAAATGAACCAGTAGATGCAATGCGTTCCTGCTTTCGGTATGCTTTTTTAATCAAGTAACTGTTCTGCTTGACACTAGTGTCACCTTTGCATTTTCTATTTAAATGCACAAAATTATATTAAATATGAACTGGATTCTGTGAGTGGAAGCATCTTTCTTTGCGAAGAGAAAGGTCATGCAAAGTAAATACTTATTATTCTTAATTTATTTCCCCTAGGGAACTTCAGAAGCTGCAGATCGGAGTTCACCTGCCCTGTGTGATCTTGTTCCTATCATCACTGATCAGTCTCAATACATTAACCACTTAGAAGCGGAAGTGAAATTTTGCAAGGTATTTTGAAATATCCTTCACTCATTAACTCCCAGATATCAGAAATATCCCACTGTCAATTCAGTAAGGGTATGGACAAACATCCATTTGGAGCTGCTTCAAAAGGGGAATTACTGATCAAAAACGCATGTTCGTCTGTTACTTATAACAGCTGCACATGCATAACCTGGGAACGATACAAATGTAGCAAAACTGCTCTAACTTTAATCTTCAATGAGACAACGTTAAAATTGGGTCTGTATTTGCTAACAGCTGCTGCACGGTTCAGAGCAGAGCTCCCCATCCATTTTTGAAATGGCTCCAAATGCATGTTTGTACTGTACCCCAAGAGTTTTGTGTGAGCTGCTTTCCAGTCTCAGCTTTACGATTATAAATACTATACCAATGAGAACTGAAGTAAATGCAGTTCAGAAGGTAATAAATCTTAACATAAGTCAAGACATGGTGTTACTTTTAAAATAGGCCTTATCAGGAGACTTTTATTGATTTTTAAATATGTCTAAAAAAGAAAGCTTCCTCTTGCTTATTTAAATGGAAAAATTGGGCTTGAATGTTCTTTGGGAGGTCATTGAGTTTAACCACCTGCTCGAGGCAGAAGTACCCCTTCCTGAACCATCCCAGTCAAGTGCTCTTATCTCCACTGCTTATACACTTTGAAGTTGTATATATGGAGTTTCTGCAACCTCTGATATCTGTTCTAGTGCTTAAGCACTCCCAGAGTTAGAAAGTTCTTCCTAATATTAGTTATTGATTAATTAATAATAAAAATGAAACGTGTATAACTTTTTCTACTTAAAAGATTATCCAACCAATGTTATCTTGAAGACCATTACAAAATACGCTTATTATGTCCAATAAGACTAAAAATGAACAATAAGGCCTTTTGGTGTAATATATAGTCATGAAAAGTATTAAACAATAGTATTCTTTAATTTTGTAGGAGGAATTATCTGGAATGAAAGGTCGGATACAAGTTGTGGTGCTTGAAAATGAGAAACTCCATGAGGAATTGAAAACTCTAACAGTGGAGCAGACTTTGAGAGAACAAACACTTCTGGATGCCTCAGTAAGTCTGATACATTTTTTTAACGATATGGGACAACTCTACATGATTTTGGTTCTCAACATTAGTTTCTTCATTCCAGAGGCCCAACCAGATTCTTCTATTATTGGGCTATAAATTGTAACTTTCTGCATTTTTTTAATTGAACACAATAATAACTTTATTTATTAGCTATTATTTAATCAATAATAAAAAGATATGGTGATTAAATTGAAGCTTTAACATTGTTTTTCAGGCAAATACTCAGAAGTCCTGGCCTATGGGAGGTGATGATTCTAGGGTACATCAGCCTGCTAAGTCACGATCATCACATGACAAAGACCATGTCTTAATCTCAACAGCAACTGCAGGAATAGAAAAATGGCAGCTAGAATTGGTTGGTATTCCAATAATTTCTGTGTAGCAGAATTGGCTTCTAGTGTTACTCTCTTTTGGTGACATTTGTGATGATTAACCTCCTGAGAGTCTTGGAGGAGACTTGGTTGGCTGAACCCCTAACCTCTGAGGTCAATATCTATCCCTTGAGGCTCCTCATCCCATAATAAATATTTTTTTCCAGTTGAACAAGGGTGATATACAAGACAACTTAACATGCAAGAGATGAGGCTGGACAAATGTGAGGGGGAGGAAATGTGAAAGGAATGGAGTTACAGTGCATAGCACTGGAGAGTCTGAGCAGCAGGTTTCTATGCCTTACGCAGCCCCCTAGTACTATCTTGCATGCTAAAGATTATTCCAGTCCCTGAAACAGGACAGACTCAGAAAGGTGCAAAGCTAGTGTAATCCTATCCCTTTCCCCCAAGGTGCAAGTTCTGTGTTGTGCCTCTGGATTATCTCTTCTGCATGGGAAAGTACCTACTTTGTCACTTCAACTTGACAATATATTCTTCATTCCCTGTACTAAACTGTGGTATGGTATTGTTCTGTTATCTAATTAGCGTGTTATGTCTCTGCTGTGATCAGTCAAGTAACCTCTCTCTGTATTTATGCGTTCTGTAGTTCTAAATGGCATTTAGATTCTGCAAAATTATTTCTTGTTACCCATTTATGCCAGCAACATAGGATAGCATGTAAAAGATGACTATCTTTGTTCACTTTGACTATACAGTCCAGCTTCTGTGCTATTTTTCTACCAGAAGACATTTCTTTTTGTAGAAACAAGTGTCTGTACACAGCCAGTTGCAACAACATTAAAATAGGTAGATCTGTGGCTTTTTATACCAGTTGAGGGTATGGCTAGTTGTGCAGAAATAGTGATGATGACAGTATTTTTGTTTTCTATATAGACATACAGAAAAGTGGGGGGGTAATAAAGTTTTTTTAATCAAATACTTTGTTTTGAATACTTGCTTATCTTCAGAGGAAATAAGTGAATATTTCTAATATCTGTATTTATTTATAAAGAACTAAAAGAATACAGATGCGAAGAAAAGAAAAGCCACACCAACTTTTTCTGTATCTTTTTCTAAAGGAGAAGCTAAACCTTCTTTATCAAGAAAGGACTGATGCACTTGAAGCTCAAGTACAGTCACTAAGGTAAATTGAAAGGATTATTTTTTTAATTACTGGTCAATAATTATAAAAGTGGTGCTGTTGCTGTGAATGCTCCTTGAAAATAAGTTTAAAATAGTAATTGGATAAATGTGTAGTAGTTATTTATTTTTTCATGTACAAACAAATGTTTCTGAGGTGTAGTTTACAAGGTGATTTTAAAACAACCTAATTACAAGACTTTTATGGAAAAGCTTTCTTTACATATAATAAAAACAGATTTTTTTTGTATTCCTTTAAAAATTGCTCTTTAAAAAACCTATAGAATTTAATATAGAACAAGATTATTCCTTTAGGCTTTTTGATTGATGTAGGATGATTCCATAAAGGCACAAAACTTTTCATTTTGATAATCTAGGCTGGTTTACTTTAAGAAAAAAAAAGAAAAGAATAAAGTTGTTCTGTTAATTCAATGGAGATCTCATACCACAAGCTTTATATCTTAAATAGATAATGTTAACTAGCTAAGAGTAGATATTTTAATGTTGTTTTTTTAATAAATAACAAACATGTGAAATTAAAAAATATTTCATGAGAAGAAATATTTTAATTTGTATGGGGTTGAGGTATTGTTGTGGTGGCCAATTGAAATATGTATTCTACAACCATAGAAACCTTCAGAGAACAGCTAACTCTGCTAGTGCAATGAATTAGAACTTTGAATTACAGCTAAGACTGTTGATTGTTCCCTGGCTTGAGGTGCAAAAGTGCAGAAATCATAAAGTCAAAAGTAAAATTATTTAAAAGCTTCTGCCAGTGCTTGAATGCAGGTACCTGCTTAATGGAGGGGTTTTTTTTCCCTTAGGTCACTTGATCTTTCAAGGTCTAAGTAGCTTGGCTGTGATCGAGAAAAGCACTTAAGCATTTGCTTAAAGTTATGCTTGCGAATAGTTGCTTTGACTTTGAAAGGACTATTTTTATGCTTAACATAAGCATGAGCTTTCTTGATCTGCTGTATCATGACCAATGTGCTGAACGTTGCAGAATTTGTAGCAGGGAACATGTGAAACATGTATGCCATATTGCTGCTGATTCATATCCACAGGTGGCGGGGCAGGCAAGGAGGTAATGACATCACTCTTAAGGGGAATGCAGAATACAGATTCACTGGATTTTCCCCATCTTGAGAGATTCTTAAGTATCCTTGCCATTGATAGGCTGCATTCCCTGTCTCCTCCACATACTAGCAAACACCTTATTCTTTGGTAAAACAATATTTTGGAAAACCATGATTTTCAACTGAGTCTGCTGATAACTTCCCTGTCTTTGACAAAAAAAAAGACTGGGAGTGGTATAGTTCGGTTTTGTGCATCGTTCAGTTTTGAGGTTGCAATACCACTTTTGTTATTAAAAAGTGAATCTGCCATGCAGTGTCAAGCGGTTCAAAATTATATAAATCAGTAAGAGCCCCCTTTGTTGTAGTTTTTAAAAATTTTTCCTCAAATATAGAATGTGGTACGTAAAATTATTTTAATGAATATGGTAACACTTGTTTCTTTACAATATTTTTTTTCCTTTCTAGAAAAGATCTATCTGAATCGCAAAACAATTGTGAAGATCTGAAAGGAAGATTAAAGCACCAAGATTCACTTATTGCATCAAGTAATTTAACCCGGGTTGGTGGTCTTTGTCTGAAATGTGCACAACACGAAGCTGTTCTTTCCCAGACTCATTCCAATGTCCACATGCAGACCATTGAAAGGTTAACAAAGTAGGTTTATTTTAATTAAAAGTGCAGTTACTTTTAGGAGGAAATATAAATTATTAACAGTGTTTGTTTTAACTTAAACTCTAACCTAAGAATATAATCGTTCTACAAAAATGATTATTTTGAGTCAAGTTATAGTGCTGTAGGAGAATTTTGTTGGGATTTTTGCTTTAGAATGGAAAAATACAGGGTGAAATCTTCACCCATGGGAGTTTTGTCACTTATTTCAATTCCAACAGCATTTCAGTAGTTTTTTGTAAGCATGGTAACCACCACCTTCAATATAGCTTCTTCCTTTCGTTGTCTCTAACGTTCATCTTTGATCCCTTTTGTTTGATTCTTTGGGTTCTTGTCTGGTTTTTTTCTTAGTTCTATAAATGTTTAAATTCTTCTTTTCACTGATTTGGACCTTTAACATGTCACTGGTTTAGGACAGAATACTTTGCTTGCTTCACCTCAACCTAGAGTAATCTAAGTGAGAAGTTTTGTGCAGTTTTAAAAAAGTGGCTGGTTTTATTTGTTTAGATTTAAATAATAATAACAACTTACTAAGGTGCAAAGACCTTTGATATATAATTATTAATACAGATAATCCCAGCGCTTTAAAACATTGCTTTGTTCAAACAGGATCTCAGCTAGGCAACCATTACAAAAATATCTGTGCTCAGAAATTTGAAGTTGCTCAAGAGTTGTGAGATATTGCAAGTAGTCCCAGTGGAGGTGAGTTAGTGGGTGAGATGCAAGTAAGATGGTTGAAGGTAAATCTGGTTTATCAGATGGATATTTTATATCAGCCTCAGGTATATGATAGGTACTGAAAGGGAAACCAAGTGTTGCCTATATCTAGGGCCAGAACATTTGCCAAGCAATCTACTCTTCCCTGAAAAAATTGCACATTAGAATCCAAGTTCTCGTTTGAATTTTTATTCTGGCTTTATTTAAAAGAAATCGGTGAATATGCACACAACTTAAATCAATATGTTATTGACTTTCCAAGCATGGGAAGCTTGAAACAAGATGTTTGAGCTCACTTGTTCTTCCTAGTGTTGTTAAATCTGTTACATAGAAGTGACATTTTGAAGTCTTGGAGCCAAATCCTCATCTGGTGTAACTCAGAATAGTCCCACTCAAATCCAGTGTAGTCAATGATATTTAAGTATTTCACTGCATAGAAGAAACAGAGTAAAAATTTCAAAGGAACCAAATGGAGTGATATGCCCAAAACTCATTAAAGCTATGAAGTGTGATTATGTAACTTCCGTACCCAATAATGGTGGGGTTTTTTTTACTATGTAGTATATACAGTACGTACAGCAAATGTGAGATTTTCATTGATATTATTGCATAATCCAAGAGGCTTCTCATGCTGTCCCATGTGCTAAAAGAGCCAAAGCCTATAGCTGCATTCAAAACAAATTCTTTGATGTAATTATACATTATCAATGTGAAAATTTGGTCCATTAAAAAATAAAGAAAAGAACATCTGAGTCACTGCATTGATTCAGGACCCATAGTATTCAGCTTACTTTTTAATAAAAACCTAAATTTCTAAGTTTTGGCTGAGAGACTATAGTGGTGCAGAATTCAGAAATCTTGTAGTTCAGCTCAGATCTAGTTCATAGCAGAATACAAAGGTTCATAGATAGTGTTTAACTATCTGAAATACTATGAGTTAGTGTAGTTTTACTTTAAATATAATGTAGAAACTATTCTTAATCATTTGTGTCAAAGGCATTCCATTTTGATTGGACCTTTTTTCTGAAGATTACATTGACCTTGTACTTTTTTCTGATTGCTAATCAGCCTGGGTACTTTCCTCATATGAACCTTGCCATTATTCCTGGCAGCTTCTTTAATTCAGTACTTTTAAAGACAGGTCAGCTAACACATTAGACTCTGATATGTGCTGAGCTGCCACTACTGTATCTTTAAAACTAAATACAAATTAATGTTGATTTTCATCTAACTCTACTTGTAACCCTGATTTCAGACCATTCATGTTTTATATTTCTTTTTCCATGGTTTCTTTTGCTAATGCAGAGAAAGAGATGACTTAATGGGTGCACTTGTTTCAGTGAGAAGGCACCTGAGAGAGATGCAGCAAAGGGAATCTAGTGCCTGTGAACAAGTGAAACAAGCTGTGCAAATGGCAGAAGAAGCCAACTTAGAAAAAACTAAGGTATTTTCTTCAAGAACATGGTTAGGGATTTCAGTATTCCTAACTATCAAAAATGTTGATTACACTCGTTTCCACCAATAAGGAAATAATTCTGCTGGACTGTAAAACACTAGTCCATATCTAAATTTGTAACTGACTTGAAATGAAAGATCATTAAATCTGTTCTGTTTTGTGATAGCCATTATAAGTCTGTTAAGAGAAGGAGGAGTGGAAAGCTTGTCTTAAAAGATACATCTGTGTGGCACAAGCAACTGCATGCTGAAACATACCAAGTATTAACTTGTCACTGCATGTGTTAGCTTGTATCCAGATTAATATGCTGTTCTGTAGGTGCTTATTGACTTTGCCTGTCACCTGAATGTATAGGTGCACATTCTATATTGTTGCTCATTTGTGCAGACTAAACATGATATATCTTAGAAGAGTGCCAGAGTTTCAAAATAGCTGTGCCTTTTGCCATACAGATGTATCCTTACTGCTCTGAAGCTGGGACTTGAACTTTTGAGTTCTAATCCATGTTCTCAGACTGATAGGCCATGAGACAAGTCACTTAACTCAGTTTCGTAGCCTAATGAAAATTATCAGGTTGGATCGTAAAAAGCATCTAAGTGCCGTAGGACTGTAGTTACATATTTAGTTGATAACCTAGTATGTATACATCACTGTGTTGCTTTTGAAAATATTGCCTGTAACTGCGTCATAGGAGTGTTGTAAGGATTAAATAGTTAATATACATATAGCTTTAAAGATGTAAATTGCTATATGCCTGTGAACTCTTGGGCACTAAATGATAATGGCAAATTTTAATTTCTAGTCTAATGCTTATATTAAAACTAATTAAGTACTTGCTTCACTTTATTGTAAATTAAATCATTATATTGATATACAGTGCCATCTACTGTGTAATTAGTGAATTACTACTAAATTTGAGAATATAAAGGATAAGGTTCCACTGGCTAATGGAGTATTGGTTGTTGATGTGATTATGCCACACTATAAACGTTATTTTATCTTTCCCTAAAATTACAAGTCCAAAGGAAAAAGTAGAGAAATTACAATGGGAAGGAAAAAGTCTCAACAGTTGCTTTGCTATAGCGGAATTAGATTTTAACATTAGCACTTAGCTTAATTGCCATTAACTATTAATTGACCAGGAATTAAAGGCTCAATGGTATGCAAGTATTTAAAATTTCATCTAAATCAATTAATTAGGCACTTCTGGTTTCTCATTGTGTATCTACCCACCTTTTTAGGTACATAAAAACCTTTGAAAATCTAGCTGTAAAATATTTAGCAGTTGTCATCTGAAGAATTTACTGGTGAATGACTAAGATACCTAGGAGTAGATTCCATTTTGCCTTGTAGGTCCTTGTAGGGACTTGGACACCTAGGTGTGATTCTATTCCACCCATCTCGAGTCCTTGGAAAAAATGTTAATGCACCAGCTTTTGAAACCTGCCATAAACTAAGCTTTAAGGCAGAGTTCCCAAAACCAGCAATCAGGAAGAAGACCCATCCACCTTTTGCATTGTTTTTTTCCAGGACTCAAACAGGGTGGAATAGGATCACATTTGGTGTCTAAATTCACTTAGGCAGCAATAGAGGGAAGAGGATCTGGCCCCTAATTGTTTGACTTTATGTTATTAAAATTTTAAATAGATTATTGGTTTCTGTATTTGTATAACAGCAGTGTTCACTGTTTTGCAAGCACAATTCTGGAAATACATACCTCAAAAATCCCTCCTGCTGAGGAGAGTATTAAATGGTTGTTGTCCTCAGACCTCCTATTGTATGATAACTCTTAATTTTCCCTTTGTTTCGTTTTCTGTCTGACTTGGAAAGAAAAAAAAAGTCCACCAACCATAAATTTCATCTTACACTGAATATGAAGCATAGGGATAGATTAAGATAAAAAACATGTTCTCATTTGATAAGGCTCTGTAAGACGAATCAATACTGACCTAAATACTAATAAGATATAACAGTGCTATAAATTCCTGACAATCCAGTAAAAGGAATGTAAGTAAATGAATGGCAGGTTGTCTGCTGGAAGCCCTCACTGGTAATAATGAGGTGCACAGGTACATATGGAATGATTAGTGGCTGGGGGGTCCATACTCCCCATGCCCTTTGTTACATCTCCATATTACAAGCTTCCTCTCCCTTCAGATAAAAAAAAAAAAAAAATTCACAAACAACCCCCCCCTTTTTTTTTCTCTTTCCCTTACACTGGGAAAACATTTTACTACTTCATCCTGTATATTCTTGAGTAAATGCAGAAAAGCAAGAGCCAAGTGCACCATTCATAGGGCCAATTGCATATCATTGAATATAAAGGGAAAATTTGTGTAGGCAAGGCAAGTAGGATTTGGCTTTTAAAGGACAAATATATTATGTTAACTATCAGTTCCATTTAGTTTATGAAAAACAGGGTACATGGTGCTAATTCTTTGGAAAAATGTATCCTTGCTGTTTTTTGCTTCTGTTGCTTGCGACCTCTTGGCCTGTAATGCTTAGTCTTCATAGGGGAATTGGTAATAAAAAGCTTCCCAGGTTGAAGCAAACCTGGGAGATGGATTTTAAACATTGACTTGCTAAAAGAGTAATAGTTTAAACTACTGATCCTCCTTGCAAAAACAGCAGCAAGTTAATCAAATAAAAATACCTTCTTGAAATGAGGAGTAGTGCTGTGTTTTGTTTTGCTGTTACAATCATGTATCTGTCAAAAGGTGAGGACATGAAGGCAGATGTTCATTGTTGTTTGCATTTTAGCATTGCCCAAGGCTTAGATTTCGATAGAAAAAAACTGATGTTAACAGTCTGATTTGATCTTGGATTACTTTTCTCTAGAGATGAGAGCTACTCCCCAGATGTCTAGCATCCCACAGGGTGGACTTGTGGAGACTTCCCCACTTTAGAGAGAATTAAATGGTGTAGCTTTCATCCGTTTTACACAGCCCAGCACAAAGGAATCATGCGAGGCACTGTATTTTTTTTTTTCCTTTAGTCAAACAAAGTATCATTTGGAAAACCACATTACTAGGAAATGTAAATAAAGTAGTCCAACACAAGCTTCATTCTGAATTTTTTGAAGTAGACTATACTGAGGCTTAAATATACAGAATGTCAGTGAAACTAGAACTAGGATGTAGACAAACATGCACTTGGATCAGCTTCACGAAGGGAGAGAGGGCTGTTGCTCCAAACCAGACAGCAGTTGTTACGCTGTAGCTATAGTGTCTGCATGAGCCTGTAGGGATAGGTGAGCTAAATCATTCGAGTTTTGATCTGTGGATTCCTATCCACTGGTCAAGAGACTTGATTATAAAATGGAGAATTTTTTTCCAATTGGCTTTAACTCAGTACCTGACCTGACGCAGTACACACGTTTGTTTAACAAAATCCTTTTGTCCAGTGTCTCTGGACAATGCAGCTTGGACAAGAGAAATACAGGTGTGTTGTTGTCCTCTATGTGTGGTGGAACCTAAACTCAAAAGTTCTAGGTGAACTCAGTCGAGCAGTATTTCCAGCAAAAACCTGGAAATAAATAAACTAACTCCTTGACATTATTTGAAAAGTCTGAACATCAGAAGAAAAGAATAATTGCTTCTACTTTGTCAAATGCCTTCTCTGGCAATATAACCTTTTGTACCCTATATTGTATCCTTCAGGCAAATAACAGTGCTGACAATATATTTTTCTGATATGTGGTATTAAAGGTAACCATGCTTTCAGTGTTCATAAGAGCTGGGTAATGGAGGGCATTTTTCTTTGCACTTCTTGAGTGAGAGATACCTAGGATTTTTTAAGTGCAGGTCACATTCCCGTGTCAAAAATAAGCTGCTAATCTATACAGAAAAAATAACTGACAAATTCCAGGAACTGCGAACACAGTAGGAACTACATTTGAGTACCAAGTTGTTTGTAGGCGTGTCATCTTTAACTATCAAATGTATTTTTGTGCATGTATGCATGGTCTCATGGCTGTCAACCCTGTTTTAGTTTCTTAGGGCACCTATACACATACAGTAATCAAGTCTGCTGGAGTGTGGCAATTAGCGTGCTCCAGAAGACTCCAGCATCACATATATCAGCGTCCCCACACTGAAAAATGGTGGTGGGGTGCTTTAACTAAGCTTGTTCGACAAGCTTCAGTTAAAGTGCCCTCGCTGCCATTTTTCAGTGCAGGGACATTGATATATGTGATGTTCCAGGTGCTTTAATTAAAAGTAGCTCTTGGAGCTGCTGTAATTAAAGATCCCCTCATCCCCTCCCAGATCATGTGTATAAATGCTCTTCTATTCTGGTGTATATGTAGAGGCATCTGTGTACATCCATAAAACCTTTTTTATAAGTAAAATAATTTCTCTAAAAGCATTAGAATACTTTATCATTGTTATAGTGAATTCCTCATTTTGAAAGGATGATTGGTTTTTACCTTAAATTAAAAAAAAAAAAAGTATGTTCTGAGTTTTATAAAATATTTTTCCCTAGGCTCTACTCCAGTGTGAGCAGCTGAAAAGTGAGATGGAAAGACAGAAAGATCGCCTTGGGAGGGAGCTAGCCTCCCAACTAGATAAGCGAGATGGTGAAAAAGAAGCAATGCGGGAAGAAATGAAGAAAGAAAGGGAAGATTTGGCATCAACAGTAATCCTATTTATTATTATATTATTGTAGGGGTAGAGTGGTGGTGGTGGTAGACTAGGAACATCCAGTGCTTCTCTGAAACAATAAGTGATGGCTTTTATTCAAGAAAAGACTATTGAGGCAATACTTCAGTAAACAAGTATTAAATTTACACATCAAAGTGTTAGAAAATAGTTAGCTTATGTAATCATTTTAACCATTAGTAGGGACGGATGATAGGTTGGATACTTATTAGGTGATTGGTAGCTTGATACACTAGATAAGTTACAATATAACTTCAGTTTGTGTAATATTTTCAGATTTCATTTATTAAATAGCCTCAAAAGTTAAAAGTAATACTAGAAAGAAGACAACAGGTCCCTCATCATGCATTCACAGGTGCAGTCAAGGAGCATTAGTAAGGTTGTGAAGTCAAGCACTTAAAGATTAGGAAAGCCAGAACTTTGGCTGCCAGTGTCAGTTTTATATTAAAGTATATAATTCTAAGATTGCATACCTTTCCACCCCTATTATGACCTTATGAGTCTTTTTTTCCCTTGCACATCTGTAAAAATGGAACTAAAACAACCTCAGTTTCTCACCTTTTATTTGCATTTATAAGCTCTTGGAGGCAAAAGAAAGAAAAACAAAAACAAAAAAGCAGAGCAGTGCGCACAGTGACAGCGTGCACCGTTCAAAACCAGAGCCGGCCAGCTGGAGCCGCGGAGACGACTAGCAGTGGTACAAGGTCTGCTGCTGCTAGTTGTCTCTGGAGAACCAAACATTCACACTTGTGTGGATGCAGTCTTAGTGTTTATTCTGCCATGATCTTAGTTGGCACCCATAGGTTTTGCTGGAATATGAATAATAAACCATAATAATAAGTTATTTCCACACGAGAGAAGGTGAAGAGGAAAATAGTCTCTCACTAACAGCAGTGAAATTGTGAAACCTGACGGAGGAGTTTGGTACAGTAGGGAAGGAACAGTAAGATAAGTAGTGAGAGAATCTCAGTGAAGTAGGCCACAAGTAATCGCTAGAGTATTAAAAATCAAAGGTGAAGGGAATTTGGGTTCCAGTTTTGACATTACTAGAGAATCACTGGGGTAGCATAAGGATGGGAGTGCTACAGGTGCATTTCCCAGTATATGGTGGGAAATATGAGCGTGGCAAATATGGTCACGGAACAGGCACTAAGTGTACAATGCTCTAGTCAATAAACAGCAAACCTGTCTTGTGTAACCATCAAAAATCAGTTGCCAAGCCAGAACTGAAGGTGTATTTACATTGCACTGGAAACACAGAGGTATCAAAAGTGACTGATTGTAAAGGACAGGTTTATCTACAGGAAGTAGTACTTACTACAGATGTCACTGCATGCCTGCAGATCTATTTTGGCAGTATGAATTCATTCAACATAAATATCTCTTTAACCCAAAAATAAAAATATATTCTTCACTACTATCACTGTTTAGTTCCTCAAACCAATACGTTGCTGTATATTGTCATCACCCCTTAAATTACATCTTAATTTTTGTTTCTCTGAGGGCTTCAGTCTCATAATGTGATCTTTAGACCCATTAAAACACCGCCTAATGATACTCTTATGATACTCTTGTGATTGCACAGTATTTGGTAAAACTGTGAAATTATTACTATGCTGGTAATTAGATTTATCTTT
>NW_017728943.1:91030199-91074284 GCF_001723895.1 Crocodylus porosus | reverse complement strand
TTTAGAGGAACAAATTGGCATGGGTCCATAAAACACGTGTATACATAATGGCTGTATAGTAGTGTAATTGTACGTAAGCCCTTAAATTCAGTTTTGACTTTCTTTAAAGTTAACCTAGAACTGTCAGACACCATTATTTCCAGTTATGTTAGCCAGCTTAAGGACTAAACAGCTCAAGGGCAAACATCTTTGTTTTATTGTTGTGTATCTTTTTCATCGTTCAGCAAAACTTCAGCTCAATTTGCTCGAAATATGAAGTCATAAAATAGCTATACTTTTAAAACATCCTGCATTTACTTGGTTATTACTAAATTGCATCTTTGTTTGTTTTACGATGGTGGGACATTGTTTGTGTTAGAATTAATTTAAGATCTTTATTTGCAGTGACATTTGAGTTTTTGTAACTGTTTTTTCTGGGGCTAAAGGTAGTTGCCATTTACCAGTTGGAGTCTGTGAGTGATAGGTGACTAGGTCTTAGGACGCAACAGGAATAAGGGACTCTTCCTATCGTTATATGTATTAACAAGTACTAGAGTGGTGTAATTAATTGAATATATTTCAGATGGATATTGCAGTTTGAATCACTCCAGAATAATATTGTTACAACTCACTATGGATCAAATTCTGTAATCTTTATTCAGGGTGTGATCCTGGTCACTTCCTGCTTAGTCAAAATTTCCATTGACTTAAAATGAAGTTTTGGGTATTGGTTCTAGGCTGAATCTCTTCACTATACATTCAATCTTCTTTTTTCTTTTTTTTTTCTTTAGGTGATGGTTCTGTCTCAGAATGTGGCCACACATGAAGCTCAGTTAGAGAGAATTACAAGAGAAAAGAATTCAATAGCTAACCAACTAGAGGAAGCCCAAAATCAATTTACTTCTCGGGAAATGGAAATTAATAAGGTAGAAACATTTTGCCAGTTAGAGTGGTTTGAAACATCACATGGTAATCTCTTATGGTTTTCACTTTTATTTTTTTTAAAGAATATTTGGAAAGATGGTAAATATATGTCTTGTAAACTTGTAAATTTTGTCAAGAAATCTAAGTAGAAACATGAATTTCTTTTAGCAGGCAGATCACCCCACAAAATGAGGTGGTTTTTTTTCTTAGCTTGTTCATAATCAGTTTGAAATTCTGCAATCAGCATTTAATTAATGATTCTCTTGATGATACAGGAGATAGGATTCACATTATTGTCCTATAACTATTCTGTTTTGACCCTGTAGTGCTCTGCACAGCATTATGCATTTAGTCTAGTTTCTAACCTGGCCTGCAGAAACCATTCTTGCTCCCACTCATTCCTGTGTTTTTCTTTGTGTATTTTATCCTGCTCTTTTTATATCCTATCTGATCTCATACCAGAGACAAATGTTTGATGCAGTGGTTCTGAGCACAAATGCAATCATTTTTCACATATTACTAGGGGGAGAAAAAGAGGTAAATTAAATTTGTTCCCACAAATTCCACAAGCCATTTTTGTCTAGTCCTGTCTTCAATAGAATTTATTTTTTCCTTCTCCTGTTAACATGTTGGCACGTCTGACATGTCCCAGTAGTATTTCAGTCCCATTGCAGGACTCCAACCCAAGGCTAAAGAGGGCCTTGCAGCAGACAGTTATAGACTTTCTTGTAACAATGTACTGTGATCGCGAGGAGGGGCCAATTTGGCACAGGCTTTTGGACAGCCTTTCCTCACCTTATACTCCTGTCACTGTTCCTTCTTATAGTACTGGTTGCAATTCTTTTTGATGAACAACTTTTACTTAAAAAATATAGTTTTGGACAGGCATAATTATTTACACATTTGCGCCCAAATTACCTAAACCAAAAGTAACATTTTAGAAATGTTAAAATATTTAATGTTTATATTTCCAAAACAAAAATATTCAGGCTAGATTTACAAAGGGCCTAGACTCCCCGTACAAAACCAAGAATAGGAAGCAGTAGAAGGAAGAAAACGGTTTTGAACCTGAGTTTTCCATATTCTAGGTGAGCTTATTAACCACTGAGCTAGAGTATAAGAACACTATCACATTAGCTCCTCCTTGTTTTTGGGAGTAGTATCTAAGTTCTATATTAAGTCTAGCTTTTGATTTCCAAATAATTTGATTTTTAATTTTTAAAAAAGTGTTTAAAATAACAGACAGGGCAAAATGTTTGAAATTGACTAACATTTTATTTGGGTTTATTCAATCTGGGGTTGATCCAAACTTATTCTCTTTCCCTTTATTTTTTGGAGCTGTTGGCAAACTGAAAAATAAGCTATTCATGCCGTTCTAACAGCTGGTTCCTTTGTTCTGTTTTATCTGTGTTACACATGAAGATGGGTTGGGTGACTAATTTTCCCCTTCATGAAGGGAAAAGAGAGAGAGCCCCATCTCATATTCTGTCTATGAGAGAAAAGGAGAGGAAGTAAACAGTTAACAAATCTCAGTTTTGAGTATTAAGTGTTTAAAACAATCATGAGATATCTGTCTTAGGCATCAGTCAGGCTTGGGAATTTTTGCTGTTCGTTGAAAACACCGTTATATCTCATTATTTTAAATGGTACTCAATTGTAAAGTGATGTCAGAGAAAATAGCCACCATTTTCCTACATGCTTTGCATTTGTGAGGAAGGCAACTGTTTCTAAAGACAGGCATGGTCTCAAAAATGACTTCAGCCAACCTGTCCTTACAGAAGATAGGGTCTACATAGGAGCATCCTTCTTGCCTAGAAAACAAGACAAGAAGCTGGAAAGAGAAAGGAGAATGAGATGGGCAAGACAAGATTGAGGATTCCGTGGCATTTAGGTAGCAGCAACAGAGGAGAATGTGGGGGAAAAGGAGAGAATTTGTAGAAGAACATAAGGAAAGAGGAAATGTGTTTGGGTAAGAACAGAAGATGGGGAGGGATAAGGAGGACAGAGATGGACTGACATGAAACAAAGAGCAGCTCCTACCTCTGCAGGACAGGGAGAGAGTAAATTTAATCTACCTGGGGGATTAAGCATTTGTGTGTATAATTAAGGTTGAATTATTAACGTAAAATGATCATACAAATTGAGGATGGTTGGCTTGGATGGAGGAGAAGAGCTAGAGATCCTGTCAAAAATCCCTTCCTTGTCAACAGAGAATTGGGCAGAAAATCCCAAAATTTTTAACTCAAAAACGCCAGTATCCAGAACAGTATTTGTTACCTTTATGAAAGTTATCTTTCTCCCAGTTTTTCCCATCTAAAGCAAGCTCTTTTGGTGATTCTTTGTTGGCTTATTCATGGTCAAAGTAGACATTTTAGTTAAGTGCTACAGTTAAGGAATTTATTTTCAGTCTGCGGTTAAGAATGTAATATTTTGCTACAAGATTGAAAATAATTATGTTGCAATCTAAATGTTATTTGTACTAGCAGAAAAATAGGCAAGATAAGAAATCACTCTGTTACATGAAAATATGACTGACTTTAATGTTTAGTATTTGAAGTATTGTAACAGAATTTCTTTGAATTTAAAAAAGAATTCCCTCAAAAATGAAAAACTCCACTCTAACCATATTTAGCAGCTCATATATTTGCAGCATAGATATTTATACTTAACAGATCTTGATCCAGATATAATTGAATCTAGCAGGTAATGCCTATTTCCAAGTTAATTAGTATAGCGAGGATGTGGATTCACTCCTTTGGTTATAACAGTTACCATATGTAGTCTTAAAATATCAGTAAATTGAAATAAATTGGAAATAAATGGCCTCCAGGGGGCACCAAAAGATCTAAATGCAAACATTGCACATTAATTCCACAAGCTACAGATCATGTTTTCTGTGCAATCTAACAGGTGTGCGGAGAAATGCGATATCAGTTGAATCAAAGCAAAATGAAGAAGGATGAGGCAGAAAAGGAGCTCAGAGAGTACAGAACAAAAACTATAAGGGAGCTTGAAATTAAGGACCAGGTAAGAAATGTTACTGCTATCACTTTGCAGTTATTAAAAACATAAATAGGGTTGTTACTGAAGTTGGAATGATTCATTTTTCTAATAGTGGTCATTTATTACTATTTTGTGGGTTCTAAATTAATGGCAACAAGCCAGTTTTTACTATTAAAAAATACCTCATCTGGATTATTCTTGTTTTCAGCCCTAAAAAAGTCAGTCTTCCATAATTACATAATACTTATCACATTATTTTATATACAGTGTGTGAACACATGCAATAGGTTCAGTGTGCTTAATTTATATGTACTATATACATAAGTTTATACACTTCTCTCACAAGTAAACACACAAATGTGTATGCATACAAAAAAGTACAACATTAACAATTATAACATGTGAAGTATGTAAGGTAAAGAGTGTTACTTCTTTACCAATTTCTGTGAAGATTCAAGTTTAATGGATTTTGTGATTCAAAACAAAGTTTAAAAACCTAATAAGAGAAAATAAAATTATTATGAAAATATGCCATCAGGTATTAATAATTGATTATGTAAAGATGAATTTGTATTACTTATAAAACAGGTAAACAGCGACAAGACATCCCTTTACAAAATAAATAGTAATTTGAATGACCATTAAATTAGTTAACAGTTCAGACAGCTGCTTTCTACTGAATCTTTTTTAAATCTTCTTTTTTGCACTGTTATTCTACCAGCTTAAATCTTCAGGATTTAAACTTCCAATTCTTGGTTCAGGAACTCTCCACTATATTTGACATGATATTGGTAATATATTTTAGATATATAGAAAAGTTTCTAAGCCCACATGCACATTATATTTAAGTGTGTGTATTATTTACTATCTAAAGTAGTTTATCCAGCATGTTTTAAACCATATTCTTCTCCTTTAAACAAATGAACAATATTACAATGCAGTATTACAAAATAAAGACACTAGTCCTCACAAAGCCTTAATGAGAAACAACTATGTAACTAGCAGTTCATAAAAAGATGCAACTAAGCTTAAAGGGGAAAGAGTAATGAATCAAATTATAATCAAAAGGCACATAATATATTTTTCCATTTTAAATTCACTAGCTAAAATTTTTTTAAAGGTGTAATGGCAGTAATAGATCACATTGTCTGGGAAGAGAGGCCTTGTAACATTTTTGCTACATCCTTATGGCCTAGAGGCACTTTAAAAACAAAAAACAAGGCTGCTCTTCTATCTTGACAGTTCTCACGGATAAGAAATCTGGTATAATCCTGGCATCATAATAAACTGGGATGTGTGGAAGAGAGTATGCAAAGAAATATCATGGATTTTAGGTTTTGTTCTGCAGCTCTCCCCAGGGTTAATATTTTGAAAAAAATTCAAAATATAACAAAATATTTAAGTTTACCTTTGGAATTCCTCATGTTTTATCATTATGAAAATAAAAAAATGCCAAAATACTAATTGGAAGTCTGTATATTTTACGAGGAAGCATTGGGGGGGGGTTCCTTGAAATACGGCATACATATAACAATTTCAGTGATCAGATATTTTAGACTGCTATTGTTGGATTCTAGAAACAGTGGTATGTATGTTTGAACAATTTTTTGTATGTTATAGTTATGGCTCTAGGCTTTTAGCAAGAAGAAGAAGAAGAATAGAAAGCTCTATAGGCTGAATAATATTAGGAACTATATAAAGAAATCAAGGATAGTGAGATAAACATTACAAATTGTCTTTGACAAATGTTAACAGGTCAATACAAAATCTTATAAAAAAACCTCCGTTATTATTTTATATTTAACTTCACATATAGAAAAGATAGTAATGTCTCATTCTACATGGCACTGAGTAGCAAACAGCAATTGTTCTTTCGTCTCTCAACCATGACCTGACCTTCTGGCTAAGAGGCAGAGTTGATACCTTCCTTGGCCACCATCTGTTCATAATAAATATATATTTAGTTTTTAAAAGTAGACAGTGGGTCACTTAGACTAATATTATAGTATAATTCATATACTGTTTTACTCAAGTACGCATTTTTCGTAGAAGGGATAAGAAAGCTGTAATGTTATGAGAGAGTCTCTCGGGGTATTGAAATTAGCTCAATATTCCATAAAACGTGAATGCATTTCTTATCATTCAGGGGGGGAAAAAGTCTTTATGATTAGTGGGGATTGTAAAAAAAAATATATATATAGTTTTAATTTGCCTTGGTATGGTGGGTATGGACATTCCTACATATATACCAGTAAGGATGTAGGACCATCAGGTAGATATATTCAGTTTTGATCAAAGTCAGCACTTACAATGATTCTTTTAAGGAACATATTAAAAGAATCTTAGGATGATTAAACATGACTGAGTTTCCATTTTATATTTCCTTTTACCTTCATCTCCTTCCCTCAGAAGGGTTTTAGTTCCACTTCCAGTCATTTTATATTGTGTGTGCTTGTGCGTGCATGTGTGCGCATGCATATATATGGTGGTATGATTCCTATTCATTAATCTCTGGTGCAGCAAATTATGGGTTCTTGTTTCACCTTTTAAAATGTTTACACTTCACATTAATTTTATATATGTATATGTATAGTATGTGTATATATGTGTACGTTTCTTGTCCTGTATATGTAAGTGGTTTGTGTGAAGAGTTAACATTTTCAAAGGTAAACCAATAATCCATGACCTGCTGCACTACCTTTAATGAATGGGAATCATACTATTATATGATTCTATTCAAAATTAGGATTTGGAGGGGACAGTATTATTTTGGGTCTCTAACCTAGGAGTCACAAAATCCAAACATACAAAAGATCAGTTATACTTGGATGACTTGGTTCCTGACCCTGGCAATTTTAAGTTTGTTCATTATTGCACATTTTAGTATATTTACACTATTAAGAATCACTACCTCCTTACCTGTAATAAAACAAAGGAACATGAAAAATCTTATTTGAGACATTTTGTACAAAATGTTTTACTTAAATAACTAACCAATGTTTTAAACTGGATAATCGATAGAAAACCACTCTTTCAAAGCCTCCTTAAAATTTGACTTTCTGCTGAATAAAATAAAGAACTCAGCTCCAGGTGTAAGAGGTGACAGAAGGAGAGGTTCCAGATCTAAACCAAGGAATAGAAATAACTAGAAGACCTGTGTACCTAGTCTTCAGCACCCAGATTTCTATAAAAAGGAGTTGGGTTACCCACAGTTAATAATGTGCATGGACTAGACAAATGGAAAGATATGAGACAGCATTTTTTAATATAGTCAACAGACATCTGTACAACAACGATGGGTATTTTAATGCCGTAGCTGTAATGTTCAGTGAGAACTGGGAAAAAAATAGAAGTGTGAAAGAACTGTAGTATGAAAGTACTTCATAGAAGTTATTTGAATGTTTACTTGTATATCACAAAGCAGTGATTTATAGTCATCTAGTTAAAAATTATGAATGCAAGAAATACTTACTTTGCCTTGGCCATATAAAGCAGATGGCAAACGCTTAGATATATTTTCAAAATGACATTTTCTAAGGGCTTTTTTAAAGCCATAAATGGTCAAAGTTTTCCTCTGCAACCATTAGGACTGGAAGCTGTTTTTTTTCTGTAATTGCATGACTTCATGAGCTTCGGCTTAAAAAAAAAATCAGCAAATACTATGAAACTTTGTAGTAATATGGTAAGATTTCCCAACTCTGAGGAAGACAAGCTAGTACTATACGTTTCGTTATATGTGCTTAAGATTTTTACTTCTCTGGTTTTAGTTAGATATGTCTGACCCAGTTGGTTAGGCAGACAAAGTGTTTCAACCATAGTACATTAGAGAACAGGGGGATTTGTTTTTTATTTCCAAAAATGGCCCACGCAGCTCTACCAATGGATGCCTTTTCCTTACAGGTTCAGGGAATATCACCATGCTGAGTTCAAAATAGAAAAGGAACCAAAGCAGCTGGAAGAGTAGACTATGGCAGAGTATGTAACTCATAGTTTGAAAACTGCCAACAGCTTTAGCAAATCTATAGTATAGATGAAAGTGTGTGTGTAAATGTATCCTTCAAATTTCTTTTTCAACTGGTTCTGTTATAAGAACACCCACACCACACCACAGTGCAAACTGTAGGAAAATGGTGAATGTAGTCCTTAACTTAAAGGACCAGTCTTTACAATCTGGCCCTCTTTTAGTAATTATCAAAATAGGTCTCAGGAGTTATGATACCAAATAATTCTTGATTAAAAAAAAAAAAACTGGTAAGAATTACAGGCAATATTTTTTCCTTCTGCAGAAAAATAATTTTTTGTAATTTCTTAGTTGGTCTAATAAAAGGTATCATCTCTGAACAAAGTGTTCTAAAGTTTTGCATTTCTTTTTCTCTCAGACCAACATAGCTACCAAATACATCCCTCAGAATTACTGTTACTTTTAAGTCATGTAGCTTTTAAGTTGTTTGAGCTATACTAAGTTGCGTAGCTTAACTTCAAACAAAGTAGGAAATGTGAAGGTGAAGTCTGAACAAAGCCTGAAGTCTGTTCTTTATGGATACGTGTTGTAGTAAAGGCTTTGTGTTCACACACTTGTGTTTTAATGCTGCAAGTGAAAGGAAAAATGCTTCATTGGTGAAGGAAGGTGACAGCTTTATTTAACAGCCTTCATCATAATCAGAACTGGTGCAAATAACAACTACCCTTTGCTGAATCAAAGCCAGCTCTTTCCCTGGGATACTCAGAAGTCCCCTGTAGTCATTCACAGAACGTCTCCAAGCCTAAGTCATTGACATAAGTCTTTGACTCTTGCAGTTCAGTGTTGTTGTATATCAGGGTCTCTATGTGCCCGCATACCATTTTGCTATTTTAAAGTAATGTTTTTACTTTATTTATCAGCGTGTATTCTTTCTGCTGTCTCTCCATTGCTTGTGTAAGTTTGGCAATGGAGTCCAGCACAAATCCTATTACATTTTCAAGGACTATCTACAAACACTGATACAATTAAGACATCAATTTTAATATGAAAATAAAAGATACCACAAGTGACTGAAATCATGCAGCTATGTTTATACAAGAAAAACATTATAAAAATAGGAATAATGTCCTGAACATGACAATCATTGATGCACAATTTTAAAAATGTAAACATTTTAGATTTAAAAGTAGATTGTCCCAAAAAAAAATTCAGGAAAAGTCCTACATGGGCAGAAAGGTCCACTTGTTAACATACTGATAATAGCTCTTTTCTGTAAGTAGATTTAATGGAAACTGTATGAACGGTGTTCTATGGTTCCGTCAATGAGACCATATAAGTGGAAAAGTTGCTTGTTTAAGTAGCCTGGCAAAAATGTCTTCCATCTGCTTAGATGTTCTGCTTAGACTATTTCACATCAGGATAGAAATGTTCTGTGTTGTACCTGTGTTAATCCAATAGTCCTAAATTCACTTTTGGTTCATTCATTATTAATTGATAGTTCAACTTTCAACTACCTGGTCATACCTACATGTGCTATCTCCGTGAGCTTGTACAATCATAATAGCCAAACTAGACCTTCCTTACAGCCTTCCAGGTACTCTTATATATTGTCTAGTTGCAGTCTGCTTTACTATTAATTGGTTAATCTGATATGGTTTCCTCCTTACTGTTTGTATACTTTCAAAATTTGGGGGGAAAATGAGTTCTAGATTTGAACCCAGCAGTTAAATATGACTAGAAACTAATTTCAGTGTTGCAGACACTGCTGTTCTTATAATAATTACATTTAAAGTTCAGGCATTAGAGTTTTTAAATGTTAAAAAGGATGTGAAATACTGTTTTTGCATGGAAGAGGCCAGTGGTTGGTGGTGGGCCATATTTATTTGACAGTAGTATGGGTAAAAAAGTGGTTAAACAATCCATAAAAAGTAATAGGTATATCTACTATGAAATTACTATTGTGGTATAGACTCTGCCTGCTGATAGTGTGTGGGAAGTAGGTCAAACAGCCATTTCCTCCCAACTGACTCTTGGTGCCAGGTGAAAGAAAGAGACAATCCCACTTCAGTCCTTTCAACTGCCTCTTTTTGAGGCTAGGAAAACGCTTCTTATTGCACACTCCTCTGTCTCAAAAATGGGATGGCAGTAATTGTCTTTCTGTCCTTAGCTCCCTTCTCCCCACTTTCTTCTTCCCCTCCCTCTCCCCCAACAAAAATATCCTACCATGGTTTGAATTAAATTCAGATTCTTTTTTTACCTTTACTATTGACTGCTAGGCAAATAACTCTTGTTGGGGTTGCTTAGGGAAAGATGCAGAGGCCCTGTGACTAGTGACTGGTACTGCCAACTCCAACGATTCAAAAATAAAGAATGAGTAGGAGGCAGGAGGCTGGACCTGATGCTCTCACAAGGTCCCTTCCAGCCCCAACATCTATGAAATCTATGGGTAAATACAGACAAGAGTTTCAAATGTAGCATGTTTCAAGTCTCCTGGTTTTTTGAATTTGTCTGCATTTGTTTGAGCAAAAATATGCATACAAAAGATATTGCTCCTGTGTCCCCCATGTCCCCGACTCTCTGGAAGATTCTCTTACTTTGACCTCCATCTCCTACAGACTACAAGGCTCTATCTCCATTCACTTTCCATTATTCAATTTAATGATGAAAGGGGGGAAATGAGGTCACAGTTGCTTAGTTTGGGAGCAGGACATCTCTAATGTGTTGTGCTGACTCCAGCTTTGCCCTGCAGAACACATGGGGCACATGATGTTTTGTTGCACAAAAGTCACAATGACTGCTGTGCTGTCTCTGTTTTCTCATTTGATTACAAGATTCCACCAAAATCACGACAGTCATGAAAACATTGTGAGTGTTGATGCTGTGGAATTAGTCTATACTATCTCCATAGCTTAGTTTATGCCATTTCCATAGGTGGCATAAAGGGATCTTGGAGTCATTATCAATTCCAAAATGAACATGGGCTGCCAATGTGAGGACGCATTGGTCAGTAAGGCCAACCGCACCTTGTCATGCATCCACAGATGCAGTGCAAGCAGGGCCAAGGAGGTGATCCTCCCCCTCTATGCAACACTGGTCAGGCCACAGTTGGAGTACTGTGTCCAGTTCTGGGCACCGCACTTCAGGAGAGATGTGGCTAGCATCAAGAGGGTCCAGAGAAGGGCCCGCTTGCATGATCTGGGGACAGCAGGGCAGACCCTATGAAGAGAGACTACAGGACCTGAACCTGTTCAGCCTTCACAAGAGAAGGCTGAGAGGGGACCTAGTGGCCGTCTACAAACTTACTGGGGGGACCAGCGGGGAATGGGAGAGACCCTGTTCATCCGTGCACCTCCCAGAGTGACAAGGAATAACAGCCATAAGTTGATTGAGAGTAGGTTCAGGCTGGACATTAGAAGGCACTACTTCACAGTCAGGGCAGCTAGGATCTGGAACCGACTTCCAAGGGAAGTGGTGCTGGCTCCTACCTTGGGGGTCTTTAAGAGGAGGCTTGACAGTTACCTAGCTGGGGTCATATGAGCCCAATATTCTCTCCTGCCCAGGGCAGAGGGTTGGACTTGATGATCTACTTAGGTCCCTTCCGACCTTGCATCTATGACTCTGTGAATCTTTGGTTTTCATTTTGGTCTTTAGATAGTCTAACCAGGACTCTGCTTCTGCTCCTGTATTTCCATTTCTTTCATTGTCTATCTCTTCCATATGTGAACTGGAAAGGATCTTCACTCTGCCACACAGTTTAGTGTTGTGTTTTTTTCTAAAATGATTGTGCATATAATCCTGCCATATAACCCCTTTTTTATTTTTGAAGTATATAACTTGTATAGGATCCTGTGAAGCATAAATGTTTTTATTCATGCTTCCTTATAGTTTCTTTAATTTTTTTTTTATTATATTGTTGATGATCCCTACAAGGAAGTTTAAATTTAAAAGTCAGATTTAGGCTTCAGACATGTTTGATTTATTGCTGCTCAGGCATGGGATAGGTTACATAACAGCTCAAAGAAAATGTCTTTTGGGGATTGTTGGGAGCTACCTTGGTAGGGGCCAAGGTGGATAATTCTCCTGATGCAATATGCTGTGTCAGATGGTTGTGCCTGGGAGGTCTGAGATTTAGAGACTGCTTAGAACTAGAGCTGCTTGATTTGATATCAGGATTAGTATAGGAGTGACTGCAGCTGACCCCTGCTGCATGTGCACCAGTAAATTTGTGCGATTCCCAGAATAACACATCTTAAATTCTTGCTACATAATATGAAAATACATCTTTTCATCAGTTTGAATATATGGTACAGTATGAATGATTTGGTATCTGCTAAACTGTGTCATAAGACAACTGAGATGATTATTGTGCAAGATCAAAAGTGTTAAACCTCTCAGATTTGTTTTGAACTAACATATAATTAAATATGCTTCAATGTTCACCCTGGTGGCACCTCCTACTGAAAGTTCAGCAATAGTCCCAGTCCTGCAAAGAGATGCACATTCTAAAATAGATGCACTGAGAGTGGTTCCACTAATGTGAATGAGGTTACATGCAACAAAAGTTAATCGTGTGTAAATCAGGACCTCTGTAAGCAGAAGAGTCTTATCACCTCTCATTCTGAAATGTTTGTGATTTTACTCAAGTTTACTGCTCTTGATAATCACATTCACTCCAAAAAGACTGTTATAATTGTATTTTGCTAATTAAAATTATCTTAATTTCCAGTTTCAAGACGCATCAAATTCACAGTTATTGTAAATATTATTGAAAGAAATAGAAAATATGGTAGACTCTTGCAAATATCTCCAATATTTTTATTTTTCTAAATTAATGTAACAGTATTATCAGTTTGCGGCATTCATTTTCAGTTAATATTGTATATTAATTTACTCCAGATTAGGGGAGATTGGTTCAAAAGCAAATACCATTAGCTTTTAATTAATTCTGTATTTACCCTCTTGATATGTTAAAAGGCTTGTACAGTGGGCTTTTTCCTGAATTCATTTCAATGTAAGATTTTTTTTTGTTATCACTATGAAATCATTGTCATTTGTAAAAGACATTTTTGCCATCTCTGTGAGCACTGCAGTAATTCTAAATTCAATGGAAAACATCTGCTGGTTTAGAAATTTAGGGTTGCAGTTTTCTGAATACTGTAGAATAAGCACCAATTTGGACAAGAATGAAAGAAATCCTTGTTCTGAGCAGAATAATTTTATAATTTAATTTTATCAGATTTTATAGTGATAGAGATGACTAGGTAATTAGAAAATGTTCACAGAATCCATAAGCATTATATTAGTTATTTTTCCTCAAGAAGAATGTGTCTTTAAAAAAAATCAAGAGCAATGTAAAATTGCCTTCTTAATTTAGTTTACTCGATGAGCGCATCTTTATTATATTAATATGAAAATGCTTATGGAATTTCATAAGGAAATATTTAATGAGAAGTAATATGCATATTTGCTTTTTTGGTGTTTATTTGAACAAGATTGCAAAAGAGCATCTTGCAAAGTAGATGAGCCAGATCAGTATGATGTTGAAAAAGAGCCAGTTTATAAAGACTCTTAATTGTAGTTTGTTTGTTTTTTCCTAGTAAAATTTGATACATTTTTGTTTTTGAAGACCTGCATATCATATTTTTCTTCTGGTACTGACATCACAGTTCTTTTTGGGGAGCTTTGTTCTGAAATCCTTATTCAGGCAATCTTCCATTTCAAGTGCCAAAATTTCCATTTGCATAAAGGAAAAACAAGTTTGAAATATTTTTTTAGTTTTATTACATGCAAACATATTAAGAATATTAAGTTGGAGAAGTCAGTCACTCGTAAGTTATCTGTACAGCTTTAACATGACTATGTAGTGCATATACTTTTTGATCTTCCAGTATCAGGCTGGTCTGATACTTCCATTAAATGTAAGAGGATGTCTTTTCTCTTTCTGTAATTCTTTGTCCAATTCAGTTTGTCCTGTGCAGTAAAAGAAGCAGATATCCTGAAGAAGAAATACTGTAATGTAATTAAATATAATAGGATTATGTAATTAAAAACTGTACTATAATTTATAGGCACAAGAGGGTCAGATTAATGTTGAATGGCATAATTATTGCCAGATTATTCCAGATGGGAAAGATCTGTGGCCTGCTCCTATTCTTCGACTACTATGTAAAGAAGTCTCTGAAATAGCAGAATAGATCTACTGTGCAGTTCTGTGGAGCATAGTAGCACAAACTTCCTTTTTTTGTTTCCATATGGTGCTTAATCTAATTATACAAGTTGGACCCTGGACCCCAGATGGATCCTAGAATAGTAAACATGCCATCTCCTACAAGGTTTTTTTTCTGCACCTGTATTTTTTTTTCTGATTATAGCTGCCCTTTAATGTCCTGATATCAATTACAAGATTTTAATTTATACATCATCTAGAAGGCTGTGGTATACTTCTGGTTCCTTATGGTCAAGAAGGTAAATTCAGACTTGAACAAGGTCAAAGAACAGCTACTGTATGAATAGAGAGAATTACTAGGCTAGACAAGTCCTTTCAAAGAAAGACTGACAGGGAATGGGATTGCTCTCTGTAAAGACACCTTTGGGTGAATACTGGGGAAGAAGAAGAGTTACTAGAGCTAAAGGGCATCCTTGCCAGAAAAGTACGTGGATATAAACATACTATGAATAAATTTAACCTGGAAATTAGAAGCATTTTTTTTTAATTATCAAAACCATGAGGTTCTGAAACAACTTCCCAATAGGAATATAGGGGTTCAGGGCAGTGGGGGGAGACCCAGCTAGTTTAAATGGGATCAGTTTACAAAAGAGGTTAGCTTTTAATTGTGTGCTTTTGTGTCCTCTATAAAATTAAATATTACAAATCAATGGAATTGTTCCACTGTGGTGCTCTATATTTTATGATACTTTCTTTTGAGCCCTCTCCCTTTACAGCCCACATAATTGGTGGTTTATGATTAGGTCTTCAAAGTCTGATTCCAGTGAAAACTATTTGCTGTTTACCTCTTGATGCCTGCAAAGGGAAAATCCAGCAACTGAGTTAGATGTTAAGTATAATGGTTAACTTTATTTTGATGGTTGGAATTTACCATCAGGATCTATACAATTATTTATTTTCCACTTGATATTTAAGAATAAAGTATGGTATCTCTTATTTTTCACTGAAGTTATTTGGCATATATTTCAATCCCACCTTTGGTTTTTCTCTTTCATTCTCATCCCAGGGTGTTTGCTAAGCCCTGTCTCTTGTTCTTCTTTAATGTTCTTCTTTAACTGGGGATAACCAGGCAAGATATCTTCTAGTCCAGTTATCCCCAGTGCTAAAGTCCTGTGCTCACACTGTAGTCGTCTCTTAACTTGCTCACTTGAAAACTTCTTCGCTGGCCTCTATCAAAATACTGTTAGTCACTTTCTCGATGTTTGATTACACCTAAACAATTATTGTTTGGCTTCTTGTCCTTAAAATACATCATATGCAAGCTTTTTGACTCATGTCCACAGTTCGTATATCTCTGCTTCCACTTCTCTTTTACTGTCCTCCCATACCTGTCTCTTTTCTCAGTCTCAGCTTTGAACCTTTGCTGCTCCATGTTAACTCATTGTACTTGGAGCAGTTTCCTTTTTCCTTTAGATTATTTCTTTTAACTCATTTCATTTAGAAATCTTTCCTTCAGAGGCAACGCATAAGTGTTGACAGTAGGCCAGGGAGGGGCGCAACTCCTTGCTGTTGCCTCTGCTGCTGCCAGGCTTTGGCTGTGAATGGACTGCAGCCCTGCTGCCTGTGGTCATTGCAGAAATCACACTGCTGCTGCAGTCCTGCACCCCACCATCAGCACAGAAATCTGAGGGGGCATGTGTCCCCCTGCTAATGCTTTCTTTCATTGCTTCCCTTCACCAATAACCCTCACGCATTTGCACTCTTCCTCATCTCATGTTTTGCTATTATAGATTGCAGTTTTTTTAGGGCAGAGAATGCTTCTCCTATTTGATATCTATCTTGCAGCCAGATCTGTGCTTGTACTTTTGTGACATATTTGTGGAAGTGATGAGGTTCTGTGCAAGCTTAAAAAGCTATCTTTACAGATCTGGTTGCAGGGTTGGGACCCCTTTCTGTAATGTGTCATAGTAGTAATTTTTATTATTCTTCCTAATATTTACACTTTCTTTTTTCATGTTTTTTTTATTTAATATGCACTTTCCCAGAACTACATAATTGGGTCAGAAGACTCAGATTGGCTACAGAAATCTTAACAGCTTTATAATCTTTTCTTCATTCTGAGGGAGAAACTAATGTCCTCATGGATTTGAATGGGCTTAAATAGCTATCAGCTCCCTGCCCAAGGAATAGTGACAGACTCCCTCTGAGTCAGTTGCCTTAGACCTAGAGATCTTTGCTGGCAATGTCAGGCACGGGCGACTGGTGCCTCCAGAGTCTGGGGGGGCACCAGATCGTCACCTGGGGGGCGGTGCCCCAGCGGCTGATCACTGAGCCAATGGCAAAACCAGAATTGCACTTCCGGTTTCGTGGCTGGTGCTTCCAGGGAGTGCTCATGCACCCACTTGCCCACACTACATGTTGCCAATGATGTCAGGGAAAGCACTAAACATGTAAATTGCTTCCCCTAATATCCCTGGAACAGTGGACTCCATCCCTTTCTGCCTGCTCCCTGGACTTTTAGTCAACTGAATCACAGTGCCTGGAGGCAGGTTTTCTTTCGTCAAAGTGCTGATGCCAGAGAAAGTGTGTAGTATTTATTCCGGGGGTGGGTATCATTGCCACTGCAAGTCCCTCCTTTCCTTTTCTCCAGTAGTATTCCTTTTGGCTAGGGGATTTGCCATCTTGAAACTGGAAAAAAAACAAATTATTTTCTAAAGATCAAACAATATACATTAATTTTTTGCCCTGATTTTAACTGTATAGGGTCATTGGCGATACATAGGGGGTGCATGTGCACCCCCTATGAAAAGGCACTGCTGACACTGCCAGTGCTGCTTGCAGGCAGTTGCCACTTGCCACCTCCCCCTTGGCACTGACACCACTGGTGGCGTATGCAGGTGGTCTGCAATTGCTGGTGGCATCTCTGGGTGGTCACTGACCGCTGGCCGACACTCACCACCTCCCATCCCCACCACCGACAGTGCCATGGCCACACTCCCACTGCTGACAGCACTACTGCCACCTGTGGGAGCTCGCCATGCCCCCCCCCCAGCCTCTGGGGGTATGTGGCATTTATGCATAATGTACATAGAAGTGTTTGCATAATAGCTTAAAATGAAATCTTACTTTTGTATGTTGTGGGGGAGGGTATGGAGGTGTGTGGAGGGTATGTGTGGATGGTTTGTGGGGGGATGTGGATTGGTATTTGCGTATGTGTAAGTGTGGGGGGTAAGGGTGTGTGTATGGGTTTTTGGGGGTGTGGCTGTATGTGGATGTGTGGGTGTATATGAGGTTTGTGGGGGGCTGTGAGTGGGAGGAAGTGTGGCTGGGGTCTGTGAGGGGGTGTGGGTGCATGTGTATGGCAGTGCAAGGGGAGTGTGGATACATATGTATGGTGGAGGGTTTGTGCCCCCTTCCCTCATTGCGCACAGCCCCTGCCACCAGTGGCAGCACCAGGCAGCGAGGCCTTGGAGTGCTCATGGCCCCCTGTAGGTGCAGACCTCCGGCAGTGCATGGTCCTGGCAAGCCTCAAGATTGCATGTGGCTAGGCCACCAGCAGGGAGAGGCCTGGCTCTAAAGAGGTCCTGCTAACCTGGGCTCTGTGCTCATGCCACCTCACCTTGGGCTTCTGCCAGCCCTGGCCCCGGGGCACTGGTATAGTCCCCATGTTCCCACTTGCCCTGCTTGCTGCCTCTTCTTCCCCCGTCCTGCCCCCCATCACTGCTGCCCTTCCCCAGGCACTTCCCTTCTCCTGCTGCAGTGACAATCCTTCCCAGCCCCTGCTCTCTCCTCCTGTTCTTATCAGAGTTTCCCTCTTGGATGGAGGGAGATGGGAAACAGCCACAGGGTCCCAGGCCAGAAGCCTCTCCTAGGCATAAGCTTCCAGTGTTGGGGGCTGGGGGTTGTGCAGGGCCGGCTGGGCCTTGTTGCTGCTGCTGCCTCTGGGTCCTGTTGCCGCTGGCACCTTGTCATCATCTTTAACAGGCAACCAGATGCAGATAATAATTTCTAAATTTTTAGGGGTCCAGCAGCCCAGATAGAATGGCATGGCGGGCCGTATCTGGCCCGTGGGCCATATTTTGCACACCCCTGATCTATGTAGTATCACTAGCTGAATATATGTTCTTAGCAAGTGGGAGTAAGAGGAATCAAACCCCAACCAAAAGAAGCCCATTCCAGTCTTCTGGGGTGGAAAAGAAACCATAAGAACCTAAGTAGTTACAACTTCTTTTAACCCATGATTGAGTTGTATCAAGGTAACTCATGATTTCTTGGAAAGGAAAAGAAGTAGGAGTGGGGCAGAAAGAGCAAGCATTTGCGGAAGTTTCTTTTGCCCCCAAAACATTACAACCATGCATGTAATACCCTCCAGAACACCTTGGCATGCTGGACTAGCAGTCTTTGGGGTTTGTTAATCTGATGCATAGCCAGTTTATACAGTTGCTCGGGACAATGTTTCATGGCTGTGTAAACTGGTCTGAAGAAGTAACATGATTGTATTATTGGAAACTGCTGTATGAATTCTTACAACAGGGTCATTCATAGTATAGACAGTTTGGGTTGCAGTGCCTTTAGGATGATGACAAAGCAAAGGTCTAAAAAAGATATTTATTTTTCTTTTTTTAAATCAGTCAATCCTAAATTGCATTTGGCTAAGATGAGTTCACTGACACTCAGCCCAAATAACTTCAGGCTCCCCGGTTGTTGTGGGTGTCTTTGTTGGGTCTGTGTTCCTCGGTGCCTTTTTTATCTTTTCTTTTTGCTATTCTGACTGGCTGTTTTGGACATGGCTTTTGCCACACTTGTTTATGCCATGGATTTTCAACCTTTTTGGAACAGTGTATCCCCCGGTGGCTGGATGCGGAGCAGTGTACCCTGGGCAGCTTGACCTGGAGCAGAGCAGGGATGGCACATGGCCAGACACAGGGGGGGTGGGGGGCGGTTTGCACAGCCAGGTGCAGGGTGGCAGCAGTCACTGCGTGTGAGCTTCCCCCACCCCCGTGTCCGGCCGGGTGGGTGGCACCTGCGTGTCAGCTTGGGATGGTGTGTGGGGTACGTTGTCCCCACCCACCTGCCCATACCCCCTAGGGCCTTCTCAGGTACCCCCAGGAGTACACGTACTCCCAGTTGACAACCCCTGGTTTATGCCTCTGAATTGTATTCAGGTCAATACACTGCTGTCTACATAGGATTACTCCTGCAGACCTTTTGGAAACGTTTAGTAGTTTAGAATGATTGAATATGCTCGCTTAGTGATGAACAGTAGATGGAAAATATGTCATTACTTCAGAGACTACACTGACTTAATCGTTGCTTCTGCTTAGAAGTATTGGGACTTGTACTGTTTTTAAGTCCCTGTTAAGGTTTTGTGGTTTGAAACCTAACTGCTTTGAGAAGCTGCCTCTGTCCTCGGGCACCCACATGACAATTGAGATCAGCTGATACGTTCCTGACTAAGTCCCTCAGTTTAAACATCTGGCAGATGGAGGGAGAGAATTTTTAGCAGAGATGCTTTTACTTTGGAATTTGCTTCTCCTGTTGGTTTGACAGAACCCTAGCCTATTTACCTCCAGAGGATGATGTAAAGCCCATCTGTTTGCTTAGTTTTTCCCTGAAGGGGTATTTATTTCCATGGCTTAAAATCTGAGCTTTTCAAATATTTAGTTATTTCTTTTCTTTTTTTTAAAGAAAAGCTGTGCCCATGCATGATTTTGTGTGTGTGTATGTGTGTGTTTAAATAATACATTGCAGAAGTGTTGCTTATTCACTGAATCTGGGAAGGACTCTATTTCTCTTCAGACAAATACACAAATAGGTAGAATTGGGGAGAAACTAAACATTGAATTGATCTGTTAGCTAGAACACAACATAGTGTATTTTATTGAGACTTCAGTATTCCATAAAACTAAGATATATTAGCATCTTACTAAGATTTAAAAAAGCTTATCTGTCTTGAATTTAAAATAATATTCTTACAGCATAAAGGAAAAAAAATGTTTTGCAGTGCCCCGAGTTGTTTTTGGACGTTTGTGTTAAAACGAATAATTGCTTACTATATGTATTATACTTTTTTTTTTTTTTTTAATAAATGCTTTATATAATGCTATCTGTGGTTGGATGCTAACCTGGTTTCCTTCATGCAATATCAGTTAACAACCTTAATTCTGTAATTCTGAATTACCAGAAATGCAAAAGTACTTTCATGTCTAAAAATGAACAGTGAAACCTCTTTGGACATAAAGATTGAATTTGCCTGAGGCATCACAACTTACTGTAAATGATTTGGGCTAACATTTCCGTGGAAGAAATGGGGACAACATAATTATGAAGTTGTTTCAAAAGCAAATGCTGGCACTGAAATACATTAATTTGTTCTTTTTGGATGTTTAAGTGGCTTTTAAAATGAACTGAAAGAAAATATTGTCTATATGAAGAATATAGTAGTGAAAAAGTAGGGCAGTGATTCTCAACCAGGGTGTTGCTGTACCTTGATGTGCCTTGAGATCCTCTCATAGATGCTGTTGGGATGCTATATATACAATGTTAACATGCTCAGGTGTGCAAACATGATTCACAAGATAAACCCAGTGATTTCAAGTAGGAAATAATGGTTAAAATGTTCTGACATATTGTGGATTTTTTGAGTTCTTCTCAACAGAAGAATTGCTCTGTTAGTTTTCTGTAGCATATGCATATGCTACAGAACTAGTAGAAAAAACACTAATGAAGACTGGTATTTTCTGAGGAGTCCCTCAAGTCTAACAAGGGATGCCTCGAATTCAGCTGCTTAGCTAGAGTGTGAATCTTAAGTGAAATAGCTATTTCATGATAAAAACTCTTATTCCATGTGAGGAATAACTTTGTTTTTTCAGGGTGTGCCCCTTTAGAAATGGAGTCACTTAAATGGTCAAAGGTAACTAATTAACTTGTGCAGACCAGCCCTTTAATGATTAAGTGCAGGTTTGTGACATAAAAGTCCCTTTGTAGGAGCTGATATACTCAATTTGCTCCAAAAGATGTTCTTTTTCTGCTTTGAAAGTGTTGTTAGTGTTGGAAATTATTATTTCTTGAAAACTTTGTGTGCCTAGAGGCATATATATTAATCTGAATATGTCTGCATAGGAAACAAAGACCCCAGTCCTTCAGGTACGTTTAAGTGCATAAAATATATCAGTAATCTAATTGATTTAATTCACATATTTAGTTTATTAGATATATAAGCCTTAGTTATATAAAGATATATCTTGCAGGATCAGGCCATAATTAAGTTTTTGTCTGAATGGACATAAAATATAAAAAAGCACCTGAATGCCTTATATAGTATAATATTATATTAATATAGTCAATGATGGATGGTTTTAACTAGTTGATTATACAAAGAGTATGGGGTAACTGAATTCTTTTGTATAGGAAAAAGAGAAATTACAGTGTTGATACATCTTTCAAACCTATACGTACAATAACATTTAATTAAAAATATAATATTATGAAATAAGTTTTAATAAAATGTATCCACTGTGATAATTTAGTTTCTTCTACATTTTTTGTTTCATAATCTTATGTTAAATTCATTTTTATTTTTACAAACCACTCGGTTTCCTTTTTAATAAAACTAAAAACATGCTTTATTTTTCTAACAGCTTTGACCGCACTGAGCTTCATTGTCTTCACTACATATATTGCCTAAATACTTCTTCTTTGATTATATGCATTTTTAAGGAAATAGAGAAACTGGGGTTAGAGCTGAATGAAAACAAACAGCGTTTGGAACAAGCACAGCAGGATGCATCAAGAGCCAAAGATGAGTGCCTAAAACTGACAGAACTGCTGAGTAAATCTGAGCACCAACTGCACCTCACCAGGTACCCCTTATCCTATTACATGCCATAGCACCAATTTCATTTTGTTAATTTTTGCCATAGACCTCTCCACAGTTGCTACAAATACTTATAGTCATTGACTGCATGCACAACTTTCAGGAGTATGAAAAGTGAAGATACAAATAAAATACCCAGAAATTTGAACAGGTGCAACAGAAATTGCTAATATGAAAAAAGTAGTCCAGTACTTAAAAATTATACTTTCAAAAAAGCCTAATGATAAAATATTTAAGAACTTAATTTATTAGGTAAAGTCTTTATTATGTCACATATGCATCTAACAATACACTACCTATTGGTTGAGAAATGTTGATGCTTCATATTTATTAATTGAAAGTATTGTAATATAATGAACTAAAATATTGATTGTAAACTATGGAGCTCTACTTAATCTGAATTTAAACAGTGTGCATAATGTAGCAGTAGATGAATAGAGGGAAGAAGTATGGGAAAACAGCATTTCCCTCGCTTGTTTTGGTGCAAAAAACCCGAGATGGCATGTCAAACATTGTCAGGCTAGGCTCTTTATGGTCTTGTTCCATTCTTGATCATGTTCCCCAATCCATGCTTGTTATATAATTGTATTATAAGATACAAATATAGAACAACCCAAAGGTACGCTTACTGATTATTTAGTAATTGTTGTAATATCTCCTTTTGCAAAATACTCAGGTATTCCTTTTGATTGTCTGTATCACTTTATCTCCTGCTATTTGTAAACATCTAGTGACAAATCTAGGACCTTTGTTAGACCGTAAACAAGAACTCTATTTGAAGTCGGCATGGCTTTCTCTGAATAAACGTTTCAGATTTTGGTCAGTTCATAAGGGTATTTGCAGAGTTACACCCATTGAGCTTAGTGGGAATTTTGTCATCAATTTCAGTGGGAAAAGGATTGAGCCAAATGTAAACTCCTTAAATTTTTTACTCTGCTACATTTCTATATAATTCAGAGCACGGTAGATAACAGATGGAAGAAAGCACCACTTTAACAGCCTGTATTTAGAGAAGAAATATGTTAGAGGTTGATGAACTTGAAAAAAGTTTTGGGTGAGTTGTTAAGATATCTAAAGTTTGGATTTAGCAGAACTTTCTTAATAATGATTTGTTGTGATAGTTAACCAAATGTTTTACCAAGCTCCTTTTAGCAAAAGACTGATTGTACATTATAAAACTGTGTGATATTTTGGAGAAAATCTGATTAGCTGATAATTTTTTGTGAAAATCTTGAACTCTCTTAATAATGCAAATTAATAACCACATTTAATATAGTTCAGAAATTAAGTCCAGATACGTAAGGTCCAAAAAATTCGAGTAGTCATTTAATCTTAAAGACATATTGGATTCTGACTGTGTTGAACTGTAGAGCTGTTGTTTATAAAATAATACAAAAAAGATTCTCTAATGTTAACTATTTATAAAAGACTGTTCTAACTTAATTTTAAGATGAAATAAAGATTAAATCTTTCTCTTAAAAGTCACCAAATTCTAGAATAATGCATTAGAGCAGGGGTCAGCAACCTGTGGCTTGTGGGCCATTGCATCTGGTCTATGGATGTGGAGTTTTGGCAGCATGCAGCAGTGAGAGCTGCTCCTGTACCCTTGCAGGGAGAAACAGCAGTGTGGCAGGAACTTTTCCTGGGCTGTAGTGAAGAGAAACAGCAGCCAGTGGGTCCTAGGGCCTGCCTGCCTGCCTCTGACCTGAGGTGGGTCATTCTGGCCTGCAGTCTGAAAAATTTACTGACTGCTTCATTAGGAGAAGGCAGCCTGATACCAAATAAATAGATTGAAGTGCTGTTTCTCTCAGGTATAGAGGGGAAAAGAAAGGGGAATGTATTGGTGGCTGCTAATCTGCTGCCAAATTGTCTTTTGAAAACGACAGTTCTGGGTAGGTAGGAGAGTGGTCCCAGAATAGTCCATTGGCCTGTTGCAGTTACAGAGGGAGTGATCTGTAGGTGAAACTGAGTTTTCATTAGTAGTACCCCTTTTTCATTCCTCTCCTGTCACTACCCCATCAGGTCACTGCCTGCCAGAACACATTTCCTGATAAGTGAAAATTGTAGTGGGGGGAACTTTCAAGGGTCCTGCATTCAAGCCTTTCTTAACATCACTTAATCTCTAATGGAGTTTCCTCTATATTTTGAATCCAATAAATATATAGTTTATGGTCTACCCAATGTAGTTAATATATGTGCTGTGAGCTTCAAACACTTTAAAGAATAAGGAAATGTAAATTGCATCCTTTTTGCTGATAAGGGCACTTATCAGCTGGGGGGGGCATTGAACTCGGGTGAAGCTAGCAGTGTTGCTGCTATCATTCTCTCAGGCTCCTGCCAAGGACAGCACTTTTAAGTTTCAGAGCCTTGTCTGTGGTTCTGTACAACATGCACTAACTTAATGAATATCTTTATCCAGCCTTTTCTCTAGGTTGTTTCCATTCCTTTTTAGATATAAAATGACTAGCTAGCTTCAGTGTTTCTGGCAGAACTGGAGTTGGGGGTTACATGTATTGCTGATGTCCCACTATGTATAGACTGTTTTATCATGAAGGATCCGTAGGTTGAGGTTCTTTTCGCAGAAGGTAAAGTAACACAAGATGATGATTAGGCAAGCATCCCTCCTTTATTCAGTAGCTGCTGAAATAGTACATTGTTAAACAAAAGATTACTGAGTTAGTACAAATATTCATTTGGATGTGTTGAAGGTAAAGGAGTATAAAGTACAACTAAAAGTATTTCATTTAAGTATTAAAGAAAAGAGTGAATATTCCAGGTCAGCTAAAACATACAGTCTATTTTTTATTTTTGCAGGATACCTTTCCTGACATGTGCCACATAAAACATTGTTCATATAGGGCATTTTTATCCAAGCTTTAGTTAAAGTGCCCCTGCTGCCATTTTGAAACATAGTATGCTGAATACATGAGATGCTGCAAGTGTTTTAATTAGAGCAGCTCCTGAGAGCCACCCTAATCTGTAGCAAGAAAATAGGTGTTTAATCTTGCCCCACTAAAATCAGTGGCAAAGCTCCCATTATCCCCAACAGCACAAAGTTGAACCTTGTATTACATGAAGCATGTCTTTTGAAATGCTTGATTCCTATTTTTCAAACTATATAAAACATTCAGATCTGTTCTCAGTGTGTGTGAGAGCAATAGCTTAAATTATGAGTGGTGGGAAACAAACACAAGATGCAAGGTGTTAATCAGAATGACCTGATTTCAAAATGCATCGTGTAATTTAATAAAATAAAGTAATTATTTCATTGTTTGTGTTCAACTGAAAACTGACTGTAAAATTTCACAAAACAGATGAAAATTAATACATGTGCTTCAGTGTCAGTCCTGTCTCTCTAGAAATGATTCCTGTTTCCATATTTAAGAGGAGTTACAAAAATCCAAAGAAGTCAAGTAAAGAAACGTTGAGTTGTATTATCTATTAGTTTTATGTCACTTTGTTGTGCTGTTGACTTCTCAAATATGGGAAAAAAAATGTTTATGACAGTATGAAAAAAAACCCTCCAATGTCATTTCAGATTTTGCTGGGAGATGGAATTAAAGCAGAGATTTCAGTATTTACTTTAGAAGTTGTATGAAGCCTGGTGAACAGTCTTGAATATAAACTTTGTTAATGGGGAAAACTTTTGAACAATATATATGCCACATATACTTTTAGGTTCAATAAAAACATAATTATTAAGTATAATAACATAATCTGTATTCCTGAATTTTCTTTTTAAAAATCCTATATTCATGAAATTTATACCATATTATTGACAATGGCTACTGTACATGCCCAAGAAAAATACACAATATATGATTGAAGTGTTGCCCATTTATTTGATGGAAAAAAATTTTTAGACAGTAATACATCTGGAGAGAATAGCTTTAAAGACATGCAGTGGTTTTCAGCAGCACTGTGGCCTTTATGGTTTCAAATAACTACTGTATATCAATGCTTCTGGTAGCCTCTAGCCACTTTTCAACAGCTCCACTAGCATTAATTGTGATCCATGTATAATAAATAAGGTACATAAATTAAGCCTATCATTCTACCTCCAGGTCCTTGTGACATTATTAAATTGCTGGAGCTTTGCTCTCATGTTTTATGTCGTCACCAGAATTCTTTAGTAGACATAGCATGTTTGTGTAATCTATATTTAGGCTATATTATATATATTACAATGTATTATCTGACTTTTATTTACAGAAAACTCATGCTGATAGTCATATAAAACCTATTAGAATGATACAATACCTAATATTACCTGATATGGAAGGAATGTCTGTTCCAGTTAGTAGAAGTTCAGCATGGTGCTTTTTAAATTGATTTTAACATATAGTAGCCTCCTGTTTATCTTAGAAATGAGAAGATGAAATCCTAAACGATTTCATTATTAGTATTTATTTAGCTTATAATCATTTATGAAAAAAACAGTAGCATTATTATAGGAAAAACTGAAATGGTGGCATAATCAAAGATTAATTTAAAATAGTTTTTGTCCCCTATCTGCTTTATGCTAACAGTTTATCTATTATAAAATGCAAGGAGGAGCGATAACATGAAACAACTAAGATAACTAATAAACTTCTTTAGATTTTGTTTCATATGTTTACTTTTCATTAAATTTAGGAATGGTTGTGACTGTGTTGTTATGATTCAGTCAACATTTATTCCTATCTGTTTTTCATATACAAAGGCATTGAGATGCCAGAAAATAAACTGTTAACGGAGAATTAACTTCTTTGGCATGCTTTCATACTTATCTTCCAAATTAAAGAAAATGAAATGGGCAGAAGCAGAGTGTAGATTACCTCCTTTTTGTCAAAAATGGTGGGAATTTGAAAATTAATAATAAAAAAGGGAACAGATGCAGTAACATGCCAGAGGGAGATTAATGTGGAGAGTAAAATCTGTGAGCAACAAAACTGAAGCAAACTGAATCAGTGGGAGGTGGTTGTACAATCAAAATCAGGATAAAAGAGAAATTACAAACAACCCTGCACTTGTCAAAGTAGTAGTAATGAAATCCTGACTCTGCCAGCAGTGAGAACCTGTGTTAGCACTTTGGGGTAAGGATGGTAGCCGGGTGCCAGGTAGGAGGGCAGTGTTAGGTTGCTGGGCAGCAGCCATCTTGTGTAGAACAGATGGCACTGAAAGCTGGCAGGGGAGGGGCTCCTTAGCAGAACTAATCAGACAGTAACAGATAGGGCAGCTGGGAAGACTGACCACAGAGAGGGAATCTGCAGGGTAGCTACAGAGTTCCATGATGTTTACAGTGGTGTGCCCATTGGTCTGAGATAAGACCTTGCAATGTCTTTTCAGTGCATAAAGTACACAAACTTTTGTTTAAATCAGAAGGTTAGCTGATCGCCTTACAATAAAAAGATTGTATATTAACTTACTGCTGAGAGAATTTGTGGCCTTTTGAGTTTTGAACCCTGGATAGCGAGAAATTCCATGCGGGCTGATTCTTTCAAAAATATAAAATATGCCTAACTATATTAAGAATACGTTCCATATTTTATTCTGTACATCATACTAAATGAAAAATTAGAGATGTGTATACACATGTTAGTATAGGGGCTGATCCTGCAAAGCAGTGTGAAACCTTTGCTTTTCTTAAGATGAAGAGTTAGGTGCCCTCGACACCCACAGGATCGGGTCCTTTTAATTGAACAACACTATTTTTATGTGATTTTTTACCTTTTGTTTTGTTTAGAGGACCCATTTGCATCCTTTTAAGTGAGAACCCATAGAAATGCATTGAATCCCACTCTTCTCATATGAACATGAATAAATTTTGCTCAAGTAGCCCATTTAGCATCCGTAAAACTACTCACGTATGTAAGAATAATTCCCACAAGTAGGAAATGCAGAAAACAGGCCCTGACAGTAACTGTCAGCTTGAAAGAAACATGAAATCAAATTGTACCAAGAAAGGTAAAATAGCCTAAGTGCCATGAGAGACACCTGACTAACTTTGAAAATGGAAATATTGAATAGATTAGTTGATCGTGATAGATGATAACATTTACGTTATACAGTTAGGTTACAGTGGACACTGAGACTCATCTTTTAACAAAGAAATCTATATCTACTACATCTGTTTTTGAACTTGTATATCTCCCTTTTGCAGAAGGTTTATAGCTTGGCTCAATTATTCATTTTGAGTGGGGAGGGGAGGAAACATTACAGAGATTTGAAATAGGTGGTATAACATAGCCATATGCTATTTATGCAGCAGTTTCTGCAATAAATCTAATTTGGTGCTGTCAAAAAAAATTAGACTTATTTGATATAGCAGCACATTAGTAAATGATTGTGGTAGATTTGAAAGTTGTCATTCACTCTGCTTACTTGTAACAGAATCTTGCAAAGCCTCTTTTTCTTTTTCCCCGAGCAATTCTGTGAAAATATCTCAGTTCTTTGTCCTGCAGCTGTAGAAACTGCAAATATTTCCACATCTGAAAAGAAGGTCTTGCTGTAAGGTAATTGAGGAAGGGGGTGGACGAGTGAATAACCTCTGTTGTTAGAAACTATATGAATGTATAGATAGAAGAATCAATAAAGGGGGAAGGATAGTTTTCTCCCTTGCATACAGTTTTTCCTAGTACAGCTGAAATTGTTTATCTCATTATACAGTATGTAGATAAATTAGCTGCTCTGCGTTATTATAGAAGGTAAAATATTTTACCTGCCATCATAAGGCCATATGCTGCTTTACAAAGACTGATATTGAATGATTTGAAATAAATCGGCTCTGTTTTCTTCTGGCAGTGGCTTTTAGATATTTCTTTACCAGTGTACTTTAGAAGCTGTCAGTATAATACACAGTTGCTTAAATAACTTCCCATTTAATCATTTAAGAATACTGTTTAAGGTATATGTATAAATATTTAAAGGCCATTAAAGAAGCTTTAAGAAAAAAAGAAATAATGGCAATATAAGCAGGGTGAGGGAGGAAACCAACATCATTTCAGTTGGTTTGGAATCGGGCTTTATAATATTAGCTGTTTTCCTTTCATTTCATCTTTAAAAAAGAAAGAAAAAGAAAAAAGGATTTCTCAAAAGATAGGCAGTAATTTATTTTTGGGGTGCAGTTTTAATAGAAAATGTTTTTGGTAGGGTGTAAACTCACTGGTCAGAATAGAATTTTACTAATGATTTCATCATTTTTTTAAATGACTCAGTTAAAGGAGCCAAATTGCCACCTTACATAGAGTGCATTTTATCAGCAGGTACCAGTACTTATAGCGATCTGGAGCAAGCAGCAATAATTGAGAAAATATACAAGAGAGCTTATCCAACTATAGTATTACAGGGAAACTGAAGGGTATTTTAATGTTTTGTTAAATATTTATTACTTGTTTCATAACTAATTATGAACTAATTGGAATAGTTTTATACATTCATATTAATAAATGTTTGTTTTGAACAAATTCAAGTTAGAATGTTATTGGTAGTACAAATAGGAGCAATATAAACATTTCAAAATAATGTAACAGTTTGGTAGACTGCTCTAGTTTTGAAACTGAAACATTTGATTTGTATTGTTAGAATTTTAGCATACTACCTTGATGCTCCGAAAAAAACCTATTTTTAAGGATGTTACAAATTTTCTTTATCAAGACATGATTTAGTAAAATTAATTCAAACAGTTTTGAAAGCTGTCCTGTCATTTTCAAAATACAGCTTAATCTTTTTCTGTGTATTAGCAATTTTCCCCCTCCTATTTAAGTACCTGATCGTTACCTAGTAAGGCTTTCAACGTTGGACCGAATGTTGTCTGGACTTACTGAAGTCTGTGACAAATCATGTTGAGTTGGTCAAGGAAAGTATTGGACACAGGGTTTCATTAAAGTAGATATTTATAAACATTAATCTGTATGTATAAAAAGCAGGGGGGAGGGGGAAGAATTATCTATATTAAAGTTTACAGTTTTGGCTATACAGGTACACTGGTCTTCCCACAATCTAACCTCAGTCAGGCAAATCAGTGAGACTGGACTGGGAAGGGAGTAAGTGCAAACCTGTAGAACTCTGTCTTTTCATGCAGATAACTTCTTTCCCTGCTCTGTTACATGATAGGTATCAGCTTATTTCCTTCTGACCCAGGAAACGTGGTAGGCTTAATAGTGAGGCTGCCATTTCTTACACTTGTATTGCTGGAGAAGAGCATTTGCAAAAGTTAGGAGCAATTGTTCCCTGACTTATTCCTCTGTCTGGCCATATCCCTTTTCCTGCAGAGTTGGTATTATGACAGGGATGAAAGTGATTCTGCAGCTTGGTGAGATGTTTCTATATACTCACCTTTTTCTTTTGGCTCCTTTTCTAGGAATATCCAGAATTTTTCTTTCCTGCATGTAATAATCTGGGGGTGGGGAAGAAAGGGTCAGGGGGAAAGGCCACAGAAATAAAAGATAGAAAAAAGAAAAGATTGGATCACAGAAAGCATTCCCTTGTAAATGCAGGGAGACATGTCCAAGTAGAGGATGTACAACATTATTAAACTGATGTTGTTTAGTTGCGTGTGTTTGGTGTTAATTTGTTAAAATACTATGTAAGACATTTCATTTTTAAATTTTTAAGGTAAATGAGGTCCAGTGTAAACAGGTTTGACTCCATTTCAGCCAAAGGGACTACATATGCTTACATAGCTCCTGAATTTACATCTGAAAGTCTGCCACATATTCTGGATCATGCTGAATAAAATGTTTGGTATATTATAATTACAGGTGTTAACACTTTTTTTTTCTTTTACTCATTTGGCACAAGATTTTTTTTTGGTGAATGAATTCTCAGTTTCTTAAAGGATACCTGAATTACATGTTGTGATCATTGAAATCTATTCCTTATTCCAAAAGAATGACAGCATCGCAGAGATGAGTTAATAATTCAGTAGTGTGTAGCTATCAGAATGTCTTTATGAAAAGAGGAATGAGTGCATGAGTAGCTGCACATAATGGTTCCTGTTGACAGCATGAATTTTGACTTAGTCCTGACAAAAATCTTCTCTTTTTTTCTTATTTATGTACAGGTAGTATTTTGCTACAGAGACTGATAGTATCTTGCAGAAGGAAATAACTAAGAAAATAGTGTTTCATGTTTCATCTGAATAAATAATTTATTCATTTTTAAAAGTTTTATTTTAAATACACACTTGAGCTTAAAAGAACAAATACTTTAAAGAAACAATGGTGTTGTGGATTAAATAAAATTTTATACCTAGTTTAGGCCACTTGGATATTTAATATCATTTCATTGGAAAAGTGTTTGTTCTGCTGTTCCTCTTGTACTTTAACCACATTTTAGTAAATATTTTGGTCTTATTTTTATTCTCTACCACAAAGAATTTCTTTTAAGATAGATTTCTGTATTATGGTTTCATTGTAAAACTTTAATTAAGTGATTTCTATTTTGCCTTTAGTATAACAAAAAATATTTAAAGCCCTGGACCAGTCTTTGCAAAAGAAAAAAAACATACAGATATGTATGAGGAAAGGCACATCAGCTGTTTGATTTAACAGATGATCATTAAAATACCCTCTTATTTTACTTCCATGTTATTGTCGTCTTATACCCCAAAGTAATTTTCACTAATACATAACTGTACAGAACTTCATCTTCTGCTGGTTAGCAGAAGTGGATTTAAATCCACGCCGACAGTTCATTTGACAATGACCTTGAGGGGCTTTGCTTCTTGAAGAAGAAAGCAGAAGCTTGCGGTAAACAAAGTTCACTTCTGACAGATGGATTGAATGACAGAAAGGTTGCGAGTGCCAGAATAGCCCTGGCAGAGGAGGAAATGTTCAGTGGAATCCAACAGGAGAGGAGGTGTGAACAGGTGCAGGGTTGCTGACGGAAGGGGAACCAGATGGAAGGAGCCAGAGCCAGTTTATTTAAAGGAAAAGGCAGAAAACACTGAAAGGCTGTGCGATCAGTGGCTAAAAGTGTGCATGGAAGAAGGTAAAAATTCACAAAGCAAAACTGCACAGTGGGATATCTCGCACTTAGCATAATGGTAGTAATTTGTGAGTTTAGTTTTAAAGTTGCTATTGAAATACATTCATCCCTTGCTGTTGACGATGTAAAGTGTAAGTATTTGAAACCTGCTCTTATTTAAAAAAACAAACAAAAAAAAAAAAAGCAGGGATATTAAATGGGATATTGGCTCACCATTATTTGTAATGTTAATGCACAAAAAAGTTGCAATTAGGATAACATTAATGTTATGCTACAACTAACCTAAGCCAAAAAACGTAGAACTAAGGCTATATTTCCATTCCATTCCATTCAAGGCACTCTTCCCATTGTGCCTTGATCTTGTAGTATAAAAAGAAGGTAAATACATGTACTGTTGAGACACCTCTGAATACCAATGCACAGCAGCAACGTTCTACTGCAGTATTAAGTTTCAGCTCTTTCTTTCTGTGCTTTTATTACTTTTGGTCTCATTTTTCAGGTCAGCATGCTGTTGCTAACTTATGCTAGATGAAAGAATTTTGCTTATTCCAGCCTAAAAGAATCAAGTATTCTCTCTCAAATTAACACTTACTTTTGCTTCAGTCACTTTCATAAGGTTTGCTCCTGTGAGTTTCTGAGTCCATTTGGTTCCTGTTGACATTATTAGCAAATGAGCTCAATTAGCACCTTACAGGATCAGACTCTTGAATAGGTACTGGCCCTTGTGCCACAAGCAGAAGTCATTTACCCCAGCACTTTCCCAAAGAAATATTTGTTAGAAGTCTGAGAGAGTATCAGCCTCTCAAAGTATTGCAAGTCAAGCAAATGCCTTCCAAACCTTGTTTTTATGTAGGGTAGATGGTGTATATAACTGTAGTACATGTACACATAGTAAATGGATTCCATGGCAATCAACACTTCAGCATTTAATCATTTTAGTTTGGCTTGCTTGTCCTTAATTATTTTTCAGTAGTATATCAGGTTTTTTTATGCCTAGATACAGTTGAAGTACAAATGGAAGAAAAAAATAAAAGAAGGGGAACGATACCTGAAGGATGTGAGGCTGGGATCTAGTGTAATAATTGGGGCTGTATACTAAAAAGTCCACATAAGCCACCTCTCTACACACTTTTATACTATTTCAAGTCTGCTGTCTTCGCATGCTTTCATGAAACAGTATTATCCTTTGTTGTATGTAAGGATGTTTACATGGATGACTTATTCGTAATTATATTTCAAGCTGTTTTGTCAGCTACATTTATACCAATAAAATCAGAATTGGGCCCTATATAAATGTATTTGCGGAACTCATTTATATTCTTACTACCAAGTTGGAAATGTATTTATTTTATACTAGTGGAAGAGAGGGAAACATTAAAGGCCACAAGGGGGCAACAAGAATAGACAAGATGCTAATTTAAAAAAAATGCATGGATGTATACAATAGAAGTCCTAAATAAAAAAAAACAGTCATTGTTTGTGTACAGTAGCCAGTGCTAATATTAACCTTTATAGGAAAAATGTTAAAGGAACTAGATCTCACTATGTACTAATTACTTACGTATGATTTATTTCTATATTGAATTTGGAGGGTTCTTTTTTTTTTATTTTATGAGTGAATCTGGTGAAACTTTTATTTTTAACTAAATTGCAAATAGCATAAACTCCAGGTCTTCTTTCACTGCCTAATCAATAGACCTAAAACCTGACCTTTGATTTCTGCTCCCCTCCCAAAAAAAAATATTTCTAGCTGATAACTCTGAAGTTGATGTTATGATAAACAAAAGTATCCACTAACTGAAAAGCAGCAAAAATGTTTAATTTTGTATCGCACAAGTATGGCAGTGACATAAAGTTTGGACATGATCTGTGTAATTATGTGTTGACTTTCAGCCTTACCTTGCATTTAGTTGGCAAGTTGAAATTCCCTGAAAAAAGGATCCAGCAGAAAATGCTGACTCTAGCTGCTCTCTAGTAGAGAGGAGCATGCACTGATGTCATATAATCTATTAATGTCATTTGCTTTAACATAGAAAGTCATTGTAAGATAATTTGTCAAGTAGCTTGAGGCTAATTGGTTAAATAAACTTGGAAATTTTGTCAAAGCTTAATCCTAGGACTTAATCTGAATAAAGGTTCTATGACTCAGTGAGTTTCTTAAGAAATACACAGAGGGATATATTTCAGACCGTCATTGCTTGTTGTTAAGCAGTTTTATTCTGTTGCAGGGTAGGGAGTGTCATTTTTAAAGGCATTTTTATAGCATCTTTGAAGATCTGAACATTTAAATGGGTGTGAAAGGCATATTTAAAAAGTAGCAGCTAGAATATCTAAATGGTGAGTGAATCTAATCTCTCTCCAGTTCTAGACAGTTGTATTTTATATCTGAGGTATAACTAGCAATGTTGGCTCTGGGCAGAGCAGGGTCAGGAAGTGCTGAGTGCCCACTTGTTTTCAGCCATTTCTGGTGCCCCCTCTAAATCTGTGTTCAGATCTAGTGCCCTGCTTCCTCTGCCTGTAGTTATATTACTGACTTCAGCTGAATGACTCTTGATTTACACTGGTATGATATCAGAACTCAGGCATGTATTGTTTTAGAAAGCTATCTGTAAAACCCACTCTTACATACTTAATTGCCGTACATCAATAAAAAGAATCATTTATAAAATAATAAAATGTAATTCTTTAAGCATAAGTGTTAAGAAATAATCTCTTTTACTCCATTAGTCATCTAATCTTATTCATATAAATCAATACAAAACTTAACCAAAACTTGCCTATATTTTGCTTATCTGCCTGGGGTAGGCCCAGGAGTCCTCTCCTAAGAGCTTGCAGCTAGGTGTAAAGTGTCCACACTCATTTTCTCCCAGAAACAAACTGTGGCTAAGTACAGAAAGTCAAAAAGCCCAAAGCTGAATTGATTCAGCCTTTGTGGGTTAGTCTAAGCTGCAAAGATTAAACGGAGAAACAACTGGACACACATTTACTTTTGATTCAGGAAATAAAGCCACCTGCCTACAGTGGTTCAGACTAGAATCAGGGGGGTTCTAGAGCACACCTCTCTGGCACTTCCTCTTCCTGCTGCCTCCTCAGTCTCTGTTTTGCAGTCCCTAATTACAGCAGCAGGACTGCGCAGGGTTGCTTCTGACTTTCTCATTCTGCTTCCAGGTGCCTCTGGGATTTGTAGTCCATAGTCACAGCCAGCAGTAACTCTGTACTCAAGAGTTTGAAAGGGGGAAGGGGGACTTACCTCCTCCTCCCTGTCCCCAAACCCTAGTCAGGGTTAGCCTGGGGGGGAGGGGCAGTCCCAGCTTAACCCAGCCCAGGGCTGCAAAGCATGCTAGGATGCGAGGGGGACTGTGATTTAACTTGAACCAGGAAGGGGTCTAGGACAGAAGTTTCATAAACCAATTTGATGTAAATCAGTTAAGTCTGATACTACATTCAACCAAGTTTTATCTTAAACCAGTTTCAGCCATTTTGAAACTGGTTTATGTGCACTGAACTTTTGTTCTGTTACAGGTTTAAACCAGTTTCTGATGACTTAAACTGGTTTATTTGTAACTTCTGTCCCTAGCTCATGAGAGCAACATGTGCTCTTTGGTTTTGGGTTCTGAGATCCTCCCTGTTGTATGTTACACTACAGTGCTTAAAAGAATGCAAAGCCAAAAGAGGCTTCCTTCTGTTTTGTATTTTATCAGTTCTATATGGAGTAATGGAATTATGAAACACAAATAGTCCATTATTTCATAGACTCCACCCACTGCCAGTACAACCCCCTGGTGAGTATTTAATTTCTAGAGCTTTCAAATGACCTAATGCATTCATAATTCTTCACCCAAAATGCTTCTTGAGTTATGTATATGGAATTCCCCCTGAGTGCCTACAGGAACATAATAGAATTCATGGGCATCTGGTGCCTCCTGAGTCAGTAGGAGGCATATGCCCCTCCCCCCCAGCAGTCAGTAACTAGAGAGGAGGGTTCCCCGTGGCTGATCTCACCAGCTGGGGGGGAGGGGGACAAATCTGATTACACTGACCGGGAAGCGTGAACGGGACACCCACAGTGCTATCAGCGCTTCTCCTGGTGCTCCCACTGGCTGGCACTTGCAGGGGGGGCATCAGCACTCCTGCCTGCCCCCCTGCCTGTCGGATAAGTGGGGAATGCTGGCTGTGAGGGGGTGCACGTGCCTCCCCCCGTGCATGCCCTACGCATCACCACTGATAGAATTCAGTCACCTAATATGTCATTTTCAAACTATGAAAGTGGATTGCAGTCTCCTAATCATAGTGCACTACCTACATGGCTGAATTCATAAATATAGATAATGGTATCTGAGTTGAGAGCAGAGGATACCAAATTGTGGTGCATGGAGCACTTCCAGATGGGCTGCAGGATAGTCCTAAACCACTGCTTCTTCCTCCTTATTTTCAGCTGCTAAGAGACACTAAAATATATTAAGCAGCTTCTGAATATGTTTGCTTCTACATAAGCAAATCTGGTATTTGCCATTCAGTTGTCTATGTGATCAAGAATTGGAGGAAAAATTATCTTTGGAGTGGCAAATGTAAAGATGAGCAGTCCATGAGAGATTCAGAATTAGCAGAAATATGGAACACATTATGATAATGTTTGCAAGTCCCTGCATTCAAAGATACCAAAAAAAAAAAAAGAAAGAAAGAAAAATGACTCTGCATGTTCTATTTGGTATACATTTCAATGATCATGAGACCCAAAGGTTTAATCCTGTAAATGCTTTTACTTCATGGGAGCAGTCCCAATGAAATCAATTCAAATATAATATACAGAACTTTCTTTGAAACAGTCTTATTGAAAAAATTGATCTTGCCTAGTACCATTTATCATTCATGGCAAATAATGATTTTTTTTTGCCACAAAGACCGTTCCAGCTCTTCAGAGTTATATACATCTCTTCCCGCCCCATTTGGTTAGTGTTTCAGCTCTGAGGAAATGCTGAGAATTCGTAAGCAGAAAAATTATATCTTGTTTTTAAGAGTTGTTTCAAAGTTTGTTTTGGGGTTGGAATTTTGGATTTTTGGTTTGTTTTTTTTGTTTTTTGGGTGCTTTGGGGTTTTATGTTTTTATATTTGGGTGGAGGATGCTTAGAAAAAAGTCATGTCATGTGTTTGACTCCATGGGGATAATTATACTTGTTTGCTTTGTGAAATGATTTTGGATCCATGAGGGAAAATGCTAAAGAAGTAGAAGGAACAAAATTATTTTTTGTCACTTGAGTGTGTGCGCCTTTTTTAAATTTTAATTTCACTGTATTGGATGGTTTTTGAATTTTGATTCCTTGTATCTCTTTGGTTGTTAGCTCTGGTTTTAGTTTCAGGACAATGAGAACTATAGTAGAATTTCCTGATTCTTGTAAGGCTTTTCTTCTGAGAAGTTTACCCTCCAGGAATTTTGGAGAGTGAGGGAGTTGGGAGAGTGCTCATGCTTTGACAAGGTTCTTTGTGCAGTCTTTCACATGACTGGCTCAGCTATAATGGCCATGTAGGGAGAGGTCTGTGACTGTTTGAGTTGACTTCTTTTGCTGCATATCAGTGTTAGGCTGTCTTGGGTTTTGTGCTCCAGGAATATGAGGACTGGCATTGAAACAGATCCCCCTGTTTGTCCAGTGTTAAGCATAATCTAGACCAGCAGCTCCCAAACTTTGTTGGTTGTCTTGCCACTTTCCTTAAAAACTCATATTTTAAATTATGTGCAATTTTTTCCTTTTTGTTGCATGTCTTTTAGGAAAAACTATGCTAAATTAAATTCTGGACTGTATAGTAAAATAAAAAGTGTGAAATATTTGATCATCTGGGACAGATTAACATACAGGGAAACTGGGCACATGCCTAGGGCCCTAAATAAAGGGACCCAGTTGTGCTTACTTTACATATTATAATTATGAGTGAAAAAAGTAGGGGCCCATGAGTTTGTTTGCCTAGAGCCCACTAAAGGTGATAACCTGTTGATTATAGTATACTTTTTAATATCTTGGATTTTAAATAATGAAATAAAAAAATGCAATGGATATTAGGAAGAATTTATTAACTGTAAGAGTAGTTAATAACTAGAACAGTTTATCTAGAGAGGTTGTAGTATATCTATCACTGGAAGATTTTAAGTGCAGGTTAGATGATTGTTGCCTGTAGAGATTTAGAGAGGTCTGATCCTACCTGGAGCAAGGGTGGGGTTAAACTAGGTGCCCTCTTGAGACCTCTCATCTCTGTTTTTCTATGATTCTATAAGCAGCCGTTATACTACTGCAAATATATTTTGTAGTATTCAGATTACAAGAAAAAGTGTCATAAATTACATTTTGATGTTACTGAACTAAATGGCTTCACTTTTTATCTTGACTGGTATAAGTTCAAAGGTCTTGCTATTTCTTTTCTAGATTATTGTTGAAAATGGGCCAGAGTTCATTTAGCCTTTTTCCTTTTTTTTTTCAAAATTTAAATCAAGCTTGATACAAACCTGTTTGAGCTGCTCTTTGAGAAATAAAATTACTGCTAGAGAAAGGGTCTGTTTACTTCACAGAACATGGCTGCTTTCTTAGGTAAAATATTGATGAGCTTCAGCCAGAGTCCAGTTTCTCATGAAGTTCATCCTGTTATGTTTTGTTTTTTTAATAATAATGGGGGCAGAAAAACTAGCGTGACAGATGCATCTAGTACTAACGTGTTTCCATAATGTCGAAGCTCTTTCTGATCTGAAACAGAATACCATTCTTCTCAACCAGGAGTTGCTGAGTTATCCCTTGTTTGTCATAACCTTGAGAGCAGCACCATGACAGTCAACTCTTCCTTTTCTTTTATTGTTATGTGTCTTTAATCTGTCAGGATGTCTTCTATAGCAAATGATTTCCTGATCCGTTGTAACTGTTGGTGAGATGGTATTCGTTACATTTGAGACCAAATTCAGACAGTACTTTTTTATAGTATCAGTGAGGTCAAAATAAATTTTCATTCATTCAAAATGAGGAGAAGTTTCAAATATGGTTGTGATTGGTTATTTCCATTGCATCACTTTTATGCTATGTACTCCAGTTTCTTTACCCTTGACTGTTGTTTTGTGTCAGACATTTCAAAGTCATTGTTTTCAGTCCTAATAACTTGCATTCAGTTTGTTGAAAGGAATGAACAAGTTAGATATATAGGTTGGTCTTGACAACCGTAACTTACCCACAAAGGCATCCACAAGTTCAAACTAAAATCACTAATAAAATCTTGCCTCAAAAGAGGTCAAGGTACCATATTTGCTTGAATAACAGACAAGGTTTTTTCCTTCAATCAGTATGAGGGGAAGGGAGAGCCCCTCATCTTATTTTAGCATACGGGGATATCTCATTAAATACACTGTCTATCATTAAACTGCTGCCAAAACAGTACATGTTCAGCAATGGAAACCAACAATAAAATTGATTAAATGCAGCCAATGTGGAGCGTGACTATAAACATAAGTTCCATGTGGGGCATAGATACTGTTAAGAACCTACCACAAGGATAGGTTTAGTACAGCCAGTCTGAATAAGATACACAGTAGTGCACATTGTGCTCAGTCCCCCTCAGCACTGACTCTTTTGCAAGTCATAGTGAGCCACTACATTGAATATATTTTGACTTCTTCACTTCCTCTTCAAGTTGAGCTGTACCTTTTTTCCCTCATCTCCAAAGATTCCTGTATCTTCCCCAGTCTTAAATGTCTGGCAAACATCACCAAATGGGCCCTCAAACAGTTCACCCAAAATTCCTCTACCACGCCCTCAGCCTATCATATATAATTAGTGTGTCCCTGCCCTTTGTGAGGTGCAGCTGGACTAGGTTGCTCTGTGTCTCATCTGCATATACATTTTCGGAGCATCCCAGGACGTGTGACAAGAAAGCCCACTTGCAGTCATGAGTGGGGGGGGCTAATTAACACATGGGTCTTTTCTGGGGGATATCTGGAGTACACATACATAGTGAGCAGTGCCAAACTCTAGGATTTCATAGATGTTTAGGGTCAGAAGGGACCTTAGTAGATCTTTGAGTCTGACCCCCTGTCCTGGGCAGAAAAGAGTGCTGGGGTCAGGTGACCCCTGCCAGGTGCTTGTCCAGTCCCCTCTTAAAGTCCTCCAAGGTAGGGGAGAGCACCACCCCACTTGGAATCCCCTTCCAGATTCTGGTAACCCTTACTGTAAAGAAGTTCTTCCTGATGTCTAATCTAAATCTGTTCTCTGTCAGTTTGTTACTGTTTTTTCTAGTAACTCCAAGGGGTGCCCTGGTAAACAGAGCATCTCCTATTCCTTGTTGTCCCTCCTCTGATGAATTTGTAGATGGCCACTAGATCCCCTCTCAGCCTTCTCTTGCGGCGGCTGAAGAGATCCAGGTCTCTCAATCTCTCCTTGTAGGACCTTTACCTGCAGGTCCCTAACCATCCAAGTAGCCCTTCTCTGGACCCTCTCAAGGTGCAGTGCCTAAAACTGAATGCAGTACTCCAGCTGCAGCCTTACCAAGGCCACACAGAGGAGAATTATCACTTCCCTAGACCTGTTCGTGATGCATCTGCTGATGCATGATAGAGTGTAGTTAGCTTTACCTGTCACTTTGTCACATTGATGACTCATGTTCATCTTGGAGTCAACTATGACTCGGAGATCCCTTTCTGCTGCTGTGCTGCTTAGGAAGTCATCTCCCAGTCTGTAAGTGTGTTGGAGATTCCTTTTCCCAAGGTGCAGTACCTTGCACTTATCTTTGTTAAACTGCATCCTATTCTGCTCTTTAACAAAGATAAGTGCAAGGTACTGCACGAGGCTTGAAATGCTGGAATCACCAGGCTTGAAATGCTGTTGACCCTGGTGGGGCCCTGCAAAATGAAGTGTATAGTAAATCATGAGCCTTTTGGCTTTAGACTAATCTCATGCACAGTTTGTACTTTAAGTCGGTACAAAAGGGTTGCTTAAAAGTGTGTCTATTGAGTACTTGTACTAAAACTTGGAGCAGTTTCAAAAATAAAATGGATCAATTCCAGATGAACTAAATCTATGGGTGCCTGTAGAAACGTGTCTATATGGTGAATTATGTTTCAAATTTCAAAGGTCAGTGCTTTCAAATTTTCCCCTCACTTCCATGTGCTGAGAGGGGCAAGGTCTGCCAGAAGGGAAGGAAGGGACTGTAGAGAGAAGACGGTGTTGGTGGGAGGAGAGGGGCAAAGGGGAAGGTGACTACCTGACCCCTGAGATGTATATTTTCCCTGCTGTAGCAGTGGGAGGGTAACAAAAAAATTCAAGGCAAACCTTCAACAATCAGATTCCATGTCTAGAAAATTATAACAAATTTATACATTTTCCATATATATAATCAAATTATTGGGTGGGTGTCATCTTATATTCAGGGCTATCTTATATTTGAGTAAATATGATAATAGCCATGCTACTATTTCAACGAGTTGCTGATGATCACTTCTGGTGACAATAAAATGAAAAAAAACTTGAGTTCAACTCTTGTGATTGATTAGCTTTATGGCCTGATGCAGAATAATTTGGGAGACTTAATGGTTTATGATGAATACTGCAGTGAGTGAATTCAGCTTTAAACACCAAGGTTTGCCAGAACATCTCCATTCTCCAAGTCGTTGATTGCACTCGATTTGCATATACACCAATGCATTTCTACCACTCTGTATCATTTGCTGTAATGAATTAACTCATGTTGTAAAACATGTCTTCTGTTGTACATCTTGATAGAGAAACCCTTTTGCTGTTAGTTCTGATTCAAACCTTACATATACAAAAAGCTCAGCAGAATTATTGATACCAACACTTCCACCTAACTGCAATGAAAATCATTTAATCTGTTTTACTCCCTGAGCTCTGTGAAAGTCTCACTGATTGTATGAATTTTTCTATTTTGAACAGTCCTTAAACTTGCATAATGTGATACTTCTAGAACATTTACATTTATGCAGGTGAAAGATGCTGCTGTTCTGTTTGGCTGTATTTTAGTTCTTGGCTTAGCTTTCTTATAAATCAAAAGATTTTTTTAGGGGGGTTTGTTAGTTTTAAGAGTCATGCTTTATATTTAAGTGACATTTAAAACAGGAAAAGTTTCAATGAATGACTGAATTTTAATTCATAGTTTATGACATACACAGATCCTAGTTCACTTTCTTCACTGTTCACTTGTTCAGCAAGTTTAAATATGTAGCTGGCTTAATAATCTTGTGATGATGTTGTAGCAGAAAGCCCACCACGGGTCCTTAAAACCCGTTCAATTTTTCATAGTGGTCTTGATTCAGATTACTGCCTATGGGGGTGTGTACATGTGTGCTTTACTGCAGAGTTCACTAATTAGCTCTGCAGTAAAGTGTCACCATCTACAGGTGTGCTGCTATTAGGGCGCAGTAGATTAATTAATTGTGCCACAAGATAATACTCTTGGGGGCAGTACTATTTTACAGCGCACTTTTTGTGCCAAAGCACATGTGTAGATGGTGGCCAGGGCTGGCTTGGCATGAGGGTGCAAAAGTGCTGGGGCTGCCTGCTATCTAGCTACACACTTCAACATCCTTGTGCGCCAGCCAGCCCCTCCGCCTCCTGAGGCTGGCACCCAGAGCCTGGGGCTGACCCCCTTAGCCACCTGCCAGGCCAGGGCTACTCCTCCCCAGCTCAAACTGCTGTGGTCCTAGGCACAGCATCTGCACAAGTGCCCTGAACCGCAGCAGTTTGAGCATCTACATATGCCGTTAAGGTGCCGTGATAAACTCTGACGCAAACTGTGCTGGAGTTTATCACATCACTTTAATGGCACGTGTAGATGCATCCTATTTTATCAACAGACTTTATCTCTCTGTTTTCTGTTGAAGTTACCACTAGTTAGTTAGTTCTCTATTGTTGAGGATGACTTTTTCATTCACAAATTCAAAACAATTTCCATAACCACATAGATAGAACAAGTAATGTCCAAAACATTTGGACAAATGGATGGAGAGTCAAGTTTTCCAAAACTCCACAGGTTTTCTGTTTGAGCCAAGAATAGGACCAGGGTGTAAAGTGTATGTCTTTGGTCTGATAGTAGATTCATGCCTGACATAAATTTGAAGAGAATGGAGTTTGGCAGGGGAAGTGTGAGTGGGAGGGTTACATTACAGGATGTTAGAGGGTCGGGCTTCTGACCACAGTGCTGGGAGCACTTGTGTGTGTGTAGAAAATGGCTGGGGAGGAGGGCTGCATTTGAGATGGACAGAGAGGTTGGGGGAGTTTTGGATGGGATTTTACATGGATATCAGATACCATCAGCTCCAGGAATCATTTTGCTCTTCAGTAGCTTTGGTCCTCTCTCAAGCTGGGCCCCTAGATGTATACAGTGCTGGACAACCTGCACAGACAATGTCCCTGCTGAGAAGAGACTCAAATTGTAATCAGCCAGCTGCTCTTCTTTTGAAGAGCCAGCTGGATCTCCTTAGCCCTGTAGCCAGGTTTTTATACACTGGACCTAAACAGCTGTTCTGCCCTGCTTCCCCCCCTCCAAAGCTTCTTTGTGGCCACAGGAAGGAATTCCCAATACCTCCCTGCTTCCCAGTCTTGAAGAGGTAGACTGTGGCCTCTGCCTGAGAGTTGGTACAACGAGAGCTCCTGCTCTGAAGTTGCTTCTTTTTTGGAGACCTTTTGGTTTTGGGGCATCTTGTGGATGCTGGTTTTACAGTCACTCTGAAAGAAGGGTCTTTTTTCAGAGGTGGCATGATGTGGGACTCTGAATTTACTTTGTAACTTGAGCTGTGTGGCTTAGCACATGCCAAAAGCTAGCCCCAACAGAAAGCTAGCCAGCTGTGTACCAAATAAGCCCAGCACCCATCTGTACAGCCATATCACACAACACATCACTATATAAAACCACTATGCTGGTATGATGAGCCTGCATTATGTACTATTGTGGCTAAGAAATGCATTGTGTTTCTTGGGCAGTGTGTATGACAACTGTTTTAAAATGAAAGAGCTTTTAGCACACCACTTCCAACAAACTCGGGTATCACCACTGGTACATGAACCACAGTTTGAGAAGCACTGATCTAACCTAATGTTGTTAGAGAAATGTTTCTGTATCAAAACAAGCGTGGTGAATGATCCACTTAGGACTCATTTTATTTTGTGATGTTTCCTTAACAAAAGAGGTTTTGTGTCCCATCCTGTCCCCCTTCCCCCTCCTTCCACC
>NW_017728943.1:91019052-91030099 GCF_001723895.1 Crocodylus porosus | reverse complement strand
AAAAAAAAAATCTCTTTTTGGAACAGTCAAAAATGTATTCCTTGTATCATGCTAGGCTCAGTCCTACCTCAGGTAGAGCTTCCATTGATTTCAAAGGAAGTTTTGCCTGAGGTAGAGGAGAAATATTGGGTCTAGGAATTAGTGTAATGTAACCCACCATTTGAATTGCTTTGGGGTAAATTGAAGCAGGAAGATATGACATTGTGTATGTCATGCTGAGCTGCTGCAGTATCTCGGATGAGTTATTAGGCACAGAGCCAAAGGTTAAGTGCAGCAGCCACACGAGGTGTGGCATTATTCTTGTATGAGTCATACCAGAATCATCTGATTATTTTGTATCCCCATGCATTGAGAATATTCAGTAGGATTTATTAAATGTTATTTTCAGAATATTCATAAGCCACAGAAGAGTTTGTGTAGGTGTAAATAAACCAAGAACCACACATACCTATAGTGTCTCAAATTTAATTAGACTCTAGATTCAAATATTTCATAACAGAACCTATATGAATCTATTCAGATCTGAATGTTTCAGCCCAGGTTCTTCTCTGACTTGCACAAATATATCTTTTGCTTTCTTGATATCCATACTACCTTTTCTTGACCTGCATCAGATAAAATGTTTCAGTAGAAAATGTTAGTCTAGCATTTGTTTTATTTCTGCAGTCACTACCTTACATTTTGCATATCCAGTCAGGTAAATTGCTTACTTGCTTGCATTTCAGACCTTGGGAATAGCATTGGGAATTACTGGTAATTGTCAATGTACAGGCCTCTGATATTCAAAACCTCACCTATTTCCACCTTCCCCTGCCCCCTACAAAAAAATCTGTGATTTTAACTTTACCTACAGGGTACTGGATACCCTCATCATCCATTGCCATATAGTAATAGCTGAAGCTTTACTCTTGTATGAATGCTTAAGCAAGCTCATTAAGCTTTTGGAATAGCTGTAATATGAGCACTGTGGGAACTGTTCCCATTGACTCAATTTCTATGGATTGTCTTCACTGGCAGTCTCAGGATTGGGACCCTACCTTTTATTGCAGGATTAAATATACAAAGTTTAGAAGAGGAGACAGATAAACATAGTATGAACTGGATCTTGTAAGACTTCCTTAGAGGAGGGCACTTAATTAATATTCCAGAATAAAACAGAAACACAGATTGTTCTCTAGAAGATGAATGCATTTTACTCAGCTGATAGGTTACGCTTTTGTCCATTTTCTGTTAGTTGGTGTAGTGTTTGTAAGTGTAAGAGTTTATACAGTTGAATTACAATACAGTACAGTTAATTTGAAGTGGGAGGGGAATGTCATAAAGAAAAAGCTAGACAGATTTTTTATTGTTGTTAATTGAACCATCTATTTTGGCTGTGACAATCTATTTGATTTTTATTTCTTTTTATTTCTTGTTTGCTTCTAAAGGTTGGAGAAAGAAAGCATTCAGCACAGCTTTAACAGTGAGGCAAAGGCCCAAGCCCTTCAGGCCCAGCAAAGAGAGCAGGAGCTGACACAGAAGATGCAGCAAATGGAGGCTCAGCATGATAAAACTGGTAGGTGGTAGGGAAAGATTAGAGCCTGGGCACTCACTCACAAGCCAGGCCCACGCCTTACTGTGAAATGACATCAGGAACACCTGTAACCTTTGGCTGGCCGAAGGGAGCAGATGCTAACTACACCGGAGATTCCGAATTACATATTAGTTAGCGTTTAAAAGAGAAAATGGAAAGTATTGCCCACTGTCTGTTGATTTCAGAGTGCTGCTCTCACATCTGTTGCACCATCTGGATTATGAGTTTATTTACCTGTGTTCAAGAAACGTAAAGCTGAGAGAGACCACAACAAAGTAGAAAAACAAAGGGCTTGTTTTTGGCTGGATTTTCAGGCACACATGTTATATAAAGAAAATAGCATCAGAAGCTCTGCGGGAAATGCTCTGAGCTTACAGTTAAAGTCTCCTGAATAGCATTGAACAGTTCCCACAGTACACACATTATAGCTACTCTAAAAGCTTAATGAGTTTGCTTCAGCATCCAAACTGGAGAAAAGCTTTAGCCATTAATCGGTTCTTAATTCACTGTCGCAGCTGGATGTAATTCACTGGCTCCAAATTGATATGTTCCTTTATTTAATCTTTGCAGCCTCAAACATTTTTAGCATTAGTATGTTTTCCCCAACCTAACAGGATGTTTAATCCTTTACATGCTTCAAGTTCTTATAACTGCAATTTAAATTTACTAATGCGCGGCACTGACCACAGCTGCCAGCTTGGCTGAACGCTGACATCTTTCATCATGTTGGCACACCTGACCTATAACTTTTTACCTTTAATCTTAAAAGTAAAATGGACTTTCAAAATATTCATTTTCATTTGTTCATAGTCAAAGTGCTGTGCCGGCCTTCTTATATTGTAACATTCTGCATTTTTGGATTACCTAATACTGCCAGCCAATAGTGCTAACAGGGGCTCAAATTATACTTCTTAGACTGTGGCCATTGTCCACTTGCAGCACTTCAATGATCCATGGCATAAATAGCCTCCCCACCCTTATTGTGATACTAGAGACATGCCGTTAGACGAGTATAAATCATCTTTCATCAGTGTAAAAAAGGGAGGGACACACAGTAACATACTAGTGGACCTTACCAGTATACAGTATAAAGTTACTCCTAGGGAAAAACATCGATAACAATACACCAGTCTAAATTACACCATAACATGTTCACTCTGCAATTTGCATTGGCTTTTTACAACAATGTAAGTGACACTGAGAATCCAGTATTAACAGATGACCAGTTATCCTGGGGAAACTATTTCTGCAAAAAGTTTATTACAGTAATTGACCAAAAGTTGGCAGAAGAACACTTAATACTCTGTTTACATTTAAAAAATGGCTACTCTGGGATAATTGTGGACACAAGATGCATACCAGTGTAACTTTTATACAAGATTATTTTACTTGGATTTTTTTCCCTGAGGTAACTTTACAACAGATTTTAATAAGTTTCTTGAGTGTAGGACTATATGCCTGCCATGTGCCATGTTCGCTCTCTCTTTTCTTTTTTAAACACTCATGAAAGTATGAGTGTAAGCATGTTATGTATCTTGGGTGTCCAAAATGCATCCTGTGGACCAGATTCTGCCTGTGGAGCCATTTGATCTGGCTTATAGGGCTCCTAGAAGGGCTAGGAATTTGGGAGGGGGGCACACTGCCAAACCAAGGTACAGCATCTCACTGGAGAAATGTCAGCAGTGGGAGTAGGTCAGCAATGGTTGCATTACCCCTGCACTGCTACTTGCCATACTGACAGTGCTGAATTAGATCTGACCCACACATCTCCTTACAGTCCAGATCTAGGCCACAACCAGCTCTTTGTTCGGGTGCTCGGCTGAATTTGATACCCTAGCTTAGGTGTCAACACCAGATATAGGTGTCATGTATTTGCAGTTATTCCAGGGGAACAGTTTGATCAATACAAACAGACTATTACCTGCTTCCCCACCATCTAATGGCAAGGAGTTTTAATAACATCTACTCTAAATGTTAAACTGAAATAATTAGTCATCTGTCACTGCATATCCTTATGTAGTTTACATTGGTAGACAAATTAATATTTTGCTGGTATCAGTGTGTCAAGTATCTAGGCTCACTGTCATCTCTCTCTTCTATCCAGTACATCTTTGTGTGAGCTGCTCTAATTTGATACAAAATTAAAACTTTAGTTGCATTTGGTTCATAAAACATTTCCCTTTTGTCATGTACTGAGAGAAGATTAGGATTGAATGCATCAGTTCTTTATCACTAGTAGAAGCAGGAAGACCTAAATTGTAACTCTTCATTCATTTTGTGCATTTGTGTTAACCATGCATGCATTTGTCTGTCATATGTAATATTATATGCAATTAATTGGTAAGAGATTAAAGGAGTAAGGTAGTCTAGTGGTCTGTATGTACAATATATTTCATTATACCTCACTTGTTAAATCCAAAGGAATCTGATATTGTAAGCAGGAATGATGCATGGTACTGTGAACAATCATTAAAAACGTAGTGAGTATCATGACACAGGATCTCCTCACTAAAATATTAAAGACCTATTGCTTTTTAGTTCATGACTTTTAGTACAGCATAGGCTGATAGTAAGAAACTGATTTTTATAAAATGGTAGTCTTAATGTGATTCATGCTATGATAACGTAAGTTTTGGTGTCCACGTCATAAAAAATGAAATTTGGCCCAGAACTCCTTTCTTTAAAGATGGATGAGACAAGCTGGTGGCTCATAGTGTGAATACTTGCACAGCTACCCCTTATCCTGCACATATTAGATAGTTTTGGACTTCACACCCTACAATTTGCCAGTTTCATGCCTCTCCGTAAGTATTAAATTTACTCTCAAAAACAAGCAAATAAGACCAGTTTATAACCTTTATAGCAATTCCTGTTACCTGGTTCCAGTACTACCTCAAGTAGCCTGTTCAGTAAGATTTTTGCCTGTCTCTGGTGGAGGATGTCTGCTGCTTCCTCACCTACCTGAACAACAAGGTCAGGACAGTTATCCTGAGTGTGGTAGTGTGGGACATTGATTATAGTCCGGTCATGATCTCAACAGAAGCCTAACGTATACTATACCTTGCAAAATAATGTCCCTGGTGGCAAAATTGCAGAAAAGATTAAGATAATGCTGATGTTGGCAAACAACTTAGCTTTTTCCTATTCATTTTTTTTAAGTTAGCCATTCTTTGGTATATGATGATTATATTATGGGCCTATGTTACATATATAACATTGCCTGGAATTTTAAACCACATCAAAAATGGGGGTAAAATAAGACTATTATAGAATATTGTATTTAAGTATTACTTTTTAAAATATACAAATATAATTTCTAGTAAATGAACTGGATTCATTGCTGACCTCCCAGAATATGTTCATAGCAAAACTAAAGGAAGAATGTTGTATGTTGGCAAAGAAACTGGAACGTATAACGGAAAAACACAGGTAGGTGTTATTTCTTACACTAGTCTTGTTAATTAGAAGCATGCTACTGTATTTATTTTTATTTACATTTATTATTCTCTTGCTCTAAACTTGTCATCTACACCTATTACAAATCTGTTCAATATAAGTACAACATCTGCAACTTGAGAAACCAGGATGGATTTTGTCCAGAGTATTTCTAATTTTCTGCTTTTCACGTGATGTTTTTGCCTTTTCATTCAAATTACTTGGACTGTTCATATGTGAGAAATCACATATTATGTTCTTATTAAGACTGGTATTCTTCATATGAAAATTAGTAAATTGACAGTAAAATAGCCACAATTCCAACGTAGTTATTGGAAATTATACTAAGAATACTAAATATTTGGTTAAAGATCTTCAAGCTGCATTTTATTAGGTATCTGGGGTTAAATGACATAGAATGTTTTAAATAAGTCATGCACTTAATAATAGCACACACTGTCTAATAATTCTGGAAGATTGCTCAATCAGATTTACCCTCTCAACAAACTCTTGTGAAAATTGCTGCTTACTAAGGGCCCAATTTCAGAGTTGCTTATGCAATTTCCCCGTTGAAATCGATGGTAGTTTTACACACAGGGTGGCTAAAGTATTAGATTCTAAAATGAAGTAAAAGTTGGAGGAAGAATTGCATTTGTATATACGAGTATATGCTGTATTAATGTAGCCTATTCAGAATTACTTCCTGCAAGATGGTCATATTGCAAATAATTGGCCTCAGAATCTATATGAATATGTTACTTCAGTAACATAATACAGTTTTTTTTAATTTGTATTCCCAAAGACTGGGAGTCACTTCTATAGGGAAATCCTTCACAAGGCTTGTTTTGCCATTTAACTTCTACTCATAGCACAAAGTGGAACTGATGCAGCGTGTCACTTTCTAAACCAGGAGTAAATTTGAGTGAATTGGGTAACAAAATGTTTATTAAAGAGATTAAAAATTGAGGGTATGTAAGTATAATTATTAACAAAGGAACTCCTCCATTGTAAATATTGTGTTAGTCAATCACATAGCACTTTTCCTAGCCATGCTACTTTCCAGATTATCCAACATTGCAAGAGCACCATAAGTAGTCTCAGCCCAAGGATTCAGAGAAGTTTGAATCCTGGACTGGCTGGAGGTGAAGTAATTAGATAATGTAATTGAAATAAGATTCACATTTTTTTCTTCATATATTATTCCAACAGCTTTTACAATGAAAAGATTGTTTCACAAGAACTCAGTTATAAAACAAGCAGTATGTGAAGGATAGGGAAGAAGATGTGGAATGGAAGTGTATACTTTTTGTGTACATGAATACATCTTTTGAAGGATTTTATGTGCACCAGAAGCAGGGGGAAGAGAGCATGGAGGCAGCTGGGAGAAGTAAATATATTGCTGGTTGAGATTAAGATTGTTGCATTGGGGTTTAATATAATCGGAAACAAAAAAGGATGGATAGGGAGAGGCAAAATTGTGAGGGGATTTAAATAAGGACAAGAAGACTGAACTAGATGAAAAGGAAACCTACTGAAGGGATTCAGAGAGGTGAGACAGCAAAAACTGCAGACAGGAAAGATTATTTGATTTGCTGCATTTTGAATGAAACAAAGTGGTGTTATGTATATCAAGAAAATTTATATGCTGTTTGCTTTCAAAACTTTTCCACCGGAAACTTTTTTCTGTCACATGATCACTAGGTGTCATATATCACTGCAATTTCAGGAATCGGTGGACGTGGCATTTTCTTTTAAAATATCTTTTTTTTCCCCATTTGGATTTTACAGTACCTGCTGTTCAGAAAAGACTATCTCCCAACATAGTTTCCTCAGTATTCTTTACCTGCACAAATGAAAGGCACTTTCACCACACTTAGGCATAGTGGTCTTTGTATAGGCTTCACCTGCTCTCAAAATACTGGACCGTAAACAGTGTATTAGTGTGCTTAGTGATTAGAGTAGAGGTCTGGGGCTGGACTGTATAATTTTAATCCTGGATATACAACTGTTTTGCTATATTGCCTGGGATATTTGTGGCACAGTATCCCCATTAGTAAAACAAGAATGATGAAGAATATGGGACTGCATCAATTAATGTGTGTAAAACACGTGAGCCTTATTACAAGGTTTAGTAGGAATGTAAAGTATTTATTAAATATACTAAAACATTTGGTGTGGATTATTCATTATGGGAAATGTGTTACCTTCCATTACATATTTACAGAGCTGAATTTTAATATAGCGTTTCTTTCTGAAATCGGTAGTTTCGTTTTTGTTCTGTTTTGTTTTTTGGGGGGAAGAACTACTACTAAAATGTTTTTTGTGTGACTGAGCCCTTCCATGGGGTTAGGCAAACCTCAGAATTATCAACTCACTGAACAAATGATATAACCTTCAAGCTGTTTGCAAAATTAATCATGTTTGTGAAGATATATGCATGTGAAAGTGTAAGAAATCAGAATGTAGTCCTTTGTTGATGTCTTCTGTGTTATTTTGTTCATTTTTTCTCTGATTGTTACTATCTGAATTTCTGGGCTTGTAGTTTGATGCTTAACACTGCCCACAGTGTATTTGTGATTTGCGTTTTGTAATTAAGGGGAACAATGGGATTCCATTGGGTCCCATTATATATAATGGTTGGTTTAATTTGTTTCACTTCTATCTTGTTAATTGTAAATTGATCATTAAGATTTGAATTCTAATCTGTCACCAGGGTTGTGAGTATTGAAGCTAGAGCAATGATCCTGGTTTTAATCACTGATGATGAGAAACAAATTTTATAATTTTGGTACATATTGCAGTTCATATATTTTAACACTGTATTTTATGGTGTTATAAATATTGTTAAATGACTTTTAGTGTAGTTTTACTGTTTGGACTATAATGTATAAATTATATTACTGTTTTGGCAACAGTAGGCATCCAACTGTGTGAGTTTAATTGAAGTAAAGAATACACACCCGCCCGGCTGAACTATTTTTCTGCATATTTGGTTGATGTTGTATTGAGAGACTGCAGTTACTGCACTCAACACCATGAGTAAAATGTTAGCCCAGTGTAGTGTTACAAGGATGTGAAACACAGTGTGTCTGGAAAAACAGTCCATTACATGATTTATTATCCCCTCACAGAAGAACTATTTTTATCCTGATTAGATCAGTTAAAAATGTTATTTTGCAGTGCTTATAATTGAAATACAATAAAGTTGGCTGGTCTTCTGAGGAGGAAGAAATATTACTGCTGAATAAAACAGCTAAGCTCCTATCTGCACTGTGTCCTTGAGAGGTACAATGCAGAACATAGTCAGCCTGGGGGAAAAATGGAAGAAATCAGTGTCATCAAATCCAGGTATTTCAAAAGTCCATCCTCTAATATCATGAAACTGACTTAAAAATCATGACAATTTAAAAATCATGGATATTGCAGTCATGTGAATCCAGAAGCTTAGGGCTATAAGAAAAACACCAAAAATCATGAGACTCTTGATAATGCTGCAGAGGATGGCAAAACTGCAAGATGATTGTTCATCAGCCATTTTTTGCCATCTAAATTCTGGGCTGTGCAGGGACTGATACAACTTGTGATATAACATAGCAGTGGCTCTCAACCTTTTTTGTGCAAGGACCCATTTCTAAACATTTCTGCAAGCCTGCAAGGGAAAAGGATTAGTTCGTCTTTGACAGATTTGAATGTTTCCCATGTTTTTCTCCTTTAAAGGAGAATCCAGTTTAAAGTTTGTTCATGACACTTCCACATGTTCTTGTGACTCACTTTTGGGTCATGACCCATGGGTTGAGAAACACTGACACAGAGCATGGCCCACAAGCAAGTTACTGTGAGGGCAGGGACGCCAAAGATATATAGCACACTGAATTAACTGCAGTTACATTACAGGAGCTAATGTGCTGTTAATCTCCTCCATCTTTTACCTAACAGTAACTTGTTTGTGCTCCCATAACCTTAGGACAGCTCTAGGTGGTAGAGTACATATATATCTGACCTACTTTAAGTATCAGGATCAACATTCAAATCTGTCAAAGAGGAACTAAGTATCAGTATAATGGCTGCATTAGCTTGGAGCTCCATCCAAGCTCACAGTGCCACTGAGAAAAATCTTTAATGTTTCCAAGTGGCGTCCCTGTACTTCAGATGTTCTAAGCACTTGGAGGAGAAGGTGATTAGGAACAGTGAGCATGGATTCACCAAGGGTAGGTCATGCCTGACCAACTCAGTTGCCTTCTATGACGAGGTGACTGGCTTTGTGGATACAGGGAGACCAATGGATGTATACCTTGATTCTAGCAAAGCTTTGATATGGTCTCCCAGAACATTCTCTCAGGCCGGCTTTCAGAAGCATGGGTTGTTTGAATAGACTGTAGGGTGGATAGAAACCTGGCTGGATCATTGGGCTCAGAGTGTAGTAATCAATGGCTCAATGTCTAGGTGGAAGCTGGTTTCAAGTGGAGTACCTTAGGGGTTGGTCCTGGGGCCAGTTTTGTTCAATGCCTTCATCAACAACCTGGAAGATGGCACAGAGTTCACTCTTAACAAGTTTGCAGATGACACCAAATTGGGGGGAGTAGTAGATATGCTGGAGGAAAGGGCTAGGATTCAGAGGGGCCTAGACAAATTGGAGAATTGGACCAAAAAAAATCTCATGCGTTTCAACAAGGACAAATGCAAAGCCCTGCACTTAGGAGAGAACAATCCTGAATGTGAGGCAACAGTGTGCCTTCGTCACCAAGAAAACTAATGGCATACTAGGCTGCGTTGGTAGGGGTGTTGCAGGCAGGTCCAGCAAAAGGATTATTTTTTTCTCTTCATCACTGGTGAGACCACATTTCAAGTACTGTGTCCAGTTTTGGGCCTCCCAATACAGAAAGGATGTGGACAAGCTGGAGAGAGTCCAGCGGAGGGTGACAAAAATGGTGAGGGGGCTGGGGCACATGGCTTATGAGGGGATGCTGCGGGAACTGGGCTTATTTAGTCTAGAGAAGACATGGGATTTAGTAGCAACCTTCAACTACCTAAATGGTGGTTCTGAAGAGGATGGAGCTAGACTGTCCTGAGTGGTGGCAGATGACAGAACAAGGAGCAATGGTCTCAAGTTGCAGCAAGGGAAGTTTAGGTTAGATACTAGGAAAAGCTTTCTCAGTAGGTGGGTAGTAAAATACTGGAACAGTTTACCTATAAAGGTTGTGGACTCTCCATCCTTGGAGGTTTTTAAGACCTGGTTAGACAAAGCCTTGGCTGGGATGGTCATGCTTTGAGCAGGGGGTTGGACTAGATGACCTACTGCAGTCCCTTCCAACTCTAATTTTCTACGATTCTAAGTATGAATAAAGTTCACTGAGGACGTTTAGATTTATGCCATCAAAAACACTACTGCAGCCGTGTCCAGCTGCATATTCAAGTAGGGAGCAACCCACTATTAAGTTGGGAAACCCCACAGACATGGTATTTAAAATAAAAAATAAACTTAATACAAGATCCTTCTTGCTGCCATTCACCTGATGGAAAGATGTACCAGGTGTCAATGAGCTTAGGCCTTGGGATCACTATATTAAGAAAAAAATGCACCAGAGCTTTCCCCAGATCTGTCTCTCTGCCAGTGACTAGCCCAGCTGACAAAACATTTTTTATGGGGTGATGCTATAAATTCATCTACATTTCCGTCAAAATATTGTTTGAGGATTCTACTTTAATCCTTGTTAAATCCAACGTACTCTTATCCATATATCCATCTCAGTAAGGTCCTTTCCTCTATAAACTTTATATGCAATGATTTGCGAGTTTTAATCCAGAGCAAAGGCAAACCTTATTTATAATTTTTGCATGACATTCTTGGTAAATTGTGACTTCATAATTTTACTAAAGTGAATATGTTCGGAGCAATGCCTCCTCTATAGCTAGACTCAGATTAGTTCCTGTTTGACAGATTTGAATGTTTATCATATGTGGTTCTTCATGTAATGGGAAACATCATTGCCTGAACATTATTTCCAGGTTTGCCCTGTCACCATAACAGAACCTGTTCCC
>NW_017728943.1:91014042-91018482 GCF_001723895.1 Crocodylus porosus | reverse complement strand
TGTGTTGGGGGTGTTGACCCTGATCGGAGGACCGGGTGAGGCTGTAGGGGCTTGAGGAGGCCTCACGGGCTCCCCAGTAGTTTGGGGGTTCCCGGTGCCCAGTGGGCACAGTGTTTTAGAGTGCCGGAGAGGCGTCCAGTGAGTGTGGGGTTGGGACCCCAGCCCGTGAGGGCGATATTTTGCCCTGTGTCGGCAAGTGACCCAGGAAAGGGTCAAGGGGCCAGGCACAGCTATGGGCACCTGAGCCCCAAGGCGCAAGAGGCGCGGCATAGGCCCCAGCGGGGGCAACGAGTGTGAGAGGCGCGGCACAGGCCCCAGGAGCGGGTGCATGTAACCATCAGACAGCCAGTGGGGTGTGGACCAGAGAGGACCCCAAACGGTCAAGCATTAGAATATACACATAATATACATATAGACTTTCGTCACAATTTTTTATGACATTTTTATAGTAAAATCAGTCAGGAGCACTAGGAAGCCAGAGCTCCTAGTATGAGTAGAAATGAACTTCCCTATCATTAGCTAATGGTCAAAGATATAGGGGAGTAATCTCAATGAACTCATGTTTGGACATGCTGTGATTCTACAACATTGGGAAATAAGAAATACTTAATTTCCTTTTGCACAGCCTTTACAGAGCTGGTCTTTGCACAGACTTTACAGAGGATCGGATGCAACACTTATGACCTTTCTCTTATTTGTTAAGCTTTGTATTTTCCTCTTAAAAATCTCCCTTTGCCAATGCACCACTTATGTTTTCAGGATATTGGCCCAATTTTACTATCAGTGATTCCAGTGTCATTTGAGTTCTCTGGATTTCTCTCATTTGATATCAATAAATAATTCTTTGCCATTAAAATGATCTGCTCAGGTCCCTTCCGACCCTACAGACTATGAAACTATGAAAATTAGCCATTAGGGTGATGAAAGCAAGCAAGCAAAAATTATCGTCTTGCAGAAGGGGATTTTCACAGAACTATGCTTGATTGATGGCCAGTATTTGTAACTGAATTACAAGGAACAATTGACAAGGAACAATGGACGCAGGTTATTAGAGAGTAGATTTAGATTAGACATCCGCAAGAACTACTTCACAGTTAGGGCGCTGGAACCAACTTCCTAGGGAAGTGGTGCTGGCTCCTACCCTGGGGATCTTTAAGAAGAGGCTTGATGCCTACCTGGCTGGACTCATTTGAGTCCGGTCTTTTTTTTGTCCGGTCTTTTTCTCCTGCCCAGGCGGGGGGTCGGGCTTGAAGATCTACAAGGTCCCTTCCGACCCTACTTTTATGATTACCAAAAAGTCATGCCTCTCTGCATTTGGATGTGGCTTAACATTTAAAAAATGAGTATTTGTTTTTATTAAAAGGCTGTTTTAACATTATAGCTGTAGGTGTTTCATAACCATCAAAACCATATAATGGTGTACACTGCAGGATAAAGTCTGACAGTACCCATCGTCCCTGTATTTTTATTTCTGTAGGTCTGAAGTCAGCCAGCTTAGTCAGGAAAATGTGTACCTCCATGACAGATTGGAGAAGATGCAGAAAAGGAATGATGAATTGGAGGAACAGTGTATCCAGCATGGGAAAATGCATGAGAGAATGAAACTGAGGTAGGAACCTCTTTTAGTCCATCCATATGTGGTATATTTTATTGTACTTGTTATGTTGTATAAATAAAAAAAATGATGTGGAAGTGTTTGAACACTTCTAGTCTTTTTATTTTTTTAAGCAAATGACCAAAACTTCACAGGCCATCTTCTGTTTGTGGTGTTTTGGCTACATAATAAGATTATTACCTGTCATTGGAAATCCTACTGTTAAAAGTATTATTTGAGTAGAAGCTATTCATTTTTGTAGGTCAGAAGTACCTGTTATGTCATGATCGTGTTTATACAGTGTTCTTCTAGAAGTAATTCTCTACTAAAAGGCACTAGCTCTCTCAGCTGATCTTTCCATTCTTTATTTATAGGGATTAAAAATGAGGTAGATTATAACCTTTTGGGGCAGAACTAACTCTTGGTATCAGTAGACACTTTCCCAGCAAAGGGACAGACAACATGTTAGTAATGTAAAATAGGGCTGCTGATATGCAGCTGTTATGTATGGTAGGACCAGACAGTCCTGAATCAGGGAATTACTTGCCTGCTCTCTATGGCCTGCTTCTCTGCTCCTTCTGAGTTTATCCTTGCTGCAGAGGGGTTGAGGATTTGGCAGCTGGCCCCTCGGATTAAGGGAAAGGGCAGAGGCTTGCTGCCTGCAACAACAGCCAGGTTGCAAGCTCTGACCTGCACTGGAAAAAGATTGCACCCTGGTCATAGACTCTTTAACCACTGGTCACAGTGTCCTCCTATATATTTGTGCAGTGCCTACCACAACAGAGCTGTGAACTCAGTTGGACCTCTGGTTATGACCGTGATGCATATAATGTGGACTTTCTGTTAACAGAAGTTGAGAATTGTTATTACTTGCCTCATTTTGAATGGTAAGATGGATCATGGTCTATAAAATAACAGTTTGGATACTTGGTATGGGATAAGTAAGGATGAAGGTAGAATAAAGTATAAACTGATAGAGGTCAGGGTAGATTTGCACCTTGCAGGCTAATTAAATCAGAGATGCGTAAGACTTCATAAGCAGCAGCTTACTAGTATCTAACTATTACTGAAAAACTAGTTCAGTAACAGTGGGCACATCTACATGTGACACTATGTTGCTATAGTGACACACTACAGCGATGTAGCATCCATTGGTGTCTGCATGTGACCAGCAGCTACTTCACCGTCGCGACATGCTTCCTTATTATACCTCGCTACTACAGCAAAGTAGCTGCTAAAAATAGTATGCCATGAATATGGTGCAGTATGGACAGTTGCTCCACTGTGCTTTAGTACTTCCAGAAAGGAAGTACTGTGCCATGCTACTGTGCTGTGCTTTAGTAACAATGTCACCATCAGCAAGGTGTAGATGCACCCAGACTTTCCCAAATTCAGTATTTTTGAATCTTTAAATGTGGTCTAGGTTATCATGTGATTGAGTCACAACCTTTTTTAATATCCTATTAAAATCTTCAGAATGGTGAGTATTTGTTTTCTTAATCATCTTATTCCTGATTGAAATTTCAGGTAAAGGAAAGTTACCAGAAGCAGCTCTAAAGTGACAGTAAGGCTGTTTTTACATTTTTCACAATGAAGAACCGTAACAGATTAAGTATGAGCTAATATACAAAGATAGTTTCCAAAGTTGATTAACTTGCCCATGAATTTCTCAGTTCAAGAGCAGTACAGATAGTCAGAAGTCATAAAAGGCCATTGTTTCCTAGCATGTGCATTGGGTACTTTCCCTAAACCAAAAATACTTAATAAGGTTTTATTCCATTATTCTAGACCGGGGTGCTCAAACCCTGGCCGGCATGCCAGATCTGGCCCGCAGAGCCATGCCATCTGACCCATGGGGCTCTCCATGGGTCTGAAAATGTGGCAGTGGGGGAGTGGTGAGAACAGTCATCGCTCCCTGCTGCCAAATTTCTGAACTTGTAGAGAGTCCCATGGACCAGATAGGCATAGATGGAACCTGATCTGGACGTGGCTGGAGATCATATGATCTTGTAGCACAGCTGAGCAGAGGGGTATGCAGGGCCCCAGTCCAGCAGCGTGGATCCTTAGGAAGCAGCAGAGGGCCCCGGGAGGCCGTGTAGAGCCCCAACCCTATGGCATGGGGCTGAGGGAGACAGCACAGGGCCTCCATCTAATAATGCTAGATGTAATCCTGTTGTGTATGTCTGAGGGAGTTGGTGGGGAACCCCACTATGGCAGCCTGGAGGTCTGATCTGGCCTACAGATGGGACCCATCCTACTTGACTAGCCTGCCACATTGAAAGTTTTAGCACCACGATCCTAGACCAATGCCTGCCTTACTAGGTTATCTGTTCTCAAAAAGGTCAGTGTTGTTTGTTCTCCTTGCTATGCAGCAATGGAGTTTTCTGTGTACAGTCTTTCTCAGATGCCAGTGATCACACCAGCATGCTATAGAAGATGATTATTTCTCTGTGTAGTGATGCTTCTTTGTATACAACTACACATAAGACTGAACTTTGTGTACCCTATCACATAGCAGGCTCGCATCTAAGTTGTTATCTGATGTAATCCCTAGGTTTCTTTAGGCATTATTGTTTTTCAGGTTTGTTGTTTCATTGAATACTACTTGGCTGTTTTGCCATTTATTCATATGCTTGATAGCAGTCCTTCAGCTAGCTTCCAATTCACAGGACAATATTCATGTCAAAATCTATTTGAATTAATTTTGGAAATAACCTTCTTTGTGTCAAATGCTTTTTAAAAACTGAAACACAACATCTAGTGTGTTTAGTTCCCTCTATCCACTAATTCTGTCAGTGTCAGGAGTCTGTGTTCTTCGTTATTTCATTCCTCTCTCCATATATATA
>NW_017728943.1:91012626-91013882 GCF_001723895.1 Crocodylus porosus | reverse complement strand
TCAACAAGGTGCAAGCTCTAACTTGAGTATTAAAATAGCTTCAATGTTCATCACCCTTTCCTCCTTTGAATATCACATTTTCTTTTTTCTGCTTCTGTATGTTTCCCCACTTTTCTCTCTGATGTTTTAGAAATGGTTAGTATGTCAGTTCTTCTTTTGTATGGCATCAGATATCAACTTCCAAATCTGAGCCACTGTCTGATAATACCGCTCAGTGCACAGATTCCATCTGCCCTGCCTGGGCATTTGTAAAGATTGCAGCTTTCAATTAAGTGCTGTGCTGTTCGTTGGATACTACATTCACACAGGGGGCTGTCCAAGATGTTCATCTTGTGAAGTGGTGTTTTGAAGCATCTGTATCCAGATCTCAGTCTGTTCAGTTTGACCTATGCTTCTCTGTCAAGGTCATGCCCAATGGGGGTCTTGTTCGGTGCTGGTATAAAATGCTGTAGAAATAGTCCGTTGCTGCCCGTAGGGTTGGTTCAGCTTTCCCAATCTTTTCCAGGAGCTTGTGGGCTTCATGTACAAATGGTTTATAACTTTTGAGCCTCTTAAGCCTTCCATCTGTTTACATCTTCAGTTAACAGTTGATGAAGCAGGTGATTTTCATCATCTCTTGCTTCTATTGCCAGTAATGATGTTAGGGTCTGTCGTCTTATATCACTTGGTCTGATGCCTGAGAGTACAGGAAGTTCATCTGTGTGCATCTAAGTTGTACAGCCTGTTATGAGTCTTAGTCCACTGTTAAGTACAGTGTTGATTTTTAGTATGACAGTTTCTACACCATACAGGAGCAAAATATTCTGGGGCATATACCATTGCAAGTACAGTGGTCCTGAGCACTTGGAAGTTTATGCTACCTAAACATCTTAAGGCAGTACCCATGCAGAGACTTTACTTCTGACCTTCTGAATGTGATGTTTATAGGTAAAGGAAAAGTTTAATGCAACTTCTAGATAGGTTGGAGTATGCTTATAGGGAAGTAAGCGGCTACCTACTCTGATATTCAGCATGCTTGTGACTCAGCAGTCATCCAGGTGGAAGAGTGAAGCTACAGATTTATTGATGCTCAACATTAAGCATCACTTGTGGAAACAGTCAGAAATGAGTTCCATTTCAGTACTCGGTGTCTTTTCATAGATTTCATAGACATTAGGCCTGGAAGGGACCTCGGGAGATCGAGTCCAGGCCCCTGCCCAAAGGGCAGGAAGTCAGCTGGGGTCATAGGATCCCAGCAAGATAAGCATCCAATTTAC
>NW_017728943.1:90935798-91012615 GCF_001723895.1 Crocodylus porosus | reverse complement strand
GGGGGCGCAGCGGGCTTCACTCGCGTGTCTCTCACCGCTCTGGAGCCTGACTGAGGTTTTTTTTTTTTTCCCCCTGTTTGGCAGGCCCTTTTAAACGGCGCGCATGCACAGTGGGCCTGCCGTCAGGGAACGCTGGTTTCTCAGGCCAGGGGGGCCCTGCCCGGGATTTGGGGGGCCCTGCTCTACAGGAGCGGGACGGGTGAGTACCCACTCCTTCTGTTCTCACTCCCTGGGGGGCTGGGCCAGCTCCAGGCAGCCACCTCCTCCCAGGGAGCGAGGAGTTAACCCCTTCCCACCACGAGCCTGCTTACCTCCGGCTGTGCTGGGGGTTGGCAGGGGGCTCTGCAGGTGCTGAGGGGGTGTCTGGGGCGCAGTTCTGTTATGTCTGTTTCTTGGGCTACTATGGCAACATTGTCATCATACATGTATCACTTATGTGTTACATGAGGCAAGTCTGACATGTATACATTGAAAAGTATTGGTGCTAGCACTGACCCTTTGGGGACTCCATTCTTTGGAGCTCATACTCTGCCTTTTTCTCCTTGTCTGGTACTGAGTTTGAATGATCTGCTGGAGATCATGTTCATGATAAAAGTGCATGGCTTGTAGTCAGGCATCAATTGGACTTTCAAGTATGTCAATATCTTACTACAGGTGAGAAATGTTTTATGAAAATGTTTCATGTAATGAGATGTGGTACTTGCATTAAGGAAAAAAATGTTTTCAGGTACTTGTGACTACTCAGGTTTTGTTATGGGAATACAAAGGACAGTAACAATAACTGTTTAAAGCAAAGAGTCTTTTTCCAGTTGCATGAAATGTTAGAGCAAAACCTTATTAATTGATGCATCAGTGTCTTTTGAAGAAAAAGCTTTTCTGCAAGGAAAATGTTTGTATCAGTGAAAACAGACCAAATAATATTTTCCCTTTTGGTCTATTCCTTTTCTATGTAAAATATGCTGTTCATAAATTTCTGTTCTGATTATATAGATTTTTTTAAGGACAAGGACTTTATATTTAAATTACAATTATTAAAGTTGTTTCGTTCAATGTCGTGGAAATATTCATCACTTTCAATGTTTATATGCTCAGTGAAATATGGCAGTAAAAGAAAGTAGATGTCCAACTGCCAGAGAGATAGTTGACACCTGCTGTTGAAATGTAATTGAGCTGAGAAATTTAGTTTGTGGGGGAAAGGACAAACATTAAGATTCTCTCTACAGCTAAATGGGATGTTCTATTATTATTATTATGTAGCAGTGCACAATGACCTCCTTGTCTTGTCCTTCATCCCTGTATTTACGTGTCTTACTTTTTTATATTGGTTTTTATCTTCTTCTTGCCATATACTTCTAATTTTAGATGTGGATTGTTGTGGTTGAGTTAATGAATTCAAAAGCATTCTCTAACATGCAGCATTTGAATCACATGGCAGTGTTACTGCTGTATTGCTGGAGATGTGCTGGTCAACTTAGTACATGTCACAATTTAGAATCTTGAAAATATGAAAAATGAATGTGTGATAATACATTTGTCATAAGTTTCCAAATTTTAAATGTAAGGGTATTAGTAAATTATTCACTTTTCCAGTCGGCAGAAAGCATCCCTTAATAGTAGATAAGATATTTTTAACCAACAGGAAAGTACAAAATTATTGCAATGCCAGTTACAAAGAGAGGGAGCAATTACAGCTGGGGTGTCAAACACCGCTGGTTCATCTGAGTGAAGGCTAGCGTACTCTGCAAAAAGTTCTTCCTCTTGTCGTGAGGGAGAGCTGGGCTTCCAAGTCCGGTCTCTCTCACTGTACAGATTCTGCTACCGCTTGTGAGGGGAAGTATCTTTCTGTGTTTTCATGGTGAGACTTGATAATTAGTAATTAATTTGTAGTCTTACTATTGTGGGCCAGCCTTGTATCAGATCGTTTAACTTTGGTAGATTTTGAGTAACTGAGGTACATATACCAGTGGTAAACCATCATTTGACTTTTCTAAGTACACTATTCCATCTTCACATTAGAGTGAATTATGTTAACGTAGGGCTTTGAGCATAATTCATCCCTTCAGACAGTATCAACTCTCTGTACTTTGCTCTTGCGGAATAGCCACTCCTCAAGGAAGGAGCCCTTTGCCGAGTGTATCTGGTTCCTTTCCGCAGCTTTGGTCCCACATATTTCTTTATAGAGACCTTATCTATATATGGAAATACAGCTAATGGGTCTGGAGTTTATGTCTGTATGAAGAATGGCATTATCTCTCTCAGACCTTTTCAGACTCAACCTTTCTCAATTCTCAACCTTTTCAAACTCAAGGCATCCCTCCGTAACTTTTGTGAACTGAGTGGCACATGAACTGGGAAGTGAGGTGTGACCAGATAAGTCGATATTGCAGACTCGCATTATCCCTGCTTTGCCTCTTAAGATATAAATTAGTTTTTGAAATGGGGTGCCACTCAATTCACAAAAGTTGCAGAGGGATGCCTTGTGATACCCTCCAAAGGGTCTTATGGCACCCTGGTTGAGAATTACTTAGATACTTTCCTTCTTTGCATGGGCTTCTTTCCTTAGCACTACACAATGAGAAAGCACATAGAGATCGTATTTTATGAATTATGTGTAGAATTTTTCAGCATTGTTATTGTAAATAAATTACAGATTCACTGGCTTTTTATTATACTGAATTTGGGGCTTTGGATGTTCTTTATAATTCGAGTTCTGATAATCAGCATTTGCATTTTTTGCTTTGTATGTGCCCAAAGGGATGTATGAGCTGCGGTACCATAATTATTACATTCATAATTAAATAATATAAATATAAATTTGTATAAAGAATTAAATATATCAGGTTTTACACTTTATATCAGCCATATTTCTGCTGGTTGTTTTATTTATTTATTTATTTTTAAAGCCCACAGGATTGGCAATTTCAGGCAGATGTGTGTCTATTCCTCAGGCATCAGTGGTTGTAAGTTAACTATAAAAAGTTATAACCATCTGTGTAACAAGATGGCAGAGATCTGCTCTTGCCTGTTACTATAAATAAGGAAGAGATTTGTTTGACTTCATAGACATAGGATTTATAAAGACTATACGTGTCAAATCATAACTATGTGCCATGCTGCTGGGATGTGTCTGCAGCCAACTACCTGGGGTGGTCTTCCCTTCAGACTTTTTTGTGAGGCACAGCAACTGTGCAGAAATGTCTGTATAGCACAATATGTGATGAATTATATGTGTATTCTACCTGCGGGGAAATGCCTGATTTTCATAGATAATCTTATCTGCAAGAGCAGAGGTAAAATGGACTTGTAAAATGAGCCACTTGCTAAAAAAAATACAATAAAATCAGTGTCAAATTAAGTCTTGAAGCTTCACACCCTTCTGCAAAAGCTATGTATCATTTTTCCTTTTGAATTGGCTTGTTTCTAAAGGATATGTATATCAGGGAAGAGTATAAATTTCATTTTACAGCATCTTTTAACAGTAATTGGACTGTTAAACACTAGGACTGCCACCTCCCTACTAAGAAACATTTGAATTTCAGTGACTTTCTTTGGCAAGACTCCAGTAAAACAGTCAATTAAAATATTGTTTTCATGATAATTGACCCAATCAATTTACATTAAAAAGCCTACAATTTTATGTATAGTTTACACTCTACAAGAAATACTTATCTGTGGGCAATAAGATAGCAATAGCCAATTCTGGCCGCTTTTAAAACATGGTTTTCCTTCCTACTTTCAGTATATTTTTTCCTCAACCTTACTATTCATAGGTTTGTATAAGTGAAGATAGCTGATTTGTACTGAATAGGATCAAAAGTACAGAAAACTGCTTTTGATTTTAAAATGTATTCATTTCAATAGTGAAAGCAAACAAACAACTCTATGCCTGTCTAACATGTCTACTACTAACGTTGCCTCAACCTATATAAATATGTATGTTATGGATTGTTTCATTTTTGTAGAAGAGGTTTTTTCAAAGCACTGCTATCCATACTCAGATATTGATGGATGGTTTCATTGCAACTGGATTGCTACAGCAGTTGGATGTTATTTTTGTAGCTTTTCATTCAAGGAGTTTCTGTTTTTGAACAGCTTTGTGTCACTGCATTGCAGTGCAGTCAAATGAGACTTGCAGCTGTGTCCAGAATTTGAGGTGGTCTCCATTACTTACTGATAGTGTCATTTACATAGGTTTACATGGTGGGTTGGGAAATGCAGCACTCTGGAATAATACTATTAGGAAATAATGAAAGGGTGAAATATGTACATATATAAAACAAATCCTGTTAGATTCTGAGAATGTATTTGGCTTCTGTTTAATGTGTTTGGCTGTTTGCACACAGTACACATGGTCTGGAATAGAAACTGGATGTTTAAAATCTCTCCCTCCTCCTTGCTGTCCAGCTCACTATTTGTCTATTTACTGTTTCTTTATTTATCTTAGTGTTTCCATTTTAAATATTTGTCGTTTATATAAGATAACACACTGATACAGTCCCCACAGAATTGTTTTAAGAGGTTTAACTTCTAATACTTGAGCAGAAGATAAATAAAACAAAAACAGTCTGTGGTTACAAAACCTAAACCATGTAAAATAAGTAAGTGTAATAGTGTAGTCAGGAAATGTTTCATAATGCTATGCAACTCAGTCCTTGCCACCGTTGGCAGGACAGTGGCAAATGGTTGGAGGAAAAGTATTGGATGCGGTTTCCAATTGTTGTGTTTTCCACTTAGTTTCCAGATGGATATCCATTGTATTTAAGAGAAACATAATACTGGAAGGGATCTCTTGGATCATCAAGTCCAGTTCACTGTAGGTGCAGGAACTACATTATATTAGCTATTTCATAAATTTATCGATTTTCATCTTCAGAGTAATCTTTTTCCTCACACTACTACGTTTGGAAAGCTCTTCCAGTACTTCACAGCTCTAGTGATTAGACACTTTTTTTCTAATTTCCAGGCCAAATCTATTTATTTCATTTATCAATTTATATTTAATCAAATGGAATACACCAACTGAATGACAGAACAAGCTATAAACAACTTATAAACAATGGCACTGAGGGATAAGTTTAGAGTGACAGTTTTAGTTTGGATATCCATTGCAAAGCATTGTCAGTAGCCTGGTGCAGGTCTTCAGTACAGCCAATAAAATGATAAATATGACACTCCGTGATATGTGCTATGGTTTGGATTTTGTCACACTCACACTTGGGGTCTTTAATAAAATTCCATTTATGTAGTAGGTAGTTGCATCTATTTTGTCCAGTATGAGCCCTGCTCAGTGTTGCCCAGCTGTGCCTTGGTAAAGCAAAGCCAGGGGGTTTAGATGTGGGGTTTGTAATGAGAAATTTCTTAATTATGTCAATTGTGTTCCATTGCTGGATCCATTCTTCCTTGATGTCAAAGTTTACATCATTCCACTCTTTTTCCACACTCTAAAAGGGCCTTCTCTGCTTAAGCCATGGCCCAAGGGGGGTTGTTGTATTTCTCGAAAATTGGTAGTGAATTGAATGTGAACAGTTTTTTGTAGACTCCTAAAGCAGCCTGTTTACATCATAGGTCAGGAGGAAGGATATCCAATAGAACAGACAGCCAGGAAACAGGAGTGGATCTGCAAGTACTGGGTCTTGTGGTTTCCTTCAGTTGAGAGCCAGTCAGGCTGGTATGGGCACTCATGCTCCAAAACGGGGCACAATACTCAGCCACTGAATAAACAAGGGCCAGCACCAATGTTCTGAGAGCTTCCCCAACTCAGACCAGCCAGTTTTAAGATCATGTTGTGTGGCAAGTTTGTTCTTAATTATATGTAGATGATGTTTATAGGTGAGGCTACAGTGGAGGTGTACTTCTAAATATTTGGGGTTGAGTTTCTAGTTGACTGGTTTTATTCATAATTCCCATTTTTCTGTTGTCAACATTGTCTTTTAGCTTAAACAGCCCATATCTTTCCCTTATCAGTGTATTTATAGATTGCTAAACTTGGGTGAGCAAAATAGTGCAAAGTATTCTTGATAAGGTCATACATGAGGGTCTTGTGCAATGGCACTCTGCTTCCCTATGTCTACTGGAAATGTCTTGACTGATACATTCTTGGATAGCATTCACCTTTTTCATGGCTGTATCCTGTTGACAGCTCATTGTTATCCTTTGGTTCACAAGTGCACCCAGGTTTTTGTCTTCCTCAGTGGTCTCTAATTACAGAATCTCCAGCTTTCAGGAGAAGTTGTTGTTTTTAGCGTTGAGTTTGATGACTTCACATTTTCTAGTACTGAATTTCATCCCATTTCTTTCATTCCATTCCTTGGGATCGTCCATTTATTTCTTTATGATGTCTCAATCCTTCTCTGTATTGACAATGCCTCCTAACTTTGTGTTACCAGCAGATTTTATCAGCGTACGCTTACTTTTTGAGTCAATGTTAGTAACAGGAACATTTAAACAAGATCAGTACCAAGCCAGAACTTTGAAGAACTCTTATCTCCCTCCAGTCAGGATTTCCCTTTTTTGCACTATTCATTGCCAGCTCCCATTTAGACTCATAGGAAAATTAAAGCTAGAGGTTACTTTATGAAGTAATTTAGTCTAACTCGCTGTTCAAAGCAGGAATAAGTCTGATCTAAACTACCTCATTCAAGTGTTTTGTTTAACCTGCTTTTAGAAGCTTCTAATGATAGAAATTCTACAGCTTCTGTAAGTTAGCAAATCTACTAATGGCTGAATTAATAGTTGCCTATATATGATACTTTACCAGCATTCAAATATAACGTGTCCTTTATCTCAAAAATCAGTTAAATCATCAAAGAAAGATGTTAGGTTGGGCTTGTACCACCAACACTGGGAAACCGTGTTGCATTTAATCCAATCTTCCAGTTACTTCCTTTGTTCTAAAGCACTGGTATTCAACCTTGTAGCCCCACAGGGTTATAGAGTGCTGCAGAGCCAGTCTGCTAGCCAGATCATGCAAGTGGGGTCAGTCTGCAGGCTGGATCAGAGTGCTGGATCTAACCATGAGCACTGGGGATGATCCTGTGTGTGCCAGAGCATCCCTGCATGCTACAGATCTGGCCGTGGAGTGACCCCAAGTATGTACTGGCTGATCTATGCACTGATGTGACCTGCACATACAGCTGTCTCATGTGGTCCGTGGGGCTCTCCATGGATCTAGAGATTTAACAGCAGGGGAGCAGTAGCAGAATTAATTGCTGCTACTTCAGGGGCCATGGCAGTTAACACTGCCCAGTGTTCCCCTTCTGCCGAATTTCCAGACCCATGGGGAGCCACAGGAGCCAGATGACATGGCCCTGCAAGCTAAATTTGTCCCATGGATCAGAGGTTGAGCAACGACTGTTCTAAAGCCTTGCATTGCATACTAGGAAGTCAGGCTAACAGGCCTATAGATGCCCAGATCACCTTCCTTCTCCTCTCTATAGATGACTTGCTGGTACTGATTAATTTATTAATAGAATGCAAGACATGTAAAACCATCAAATGACAGTTTTGCAAAATTCTATTTTCCCATTCATCCAAAGTGTCTTTTTTAAATAAGTGTATAAATACCATTCATTTTTTATCATCCTAGTAAAAGGTCACTCAGTATTTTTTGTATTCAGACTGATAGATCATCTTTATGATATTGCAAGGCTGGTTTATGACAAGACATAGATTTTGACTTACATGTGGGGGAGAAAAAAATGTATTAATACAAGCAGAATGTGGTTATATAAGGCCAGGGGTAAATGATACCAAAAATTCAGAGGGATACTTCATGTTAACATCCCAACTTGTCATTAATCACCTTTCTCTGAATATCCACACAGCTGGTAGCCAGAATTCTAGTGCCTGTCAATCCTGAGTGCAGTAGGTGGAGAAGGGACCAACTTAAACTAAGTTCATATCCCAAATGGGCTAGCTGAATTGAGGCAGGACAACAACTGCAGTTCTTCCATTCAAGGGCCGTTCTTTTTGAGGAATGCCTTTTGTTAAGGATATAGTAATAATCCATTCCTGAGTATTTCCCCGGTACTATTGAGATGCTGTGCCTCCTCCTGCATTCCACACATTAGTACAATGTTCCTCCCAAAATTGATATGGGGCTACTTCATGTTCATGCCCAACTCCTAACAGGTGGCAACCAGAGTCTTGAACTTATGTATGTTAGCCACACTTGCCTACATAGAAACATAGTACATAATAAAAACGTAACAAAACAGTACAACATAAGCGTTATGTAAGTGCTCAGACTCCCTGTATTCTTGGACATTAGACCAAGTGATACAAGACAGACCCTAACATCATTATGGGCAATAGAGACAAGAGATGATGAAAATCACCTGCTTCATCAACTGTTAACTGAATACTTGAACAGAACATTGAAGCTTAAGAGGCTCAAAGGTTGTATACCATTTGTACATGAAGCCCTGAAGCTCCTGGAAGAGCTTGGGGATACTGAACCAAAGGTATGGTCAGCAATGGAGTGGGCCAACAGCTGGGAAATGTCAGATCTATTCCAACAGCATTTTATACCAACACCAAACAAGCCTCCTATCGAGTATGACCTTGACAGAGAAGCCTGGATCAAGCTGAACAAACTTGAGATTTGGATATGGATACTTCAAAACAACACTTCACAAGATGAACATCTTGGACAGTCCCCTGTATGAATGCGGTGTCCAACAGTATAGGACTTAATCAAAAGCCATAATCTCTACAAATGCCCTGATGGGGCAGATGGAATCCATACATTAAGTGATAATACCAGACAGAGTGCACATCTACACACAGCTCTACAGCACTACTGTTACTGCGCTGTCATTTAGTACTTCTTTTTGGAAGCACTAAATGACGGCACAGTAACACTTTGTACTGCACTGTGCACACGGTTATTTTTAGCTGCTGCGTCACCATAGCGATACACTAAACTGAGGGAGCACATCACTACGGCAACATAGCTACACGGTCACGTTTTTTGCCCGTGGACGCTACATCACCATAGTGTGTTGCTGTGGTGATTACAACATCACGTGTAGGCATGTCCAGTGGCTCATTAATTTGAAAGTTGGTGTCTGATGCCATATGAAAGAGAGAGCACCCAGACTATTTTCATTATTCGGTGCAATTGGCATAATTGTCAGTTTTCAGAAGTAAACATCACTGTACTATTAATGAAGGCTTCCTAGTATGCTTTATAGCCCAAATGAAGTTTTTTGCCAGTGAAATCCTAGAAATATAGGCCTGAAAACAGATACCCTCAAAGGTGCAGAAGTAGACACAGCACCAGAGAGTGGTGCAAACAGAGATCCATAATGAAATCCCATTTAGTTCTGTTATCAAGATAACTCCCAAGAGCATACATCTGTTTTAATCTTGGCAGCAAGTTGCTTGTGGTGAAGAGATTGAGACCTTCTGTCCCACAGAGTGTTCCAAGTAGATTAAAAAAAACTATGAGCCCCCAACTGAAAAAAACCCTCGAATTGGCTCATTTTTGTCCCAGCCATATCAACATCCTTTAATTACTAGGTTCTGTTCTTGGAGCCACTCTTATTTTGCTGGGTGTTCAACTGGATGCCTAAAATGGCTGACTTGATATACCTCGGCAACTAGTTTTTCCCCAAACACGGGAAAGACCCCAAGCTACTGATCCAAGAAGTGAATCAAAGTATTCATATTGTAGCAGGCTCACTGAAGTCAAATGATCTAAGTATTAGCAAGCAATAACAAGAAAACTGACATGTTGTATTTCACTTCAGGCATCTGCTAAAGATATGCAAAGCAATACAGGAAATGGCGCAACTCATGTATATAGCCTTTTCAATACAGATTCATCTCTGAAAGGCAAATCTCCGTCCTCCCGCTTGAAATGCACACAATTTAACACTTTTGAGCAAGTCCTGATAATTTAGCCCAGTTAAAATTTTGAGCATTTAAATCCCTGCCTAATTATATTCACCTTATTTTTTTCCTTCCATAGTGTTGCATCTGTGTGTTTAAAGTTCAGTTTTCTGTGCTGTATCCCTGTGATATTTTCAGGACATAAAATAGGATGTTTCCAAATACCAACCAGAGACCGATACTATGCAGCAGTTCAGCAGCAAATACCTACTTTGGGTATTCAACAATAATTGGGATCTGTATATTGGCCTTAAGTGAACTCACACTAGTAGTAAAATCTAACTACCAACCATTTGGCAAACTACTATAAGCAGTAGCAAATTTGCTTCTGAGTTTGATCTTTGGATATACCTCTCTCTGAGATTTTAGACTAAAGCTGTTTAAAGTATGCTATTTTCATATTGCAGAGAACTTAAAATGAGGACAGATGAGTATTGCTTAAAGCTGCCTTGCAAAGCTGTCATGAAAATTTACCAGCTCAGCACAAAATCTGCACACTCACCTTTTACAAAGGTGATCAAATCTAATTATAATTTATTTTCCTAACAACGAAAGGAATTAAAATTTAGTAAGGCTGTGGGGTGGTCTCTTTCCCAGGATAACCATGGGATTTTGATTGTTTTTACTGAAACTTGTTCTGTTCCTAATGAAGTCCATATAACTGTAGATGTTCTTATTATCTGTACAGATATATAATCCTTGTTTGAATCCTATTGAGAATTTGGCTTCAATTATGCCTTGTGTCCATGAGTTCCACATCTAAGAGGTGGCAGCAGAAGTAGCAATCCCCCCATCCCAGGATGGTCTATTCCACGGCTCATTGGTGGGTCTTGAGATGACGAAAGAGGTGTATCTTATAAAAATAAATAAAAAAATATTTTTATCATTTTAAATCTTTAAAGAATATACTTTAATGCATTTCAATATAAATGAGCATCTCGTTGTGTTGAGACAGTAGACATATGTTAGCATACATACTATTAAATTATCAATCAATATTGATAATTTTCTCTCTCTTTTTTTAATTCTCTTCTTTAATACAATATTTACTCAAATATAAGATGAGATTTTTTTTTTTCCCCAATCATCATGGCGGAGGAGTGAGGGGAAGCTCCTTCTCTTACATTTGTATATAAGGAAACGTTATTAAATACATTGCCCATCATTAACCTTCTGCAAAAAACAGCATGTGCTCAGTAATGGAAACCAACTATCAAGTTAATTTAAATGCAGCCATCACTGAGCATGACTGTAAAACACATGGCCCATATTTGGCAAACAAGTTGACAGGAAGCTACCACAAGGATAGGTATAGTACAGCCAGTCTGAATAAGGTGTATCTAACTGCCCATTGGGTGCAGTCCCCCTCAGCACTCTCTCTTTTTGAAGTCATGGTGAGTTGCTGTATTGAATACGTTTTGACTTCCTCTTCACCCCCACAGCCAAGCTGTGCCTTTTTTTTACAGATCTAGATCAGGGACAGAAGTTGCACATAAACGAGTTTAAGTGATTAGAAACTGGTTTAAACCTGTAATGAAACAGGAGCTCAGTGCACGTAAACTAGTTTCAAAGCTAAATCTGGTTGAATGTGTCAGACTTAACTGGTTTGGGTCAATCCATTTTATGAAATTTTTGTCCCAGACCCCTTCCTAGTTCAAGTTAAATCAGAGTCCACCCCAGGATCCCAACATGTTTTGCAGCCCTAGACTGGGCTGTCTGCTCCAGAGAGCAGGGCTGATCCCACCCCTCTGCTCCCTAGCTGGAGCAGTGAGGGCTGCCTGACAGGAGGGTGGAGGGGGTAAGCCCAGTCTGCAGGGGGAGGGGGGATGCCCCCCACCCCGGCACACCCCAGCTGGGGTCTGGGGCTAGGGAGGGGGTTTAAACACCCCTTCCCCTGATCACACTTAATGCTGACTGTAACTGGACTACAAATCCCAGAGGCACCTAGAAGCAGGAAGAGGAAGTGATAAGCAACCCTGTGGAATCCTGCTACTCTGATTCTGTACTGCAAATGCTAGAGACCTTGGCAGCAGCAGGAAGAGGAAATGAACATACAGCCCATGCTGGCTGCATGCCAGAGAGCCATGCTGTAATGCCCCCGGGCTTCTGGTCTGAGCCACTGCAGGCATGTGGCTGCATTTCCTGAAATAAAGGTATGCGTCTTTTCACTTAAGTTTCAGTTTAATTTCTGCAGCTTAGACTAAATTGCAAAGACTGAATCAATTCAGCCTTGGACTTTTTGACTGTCTGTACTTAGCCTAAATGTCTGGCAAACATCACCAAATGGGGCCTCAAGCTGTTCACTCAAAATCCTTCTCTTGCCCTCTCTCTCAGCCTGTCGCATATGATTAGTGTGGCCTTGACCTCCATGAGGTAGAGCTAGACCAGGCTGTCCGGCACTTCATCTGCCAGGAGCAGATTTTTGGACCATGCCAGGACTTGGCAAGAACACCTGGTTGTAGTCATAGGGAGGCAGATAATTAACACGTGTCCATTGTGGGGAATATCTGGAATGCACGCACATAGTGAACAGTGTTGAGCTGTGGGGTCACCATGGCTTGAAATGCTGTTGACTTTTCTGGGGGCCAGCCCAATGAACTATATAGTAATCATGAGCCTTTTGGCTTTGGGCTGATATCATGCACAGTTGGTACTATACGTAGGTCCAAAAGTGCTGCCTAAAAATATGTTTGTAGAGTACATGTGCTAAAATTTAGAGTGGTTTCAAAAAAAGGTAAATTTCTCAATTCTGGATGAATTAGATTACTACAGGCATGTTTATTTCAAAGTCATTTTTTTCAAATTTGCCCCTTCCATGTGCTCAGGGAATGTGGGGTCTCACAGTAAGTGGAGGTGGGGAGAAGGAGGAGGAGGGTCTTTAGGAGGAAGAAGGTGTTGGTAGAGGGCAAGGGAGGCACCTGTCCTCCTCCCAAATCTCTTTTCTTTGCCATAGCAATGGGAGGGGGACAAATTCAAGGCAGACCTCCAATAGTTAGATTCTACACCTGGCAGATTGTAACAAATATATATATACATATTTTCCATATATAGAGTCTAATTATTGGGAGGTTGTCTTACATTCAAGTAAATATGGTATTAAACCATGCTGTTCTTTTGATCATACATAATATATTTTTTTCCATAGTTCTAATAATTTTCATTACTCACTTCTGCATGTCCTCTACAGAGAGAGGTATCCATCTTAAATATCAAAATAGCAATAAAATAAATATAAACTGCATGCACATTGGCAATGCTTTGAAAACCATACAGTAGCCTGGCCTGAGGAGATGACAGTGTAAAGGTGTGATCCTTCGGTCACTAGTCAGAGGAATTGCACTGAAATAAAGATTTTTATGAGTGGGCCCAAGGGGGCAAACCGTGAGAGCTGCTTAGCATCTATAACTCTTCTGTGTATTGGGTGGGAGTATGGCAGGTATTCATGACTTGGTTCTAAATTAAGATAAGGGTTGTGAGAGATGGCTAATGTGGAAGGAATGAGAAGGGGTTGATCTAAATTTGTTCTTAATTTCCTTTTTTGGAAAAAAATTGTGAAATAAGCATGTTGGTTTGGGAAAGGAAATTAATTTTCAAAAATATATTGGCTACCTGTAGACATGCTGGTTCACTTCTAATTAGAACACCTCAAAGCAGACTCAATTAATTGAGTCTTCTCCACATTCTAATTGGAACGCTCCAGCATTGCCTCACTGTCGCATGTGTTAAGGTCCTTCAGATTTTAAAATGGTTGTGGGGTTGTTTTAACTAAAACTTGTCGAATTAGTTAATTTAAAGTGCCCCCATGGCCATTTAAAAATGCAGGGGGCTTAATGTTTATGATGGTGTAAACCGTTTTTAATTAGAGCAGCTGTTGGGAACCACTCTAATTAAAATGGCCCCTCCTCACCATCCCTGAGCATGTGTATATGCACCTATTGGTTTTAAACCTGGTGGCCGGATTCTGATGTCAGTTATAGGTTTCTCAGCATACCTCTAGCTGGCTCAATGAATTTCTTCAATTCAATAGATGTCGGGGTGCTGAAGGCTTCAGGATTAGGGCCTAGCTCCAAACTTGATTGCCATAATTGTGTGGCTTACAACATAGCACCATCATATTAATGGCTGTCATTTTTAAAGACTGTTATTTCCAGTGACCACAAATAACCCATAAGAAAACCAGCTTTTGATGTGCTACGTCTGTCTCTGCTTCTGTGAGCTGGCGTAACTCTATTAATGGTAAGTCCTGCAGTGGTGCACTCCTGCATGCACTTGGTCTTTAAGTTTCAGATTTTTTGAGTCACCCATGTACAAAAGTAGTCTTCTGCTTTTTCAAATAATGGCTTTCTTTCCTTGTTTGTATAACTATAACAGCTGAACCCATTTTCTTCAAACTTTCAGGAATATGTCCTTTTTTAAACTTTACCTTTAGATTCAAAACAGCCATGAACACCTGCAAAGGATGAATATTTGAAAACACATGAGCTTAATAAACCTGGTAACCTTAATTCTTGCTGCCACAAAAGCTCTTGTTATTTGCTTTACGATGTCCTATATGTATTGGGTAATGACACAAAAATGTGTGCCTCCTATAAATAATGATTCCAGCTGAGGGTCTTTTTATAACATAATGCACAAACAAGCTGAAATGAGATGCGTGTCATTGGGAAATGGCTTTAAAAGCCTGGACACAAGTTTGAATTTTCTCACTGGCTCCCCTTAACGTTACCCTGCATCAATAAAATCCGCAGGAATGTGTCTACCATGTTGTCCTTTTAAAATGCCCATTTTTAATAGCAATGAGACGCAATGCATTTCTGAGGGATTATTGCATTTCTCAGGTGGCTGAAGCCACTCACCCTTCATCCTTGTGCCTTACAATGCATTCGAGGTGAGCAATAACCCCCAGCAAGGCACTGCCTGTCTTATCTTATTGCTTAATTATTATACCTATTTAATGCTACTTAGAACATTGTCAGCGGTTGAGAAAAGGTAATTATCACTAGTCAAATGAAAAACACTTTTTTGGCTGCCTTGCGGATACACATTTTACTGGTACCTTGATACATAATGAAGCCTGATAGCAAAACTTTTGCTTGTCTCTTCTTCAAGCCACAGCTGTTTCCCTGCTAAATTCATCCCATCTGTCTCCCCTTCCGTAAGGCTGTAGGCAGTATAGCATAAGTACAGAAGCAGTTCAGTGCTATTTTGGATAAACATAGCTGAAATTTGAATCTTTGCCATTTGCAATGCACACATTTTGTTTTACTGCTGTAAAGAGAACTGTCAAAATAAAAACTACATGGGTAATTTACTGAAATACAGTCAAATAAAAGGATGATCAAAGGGGAAAAAATGAAAATGTGTGTGTAGGGTCAGTCTTGATATCTGAGTAATATAATCATTGACCTTTTGACATGGATGGCTTTAAAGCTATTGGCAACGAGCACTCAGAGCACTTTGAATTAAAGTGTAGCACAAAGAAGTTCATATCCTGGTGCCAAAAGGTTAATAGTAACATGTACCCATTTGTGATAGTGCCACATGTGGTAGCTGACAGGCTATCAAATTTGACTCACTTTTTTTCTACGTGCATATATCATTTATTGCATTAGTTAATGTCTTCCTATAGTTTAGTACTTAGGATCACTTCTACAATATGTTTCATTCCCAGTAGAAATGTGAGGCACCGTTAACTGCTTTTGCCAGGAAGGTTAACCATCTCCACCTACCTAGTGTATTAGTTGACATGGTCAAATACATGTTCTTGCTTTATGTTGTACATGAAAGAATGTTTCTAAACTAGATAGGGCTAAACTTTGTGTCTGAAATGTGCAGACTTCCTAGAACCAGAGATTCAAATCCCCAGAGGGTCTACTCAGCACATTGTCACTGCAATGTAGATAAGTTTAATACTTGATTGTACAAGAGGACCATAAAAATAATGACGTGCCTATTCTGTGTGGGCATTAAAGATTCCCTGGTACTACTTGCAAGAATTGGAATTTGGCATTATATCTTCACTACAGTTTCCCTTCTACATTGTTGCATGGTATGCTGCCCATCTCAAATGTGGCTCTATTGCATTAACACCTAGTCACACAGTCAGTAAAGTACTTCTGAAACTTTTGGGAGGAAAGCTGAAGAAAACCTGAAGAGCTTTTCTGTAGTTACTTTCTATATGAACGTGAGGTGTCCTATGGCCAATCCCACATTTTGTAAATGTAGCATCTTAGACTAAGAATTAATTCTTCTAAAACCACAATTTGTTTTTAAAAAGTAGAAATGGACCAAACTATATTTTACTTGACCTAGAAAATTTTCTCCTTGCAAAGAAAGCAAAACCAAAATCAGTCAACTTGAGGGAACAGTAAACTGACCCTAATAGAAAATTCATCTAAGTGTTAAAGGTGACTAAAATACTTTGGAAAAATATTGAGGTGACTTACCACTAGTAACTACAGTTACTGATCATTCCATACTATGTAGCAGGTCCCAAGAGGCCAAAATTTCTACAATCTAAGATTAGTTTCATCAGCACAGAAAGAAAGGTGTGATCCTATCCCATCTCTATCTTAAGTGGTACTTATGCAACGTTTAGGATTCTGTCACTATACCTGAGCCTATTCTACCCCCAAAAATGGTCACAAAAATGTTAAGATGTTTGGATTCATTATGTGCATCCAGTTCTGGGGTGGGGGGTCGGACTCAATCTGCTAAGGTCCCTTCTGACTATAATATCTATAAATCTATAAAAAGATTCCTAGACCACTGGGCTGCTGCTCATGCTTAGAAACAAGCTAGAACAGCCACCTAAGTGGCTGACTCCTACATGAGCTCTATTGCAGTTCATTTCCGTCAAGGAAGAGCATAATAAACTCCACGTAAGCCTCTGATCCTCTTAGAGGGAAAAAAGCACATAATGTAACTGCCTGAAGCTGAGTTTATCCTATTCAGGTTGGCTTATGGAGCAGAAAGGAATGCAAGAGCCATTGGCCCAGAAGTGCAGCCTGCAAGGTGGAGACCATATCCTAGTGAGGAAGCCTCTCTGCTGGAAGAGAGGAAGCTCTGGGTTCTCCTGCCCTCTTGTACTGCTTATGCACTTTTAATTAAAGAGTAACTGGATAAAATGCATAAATGACAGTGGGAACAGGGGCCAGCCTCCTTCCCAGGGGAGTCCCACCCTTGCCACAGAGTGATATTCCACCTCGCTTACATTTCATTAGGCCCCATGAATTTTTCACTTCTGTTTGTGTAAAGTACACAGTAGGAGCTCTTCTCAGCACATGTAGCAGTATACTGCAACAGGCTCACAAAATACTACTCACTGCCATAAAATGCAGCATTGGGATCAGTACTGTAGAATACTGTAAGTATCTTTTTCTTTTAGTTAGAGTTGGAATAAAATTTACGCAGTAGGGCTATACATTTGAAATATTTACAGTTGTGATCTATAGCGTAGATACAGATGTGGATGGTTTTATCCAGGAGTCTGAATTTCAGTTTAGTTGCTAAAACTAAGCCGTATGCTACTAACATAAACAGTGACCGCATTAGGACCAGAGCCCTAGTTCTTCAGCTTGAAGAAACACAGGACTCTAGCATTGGAATCAAATGCTAATCTCCCCAGGCCAGCAATAGTAGTAAGTTCCCTATCCTTTCTGTGGGCCAGTCAGTTGTGACCACTATCACGGGTATAGGGGCAGTACATGTTGAACTTCAGATAGCAGAACACTGTGAGGTTTTCAGTTTTGAAGGCCTTGTAGGTCTAAGCAGAACGCTTACATCGGAAGCCTCTGTCCAGCTTGACTTGACTGTTTTCTTCATGTTACCTCTCTGAAGTGTTTAAATGAAGGTGGCATGCTCTGGTAAATTATGGGAATTCTAGCCAGCTTCTGCACAATCATTTAGATGAAGGACACTGCAGGTTGGAGCTAGATAAAGATTAAAAAAACAGGGAGAAGTTTGTACAGTACAGTATCCAGAGCTCAAAGGTACATCCACAAGTATATGTTTTTATCAACTTCAACTAAGAGGGTTGTTGTAAGCTCCCTTGGAAAACTATAAGGCCCATTATACTGCAATACAGAACCAAGGGCTAGGACCTTCTTGCATTTAAAAAAAAAAAATGTAAGGCCAAATTGTGTAAGTCCTACAAGACCAGGACCTATCTTTTAGAAACAGTATACATTGGCTTGATTAGGTGTATTTTTGAGACCACAGTTTAAAACATTTTCAGTACAAGGAAAATATTGAATGTTTAAAAAAGGGTCTGTTCACTGTTCCAGTATGCTTCACCCCTCCCTTCTCTCCCTTCCTCCCCAAAAAGGCATGCTCCTGTGCTATTTTCTCTATAGGAAGGTCTACTAGAGTTCATTAGAGTTTGTCAGCTAGCTGTGGTTGGTATGTACTAGAGGACCGATATCTTCAGGCACAACTAGTGCAACAGACCCACTGAGCTTTTTCAAAACCAAATGGCAAACAGCAACACAACAATCTGAAAAAAAAATCCAAGTGGAATTTCCAGTATGGCACAGGAAATTGCATAATGGGTACACCCAAAATTTCTAAACAAATTAAAGCAAAAGAAAAGACCACAAACAAAGTTAAAGCAAAGTGGCTTTAGAGTAATGAAACTACTTTCCTTTTTTATCATATCTCTGAAGTGTTTAAATAAAAGTAGTGTGTTCTGGTAAAATCTTACTAACATTGTTTAGTCTCTTTTCTAATATTGTTTCATATCTAATTTGTTCAATGAAAAGTGTTTTGTCAGAAGTATGTATACCAACAGTATGATCACAGTCCTTGCTTACACAGGATTTAAATGATTCCTACGAATGAAGTTCCAGATATTTTTCTAGTTTTGGGTCAGTGTAACAAGATGATCTGTTTTTCTTTGGCATCATTTGTCACTGGGTACGTCCAGATATTGTTCAGGATTTTCTTCTCCATTTCCAGATGGATTTGCTCATTGTTCACAAGCCTCTGAATGTGTACTCTATTCAGTGGGGAGCAGAGAGACAGAAGAAAGAGGACAGATAAGAATAGCTAGCACTAAAGGAAAATGGAAAGCGCTGAGAGAAGCAGATTATAAATAAAATGACAGAAAGAGAAATGCCTAGGGTTTTAATGGTATAATTTTTGTGCTAATTACTGTTACCAGACTAATTTTGACACCCCCTCTTTTCAAGTGGAGGAATATGTATTTGTACCACCAAATATGTTTTAAAGCGGTCTCCCAAGATTTTTCTGAAGTTGCATTTCTGAATTAGCATTTCTGTCAACTGTGCAGTGAATAAAATGTCTGCTTGTTTAAGTTCTTTAAACTCACTTACTTGATTGCCTACTCCCTTGTGAGATGCACAATTCACCGTAATAAGACCTATTAAAAACTTTATAGCATACTGTTACCCATCATTCTATTCTATCCATCCTCGTATATAAAAATGCTGTTATTTTGATAAATAATTCATTGAACTGGCAAGATACTGCCAAGAAGACCTAGAGCTGGCTCTTAGAACTTAGACTGGGAAAAAGGAAGAACAGCATGTATCTGCCATATATCTTTATTTCATTTTTGTTGAAAATAGTGCTTATCTTATTAGTGCCATATCACTAATGAAAATTTTCCAGTTTTTTAAAATGTGGCTCTTCTTGCCTGCCAAAAATTATCCAGAGTTTTGGCAAAATGAATTTGTTTTCACATTTTTCAAATGCATCTCCAGGGTTTTCTTCCCCTTACAATATTTCCTGGAGGTTTTTTTTTTAATGCTGTCATGACTTTCACTGTCAAATTATCAAATATTGTTGCAATTAGTAATCCATGGATTTGTTAAATACATTGTTTAAATAGTATTGCTGATATACACGGTGCTTTACAGATCTTTATTTAAAAGAAATTCTTTACCTCAAAGAGTTTAACAGGTAAGCATCAAAACCTGTTCCACTTAGCACATATCCACAAGCAGGCTGTGGTCTAAAACTGAGCCAGTTTTTGTCATATATATTACAGCTTAACATCTTGACTTGGCATGTCTTTGTTCTCTGTTCCAGCATTTCCTTGGTTCTGTTGTTTGGCACTGATGAAGCTTAATACTCAGTATCTCAGAGGTGTTGGTATGTTTGTGTATTTTCAAGCATTTGAACCCCATAAAAATGGCGTTTTGTCACTCATAGACATGTAAACCTTATGTACACCAGAAGTCTTGTGTTTCTGATGCATTAGCATCACCAAAACTTCAGCAGTTTATTTCTGGTTTTTGTGTTTTCCTGATCCCAGGTCTCTGTGGGGCAGGGTCTGGGATCAGTGCTGTTGAGGGATCCTGGTCTTATGTGTGGAAAAGAAAACAGATTAGTGCAGTGTTATTTCTGAAGTTAGATATTATAAGAAAGAAAGGGTATGTAATTAATATGGAATATTTATTGGTTGCCTTAGTGTAAAAAAATAAACAAAACAAAGAAAAACATGGCTTCTGTGTCACTTTCTAGGACAGGGGTCAGTAGTCTTATGCTGGCACAAGCTAGAGCTTGCAACCCAGCTGTGGCTGCCGGCCAAAAGTCTCCATCCCACCTACTCCACCCGCAACCACCTAGCTACCTGCACTAACCCAACTTTTCTGCAACAACTGAAGAGCAGATGCGACAGAGCAGCAGGCACCACAACAGACGTGAGTGCTGCAGAGGGGATAGGCAGCGTGATGCAGCTCCATACCACTCGGCCCTCCTGCCAGGTTGAACATCTTCACTGATCAGACTGGGGCTGGGGCCTCTGGGCCGCAAGTTGCCAACCCCTGTTTTAGGAGGTAACTACATATCTCTGGGGTCTTGCAGTACCGATAAAAAAAATGTAGATTTTTTTCCTTGATTAAAAAAACTTTGTGCTACTCCAGCATTTGTGCAAAGGATGGATCGCTCATGGGTTAGGGTAAAATACTATCCATGTGCCACTTGCAGCATGTGATACCATGTCTCCTGTTTATTTTGTGCTCATTCCTTTGCTCCTGAAGGTGAAGGTGAATCAGATGAGCAGGTTCAGTTTTTAGTGAAGTGAAGTTTAGTGAAGTTTCGCATCTGAGTCTTACCAGTACTGTGTGGCAAATGTAACGTGACAACCAAAATTGGATTCTTCTGTCTCGCCTATCATTTTTTTACCTTGCGCTTAATACATAGCATTGTCTGTTGCACTGGCACGAGCCTGTACTGGTGTCTGCTGTACAATTGAATCAGGACTCCAAATGTTCGTATCTTGCTGTATAGTAAACAACAGACTATTCAGATAAAGAAGTATCAGACTCAACAGTCCCTGAAATCAGATTTCTGTTGTGTTAAATTGGTGATAGCTACATTGAGATCCTAGGGTTTAATGTATCAGATTGCAAAATTGCTGCTTCCCTCATCCCCTTTTTGAGGCGCGGAGAATATGAGGGTGTTCTGAACCGAAGAATGAACAAGGAAATTCCCTATGGCTGATTTGTTTCCAATCAGAGGGTCCAAGGAAATAAGAAGGTAATTCTGATATCAAGTGGTTAAAGAACAGTCTCTGATGCAGGAGCTGTCCTTGATTCTGATGTTCCTTTGAGATGACATTAGAAAGTGAAGTAGATTTGGCATGAGAAACAGTGCCTTTATGTGAAGAGATTGCTCTTGTTAGGCACATATGCGAACCATATATCCAGACTCCTGCTGCATCCGCTCACATATCTTCATGTCAGCATCTAAACAGAGATCTCCAAATGTTCAAACATACCTTTCAGATTAGTCTTCCAAAATTAAACTCTACTTTGGTTAGCTAATTTTGATTAAGATAATATTCTGTTGGGAAGAAACATCAGAGCACAGCATTTTAACATACAATATTCTACTTACAAAGATGGAAAAACCAAGTATATGGGAAATGTGTGTAGTATACTTGGCAAGTATGTAAATATGCATAATATCTATTCTGTAAGCAATAATACAGCAAGGAGTATGCTCTTCTGGTCTGCTATGTATGCCTTGAGTGAATAGCTAATGTCAAAATTGAAGCCAGAGTACTTCTGACATCTGAGACTGATGTGTATGCATAGGTATATTATATATTTATGAAAGTGCGAGAAAGGTAATCCCATACTAAGATAGTTAGAACTTTAAACCAACAAAACTGATTTTCTTTATATTTACTTGATATTTCTTTTCATGTTTTTTTTTCTTTAAATGATTTTTTTCCCCTTATACCTTATAAATTATTGTATTCACAGATTTCAAGTTCAGTAAAGAAACAAACCTGTTGGGGAAACTTTTAATACTAGCATATGTTGTTTTAAACAAATATCAATTATATAGCTAGGAAATTTAACCATAATGGCTGCATCTAGAGGAGCATGGTTGTGCAGTATGCACATACCACACATTCAGCAGTTCTCTGCACTGCAATATATCAGTTGGGTGGGGGTTAAGCCCTGAATATCCAGGGGTCAAAAAAACCAACAAAAACTGGAGTGGCGCACATGAGGGCAGCACGTACTGCTCAAGCCCAGAGCCTGGCCAGCTACAGCCACACTTTGGCTGGCTCTGAGCAGCAGAATTGCTGCTGCTGCAGCCCCAGGAGGCCCCTAGGACCTGAGGTAAGGCTGCTGGGATCAGCAACTGAACTGGCCACAGCCTTTTCTACCCTACACTGGAAACCTGCCCCTCTGTTAGTTGTCGCTGGGGAACCAAACATCCCATTTGTGTAGATGCAGCCAATGGGTCTCAAGTTTTAAAATGTTATCATAAGTGGTTTAACAGTAAGAGGAGTAAACAAAACAAAGATAAAATGAAAATAAAAAGTCTAAATTCTGAAACTGAAAAATAGCAACATAATTGGTAAAATAATTTGTCAGAAGCCTCATTTTATTACTTAATTCTTGTAAAATGCATTTTAGCATTATCTTGGTAAAAATAAAAATAAGTAGAAATATTAATACTGAGAAGATGATTCCCAAGGAAAAGTCAGCACATATAAATATTTTTTCTTTTTTTTAAGTATCCTGAATTTATTTTTCTAGTGGTGTTGGGGAATTCATTCTTTCCCTTCTGCTGCCCTAAGCCCTTTCCACCCTTAAAAGGACTTTTATATTTCCAAATTGCTTATCTTTGTCTGAAAATGAGCAAAAATGGTATTATAAAAAAATTAGCACATCAAAACAACACGGGGGGGAGGGTATGTGTATTTCTGTTGTAGAAAGAAGCATCGGGGAAGAGTGGCATGACGTTACATTGTAACATGAGTTTCAATCACAGTTTTTAATAAGTTTAGAACATGAATATTACAAGCCTTTAACATTTGATGATAAAAGTCATTGTCATCTTTATTTTGAAATCATAATATTTTGTACTTACAATTGAGCTATTTTATATTCTAATGTCACTGAGGACACTATTGGCCTCATCTGGAGTGCTGTGTCAAGTTTTGGGCTCCATGCTTCAAAAAAGATGTAGACAGATTTGCAAGAGTCCAGTAGAGAACAACAAAATGATTAGAGACCTGAAAAACCTGATTTATAAGGAAAGGCTGAAAGAGATAGGATTATTTAATCTGGAGGAGAAGACTGGGGAGCAGGACAGAGCAGCAAGGGTTTGTTAACAGTCCAGTACCTGAAGGTTGGTTGGTCATGAATAAGACAGAGAGAGACTGTTATTTGTGGCCATAGAGATAGGACTGAGAGAAATGGTTTCAAACTTCAACAAAGGAAATTAGGTTGGAGATAAGGAAGAATGTGCTCACTGTAAGAATGGTTAAGTATTAAAACAGACTACCAAGAGGGTTGTGAAATCCCTGTGCTTGGAAATTTTTGAGAGCAGGTTAGACAGACACTTGACTACGATACTTAATCAGGGACGATCCTTGCCTTGAGCAGGGGGCTGGTCTAGATGACTTCCTTAGGTCCCTTCCAGCCCTAATTTCTCATTGATTCTATGATTAGTGAATTTTTGCAAAGGATAAGGTCCAGTTCTTAATAGGACCATTGTGCAAATGCATTGAGGTCAATCAGAGTGTAGTCTCCACATCATTACAAATAAAGGTTCTGTGAAAGAATTGCACTAGTGAGAGACATGATTTCTGCATTGGTTGACACGGATGACATCAGGGCAAGGGAATAAGTTATAACAATGTGTTGCTTGCCTATATACAACATGAAAATATGACGTGTACCAAGGCATCTCCGCTGCCCTGGCTGACTCTTGATGGCAAACCAAGACTATATCCACACTGATTCTTTGCATTAACCTGCTCATCAATGAATGGAGCCAAGCACGCACGCACACGCACGCACGCGCGCACGCACACACGCACACGCACACACACAAAATCTAATTCTTCTTTCATTTACAGGTCTAGGGTCCAAATATCCTTAATTCTTTTTATGCCTATGCAGTCCTATGTATAATTTAGGTTTAAATTCTGAAAGATTAAAATCTAATGTAATAATTCCACAGTATCAAACAGGGATTTGAAGAGCTTAGTTGGCAAAAACAGTCTCTCTTGTTGAAGTTTTTAAGGGGGTCTGACAAGAGGATGATTACCCAGAAGATTATTAATGGATCTGTAATTGAGAAACTGAACAGCAGCAGGAAGACTCAGAGAGTTCCTCTTTTAACATCGTCAATCACAGCTAAGATTACATACTTTTCCATACCTACTCCTCCACTTGGCTTGCAGTTCTTAGGAGGCATCTTAAAATACTGAATTATAAAATACTGAACATAAAATTTTGAAGGAAGTAGAGAAGCATGAGATAGAGACTTCTGAGCACAGCAAATACCAGATTTAGCTGAAATTAGAAATAGTAATGCATATACACTTATTTGTAAATATTGAGGTGTAAGCAGTCTATTGGCATGGGCCATGTCCATGGGAAAGCTGTAAAGTAAAAATTCTCTGGCACCAGCCATGAACAGTGGGATAAAAAGGGAAACTCCCACCCATATTTAGATTGTGTGATGTATTCTTCAAAGCTGTATAGGAGAATATATTTCTTCTGGCTCCAGCTGTTCTCAGGGAAGCCTGGAGTAGGTGTGTGATTTTTGGGCAGAGGCATAGCCGGGCTCCTCTGCACCTTGGGAAGCTGTGCAGTGCTTGGGGCAATGCCATCTGCTGCAGGGCTGATTGCAGCAATGCAATCAGCCGCCACTGAGATCATGACTATTTCTGCACCCCTCCACAAAGGTGGTGCCCAGGGCAGCTGCCCCATTTGCTGCTTTGCCCTTCCCCCCTGTTCAGCTGCCTCTGCCCAGTAGCATAAATGTGGCTTGATTGAAGGAAGAGATGCTCAAAACAAACCAAGTTTGCAGAAAATCGTTGCAGGAATTTTTAAGTGATTGAATGTTTAAAGCTAGCAAGTTTTGAAAGCTATGTCCCTAACTAGCTGGTATCTTAATACATGTGTTTAATTACAGGCATCAGTTCAACAAGTGCTCATATTGTCCATGTTCTCCATGTAGTTTTTATATTATCTAAGCTAGTAAATCAAACATTTAGCAAATCCAAATCAAGTTAAGTTTCCATATAGTTGAGTGCATTACATATGGTGATTTTTACATTTTAACCTTCACCTGTGGTTCAATTTTCCTTTAAAAAAATACCAAAGAAGGAAAGCAGTTTTGAGGAAATTTTTCTTTTTTAATCCTCTAATTTAAAAATAGCCAAAAAAGTTTTACTTAAAATTAAAAGAAGAAAAAGCAATGTTTAAGAAACTTCTGAATATTTAAAGAAGGCTAGCTTTACTGAAAACTCAGCAGGAGCTATTTGTCTCAAGGTAACACTAAATTTCACCCTCTGATTTATGAGGAATCTCTGTTAGCTCGGACAAAAAGAAGGATTTCTGTATAATTTAGACAGATAATATATTGTACCTTTATACCCTCCTTCCTAAATTATATTTAGTAGCAATGGTAGGTTTTTAAGATAGTAGATTTGTCCATTTTCATCACAGCAGTGAATTTTAGAGGAAAAAATTCTTTAAAAATAATATGGGCCAAATACATTTCTGGAAAATATGATAAGATGTATACTTTTGCCTGCTGTTTCCATTACTTTTTGCCTTTCTCTGGACAGACACATCATATGAACAGTGCATCGGAGTAGCATTTGAAGTGAGCTACCATAGGTTACAAACATTCCTTTTATATACAGGTAGACAGGTAGGCATGGTAGTCTGAAGTCGGACAGAATGCAGATTAGGGTGCTACTCTGTCCTGTCTTGTACGTGTGATCAATACATTATTTTACTGATGCAAAAGATGTGAATAAGGAAATATATAGAGGTCTGTAACAAAAAGTTGCTGCAGCTCTTCAGTGCACACAGTTACATACCCTTGTAGCTCTACAGTTTCATCTCCGTATTCTTTGTCAACTGAGCATGTTGTTTTTATCTCCAGGCACTCAAAGACGGTTTTTGTTGTAAAACTGAAATTCTTGGTTCTTTTTAAAATTTTAGACCCAAAATGAATTTTTTCCTCTAATAGTTAAATGCCTAGAGATTAAAAATGGCCAAAATTTTAACCTATCATAACTGGAATTTATTTTTTGCAGTCTGTCCTTCTGACGGCTGGATTCCAGACACATACCCTGTATGCCTACATGCCCGTGGAACCAGGATTTCGACAGTGTCAATGATCGTTGCTCAACATACCAAAAAATCAGTGTCAGTGTATTCATGCAGATTCATTAATGTACAGGCTCACTGTGCTGGCTAACAAAGCACTGTTTGGTACATTCTACTTTTCCCAGTGTGTTTGTCTGATTTACCTCTGACAAAGGCAGTCAGAGAAAACTCTCTCCCCTTTTCAGTGATTCAGCAGCCTGTGAAATAAATCTTGGGGATTAGTGTCTGAAGTGGCAAGAATTTAAATCATTAAAAAGTAATGATCATTTTTGATTCTTTCTTTCTCTCTCTTTTTGAAATCAATGGCAAATGAACTACTGGAACAATTTAAAAAATATTTAGGAATCAATAGTTATTCTCTTTAAATGCAATTTTAACTGGCTACATGTTAAATAATTATTTGCTCTCTTTTTTTTTTGGTGTGGAGGGGGGAGTTGGAGGGGAGAAGTAACATACAAGCAGATGTGCTGCTAGATCTACAGGCTTCTGCCAACCATATGGCATCTTAAAGAAAGATGGTTGGAGCGTCTGGATTAGCAAAGAGTCAGGATGGAAAGCCATGTGTCGTGTTGGTACAGGCAGTTGTTTTAGCTCTCTGTAAAAGGCTTCAGGAGATTGTGTAATGGAACAAATGGTACTGCAAGCCTAGTAACAGCCTTACCGCTGCTGGAGAGGCAATTGGCCCCCAGGCGGGTACTGCTTCATCTTTGCTTGTTGGTTTTGTGTGTGTGGGCTCCCCCCCCATTTTTGTCATTATTTTGCATTCTTGCTTTACTGTACTGGAAACTTGATGACTTAACTCTGTACTTTATAACTACAAAGGAAGATGTCAGCTTTTAATTTGCTTCATACCCTCATTTTTTATAATGAAAACATACAGCTTCCCTGTGCTTGAAATAAGAGTTGTTTTCCTCATGCAAATTTGCTGTGCCCTTGGTGAACACTTTGAGAACTGAGTCGTCGGTTTTTGTGGCTGATGCCCAGATTTGGGGAGGGGGAAACTGCTCTCTCCAGGTTTAACTTAGCTAAAAACAAGACTGGGGCTATTGTGCTTGTGGCTGTAATGTACCAGCTTCTCATTCTTGCTCGGTGTGACAGGTTGCTCTTTTTGTAATCAAGGGTCCTGCTCCCATATAAGTTAAAAGCAAAACTCCTTTTGTTTTGAATGGTGCTGGATCAGGCCCATGACATTTTGCACTCATCTGGATCCTACAGGAATCTTCTATAATTTAAATCCCAGCCATTGGGAATTGTTGTGACAGGTGGGGAAAGCTGTTGTATGTGGAGCTGTAAAAGGAGTCTTCTGTAGTTGTTTGCCTATCGCATAAAGTGGACTTCTAAACTTCCCTTACCTATGGATGATAATGTGTTCCTTAGACTTGGATCTACCGCTTTAGCAGGTCATTTATGCTGTTGTTTTTAAGGAAAGATGCAAATCCTGAGGTTGTAGCAAAGGAGCTGCACCTAAAAGAATAAAAATCTGGATTATTTCACTTGGAGCAGTTTTGTTAGGTTTAATGTGGTCACACATCATCATTTCTTATGTAAGACTAGAACATGACGAGCCCACAAATTGTCACGAGTAGATAAAATCCTAATTGAGCAGATAACATTCTTGTTTTATAAACTAGAAGCAGAACATTAACTACAGAGAATGTTTGCAGCAAAAGTCATTATCTTAGATTGAGGCAAATGATTTGCAAATTTTTAATCACATTTATCCTAAAAATTATCATCATTTAAAGGAAAGATGTAATTCGTATATTAATTTTAAAAATAAGATTAGTCCTTTCTTTTTCTTTTCTTAGTATGCAGAGCTGCTGATTGATTTGGAGCCTGGAAAACAGCAGTTCTGTTTCTCTGCTGAATAGTTTATCTGCACAACAGTGCATCTTTCTCCTTCTCACAACCCCAGTCTGCCTGTGTTGCTCAGTGCTGAGCTGAAGCAACTTCCCTTAGGGGTGAGAGTTTAGTTTATTTTTCAGGCCCATTCAGTATTTGCTGTAATGGAGATTTCCAGCAGTCATGGGTAGGAAATGGGTGACAAGGATTGTCCACTAGGGACTGGGGTAAGAGTACGAGTGCATTTCTCATAGAATTGACACCAAACAGCCATAACATGTAATATTTACTGACAGTGGAATTGAATTTGTAACCTTTAGGAGGAGGGCACTCTTTTCCATTGGCAGTTTTCTACATCTTTAGATCTTCCCAAATGCGACTTTTTTTTCCTTCAGTATGAGCCACAGGAGCCAAAAGCTCATTTCTGCACATTCAGAAAAGTCCACGTTTGCCAATAAAATGTATAAATTTGGGTCTTGTAAAAGGAAAATTGTATTCATCTGCTTATACTTCACAATAATGAGTTATGAAAAATATTACCTTTATAGGGTTGCCAACTCGTGTTTGAATCTATTCCGGGAGGCTTCTGGAATGCCAACATGCCTGTGACACACAATGTGAATGTGCCCATGTGCTTGCATATAATACTTATGGATTACAGTGCATAGACTTTACATCAGGAAGGCAAATGCGCATGGCTATTACAGTTTAAAACCTACTGGTCTACTGTATAAATCAGATTCAACATTTTATATTTATTTTAGTTCATGCCCTATCATTTCTCTCCTGGGTAACTCTCAGCAGTCTCCTGGAGATTTATACCTAATGCCTGGAGACTCCAGGCCAATCCTGGAGGGTTGGCAACCCTACACCTTTATGACATTTGTCATTACCTTTGGAAGAACAAAGATGAGCTCAGTCAGCAGTGGCTGTCTTTTTAAATAGTAGGGGGGGAATGCTCCTCATTTTGTTCACACAGGGAATCTGAGTTCTACTATTGGTCAGTAGGACTAATATGAATTAGAGAAACAAGATTTGGTCCCTTTAAAACTTCAAGACTTCTTTTGTATCTTTTTGGATGTCTCTTAACTTTGTCCAGTTAGCATTTTTAGCATAAAATAATATATTCTGAGGAGGGGGTGTTAAGAGATTTTACTCGAAAAAAATTGTTTTCATATAATTTTGTCAGAAAAAGTACTGTTCATGGTACTGGGTGCAGGGGAGAATGGGGATGTTGCTGGAACATGAAAGAGGAGTTCCAGATCTGCTGGGCAAAGTGGCAGGCTGGGAGGCAAAGTATATTGGCAGGTTGGCATGAGTGTGCTGGTGTTGGTAACTGAACTCACTTAATGTGAAAAGGCTTCAGTAACAATACTGAATAAATATACTTGGTAACAATGCCAGATTAAAACCTGGTTAGCTCCTTTCAGAAACATTGGTAAGATTTAGTGAAGGTTGAGGACTGCAATGTATGCCAATGTAAGTTGTAGAAACCAAGGAAATAACTACTTAAGCCAGCACCAAGGTGCACACAAGAGATTTCAGTTATGCAGTTTTATGCTAAAAATACCAACTTCTAAACAATTCCTAATGTCCTAGAGGATCTATTTACATAAACCTAGCAGAAGAACATCCCCGGCAGCCACCCTATGATACTTCATGATACTTCACTTGCACTCCCTAGTACAAACTGATGCTGATCAATATAAATCCAGATCACCTACGCTGTAGGTTAAGAGCCACTCTTAGCCAGTATTAATCATCAGAATACATGAGCGTGTAGCTAGGAAGCACAATAAAAGCGTCAGAGTAAGATGCTCACTCATGGTGAGGGCGAGCAGTGACGTGGCGAGCTGGTGGTTGTAAAAGAGGTAGCAAGTAGGACCTGAAAAGGCATTTAGTTGTATTATTTAATTTTTTAACTCTGTTTCCATGATTTTTACAGTTGGCATCCATGGACTATACAGTCCTTACCTCTGTGTACCAGGGAGCCAGAGGCTCCTGTTACTTTAACAGGAAAGCACAGCAGGGCAAACTTGCTGTGGGGAGCTAGCTCCACTGCAGTAAGCAGTCAAGGGGCAGCCACAGCAGGCCAAGGGAAAAGATTACAAGCTGCTGGACTCAGCTGCAGCAGAGGAACGCAGGGTGGTCATCCAGCCAAAGCAGAAACCCCTGTGTGTGGCTGAAGCCTCCTGACAAAGGAGTGGGGCTTTGGGCCACATAAGACCAGTGCCCGAAAGACAAACCGGCAAGTGCCTTGGGTGCCTCCCTGGGAGAGATGGCTGCAAGAGACAAACCGGCAGGTACCCAAGCCACCCAATAGAACTTGAAGGAGAAAGCTAAGGGAGGAAGCACGGCTTACTGTGTGGCAATGATCCAGAGAAAGGGGGAACTTTAATTTGGAAGTGATTTGCTTGTATTTGTGGGCATTTAAGTTTGATATTGGAGGACCAGGTTGTGGCTCTGGGGGGTGGTATGGAGGCCCCAGGAGTGCCTGAGAGGCACCCTGCGTAGAGCCCTGCAAGGGTCAGGGACGGCAGGTGGCTAGAAGCAAGAGACCAGCTTTGCCTGGGTTAGGGACCTCAGGGTGCTGAGCAGCCTGAGAAGGGCAAGGCCTGGCCAGGGGCCTGAAGCCAAGGTCCAAGGCAGTGAACCTAGGCTGAGGAGGCACAGCCAGAGAAAAGGGGCCCAAGCTGGGAAAGCCAAAGCCCCAACAAAGGTTTGAGAGGGCCATGCGCTGTGTTGGGGCCAGGGGGGCCCTCCAAAGTGATATTACGTACCACCTGTGAGGCATGGGTATGACTACAGGGAAGATAGGGCCATGAATGCTGCCAATAAGGTGACTGGTGCCTTGAGACTAGTGTCAATAGGATCAGGAGGGCCACATTGTAGGCTGAGGTGAGCTGGGGGCGCGCCTGGGACCATGGCAGCCTCCCTAAACTCGATGACAGTTTTATCAAGGCTTGGCAGGTGAGAGGGGGAGGGGGCAATCCAGGGAGCTGGAGTTGGACAGGAGTCGCTTGGCCACCAGGGAGGCGTCACGACCACCCCTGGAACCTGGTCCTTTCTACTCTCTGCAGGTCAAAGTTGATGAGTTTCTCTCTACCTCCTGAAGGAATACAGTATGTAATTATTAAGCTGGGAGACTCCCTCCCTCCCTCTTCCAGATAACCAAATCAGAATCTGACTCGCCCAGGGATTTCTCATATGGGCAGCCTCAGATCAAGGGAGCTGCTTGTATCGGTGAGGAATGGGGCAGCCCTTGGGGAGTAAGTGAACAAAACAGGGTGGGGGGGAGACTTACGACTTACATAGATGTTATATCACAGAAATGCTTTTTATATTATCACATTGACCTTTGTAGTTTAGTCTTCACAATTTGTGGTATTTCAAAGTAAGCCAACACATAGGTTATGGTATATAACGAAAAAGTCTAATTTCTGCCCATATTGTTTATACTTCTTCACTTGGGGCGACTGTGCACCCAGTCCCATCTGTCTCACAGCCACAAGCACTGTAGCCAACAGGGTATGAGGGATGAGGCTCACATACCATAACTGGTGATGTCTCTCCCAGGTATTAGTAACTATCTCCAGCGTTCCACGTCTTGTACATGTGTAGCTATTGCACAGGGTACGCCAACAGTTATTCTGTTGCTCTAGATCTGGGAACTTAGCAATGTCTGCAGCAGTTGTAGGTTAGTAGCAATGTCTTTCATATGATTTTTTTTTTTTTTGTGAAATGTCACTGAAAAAGTAAATTAACAAAAGCTTTTATCAAGTTCTTTTACTTTAAATGCCTGACATCAGTCTGGGCCCACATGTCCGTTCTGCACATGCCATTGAATAAAAAGAGTAAAGAAGTCTCTTGTATTTCCATGCAGCATGCCCAGACACCACATGCACTGTCTGTTACATGTCTGTTCTTATGAAGTTCATGCTGGGAATTTCTTTTTAAAGGCAAAGTGTTTCTGAAGGAAAGAATTCAGATTGGGCAGATTGCATTATAAAAAAAAATCTCACTGTCTCTGAGCTGAATTAATATTGTGATTATTTTGTGCAGCCTCACACTGGCAGTTTGTAAAAGGTTCAAGAGTGTCTGGTGTCTGTAGTCTGGAGAAATAAGAAGGGAAGTGAAATAAGCAGCAGACAAAAAATAAAAGCACAATATTGGTAAAAGAAATCACAAAATAGTCTTTTGAAAGAGAAGGTGAATACAACAATACTTTAGTAATACAGCATATCTACCATTCTGAATGATCTTTGTTCATGTAAACTCACAGATCATTTCTTTGTCCATAACGTGACATGTTGTTGTCAGTGTTTTAAGAAACTTGTGCATCAGGCAGATCCCAAAATCAAAAGAGACATGACCATAGCTAACCAAGATGTTTTTAGCAGCCAGCTGTATTACTCCTTCTGCTTCTCTGTCATTATCTGCCGAGGCCACTTTTATTTGTAAGACATATTACAACAGTTTGAAATGAGAATCTTCCCCCAAGGTCTTCATCAACCTAAATAGTCTGGATAATTGTCATATTAAACATTTTCAGAGAGAGAGACCAGAAGCTATAACCAAGACTGTCAGTCTTTAGAGTGAAGCCATCCTGAAGTTCCTTCTTAACACAGAATTGTATTATTTTTCAGTTCTGTAAAAGGAGGGGGCAGATACCACTTCTTTTCCTTCTCTAATATAGGGATTCAAACACAGGTGAAAGTTAATGAAGCCTTCACCTATCTCCTTTGTAGGCTGTCATGCTTTTTCTTTTAATCCCTTCATTCCCCTCAAAGCCCATGTGGACTAAAAGTGACCATTATATCTGTTAAGCCCAGCTGCTACCTCTCTCAGCTTCTTACTTAAGTGCTGGCTGACAACGTTACCTCTTCAGCTGTCTTAGTCTTTCTGCCCGTGAGCTGTGGAAATCCAGACACAGGTCTCCAATGTGATCTATTTGCTTTACCTGTAGGGCCAGCTGTGGTAGTGAAAATGAGATACCAGATCTAGTAGCAGCGAATATAAAACAGAGGGGAAGCTACTGTTACTGTATAAAACCCCAGCTATAATAGTCAGTCACTATGGTACAAGAAGGCTGTCACTGCCTTTGCAACATTAGGGTATCTAGAAGAATTAAGGGACCCAAATGCAGAGACATTGAGTCATTGGAGGTGACCTACTATAGCTGCTAGGAATTAAGTAAAATGAGACTCAACTAGTTACAGGGCTTAAGAATGAGATGAAGGGTCTTTGATTGGTAAGTGTCCAGTTCCAAACCTGTTACTATCCATTGCTTGTTTGATCCAGTCCATCTAGCAATTTCATTGTTTTTTCCTTAGTAGACAAGTCTCCAAGCAACCACCATTTGAGGTGCTAATTGGATTCTTTTCACAAGATAAAGCAGAGGTTGGCAACATACAGCCCACTCACAGATGTGGCCGTGGAGCCCCTGGATAGGCCCATAATGCTGTGCCCATGCCTCCCTGCTCCCCTTCCCCCCCGCTCTGGTCCAGCTCCAGCACAGACTCGGTGGTTTCAGCAGGGGGCTTTGCCTACACCCATGCCAGGGCCAGGCTAATGGGACTTGTGCTCATGTCACCATCACTTCTCCCAGCCCTCTGCTCCCTGGCAGCTGTACAGTTACAGCTTCCAGCCCATAGGGAACTGGTCAACCAGGTATCTGCATCCACAACATTGCCAGTCTCCCAGCCACCCTCCAAGCTGTGCCTGTGTCATAACCCAGGGCCAGGGAGAACAGAAGTGGGGAGAAGCAGCAGCAGCACAGATGCAGTTTGTAGATACCTGGTCCTGGCTCAGGTTCCCACTAGCTGGAAGCCAGGGAGCAAGGGGGCTGAGAGAAGTGGCAGCAGCCTGGGCAAGTTCCCATCTGCCTGACCCCAGCACGGGAATGGGGAAAGCCCCTTGCCACTGACATGCTGCTGAAGCCACCCAGCCTGCAGTGGACCAGAGCTGGTTATTCCACCCATGGTGTGTGAATGGTAGCCAATTCATTCCCTTTTTTCCATTTCCCATTGTTGTTTCTTCTACTGAGAAACAGGAAAAGCATTAAGATAACTTGCATGATCAGGGGCACCAGGGCAGGTGCTACAAGGAGAGGCTACAGGACCTGAACCTGTTCAGCCTCCACAAGAGAAGGCTGAGGGGGGGGATCTAGTGGCCTGTTACAAACTAGTCAGAGGGGACCAGCAGGCATTGGGAGAGTCCCTGTTCCCCCGAGCACTACCAGGAGTGACCAGGAATAACGGTCACAAGCTGGCAGAGGGTAGATTCAGACTAGACATCAGGAGGCGCTACTTCACGGTCAGGGCGGCTAGGATCTGGAACCAACTTCCAAGCAAAGTGGTGCTGGGTCTTACCCTGGGGGTCTTTAAGAGGAGGCTAGATGAACACTTTGCTGGGGTTGTTTGACCCCAGCACTCTTTCCTGCCATGGCAGGGGTCGGACTTGATGATCTGCTCAGGTCCCTTCCGACCCTACCAACTATGAAACTATAAAACAGGTCTGCTGCACCACATACCACAGTCAGGTGTTCTCTATGCTGCCTGCGTGTGTGCCTCTCCATTTTTTTTTCCACAGGTTTTTTTTCACTCCTGGATATCCAGGGGTCAAAAACCCCCCAGAAAAAAAAATAAACCAGAACAGCATGTGTATGGGCAGCTCACACCACTGAAAAGTGGAGCTGGCCTGCTTGGAGCTGCCCTGCAGCTGCCAGCCAGGCTCTGCTCAGCTGGATCACTGCTGCTGCAGCCCCAGGAGGCCCGCAGGTAAGGCTGCTGGAGTCAGCACAGTGCTCTCTACCGCCGTTGGGGTAACTTGCCGTGCACCAAAGTGCATGTGGCACGGGCATTCCCTGGGGACAAGTAGCTGTGGTGCAAGGCACGCTGCTGCTGCTTGTCCCCAGAGAACCAAACATCCACACTCAACTGGACATGGCCCCTGGGGTAATTGGTCCAAATATGGCTGAATTTTAAGCCTCTGGAAAAATAAGTTTATTCACACTCCTTTTGAGATGTTAGTCTGGCAGCTAAATTCTCTGCAGATACTGTTCTCACTAGGCATGCTTCAGACTGAGCATGCAGAAGCTGAGCATGTCTTTCCTTGCAGTTCTGCATCAGGTCAGTGTGGCAGCAGGCACCCAAAATGAAAGCACCTCCTCTCCTTTCAGTACTCCTGTGTTGATACTGATGAATTGGTGGAGGAAGAGTAGGTTGACTGGAATGCACAGATCAGAAGAATGCAGGCAGAAGCCAGAGAGTGGGGAAAAGTAGGCAGGAGGAAGAACAGGAGCATTGGGATGATGATGGATAATTGCAGAAGGTGGTGCATAGGAAGAGAAGGGAAATGGTGGGAAGACCTTGGGTGGGTAGGAGAGGTTGCCCAAGCAACCTTGAGGCTAGTATTTCCATTGAGAGCCTTGACTCTGCAATCTTAACACTGTTGTCGTGTTTTTAATGAAACTATGTAGAAAGTGTCATGAGCTATGAACACTATTTACATTATCACAGTACTTTTGAAATTTGCCCTTGAAACCTGGTGATGGGGAGTTGGGCAAAAAGTGACAAATGGATAGTTCAGCCTTGTTTTGTTTTACTTTATTTTATAATTGGCTTAGTCATGTTGTCAGTATCTTGCTTCTAAACCAACTTATAAAACACATTGCTTATTCGCAAATACTTGAGATAAACACATAGCCAATAGTTTTCCAAGCTGCTGTGAAATCATCTAGATTTGACTATTGCACCTCTGGTATAAATCAGGAGCAACTCCAGGAAAGGCCCTTCTGCTACAGTGCAACTGAAACCAACCCATCCATTGTCTCTCCTTAGGTAAAGACAGATTGTAAAAATGACATTAGAAACAAGTGCGCTGGAATCTTCCTTTTGCCCAAGGTGTACACTTCTAAATGTGGCTTTCTGTGCAAAGAATGTGTTCTGCCTTGTTTTCCATGATAAAACTTACTTGTGTTGTAAAACAAGTGGCTTCAAATATAGCTGAACTTGTGATCTACAACCAGCCCTCGAGTCTGCAGTTGGGCAATTGTATTACCATAATACTTATAGCTGTGTGAAGACTCCCTTTTACTAAATGATTTATTACTCTTCGCAGAATTCCTTTGGCTGCCAACTTTATTTCCAAGTCACTCCGTTCAGCTCAATTGGTCGCCTTCAGTTACCGTGGCAACCAGCAGATGGGGTTCTTTGACAAGGGTCAGCGGGGAGGCTACTGCAATATACAGGAAGAGCAGCTAAATAACAAAGCTTTCAGCATTGACAGTTCTGCTCTGTCTGGCCAGGAGTAGTTATCAGATTACTTGTATTAAAACCTAATTAAGATGTGTGCCAGTAAATGCAGCATGGTTATTGGATTTCGTGATTTAGCTGCCGCAGGTTGCTGCAGTCCTGTCACACTACTTCAGCAAATTCAGCTACGTGGTGTACAGTGGAAGTATTTTATATGCATAGCCTGGTAACATGAAATAAGTAATTTTTTAATAGGTTGGCTTCTACGGGCCTAAGATCTCTAGTTCTGCCTTTGAGTCTGAACGCCGCCAATAAGTCCCAGTGTATCTATTTATTTCAGATACATTTTAGAATCCAGACAGAAATTCAAATAATTTAATAAGACCTACACTGTCCACTCCTCCCTTTTGTTCATTGTCATCTGTGGATCTGCTGAGTCCAATTTAGACTGGAACCTCTGCAGGTCAGGGACCTGTTAGCACATTTATCTCTGAAGGCTAGTGCATACCCATACTGCTTTTCTAAGGCATGCTAACAGAATAAGAGAGTTGCCTTCATTCCTGGGAGAGATTTTTTTCTGTTGCCCAGAACATGTCAACTTCACTTTCTCTTATGTAACTTTCTTTTTGTGCACTGACACTTTATTCTTCAGTGCAGGAGGCCTCCAGAGAGCCCAGTGCACTACTTAAAGCCCAGGGCTCATGCAGAACTCTGCAGGACCTTGCGTAAGCCATCCACACCAAGGTGCAGAGCAGTCTAATAGCATTCTCCCTATGGGTGGCAATGGACTGGGCCTGCCACTGGGAAAGATCCGAGCTGTTCCTACAGCGTTTCATACCAACACCGAATGTGTCTCATGTTGGGCACTACCTAGACAGAGAAGTACGGGTCAAGCTGAACAGACTAAGATCTGGATATGGATATTTCAAAACAACACTGCTCAAGATGAACATCTTGGACAGCCCCCCTATGTGAATGTGGTGTCCATCAGACAGTGTCTCGCAGATTTGGAAGTTGAAAGAAGCAGCAGCATTCTCCCTTAGTGCAGACTCTTCTGCTTGAGCACTTTGCATGTTAAATGTAATTTGTGAGAGCTTAGAAGTGTTGCAGCTGATTGCTTCCTTTCAGCATATGGGTACGTCCTCTTGGTAACTCACCTGATTTTAAACTTAAGATTTTTATTGCACCCAGTGTTGTACAGAACATGGGGGAGACACAGGGCTTAATCCTCCAGTGATGGGCATCCTTTATTCCTACTATTCATTCCATTCTGTGAATCTGTTTTTTTGTTGGGCCCAGCCCACAGCCTGTGCCTCAAGAAGCTTTAACATACTGACCATAATTTTTAGCAGTAAAAATGTTGCTTTTGAAAGAACTAAATTTGGTAATTGTTCAAAAGCTTATTCTTTGTGTGACCACATATTTCTTTAATGTGTAACCTGGATGAGAAACTGCTCTTAAGTTCTTAATTGCACTTAAAATCATAGAACAGTAGGGCTGGAAGGGGCAGAAATGTCATCTAGCTCAGATCCCTGCTCAAGACAAGATCATCTCTGTTTACACCATCCCAGAGATGTTTGTGTAACCTGCTCTTAAAATTTCCCAAGAATGTAGATTCCACAATTTCTTTAGAGTCTGTTCTAATGCTTAACACAACCAACCTAAATTGCCCTTGTTTCAGTTTAAGACGGTTGTTTCTTGTCTTAACCCTGCAGCCACAGAGAATAGTTTCTCTCTCTCTCTCTCTTTATATCCACACTTGTTATCTGAAGACTTCAATTATCAGATCCTCAATCAAGCCTTGTCTTCTCCAGACTAAATAATCCCAGTGCTTCCAACTTTTTAAGTAACATTTTCTCAGCCCTCTAAATCATCAGTGTCACTTTTCACTGGACCCTAACCACCACGTACTTCCCCATGTACTTCTTGTAACTTGCCCACATACTTCTTGAAGTGTGGTGTCCAAAATTGGACACAGTACTTCAGATAAGGCCTCACCAGTGCTTGAGGAGAGCGGAAGAATCACTTCTTTTGTCCTGCAAGGGATAAATAACTTTCTTTGACTTGTTAATACAGCCCATTATGCTACTGGCTTTTTTGCAATGAGAACACCCTTGTGGGCTCATATTCAGCTTATGGTCCACTGTAACCTTCAGTTCCTTTTCTGCAGTACTGCAACCTCTAGATAGTCATTCCCAAGTCTGTATTTTTATGATTGTTCTGTCCTAAGTGCAGGACTTTTTTGCACTTGTCTAATTTTGTACCATTTTTCCAGTTTGCCAAAAAGTATTGTGAATCCTAATCCTATCTTCTGCAGTGTCTGTACTCTACCCAGCTTGGTGTTATCTACACATCTGCTAAGTGTACACTTAGTTCCATCCTCCAAATCAGAGGTGTCAAAATATATGGGCCAGTCCGTCCTGCCTATGGATCTTAAACTGGACCACATGCAAAGGGCCCCTTGGACTAGCCCCACATGTGCCTGCCCCAGCCCTGCATGCTGCACATGGCACGTGGAACCAGTCTCATGCACAATGTACACAGCCTGTGGGGTGGAAGTAGCACACGCGCTGCACGTACCAGGCCAGCCCTGCTCTGGACATGGGCACTGCCTGCACCAAACCAGCCCTGCCCTCTAAATCTGGCCCGCAGATCAATCCTGCACCCCTCATCTGATCACAGAGCCTGATGAATTTGACACCCATGCTCCAAGTCATTAACAAAGATATTAAACCGTGCCTGATCCAGGACAGACCCCTGGGGAACCTCACTCAGTACGTCCTTCCAATTAGACATCAAGCTGTTGATAATTACCCTTTGAGCATGATGATCCAATGAGTTATGTATCTATGTTAGCATAGTCTCATCTAGACTGTATTGCCTTAGCCTACTAATAACAGTGTCATGGGAGATGGTGTCAAATGCCTTGCTGAAGTCCAGGTATATCATATCCACTGCTTCTCTCCCATCCACAAAGCCCATGACCTTTTTATAAAAGAAAATCAGTTTGGTCAAGCATCACTTGCTCTTGATGAATCCATGTTCCTGTTCCTGAGTGATCACCTTGTTCTTCTTCAGGAGCTTCCCAATATATTATTTGATGGCATGTTCCAGAAGCTTTCTAGGTATTGAGATCAGACTAACCGATTTGTAATTCCTTGGACCCTCCTCCTCTTTTCTCAAAGATGCTAACTATATTTGCCACTCTCTAGGCATCTGGGACCTCACCTGACCTCCATCAGTTCTCAGAGAGAATAACCAACAGCTTTATAATTACCTTAGCCAGACCATACTAAATTGGTGGACTGTTAAGAGATGTTAAAGCTAGAGTGTGCTGTGAGCAGTTGCACATTAAGGTTTAATGCCATTTCTTGTGGGCACAGTTCTGCCACTAGAGGGCTGGCTAGCAAGGGGATGGCTAGGACCCAGGATGCCTGGGCTATAGCCCAGCTCTGAGCAGGGAAGGGGGGGAGGGTTGGCAGTGGTGCATCCTGGGATGCTGGAGAACCGCAGATTGAAAAAAAGTCATTCTCAAAGGAGCTGGATGAAGTTCCCCTAACACAAGCTAGGTAGTGCAGTCCAGAGTAACCCTCGCCTGAAGTGGCATAACTTAAGACATTCAGAAAGCATTTAGCACAAGTAAATGAGATGGGGACACTCATTTTAAGTGCCCTCGATATGGTCTACATGTAATGTTTAATTTCACTCTCTGAGTACTCTAGAGCACCTCATCCACCCCTGCTAATTAAAAAAATGCAATCTATTCTTCCCCTGTTCTAGGCTGATTATTTCCTCCTCTGTCTGTGCTGTGCTTATTATTTAATAGTTGACTTGATTTCTGAAAACTGAATACTTCAGCCCTTTCAGCATCATGCATTACTAGATTTTCCTCCCCATTCATAAATTACCTTAGTCTTCCTCTTCTGGCATATTTGTAAAATGTGTTTGGGGTTTTTGTTGTTGCTGCTTTTTACATCCCTTACTAGCTGCATCTCAAGCTGTGCCTTGGTCTTTCTGATTTTCTTCCTGCGTGCATGTCTACATGACACTCTTATACTCATCCCTAGTAACCTGGCCAAGTTCCTACTTTTCTATGATACTTTAGAGTTTCAGTTCACTGAAGAATTCACCATGTAGCTAGCACAGCCTCTTGCCACACTTCCTATTCTTTCTTTGCATTGGAATAGCCTGTTCTTGTGCTCTCAATGTGGTCTCTTTAAAGTACAATCAAAATTCATGGACTGCATTGAAATTACCTCCATGGGATCTAATTCCCTGGGTTTGTTAAAAGCTACTTTTATGAAGTCCACTATCATTAGTCTTCTACAAGGGGATTATTAAAATGCAAAGTAAGAATTTTTGTTCTTGCCCTGCAATAAAATAATCAAAGCTGCAGTTCCTCATGGTCAAAGTTTATCTTCCTTTTTATGGAAGATTAGCAGCCTGTAGTCCCACACTGACCTGTTCAGTGTCTCTTACCCAGCATGTAAATGGGATTTTTTTTTATTTCAGTGGAGAAATCAGAGAATAATTTTGAATGTGTTATTTGTAGATGAGAACTATTTCTTTTGTCGCACATTATTATAAATGGCCACAAAGTAACATGGTGTTAGAAATGGAATGGTATAAGTCAGGGGTCCACAAACATTTTTTGTGCAGAGTGCAAAAAACACCTGCAGCCTCGACTTGTAAGATGTTGGCATGCCAGGGGTATACAGCAGGGGGGCTGCAAGGGGTCTGATCCTTGTTGTGACCGTGCACTCCGGCCCCTTCCTCGCTGTCTGCCCAAGGTGCGCGTGCCAAGCAAAATGCCTTTGTGTGCCATGCTCTGGCACCTGTGCCAGAAGTTGCCTACCCCTGCTATAAGTGATCTTTCTGTAACTGCAGATATGCTCTAGAAAATGAAGAGAAACCTATCTCCTTAATGGAATTATCTTTCATATGCCCACAACAGGAGGTGCCATCTTGTATGGACAAACAGTGAGGATCATAACCAATTAATGTGCTTGACCTCATGATGCCTGCCTGCCTAGCATCCAGTAGAATAAGGAGTTGGTTTTGCTTATTAAATTGCCTGTTTGCCTCTTCCCCTGCAATACTGCCAAAATTGGGCTAAGTGCGAGCTGGAGCCCTATTCATTCAAGAAAGAGGAGGCAGCTGGCAGGACATGCTCTGCAGGGACCTCTTCATCACTGCAGTTCACTCCCCTGATGAACAGGCAGCTTGTTTTGCATTGAGAGACTCTGGGTGGGGTTTTATCAGTATTTACATATGGTTTTAGTGGCCAGTGATGCTGACTGCAGAGGTAAGGAGCATGAAGGAAGGGGATCTGTCTGTATACCTGTGGGTCTCCAGCATGGGAAATGTGGTTTACTTTGAAACATGCATATGAGACCAAAGGTATTTAAAACATAAGAAAATTAGCTCTTACAGCTGCCAGGAGTTGTATTAGGCCCTTAATGCAATTAGAAATTAGGGACCTGGAGTCAAAAAGGTCTCTGGATTTTAAGACACCAGTTGAACTAACAGGCGATTCTTCAGAGTTCCTGCCTTTGTTGTCTCAGAAAATGATACTCTAAAGGAGTAACCCTTTAGCACTGGTACAGATGAAAAGCATTAAGTGCTTTATAAAGAGAAGTGAGCGATCTCTGTGTTTTCTTTGTCTGAGAAATTCAGATAAGTTGCACAACATGCCTGAGGTCACATGCTGAATCAGTGGCAGAGCAGGGGATACAACTCAGCTTCCAGTTTGATGCTTTTCTGTACAGCCTCCCAGTAGACATTGCTTTCTTTTGCATGTTGGACATGATTTACAGCTCCTAGAACAGTGCACGCATTTCCAAAACACGGGGGGATGAGGGGCGCATTCATCTATAGGTGTAGTAGGCATACAAAACGGTTACATTGGTTCAGCTCTCCCAAACAGCAAGTCTTCCTCTCTGTCTCTTATAATTGTTACAATTGTCATAGCCTCCTTGGGAGTTTAGAACCAGGTGTCAGGCTTTGCAGTTTGAGGGTTTGTGCTTCCAACTTTTTTCTGATCTGTAGTCCTTTAGCTTGTAATATCACCTCTTTCATACATATGTACTCGCATGGTAATACAGACAGCTAAATAGCACTTTGAAAACATGCTAGCCATGTAACTGTAATAATCTGATTTGAAAAAAACCCAGTAATCAGACTTGGCTATGTAGCAGAGTGGTAAACATGGTTTTGTCCTCTCAGGTTTTTTTCTTTTCAATTTGGTTTTATATAACTTTACTGTTAGTCCAGGAAGTGGTTGTTAGTTCAATTAGCTGAACAGCAGGGTTTCTGAAAGAATATGCATTGCAAGATGGCCACATGGAGAGTTGATTTCTATATTTTACACCTCGGCAGAAAAAAGATAGGTTCCACGTGGAAGAATTACCTCATAGAAACTTTCCATCTTTTACCTTTCTAGTAAAGCTGGTTTAGTGGCATAGCCAAAAAAAATTCAACCTCGACTCTATTATTGTGTATGTAGTCCTTGTTCAGTAAGGCACTAATTTGCTCACAGTTAAGTAGGTAATCGAGTAGTCCTGCTGATGTTTCATGTTTAAGCAGAAGGTTAAATGTCTTGCTAAATTGGAGCTATAGTGCTGTACATGTAAAGGCCTTAAGAAAAAGACAACCTGTCTTGAAGAAATAGGTATTAAAAGACCCTAGGCCACAAAATACAAATCCCAGGCTGAACTTCACCAACATTTGGTGGTGATGATTTCCGCAGGTTGATCAAACTGGTGGGTCAGCCTGATGTCCCTGTCCCCCCAGTGCCCTAGAAGGTTTAGGTTCGGGGTTTTATTTTTGGCCCATCTCACTCTTAGGATGAGGTAGTTGTCTTTTATTTTACTTTATTTGATGAGACGAACTTGCAAAGATGTCATGAGTTTAAAAATAAGCATTTCCTTATGTAATGTTCCTGTATGTCCAGGATGTGGAAATCTACTCCTTTACAAAAATGGGTTTCCCCCCTTCAGTGTGCCAACCAAGGTTTGTTTTGATAGAGACTGCCAGAAGTGGTGAGCTGCCGAGTATTGTTGAGGGACTTAATGGAAACCTGTTATATAGCCCCGTCCCTATTAGAAAGTCAGTATTTACCCACTGTTAACTAGCGTCATCTGAACTATCACATTATTTCCCTATAATTAGGCCAGCCAACAAGTCTTTACTTGTTAATGGCACCCATAGCATAAGGGAAAAAGTCAACAGATATGACAGATAGTAGCCAATAGATAAAGCCCAATTACCTTGTGACAGCGCACAACTTGAAAGCCATGTTACAATAATAGATGTGAGTTTCGTGTCTGAGGAGCTCTTTAGGTGTAGTCTATATTGTGAAGAGGATTAAAATACATCTGACAGAAAGCTCAGCATGCATTATTTTCGACAGGTAAATATGTACTTAGTACGCCCAATAGCATAGGCTCTGACTGTGCTTTTCTTTGTCCTGACTGAAGTCTGTGCTGAGACACCACCTGCCACTTAGTTGTTCCACCATTACATCTGCTGCCAGCAGACGATGGCACCTGTCCTTTACTGAACCCCATCTTGTATGGTGCATTGTACAGGGAAGCCCTGTTTACCTGTTGCTGCAGTACAAGCAATAGAAATCGTCTTTGTTCATCTGCTTTGTAGTTTTGATCCTTTATTTTATTGAACATGTCTTGTTTTATTCATGGTAAGTATCATACAGCACCCCATTGCCTTGACATGGATCATCTTAAAAGTGCTTGAGAAAAACGCTATTCACTTCTGGGAGTAGGATACATTTAAGGGGGGAAGAAAAGGCTGAGTGGTTTGTATATTTTACTTTCCTTACTGCAGATAAAAGTCAAACTTCCCCTTTCTGGTGTTTCTTTCAAGAGGAACTCCCAGGTTCCCTCAGGGTAGATGGGCACTGTGACAGCTATTGGTTTTTTTGTGAAATCATCTGACCCGCATCTGCCGTAGAGCTCACCCTATAGATACCAATGATAGCCATACCCAATGTGACCATTCCTGAAGAAGTGGCACTTGTGTTTGTAGTGTAGACCAGACCTTTGTATATTCAGTCTTATTCACAAGCCCCTTCCTTCTGCTCTCTCAACTCAGATATGAGCCTTTGGGCTTGATGGGCTGTACTAGAAGTTAAGTGACAGGTTTTAAAGGCTCTCTTCAGGCATACTTAGTTAAAACTTGTCTTATTTTAAAAAGCCAAATAAAAGTTGCTTCCTATGACAGGAAGTGGGGCATACTTCAGGTTGTGAAAGCCATATAAAGACAACAGACCTGTCGTTCCAGGTCAGATTTGACAAGAACTAGTAAAATGCGTAAGCTTGGACTTTAATAGCTCTCAGCACTAGTGAAACTGATGTAAGAAGCTTGCTTTTTAAGCAGATGTAGTGTGTGCAGCGATGCTGATTTTTTTTTTACTGTGCTCGTATGGCAGAAGCCATGGGAAAAATAACCTCCCAATGGCACCTTTCCTGTAGGAGAGGACCTGCATACACACAGTGCTTGCACGCACATCATAGGAAGTGGCCCTATTCTTTGTGTCACTTAATTACACAACTAATTTGTTTTCTCCTCATAAGGTTTTTAAATTAAACGTTCAAACATAGAAGAATGCTCCTATTTAAGGGACTGAGATGAAATGTATTGAATATCCTACACATAACAGCTCATCCCCAGCATGACAACCTGGCTAAGCCCTGTCATCTGTAAACAGGACTCTTACTGCTTAACATCAAAGCCCCCACAGTAAATTCCAGTCTCAGAGCCATCATAATCCTTTCATGTGTTTTTTTCCAGGTTATACCAGCTTGACAAGCATTGCCAGACCACTGCTCAGCAGCTAGTGGAGTTACTCAATAAACAGAATCAGCTCTTCAAAGAGAGGCAGATGCTTACAGAAGAGGTGCAGATCCTGCGCACACAGGGATCAGGCCAATACCAGGAACAAGCGAAAAGAAAGTCATAGGGAAATATTCCTCAGCCATCCAGAAAGGTAAAGTCATTAGCACAGGCTTGTTTCAAGCTGGTTTTCCTTCCTGAGACATTAGCTTCAGAGAACAGAAATAGCTCCATTTGATTGAGGGCGACTGGCAGTTGTACCCAAGCCCTGATTAAACCTCCATTAAATCAAGAAAATGCTATGAGGTATATGAAAGCAGCAGAAATAATTATTGTTAGCAATTCCAAGCTGATCTTTGCTTTGTCCATCTTGCAAAAAGACAGTGGGCAGTACAATATCCCTTGTTTAACAGCATTCACATTTAAGCATGAACACAGAGTTGTGCTATCCTGCCATTAAGTCCACCTGCTACTTTCTGTGGTTTTGCCACCTCATTTTTAAACATTTTGGTCTCCCTTGTTGCTCTGAAAATCTGCAAAAAGAGGCAGTGCTGACAGGCTAACTGTACAGAGGCAGCAATGAACTCTGAAGTCAGTGGATGTCCATGCAACCAGGGAACTGCATGATAGCAAAAGAAGTTGGAGGATCAAAGCTTTAGTAATATGTAGCTGAGGTATTACATATAAGACTCTCTCTCCTACAAACTACAACAATCAGCATCTGAACATTTAAGTTGGACACTGATCCAGTAATCAATCACTACTTTGGAAAAAAGAAAGAGAATTGAATGTATTACTCAAATTTCAAAATAGATCTCTATTTCTGTGGCAAAAGTGATTTAATGATATTAACCACTGACTCATGTGGCTCACGAACATGGCAAGCTAGTAGTTCAGAGATGAAATACAGAATTTCATTAATATGAAGGTGACCAAGGTAATTCAGTTGGGAAAATTGAATAATCATAGAGAATTAGGGCTGGAAGGGACCTTGACCTGAGGCAGAATCATGCCTAGCCAAATCATCCCATACAAATTCATTGTTTAACCTCTTAGCGAAACTACAGTGTCAACCCTGACACAACGTTAGCCATAACACCTAATTGGTCACAGATAAAGCAGAAGGTCCATGGTGGCCAACATCCTGCTGCTGAAAAGGTCACTAAAAGTATGCCCAAGAGATCCCAGGAAGAGGGCCATGCCCCCTGCTACAGAGGCAGGCAAAAACCTCCAAAGTCTGTACCAGTCTGATTATTACGTAAAACTTCTTCCTTACCCCAGTTATGGCAATTGCTCTGACCCTGAGCAGAGGGGCAAGACCCTTTAGCCAGCAACTTCCAGCTGTACGTCTCAGGAGGAGCATTGGCACACCCCAGTCAAAATCCCCAGACTTGGCCAGCACTCGGTGCTTCCGAGGAAAGCAAAAGAAAACCCACCCCAAAAAGAAACAAACCCTGAAGTATAGCAACAGGAGGGGAAAAAAAAATTCCTGGCCTCATGTAGTAACTGGCAAAGCCTAGGACCACGGGAAATACCCATAGTAAAGTATGGGCATAGCTACTTCTAGATCATCCTTGACCGGTGCTTGTCCAACCTCTTCTTGAACACATCCAACAATAGAAATCCCACAACTTGCCTAGTCAGTCTATTCCACTGCCTCATTGCTCTAACACTGAAGAAATGTTTCCTCATGTCTAATCTAAACCTATTTTGCTGCAACTTCATGCCACTGATCTGTGTTTCACTCTGCAGCAAGAGAGAAAAGGTGTTTTCTTTCTTATTTATGGCAGCCCATCAGGTATTTCAAGACTGCTGTCATTTCTTCAGTTCCTTTTCTGCAAGCTGAACATGTCTGTTTCCTTCAGCTTCTCCTTGTATGATTTGCCTTCCAAGCTCTTTATCATTTTTGTTGCCCAGCTTTGGGCCCTTCTGTTGATTCACCCCAAAACTGCATTTGCCTTTTTGTGCATCTGCATTGCACCTGGGACTTGTGCTGAGTTTGTGGTCCAGCAGGACTCTTAGATCTTGCTCTGTAGTGCTGCCATCCAGCAGGTGTCACCCATTTAGTATTTGTATTTTTTATTATTCTTTCTAAAACATAGTACCTTGAATTTTCCAGCATTGAAGTTCATCTTGTTAACTCCAGCCTAGCTGTCCAATCTGTCAGGATCCTTCTGAGTTGCTTTCTCATCCTCCAGTGTGTTTGCTGTCCTTCCCAGTCCATGTCATCTGCCAACTTGCTCAAGATGCTTTCTGTTCCAGCATCCGTATGACTAATGCGTTAAACAGCACTGGGCACAGGGCAGACTCATAGAAAATGAGGGTCGGAAGGGACCTCTGGAGGTAGGTCATCTAGTCCGGCTCCTGTGGGACTCCACTTGAAACCTCCTGCCATTCTCACATTAATGCATTTATAATTACCCTTTGCTTGTTGCCTCTTCCAAGCCAGTTGTCTATACATCTTACAGTAGTTTTGTCTAACTCACATTTCTCCAATTTATTAATGAGAAGGTCATGTGAGACCCTGTCAAAAGCCTTGCTGAAATCCAGATATACTGTATTCACTATATACACATTGGCCTCATTCACCAAAATAGTAACTTTGTCAAAGAAAGAGATTAAGTTTGTTTGACACAATTTGTTCCCAGTAAATCCATGCTTGGCTGCTTGTGATCAGCCTTTCCTCATCCAGATGCTTGCAAATGGACTTCCTTAGGATACACTCCATTAGCTTCACAAGTATTGGGGTGAGACTAAGCCATCAGAAGTTCTCTTGGTCCTCCCTTCTGCTTTTTTAAAGAGGGTGCTGTGTTGGCCCTTTTCCAGGTCTCCAATGCCTTGCCTTCCACAGCTTGATGAATGTTACTGCCATGGGCTCCACAATCTCCTCTACTAGTTCCTTCAGTATCCTGGAATGAAGTTAATCAGGCTTTTCAAAAGCTCTCTGACTGTCTCTTATTATCTCATCCTTTCTTTGCTTGTTCCCTTTCTTATCCAGACAGTCTTTATTAATCATCTGGTTTCAGCCTAATTTTTTTGTGAAGACTGAGGCAATGTTGCTGTTGAGTATCTCTGCCTTTTGTGCATCTTTTGTTAAAAGTTTGCCCGGGGTTTTTAGCGGTGGACCCACAGCTTCCCTGGTCTTTCTTTTCTGCCTAATATATTTCTAGAACCTCTTCTTGTTGTCTTTAATCTCCCTCACCAGATACGGCTCATTCTTTATCTTTGCCTTCCTGATTTTGTCCCTGCAGGTTCTTGCTATTTTCTGCTATGCTACATTTTGGTTAGTAGCAAACTAAAGAGTGAAAGAGAGAACAGTGGTTTAATACTAACATGTTTAAATCATGCTGTTTTTTGCAACAAGGTAGGATAGCAGTAAATGCCAGGATGCTTTATCCTAGGTGAATGAAATTCGTTAGTTATTCCTGAAATTACAACATTGAAATGGCACTGATCCCACAATGCAACAGAGTATCTTACTAACCATTTTTTCCCTCTACTGAGGATAGAAATTACCGTACTACCTCATTTTACCATGACAAAGGTCATTGTCGGCAAATGTAATAGCAGCCACTATTTTAAAATTTTCAGAACGTTAAGAAAACGTAGCATTACCCTACCAGGAGGAGAGCTTTCTGTAACCCGAAAAGTCAGAGACTTCATGAAGTCCACTGGGGCCTTTGCCAATCTACATGGCAGACATTTCCAGTGGTATACAGACAGTAGTAGCACAATGCCATGCAACAGGAAAAATCATTGTTATGTCCAAGACACTGTACTGCTAATTGTACTTGAATATTGTTACAACCCAAAGTCTCTTTGCAGTTGTAAGAATACATTCACATACATGTACACAAGGATCGTGTGCTTTAGAGGATTCTTTATTTACTCAAGAATGCTCTCAAGGAAGTGTAGGTTGCTTTCATTTTTAATATATTATAACAATGCAAGAATCCAGGAAGTAATTTGAAATAATATTTGATTCAGGTGAACTGGAACAGAGGAGCACAATTATCTGGTGCATCAGTCAAATTCAGTTTTAAGCCAGGAAGAATTTTAAGCAAGGAATAATTCACCACAAATTGGAGATTTTAAGTCCAGCTAGATATGCAATGTCCAATCAGATTCTGGTATTTTAAAAAAAAAGTAATTTGTATTTCAGTGTTGATGCTGTAGGTAAACATGTACAACTGAAGTCTCCCAAGGGAAAAATGGACCATGATGTTCATAGAGAACATTGACGGATTTGAGTTAAATAATAATCTGATAGATAAAGGAGAAATGAGTAAAACTGGATGAGTTTTTCCAGTCAAAAGTAAAGGTGGTTTTAACTGAAAACACATTTCCCATTTTTTTCAAATGTTGAAATGTTTTAATTGACTTGAATTTTAAAAATTAAAAAAGAATTGAACACCTAGAAATAAACCATTTTGTTTTAGTTCATCTTGAATGGATTTTTTTTTTGCCTTGGTGGGAAAAAAAACCCACAGGCTCTCATTTCTGGTCAACTCGAACAAAATTCTTTTAATTTTTCAGTTCAGTCTCTCAATATATCAACCACTGAACTGAATACTCCACTATTCTCACAGCTCTAGAAACATGGAGTTTCTTTAGACTCTGAATTAAGATTTGAATGTGAATACATTTTTCCTAGCAATTTCTGGGACACTTGACTTACTGTCTAGAATGAGAATACTGTTTGGTCATTACAGTTATAACTCATATGTGATGTGATCCTGTATCATAAACTTGTCCAATTTAGTTAAAATTCAAGCAATGGCTCCATTTAATATTAGGATGAATAGAAGGAAAGTATCCAAAATGAAGTGTTAAGTGAGCTCAGAGTGACTTGTAACTTGGCTACATGTAAATTATTTAAATCTGGGATTCAAGGGCAGTATTTGTTGCATAGTCTATACCTGTTCTTATTCCTGGGCCTACAGTATTTTTCAATTGAAACTGAATCCAAGGTTTTAAATTGATTAGCTACACTGAATCCAGCTGGACTGTTTTAAAAAACAATTTGTTTATTACACAAAGATTACATTTGTATTATATGCAACACTTGCAATTGTATTTTAAAGGCAAATTCCATATGCATTTTAACCTCAAACAGTACTGCTTCCTTTATTAATCTGTTATTATCTGTAACCTTTTCAAACAAAGGCAGCTAGAGGTATGAGTCCCTAGTGATAGATATGCTGCCTTTCCCTAGGATGTTATGAAAATCTGTTTGCCGTGGAAACATTCACACCATACAAGAATAGACACATGTACATTTACAAGGGGAATTCTTGTGAGTTTTAGTGATTTGAAGAAAACCTGAAAGAACAAAGACCTGCCCCTGCCAAGTGCTCCCTCAACACACACACAGATTTTGTTTCTTTAGTAACAGTCCTTCCACTCTCTCCAAACCTGTAGCTTTTGCATTTGCTCCACTTCTAAAAATGTCTCTCTTCCAGAAGTGAGTTGGGGCAAAAATCTTGTCAGTCAATTGAAAGGTCCATTCCCAGCCTTGGCTCAGGCTAAGAATTTTATCACTTCATGTGTTTTAAGGCAGAAAGGACTGCTGTGATAATCTGGTTTGATTTGCTGTGTAACCCCAGGCCATGCAAATACCCGTTCATCAAGCCATTTCCCTGGGTCCAGATGTATCCAAACTTGATTCAAAAGTAAAATGTACAAATTAAGGTCTAAAGTCCATATTTAGGCACCTGCATTAGTGGCCTGACTTCAAGGAGCTGTAAGTACTTTTCAAAGGCCATTCAAGCAGGTGCCTAATTATAGAAGTTAGCATCTTAGCTTTCCATATCTGGCTTATGGTCTAAACTCTCGTTGCTCCAAAATCAGGAGAAGCAGCAATAATACTAGTTTTGTTCTCTCCCAGATATCATTGGGATTCTGTTTAGAGTGCATAACTGGTCTTGGAGCTAACGATTTCCTGAATAAGAATATATAGTCTGCTGTAGTTTGTTCATGTCGCTCAAAGCTGAGAATGTCCCTGCTTTCCAGATCCAGCTCAGTGCCTGTCAGTTTTACAAAAACAAGTGTTTTGTCCCAGTTTATGTAATCCCCCTGCAGACTGGCTGCCTGAGGGAACTGCTGGCCAGCTGAGCCAGTGAAATGAAGAGCAGACTAGCTGAGAGCATATGTACCTGAGGGATTATCTCCAGCTAGGCCTGTCAGATGCTCTGTCCTGCCCTTCTCTTCCCCATAAGGCCTCCTAATAACAGCTCTCGTGAATCCCTAGCAGGAGGCTTTGCCCTCCCAGTGCTCAGCGTCTTCCACTCCAAACTCACTAGTTTTTCCTTTGGTACACGGGGATCTTTCCGTACCTGGGATTTTGCGGTTGTTCACTAGCTTGGTCAAGAATTTGCAGGAAGTCTCCAGGAACTACTACACATGTACTGTTTTCTTAAAGGCAAATTAGTCTTTTTATGGTATCTTAGAGAAAGGTGGTTTGAGTCCATAAGTTTGTTAACAAAAGACCTACAGCCACCACTTCTCTGGCTGTTTTCTTCCAAGTGGGTTAGACTGAGTTGCCATAGGAGAGACCTCCAATGAAAGCCCATCTGCTACAGAATTAGTGAAGCTAATTAATCTGGAGATGGAGAAACACCGTTTAATCTATTCCCTGCCAGTGTCCATGTACTCTAGTTTGAACACACAGGCAGTGGGGCTTCCACTGACTTTGGCGTGGGGTGTCTATGAGGCAGTATAATGGACCCAGTGGGCAGATTTCCATCCTAATGAACCTAATTTTTCCCTCACTCATTTCATTTGTTTATTGTACTGAACACTTGAGCTTCCTCCTCTGCTACTTTTCCAACAGAAAAATACCTTGATCCAAGTTTGTCTTAACCACACAGACCTGGTTACTGATCTACATTTAGCCATATACAAGCTGTGTGCTTTACAAAACAACCCTATCGGGAATCTGTAGTTGAAAGGATCAACCAGACACATGTCGGGTGCACTGGCCCTCTATGACTTGTTGCCCCTTTTGGTCCTTTATGATTTTTTTAGCAGGTGAAGGAAGGTGATTGCAAAGAGATTAGGGAGAATTATTCTTAACACTTACCAGATCTATGCAAACTATATTAGAAAATAATTTAGTTGGAACTGTGTGAGACATTCTCCACAGGACTTAGCTTTGAGTTGCCCTGCCACCTAGTGGAATTCATGGCCACAAGTTAGACATCCAAGCTCTCTAGGTGTCTAATTTCTGGTCAACACTGGACACCCAAGAATACGATAGACACACGTGAGCACATGAACAGAGAGATAGATAAACTAGCCAGCAAAAAATGCTGAGAAACAGCCCTGCCCCATCATGGTTTGGCATCTAAACCTGGGCTGCAGGGATGTACCTCTTGCTCATGGGAGTCAATCCTGTTCTGTGAGTTGAACATCTAAATCTGATTGGGCCTTTTTTCACCAAATACAGAAAGGAGAAAATGGTGGTCATCCCCCCGCCCCCCCCAGAAACAGTGACCTAGCGATTACAGCACTCGCTTGGAATGCCAAAGATACGGGCTCAAATCACTTCTTGAAAGGACTTGAATCCACACAGCCCCATGAGTCTCCAACAGCTTGGGTAGAAGGCATTTTGGGGTGGGACTTTTACTTTCAGGTTGAAGCTATTCTACTTTGCATAAGTACTTACAAACTTGTTGGAATGGAAACTGGTACCTAGGCCTTCTCTTTCTGGTCACCTTCTCTTTCTAGAGGCATTTTCCTGCATAATTAGCATCTAACTATGTATGTAGATGAAGTAGAACAGACTAAGAAAGTCTCCTCCAGCCCAAAATATCTTGTAGCCAGGTTTAGGTATCTAAAGTAGGAGAGGTAGGCTCCAATCCAACATCTGTAGGTACCCAGGTTTCCTACATCTAACTAGTCTATAATTTAGAAAAGAAGCATCATGTCCCAAACTGTAATTCGTGCAAGGCCCAATTCTTTAGGTCCTGCTGGTAGGGGAAGGCTTAGCGTTTGAGTTCACTGGGCTAAGGCATGCCCTAAGTGCTCATCAGCATCAGGACTTAGGCAGGTGTAGGCAGTTCTGCCCACCAACAGAAATTCAGCACCAAGGGGCCTTTACTAGTAGAAACATGGGCACCTAGTGATTATAGGTGCATGCAGGATTAATTATCCAGGGAGCTGAGGGTCTCAGGGGTGCCTAATTGTTGGACACTAAGCACCGAAGTCCTTTTGTGGACTCAGCCCCCTGTTGTTTGGGTAGGTTCCTGGAACTGCTTTAAGAGGAATCCAACTCCTGTCTTACTTTTGCCTCCCACTGCTTACCCTGATCATTGAGTGCTCTCACTGCACATACTTACCAAAAGGAAGCACCAGTTATCAACTTGCTTAAATAGACCACCTCTTCTTAAAGACCGGCATTTCTCTTGCTTCATCTGATGTGCTTCAGATTTAAACAATGAATTGTAGAAGCAGCTCTTGAGTTCTAGTTAACTTTTAAGCTTGAATAAAAATCAGATTTTTTTTTTTGCCTTTTAATGTCAAAATAGCTGTAGGAACAACCATATTAGAAAGGGTTGAAATAAATCAAGAAAAAGGTATTTTTTTTTCTAAACAAGTTTTAAGTGTGTAATGCTTTACTAATTCAGACTGCTAAACAGAGAGGCAGTTTGCCATGTTAGTCTAAAGTCAGACAGGAGGCAGGGTAGAGTTGTATCTCATAAACAAACTAAAGCTTATATATCTCTGAATTAGTGAGGTGAACTGCCTCTTTCTGTCCAGCTTATACATCTCTGATTTAGTTTGTAAAGTCTACCCTGCCTTCTGCCTAATTCTAGACAGCTGTCCCAACTCAAATACCTTTAGCGAAACATTGAATGGCTACTTCAGAAGCGTGAACAGACGCACAGTGGCTATGTAAGTATTTCAAAGTTGCAAATTACTCTTCCCACAGAAGGTTTCTAAACAGCACACAGTTTCCTGTTTTGCTACAGCTGCCCACCCCATGTACAGTCTGAACAATTCGCAGTAAACACACTCTGGCACAAACCTGCCTCTTCTTTCCTGGAAAGGATAAGGGGCAAGACCTTAGACGTGCCCCAAAACAAGAGCTCTGTTATTTACTGCTCAACATGAACCACGTCTAGAGCTCAGGGAGATCTTGTTTTTCAGGAATCAAATGACTCTGTTCTTGTACCTGGACGATTTTTGATCTTAGAAAGAGCCAAGAACAGCAGGTCTACAGGAATTGTCGTGTTTTGAAACAGCATTTGTTTACACAGCATACCATATTCTTAACCATTGTGGGACTTCTTTTCTGAGCACTTACCCACAGGAAGGCGTGACACAAACAAATTAGAAATGCAAGTAACCCCACAGAACACAAGATATTTATAATCCCATCTCTTTCTTCTATCTTAAAGCAACCCAGTTTGCCAGTCTGAATGCTGACTTGTTTGACGCTGACCCCAAAGCAACATGTCTAATAGAAGTAAACTCTTGCTGGTTAATGTCAGTTGGTTCACACCGACTATTGGATGTGTTGCACTTAAATCAAGAAACCTTTTCAACTGTGAGCTTCTTACCAAAATTTCAAATATGACTTCAGCACAAGAGTTTTCCATTGCGCTTCCTGTGAAGTGTTGAGACTCACCATCAAGTTAAAACAGCTGTTGCACAGCATGGGCTTAACTCCTAGGTTGTACAAATTTTTAGAAAATATTTCAGATGTATTTTTGTAATTTATTCCAGCATTTATGTTCTATTACATTTGTAAATGCCAATAAACTTAATTTGATTTTTCTCTTGCTGTGTCATTTTGGATTTCAGGGAAAGAGGTCTGGCGTTTTTTGACATACAGTACTTTACATATTGATACTGATCACATGTATGCATAATACGTCTTGTCATTATTGGCTTTCAAGATAAGTAGCTAACTGGGAACTTTTTCTCTGTGAAGAACCTTGTACAAGAATTCCTCACTTTACATAATTGTTTACTGGAGCAGAGTTTGGACCCCCAGGTTTCTCACTGCCCAGGTAAGACTTCTAACTACTACACGATAGTCATTCTTAACCCACACTCTAGCCCAATTTATGACTTAATTATTTAACGCAATGGCACTATATTGGAAGCACAACAAGAAACTGTTTTGATCCAATGGAAGAACAACAATGGTAAGAGACTAATGTGACTACACAAGGAGCTTCTAGGATGCCTCAAATGCAGAAGGCAATAATTAGGCACTAGAAAGATGGACAGGTCACCAAGGAAGCTTATCAGGAAATAGCGAGAACTTGCAGGGACAAAATCAGAACAGCAAAGGTAAAAAATGAGCTGCAACTGGAAAGAGAAGTTGAAATTACAGACAAGAAGAAGAGGTTCTGTAAGTATGTTGGCCAGAAAAGAAAGATGAAGAAAGCCAAGGATTGACTACAAAATAAACAGGGTAAAATGTAACAGAAAATGCAAAGAAGCCAGAATGCTCAACAGCTACTTTACTTCAGTCTTCACAAAAAAAAGCTGTAACCAGAACGCTAATAAGATAAGCTAATTTGGATAAGAAAGAGTAGTCTGAGGGATGAGATAACAAAAGAGACAGTCAGAGAGCTTTTGATGGGTCTGAATGAATTCAAGTCAGCGGGGCCTAATGAACTCGCAGAGGAGATCTCTGAGTCTTTGGCAATAATACTTCCAAAGTCAAAGGAGTCAGGCAACATACCAGAGGTCTGGAAAAGAACCAAACTAGTGCCCCTCCTTTACAAGGCAAAAAGAAGGACCCAGGAAGCCATAAGCTGTTTAGCACCATCTTGCAATCCAGGAAGTTACTGGATATAATTCAAGTATATCAGCAACAAGAGGAAAAATCAGAGAATGTGAGTCCCTTACTGAATGGGGGAAGCAATCTAATGACAGATGATGTGGAAAAGGCTGAAGTATTCAATGCCTTTTTCACCTCAGTCTTCACAGGCAAGGGCAGCTCCCAGACTACTGCACCTGGCAGCACAGTTTGGGGAGGAGGTAAGCAGCGAACAGTGGTGAAAAAACAGGGTAGGGACTATTTAGAAAAGTTGGACGTGTACAAGTCCATAGGGCTGGACACAATGCACTGAGGTACTGAGTGGGTTGGCTGTTGTGATTGCAGAGCCACTACCAGAGGTATGAAAGAAATGCAGTAGAGCTGGACTTCAGCAAGACTTCTGACAAAGTCCCAAATGGAGAAAGGTGGGTTAGACAAAACTACTGTCAGGTAGATAGACAACCGACTTGAAAGCCAGTAAGCAAAGGGTAATTATAAATTGATCCATGTGATAATGGTAGGACGTTTCAAGTGGAATGCTGCAGGGGTCTGCCCTGGGCCCAGTGCCATTCTGCATGTTTATTAATGATCTGGATGCTGGAATAGAAATCTTCTTGGGCAAGTTTGCAGATGACATAAAACTGGGAAGGACAGTGAACCCTGTTGCAGGATGTGAGCCCAATTCAGAAGGAGCCTGATAGATTGAAAAGCTGGGCTGGAGCTAACAAGATGAAGTTCAGTACTGACAAATGCAAGATACTACACCTCTAGGAAGAGTAATCAAAAATACAAATACAAAATGGGTGACATCTGCTGGACAGCAACACTACAGAGAAAGATCTAGTCTTGGCGGACCACAAATTCAGCGTGAGTCTGCAGTGCAATGCAGCTGCACAAAAGGTAAATTTCAGGCTGCATTAATACAAGCATTAAGTTGCAGAAAAATAAGTTTAGATTTGACGTGAGGAAAAACTTCTTCACTTTTAGAAGAGTGAGATAGTGCAATAAACTGCCCAGGAAGTTCCATCATAGGAAGTGTTCAGGAGGAGGCTGGACAAGTGTTGATTGGGAAAGGTCTAGGAGTAGCTATACCTGTGCTCTACTATGGGTATTTCCCATGCTCCTGGGCTTTACTGGTTGCTATGTAGGACTGGGAAGGAATATTTTCCTCTTCTGTTGCCGCACACTGGGAGGTGGGGAAGTGTTTTCTTGCCTTCCTCAGATGCACAGGGTGTTGGCTGCAGGGAAGACTGGAGATTTTGACTCCACATCCCAGCAGAAGCATTAGCACAAAGCCAGGGGTTCCTGGCTGGAGGGTCTCACCCTCCCACTCAAGGCCGCATTGTTTTTGGGGTCCAGAAGTTTTACCCAATGGTCAGACTGCTATGGGGGGGAGGCAGGGAAGAGGCGGCCTTCCTCCGTAGCACGGGTCATGGTTCTCATCCTGGGAGTAGGGAGTAAAGAGTACGTGAAATTCACCTAAATACAGTATTTGTGGTATCATGTACAATTATGGGCTAAATCCACAAAGATCACTTAGGCATCTAATTCCAGTATTGTTGTTCAGTTATGCGTAACCCCGTAGGTGTTGCATCTTTCTCTTCTGGTCACAATTACCTTATTTACTTAAATACAAGACAACGTTTTTTCCCAATCAGCATGATGGGGGAGGAAACTTCCTCTTGGATTAGAGTACCAGCCTGGAACAGGCAGCACTCTGCTGCAGCCTTGGCCACAGACTCAGGGCTGGAGCCAGAGCTGAGCTGCGACCTGCCTTGTGATGCAATGACTTCGCTTGGTGGGGAGGGGGCCACATAGCCAGGGAAGCACAAAAGGAGACTGCAGGGGGAGAGGAAAGCCTGCACCCCTACCCTTTTGCCTGCCTGTGCCTGCCCCCACCCGCTTATCTTCTGCTCCGGCTTTCAGTCCCTCTAGCCCTGACCCAGCCCAAGCAGGAGCTGCCACAGCTTCCATCTGGCCAGGCTGGGCTGGACCACAATTACTGCTGACTTCCCTATCCAGACCCAAGCTGCAGCAGCATGTAATGGCGGAGGGATATAGGGAGTGAGGGGAGCAGGGGGTGGAAGAGGTAGGGAATAGAGACAGCCACAGGCAGCAGGAAAAGCAGGCACAGGGGCAAGGGAGGAAGAGACGGGTCTGGCCCCTCCCCCCCATGCTGCTGCTTTTCCCACCCCAGCAACTGGGGGGTGGGGAAGAGGAATTTAACATGACCCCCCCCATATAATTAGATTCCATACTTGGAAAATTATAAATGTTACAATTTTCCATGTATAAAATGTAATTATTGGGAGGGGGGACATCTTAAATTCAAAGTAGTCTTGGATTCAAGTAAATGGAGTAATATTTATTTAAACAAAGCAGAACCCTCCTACAGGACAACTCAAAAGACTAATGCCTAGAATACCTAACAGCTAGGACACTCTCCCATCAAGTGGGAGACATGAATACAAGTTCCCGTTCAGACTCAGACAGACTAAAGATTTGAAAACGGCTGTTTATGCCATCCCAGGAAAATGGCCCAGTCGCTGGACTATTAGGTATAACTGGGTGGGGGGTTCTCTTCACCTCATACTGGTTTTTGTGAGAAGGCATTGGGATGATTTAGACCTCCAATTTCCAGAAGGGCTTATGTACAGGTACTGGAGATAGGTACCAGCCTCAGCTGGGGTGAATTGAGGCCCTAGCCATCTTGGTCCTTCCTCCTAGCTAACTTAGGCGACTCCCTGTTTCAGCTTGCTAGCCCCCGTGAATCCTGTTCTTAGGCACCTAACTACTCCTCCACAAGCACTGCACAAGCTGCCTGGACACTGAAGTTGAGGCAGTGAATTTCACTTGGTGACAAGGCACCTGAATATTAGGTGCCCTAAATATCCAGCTCCCCAAAGTGACTTAAAAAAAGGCATGGTCCTCAAAGCCTTTACAATTTTTAGTGTAACATACAAATATTTAAATGCCAGTGGTTCTGCCATCCAGAACCTTACTATTTTTCTATAGCATAAATTGATTTCAGCAACAGAAGCTGAAAACTGAGAATCTGAAATATGTTGCACCAAATTATATTTATCATTTGGGCTTTACGGCAAATTAGTCTTCAACTGAAATGGCACATAGCATCGCAATCAGAGTATTACATGCATGGTGATAAGAAAGTAAATCATGATGTACACCTTTTATAAAAAGAAATTGAGTGAGCTCCTTTCAGATTCTAAAGCTGAATGAACTAACCGGCATAAATAATTTTAAAAAGTGCATGCTAGATGACATGACCAATATTCTGTTTTCAACTGTAACTTGGACACTTGAGAGTTCTGCTCTGAATTGCAGTGAAAACCTACTTGTTTCAGTTTTTCACCACATTGCAAGGAATGGATTTGAGATTTTATCCCATATATTTAATAGTAATGTGCAGGTATAAAAATAAGTTCTCTGCAGCAAACTTCAACATGCATATATGTACAAAACTTCACAAAAAAGTAGGATTAATAAACACAGAAGTAGCAGATTGACATAGTGCTTTATTTAAGCTGTCTGTACGAAGGAAAATAATGTGCATCCCTATCATATACGTGTAAAAATACTAAGGATGTACAGTGTACAAAAACAGTTTCTTGTTATTTCACATCCTTGTGGGTCATATACTTAAGGAAATAAACAGTTTAAGTATGACCAACAGTAATATGGTTTCTTGGGTTCATAGTCGTGTCTGCTTAATATCCTTAACCATATGACTAGATCTTGCATGGATCTAATGAAAGAACTAGCAAGGTCAAGAAATGTCACAAACTCTAAAGCTACAGGGAGGTAATTCAATTACCAATTTAGAGATTTTTATTTAAATAAATACTTTACATTTCATGCTTGCCTGTAATGCACTACCAGGAGCAAGATAAGGAAATTCTACTGTAGACAGTACAAACAGTAGCAGCAAAGTGTGTACATTGAGGTGTAATATATAGACCCTGCAGTTAGTAAGGCAAGACCTTACTTTTTGTACTCTAGGAGAAGCACATGGCCCCTGCAAGAACAGTCAGCTTTAAGAAGCCACAAATAAAGATGGAAAAAATGTAAAACAATACTGGAGTAAATGTTCTTTAAGCATCAGGAATGTACTGGAAGATGGGTTAGTGTGGAAAGCAAAGCTGTGTGCAAAACTGCCAAAATCCAAACAGAAATGACCTATTTCCTCAAAGATGGCTGCAGTACGAGAGGGCATACTGTACATCATGGAAGTCAGTACAAGCTGGAGTTTAAAGTCTGAAATATACTACAATTGAAGGCTCAAGGTACCAGCCACCAACAGCTGTCCAAATCCAAACCAGAACTCTGGACAGGAAGAGAAAAAGCTTCAGCATTTTTTTTTTCAGCACAGCTTGAAGATTTATCTTTTGTCCATTCTAACACTGGTAACAGAAATCAGGAATTCCCAAACTCCGCAAAGCATTAAATTGATGTTAACTTTGTCTGTAATAAACTTGATTGAGAATTTATGGAGACACATTATACAATCCAGAGCAAAGTCTTAAATGGCTTTTACTAACTAACTAAGCAATAATGATCTAGCCACCGGGCCTCTTACAGATGAGGAACCACAAGCTGGAGGCACAATCCCAGCTGGTCATTAACTTTAGGAAATGCCCTATGCCAAGGAATTTATTGCTATTACAAGCTGAAAACAAAAGGAGGAAAACATACAGGCATATACCGCAGCTTTTTACTCAGCAATGTAGATCTATGTTGGTAGGTATGAGGCCTTGCTAGAGTATGAATTAACGCCCTGAAAATTAATCAGCTCATTTCAATATTTTACTATTTCAGTGTAGAAATGTCTATGCAAAAGGTGCAGACTAGACCTCCAATGTATTTACTGTGCTCCTGTCACTCTCCAAAGAATAATTTCTCTAAAGGCAAGTATTTAGTGTGTTACAAGGTGATGGAATGACATCCTATAGTTAGAATATACATAAAGATACATCTCTGATTATCCATTGATTATTAAAGATAAACCTTTGCTTAGGTAGAAATGTGAAAAATCTTCTGAATTAGTCTGTGTCTTTAGCTGCCTTGCTAAAATGCCCATCTACCCCTTGAAAACATCAGCACAGCCACTGCCAGCAGTGGGTTTTATGCTAGGATATATAAATTATCAATGTCAAGAGGCTAAGGCATCTGTGTATCTGTGTGTGAACATTTCTCCTGTCAAAAATCATTTACTCATTCATACAATGCAATCAGTAATACTCAGTGATATCACAGTTTGTATGGGAGGAAAATAAGGAAATGAGGATACTTTAGTGATAATTCCACGGAGTAAAGATTTTCTGATGTCATTAGCAAGGGCATATTCTCACCTCTGCTGCACTTGTTAGCAGCTCTGGAATATCCCAGCTCCTAGCACCAAAGATTATCATTAGTGAAGGTCACAACTAAGGTTTTTGCATACGTCCTCTTAATTACAGATCTTGGAAATAGAAAGACAACATTTTCCTATCAGTGGAGTGTTTATCATGATGGTTAAATTCAGTCAATTAGGTACCGCTGTCATACTTAACACGTCAGGTTTCATTATCTACTTGATTTAGGGCAAATGTTCCTTGAGGATAGCAGTCCCCATTAATTTACTGGTTTCAGATTTATTATAAAGTGCTTTTCTTGTAATTACTGTGGTCTCAATTGTTCATATGCATTTCTTTCATAGGAAACAGAAAATTTATACTATGCTGTCAGACTTTTATAACACATCAATATTTAGTGGAGCAGATCCATTAATTTTTAACCCCTTGGCACACAGAGTTGGAACTTCCTTATCTCCAGCACCAAAGAACTAACCAACGGTATTTTAACTCCCCAAACCCAATTTTAAGCAATATGTACAATTTCAGAGCCTTGTTAAAATGTCCACCTAGGAGAAAAAGTGCATTGTTCTTTTCAGCTTGTACAGTCCTTCCATATATTACAAAATAAGTTGCTGTAAGCCTGTTCTAAGATATAGCAGCATTTGCAAACATGACACACTCCTTATCACTAAAAATAAATACTACTGCAGTATAACCAAAAAAAAAAAGAAAGAAAGAAAAGAAAAAAGAAAGATCATTCAGAGTTAAACTCCTGGAGAAAAAGCTAATTCACAAACTCAAAATAAAAACAAGGAAGGCAAACACCTGTTCGCCTTCGTGCACAAGTTTTGGTGAAAAGCAATACCATTATGCCTGTCTACATTCTTCAGCCATCAGAGGTGATGTATTTCATAAAAGAAAAAGAAAAGCATGAGAAAAATGTTATCTGGTGCAAATTATAAGACCCTTAAAACAACTTCAACCGCTGCTTTTATGCCTTCATTTCTTGCATGTAAAATGTTCAATTCTCCATGATTGCACATGAACCTGGAAGTCTAAGTGGCAGGCTGGGTGAGCCCAGCCCTTCTGCTTTTTCTGTAGTATCCAACAGTAATTAAAAAATAATATATATATATATTTATATATATCAACAGTTATAAGTCCTCTTTTGAATGTTTCCCAAACAAATTCCAGCCAGATGTTAATGACATAGACCTGCTTCAAGTAATGATATGCCTAACAAAAACCTTACATATGTACATCACCACCGTCAACACTTCCTTGTTCTGACCAGCACAAACAGAAGTAAAACAATATGCACTAGTCTTCTGTTTAAGACTAATTCCAATTCTAATTTGTCTCCTAGGAGAGAGGAAATATACCTGGAACCAACATGTTCTTCATTTAGCCTCCACTATGAGGAACAGTAGCACAAATGTAGTGTAGGATTTAAGTCATCCAACTTCAAAAGATTTTAAATGATTTCTTGACATTGCTATTACACTGAGACAATGGGCAGCAGCACAGTGGGAGACTTTAGACCAAGTTTCATGCAAAAAAAAAAAATAAAAAAAATAAAGCCCTGTTGTTGAGGGTGGGGAGGAAACTTGTTCAATTTGGAATAACCTCTGAAAGTGCCCCTGCTATCTTAAATAATATCTAGTACTGGTGGTGATGTTCAGGAATCATTTTCAGTGATAAACCTAAGATGATGGTGAAGCAGCAGAACAAAAGAGTTATTCTCGTCCACTTGCAGAATAGGAAAACTGAGGGAAATGCGGCCGTCTCTCATTGTCCATGCAGTCCATACCATCTTCATCATCTGTGGGAATGGAAAAGCTTAATATTTTAATTAATTCTCAACAAAACTAGATTTTTTAATTGATCTGTTATGGTTATTTCAGTTTTTCAGCCAATTATGGTCTCATTAAATGTATAAGTAGCACTAGCCACAGAGACATGAACCCAGGGCATCCAATCCCCTCCCAGGGGACTACTGTAACCATCCTGATAAAGACAATCATCCTCCTGCTTGCTCTCCTGGCTAACTCTTGCACTTGTGCCTGCCCAGTAACTCAGCTTCAATAGAATAGATGGTATCCCCTCATCCAGCTTATTCTATAGCCTAGTGGTTAGAGCACTCTCTGAAGATGTAGGGCATATGGGTTCATCTCTTCCCCAAGCTGAGACAGATCTAGAATCATCACCTCCCACTTTCTGCTCAAGTGATCTAACCAACAGACTACTATGCAAGAAGTGGGCACCTCTACTGATGTGAGACTAGATGTTCTGAATTCGTCTCTTCGGAAACTACTGACACGGTGAATTCCAAACTAAGACCAGGCAGTGTAAATTACAAGCAAGTACAAATGCCTGATGGATACCTTCAGCTTGGTTCCCACTGTCTGTATTTCTGGATTTTTGCCCTCTGCTTGCTGTTCTCTACATCAAGAACCTAGATGCCTAACCCTGAATCACTCTAAGCATTTCCAAGTTTTTCCATTGACTGTGTAGGGATCCTAGATGCCTAACTGGGCTGTTCTAGATTGAACTTTGGGAGAAGACATTCAGCAGGTGGGGCATGGCACTGTTGAAATCCAGGCATCCATGGAGTTGCTTTGAACCCAGCTGCACACTACTCTGGAGCTGCTTCCTAAGCCCATGGAGCTGCTGCGCTGATCATAACAGTATAGCACTTCCTTGATTCTTCTAACACGTCTAATGAAGTTTAAGTCACTTTTCATGCATATAACCAAACCCCTGACACATCTTCTATGATCTTCAGCCACCTACCTTGACCTGGAACCTGAAGATGTATTATTTACATTTGAAAAAAGACTAGGAGGAAATATATTCAAGTATTTTAAGCTAGATCATTTTACTATGCAAGCCCATCTAAAGGCTGCATTCTCAAAATTCTCCCCCTTAAACTTGAAACTGTCTCAAATTCTAGGCCATTTCAAGTTAAACTTTTTGATGAATTGGGTATCTACACTGCAGTCAAAAATGCGATTTCAGCTCGTGTAGACTTAATGAGCTATTTTTAACCAAGTTGGTTCAAGAGCTGGTAGCAGCAGCAGCCTGGGGTTTAAAATAACCTAATCACCTGATTTCCTCAGGTTCCCAGATGGATTTTCACAATCTGCACCAAGTTCCATGTATCCTTAGCCACACCATTTTCCATACTTCTACTAGCTACTGGAAAACTTCCTCAGATAAGTACAAGCAGAAATCATATCTCTGACACCTTCAGCCTAATGATCAGCCCAGAGTTGGACTGAATGCTAAAGCACTTCACAGAGCCCAAATTTTCTTTGCTGTTAAATTTAAAGACTGATAAAAGAATAGCCAATTTTGTTTCATGTGAGCAAACATTGTTAGAAGTTCCTAACTTTAACACACAAAGCCTGTTCTTTTCCCCAGAATTTTACTTTAAAGGCAAACGTGGAAAATTTCTTCTAAAGAGAGATGGAGGAAAGAAAGGCCTTTTAGAAGTTTGAAGAACAAAAGAACAGCTATACTGGTTTTCTACAAATTTCAAATAAACTTCTAGATGGACAAAGCACAGAAAATTTCAGGAAAAAAAAATAATTTGGGATGTATAAACCACCAAAAAGTGGTAAATAATCAATGGAATTCAAGCTCCTCTATTGTGTAATACACATACCGGCTCCTTTTCCATCTGCAAAATTTTTTTAAAGTACATTTATAAAGTACACTTTTTTAAAATACATTTTTAAAAACTAGTGTTTGCACTATTTTTTACTGTTTGCCAACTGCTAATTTTTTGTTAGCCAAAAACTAGTATAACCGCATTATGGTTTGTGTATGTGTAGATAAAGATGGTTAAAATGCACTATGTATTAAGGGTGAAATTCCCTTCAATCCAGACATTAAAAGCCCAAATCATGATTTAAATGTAAATCAAGAACTGCATTAAGGACACTGGTGCAACATGGGGCCTGATAGGAGGTCTGCACTAGAGTGAATTTCATGTCAAATAATGGATATTGCCAAAAGAGTTGTCCATTTTCTTCCCTGGCAATTGGTTCTCGTTTTCTGGCCCTGATTCAGCAAAGTATTTTAGGATGCATTTAAACTTTAAAAAATTAAGTAGGTCCATTGAATTCTATGGGGCATGCATGTACTTAAAAACAGGAATGTGCTTAATTACTTTGCTGAATTGGGACCTTTAGCAGCAGTTAGCAAACCAGAAGTTTGGCGACTTGTATTTAATCACTTCAAGAATGAATAAAGATTATAAGGAACTGGAAGCCAATTAAGAAATCTAAGGCCCTTTCTACATGTTACAGGTATCATGCAATTAAGTGGTTAATTGCACAATTACCTTGAGACCAGATACGCATTCAGAATAGCTATCACATGATAAAAAGCTCAAACCCTGAAAATGTGTGGTAACTTAATAGCTGGTTGCTACTGAGCTTTGATTTGCACACGTAGCAGGGTCTCCCCTGCAGCTGGGAGCCCCTTCAGCCAACAGGGCTCCCAACCACAGAGGTGTAACCCCCAAGCCCTGGGGATCATGGCCACTATGATCCCCATGGCTCAGGAGTGCATGAAACCCCCAGGGCCACACTGGGCTCTTGGTGCTGGCCTCACATGGAACTGGGACCCAGAGTCCAACAGCTTATGGGGCTCTGAGTCCCTTCTGCACAGGAGGCACAGCTCGGACCCAGAGCCCCATCAGTTATGGATCTCTGGGTCTTGGCTGTCACATGTGACCCAGATCCATGTGACCCCTGTGGCTGTGAGCCTCCCCCTACACCAGCAATAAGGCATGGTTCGTTCTAATGGATATTTCCACAATTGCACCTCTGGCCATGCAAATGTGCTATGGCAGGAGGCGCAATTGATGATTGTTTGAATCATACATTAGATCCTCTCATGCCTTTACCTGTATGTGTAGAGGGAGCCTAAGTAGCTAAATATATAACTTTATTACTATGTCCAGTGTAAGTAGCCTGATGCCATAGAAAAGTACTCTTATTTCCATATTAATTTTCTACTAAAATTAGTGAGACCACTTTCTTCATTATGACAGTGTAACTTATTTCGTACAACTTTTTATAATAATTTTAAATATACAAACAATTTATTTTCTCAACCATATATGACAATTTTAGGCTTACATTTTTCAGGCGGCGTTATTGTAATAGTCTGAGCTGTAAATTCTTCATCAAAATATCTTGTGTCTGTCTCAGATGTCACTTGAGGTTTAAAAGGAGGTACAAGCTGAAGGAGGCAGACAAAGAAGAGTAGAATTAATACAACAAAAGTCAACCAGATAACAACCAGGAATACAAATAAATCATTCTGGAGCCCTGTAGTTAGACCAGACAACTGGTAACTGAATGAACCTACAGCAAAAGGTAGCTGAGTCTTGACTCCTGTCAAAACAAGAGAGTTGCCAAATTTATTACTCAAACTAGTGTTAGGTTAGAATTTAGGTATCAGCAAGACCACAGCAGCTACCTTACTGTCACTCCCAGGTGGTGTCTTCTTCTTTTCTAAAGATAGACTGCAATATATAAAGATAATTAACTACAAATTCTGGCTGGGGATATAATACTCATTGGAAGATCACCATTAGAGCACTTGTCGTGCAAAGGCTTCCACACATGCTTAACTTTATACAATGCGTAGCTGCGAATAAAGACAGTAGGATTTTTCAGTGATAAAAGTTAGATATGTGCTGTTCTATATCGAAGAAAAAGAATGATACACAGATGGAAGCAATTTTCAATATGAATAAAGCTGTTTATGTCTGAAACAGTCTCATGAATACTGGATTTTTGGCCCCTTTTTCCAGCATTTTACAGTATTTCAAACAGCAATAAGAATTTTTATGGTCAAAACTGTTCCGGTTCATTGGATTGCTAATGACTTTACACTACACCCAAGCACAGAATTAGCTTGATCAACATGCCATAAATCAATCAAGAACTTCTGGACAAGATAGCTCAGGAAACAAATGCAAACCACTCAGATGAGTAGCCTCAGAGAAGTATCACTGCATGGAAAAAAGGGTGCAAAATTTCTCAGTAATTACTGAAACAAAATTAGAAGAAATAAAATGATCAAATGCACTCCCATTCTCCTAGATGGTTAATAATCATGAAAATAAGGAATCTGTGTGAGAATAATATCACAACATTATCTGAATTTAATCGAAAGGTATTTCTTAAGAGTGAGCAGTGCTCCCACATATGTTGGCTCTATCAGGTTTTAGAAAGCTGCCCAGTTCTGAGTAAATACGCTTTATAACCTTATTGAACTCCATCTCCATTTCCACCCTGCCCTTAACTGCTAACGTGCACTCTCCTGATTGCAGAATGCTGATTTCATACCCAATTTTGTTTCTGAATGGACTCTAAGGAGATTTCATTAATCAGCTAAACAGTTCTTGAGACTAATATGAATGAAGATCTTGCATACCTCATTAAATGCCTCGAGTCTCCTACAATCACATGCTAGAAATGATCAGAACTTGGGTCAAGGAGGTCAGGATAGAAGTTACAACTATTGCATGGTAGACGCACAAAGTACTCTGCATCGCAACCGTCTGCAACTGAAGAGATGGTCAGGGCACTAGAGTGCTGTCAGAATGGTGGATCCCACTCTAAGATAACCCTGGGTGGATGTGGTATCAGACTTCAGCGCCATAACAAACATCTGGACCACATCCCATCCCAACTCGCAGTAGTTTGCATTCCGCAGGCAACCCATGGGGCTTTACAGCACCCCACTCACCACCCCCAGGCAGCGCTCTAGCCTAGGCCTGAATTCATGTGGTCTGCCTGACCGCTGAGCCAGCCCTGACCCCAGGCTGTTACTGAAAAGAGTCAGTGAAGCCTCCAATCCCCAGGTCCATCTGCGTCCTCCCTCCAGGCAGCACAGATATAGCCACACAAAAAAAACTGCTTATTACTGAATTTAATCTTATTGCTCATTGTCATGGGTACAGGTGAGCAAGTGCTGAATATGGGTCTGCGGCTACTTTGCCTATGCTCATAGTTAACCTGTCTTAAGAACTGATTCATCTGCACTGATTTCTAGCAACGGGCAAGTTCCCTAATGGAAATAAAAAATGTACTTGAACCTGTCCAAAATCTATATTAGCACACCTACGCATACTAATATATAGCATCACTACCTTCCAATTTGTCTGGGGAAACTGAACGCATGTGTAAAGGTAGATTACAATTTATTTTGATGTTTAAAAAGAAATAAATACATCTCAATATATACTTCATAAACCTGAGCAAGGTAGAAAGGTGGGATGACTTGTGGTGGCATATATGGAGAGGTATGAGATTTTAAAAGGAAGAAGATTATGAAGGAGGTCTGAGGCAAGTGTATCACACAGTCTTTCAGCCAGATGCAAGTTGCTGAAATGTAGTAACACTTAAATCTGAAATGGGGGTCATTTTTCCTTGATTTCAAGTGGACCTGGACTGGGCCTTTGTACTGTACTGTTTACTCTATAAGGTACATCTCTAGCCTGCCCTTGTTTTGTTTCCTTGCAATGAATTAGAGACATTGCCTGAGCTGGGTAATAATCATTAAGAACAGTTACAAGTATGCAAAAATTCTACAGTTTGGGGGAAAGGAGAGAGGGAAGACAACACATTCAAGGAAGAATGAAGCCAACAAAGGCTTATCAGGTGAAGCTGCTGAGTTCTATACATCTGTAAAGAAATTAAGAATAAGAGCAAATTATGTGTGTGACTTTAAATTAGGAAGCAGAATCTTGCCTGAAATATTTTACATCACTCTACTTTCTTCAGCTGAAGGCTTCTGTGGGGGAAAAAAGTAACCAAAAAGTAAGTAAACTTTTTCTTGTTTTTGGTATCTACAAATATCTAATCTCTCAATCTTGCATTCTCCAAAGTGATTTCAGATGCGGTAAGTGGCTGCTTACCCTCAGAAGCATTTTGTAATGTCCGGATACAGTATCTTGTTCAAAACAAGTTTGTGTTTGCCTGAGACTTAGGTTAGTGCTCAACTCTGAACCAAAATCTCTCTGGATTTGCCTAGTTCATTCAAAAACTACTTTACATATAGAAGGGATAAAGCCTTAAATGTGAAATTTTGATTTAGGTGTGCGGGGGAGTGCTTGCCATTAGTGTCTTGAATCTGAACCTGGCATATGGTTTTGGTTCCAGCACTAGAATAGTTCTGTTTATGTCTATTTTTGAAGGGTTACAGATCCAAAGGATAGAAAGTAATGAGAGGAGATGATTTCTCCTTATCTCTGCCTCAGACCTCCCTCTATATTTTTCTTCCCTTTAAAAATCTCATACCTCTCCATATCTGCTACCACAAGTCATCCCACCTTTCTACCTTGCTCAGGTTTATAAACGATATATAAAAGATGTATTTATTTCTTTTTAAATAACAAAATAAATTGTAATAATGTAAAACAGCCATTTCAAAGTGTGGTGCCTTGTGCCTCCTCCCTGGTGACATCTATATTTAGAAGTCCTCCTCAAAACAAGCACTTTATAAAGTGCCAGTTAAGGAATGGAGAAAAAAAGTAAAAGTGAACTAGCCTTTAAACAAGCACTGCACCTTGTCAACCTCATCCCCTGAAGCAAACTTCCTATGGCCCAAAGCACACTGAACAGATCCAGACCATGCCGGGACAAGAAATACAAAATTTGCCAACACGTCTCCATCAGTCCCACAATAACTACACCCCACAGCAGAACCATCAACATTCCTGGATCTTACACCTGCACATACAAAAATGTACTATCTCATCTAGTGCACTAAATGCCACAATGGAAAATATATAGGAGAAACCAAACAACAACAACTGTGTACCAGAATGAAGGCACACCAAAAATCTAGCAAAGACAAACACCCAACTACCTACGGGTGCACATTTCTCACAAGATAACCACTCTCACACCAATCTGTCAGTGCTAATACTCAAAGGGAACTTACAAAACACCTTTCATAGACAAGCCTACAAACTTCACTTCATAAATCTACTCGATACAAAAAATGATAAACTAAATACAGGCAGTTCTCAAGTTACAACGTTTCACACTTATAACATTTATAAATTGACACCCTGTTTCAACTTTCTGACAGTTTCCACTTTACAATGCTTGATCCAATGTGACACCATGCCAGTGAACAAGTTTGCTGCATTGCACATCTCCCTGGAGAACATCTATCCAAACTTCCTTGGACACTTTCTTTAAGAAAGCAGACAAGACTCCAGAAGAACCTGCAGCCAAGTCTCCTGAGACGACTCCAGCCAAGAACCCTTTAAAAAGTCCAACCAAGAGCCTTTCAAAAAGTCCAGCAAAGTCACCTCAAAGAAGTCCTTCCAAATCAATATGATTGCAATTTACAATATAAATATATTAATGTAGCTATATTACTCATCTATAATTGATCGAGTACAAAATTCTGGGGTATTTTTAGTGAAAATAGGGTATCGGGCCTTGGTTCAGAAACCAATCCCTCATTCATAACATTGTTTCTTATGAGAAAATTGGTTCCGAGTTGCAAAGCTTTGACTTAAGACATGGTTTTCAGGAACCAATTGTGTCATAAGTCCAAGGACTGTCTGTACTGACTTTGGATTTATGGCACATTATAACCCGCCAGTCATCCAATCACCCCAGGTAACCTGTCTGCATGTCACCAGCTACATTCTACCACCTGGTCAACATTCCCCCTCTACCCTACCTGTCTCTCACTTATTCTATTCTATCCCCTCTGATCCTCACTGCCACGCATTTGCATTTTCATAGACCTTCATTTTGCATATTGGCTTCCATTCCACCCAGGAAAGCACACAAAACACCACCACTCTCTTATGCCTGAAGAAGGGCATTTGTGCCCAAAAGCTTGCAAAGAACATTTTTTCCAACTATTTAGTTTGTCTAATAAAAGATAATCACATTTACCCAAAAAACCTTGTCTGCCTATGTCCTTAGACCAACATAGCTATAACCAACTACCCTAAAAGTGAAACAATGAAATTAATTACATTTGGCAAGTACTTTTGGGGGCTGAAATTCATAACATCCCACTGACAGATTCCACTACATTAAAGTCCTCCATGTTATACAGGTGCAAAGAAACAGTGGCTGAAGTTAGGCCCTAAATATCTGCCATCCCCTGCGCCCCCCACACACACACACACACCTTTTTTCTGGAAGGAAGGCTCCTGCCATGTCCTTCATTCTCATTCAATGCAGGCTGACTCCTCATAACTGATCAGATAACTAGTAGATGATCAACTAGGTAGTCTGGTGTGTGGGGGGAAGTGGTTGAGGGGAACACTGAAATTCCAAGTCAGGGCGAGCAGAGAGACATCCTGTAATCCTAAGGCATCAAGTAGGCCACAAACCCTTGAATTTTACAGCCCAAGTACGGTGTGTGGCATTGCCAGAATCACAGGGTGTCAACTGAAAGCTCCTGGACAATTCAAGGTCCTGGACGTGAACTTAGCAGCCAAGCCCAAGTGAAGTAGGAGCAGAGGCCCCAAGCCCGTGAAGTGAGAGCAAGTCCCACACACTGCGAACTGCTCCCTCGTGTGTCTGCCACTGCTTCCATCCATCTAAACTTCCACTCACCCCCTTGCAGCCAGATCCTTACCCATTCACAGACACTAAGACCACAATGGGCACTGCCATAGACCATGGACAAACCCAGTCCCTGAACTGCTACTTGCATCCAACAGCCAAATGTGAAATTCAGGGAAATAAAGGATCTTACCACCATCTGTGGCAAAGAGGACATCCAGCGTCAGCTCCAGATAGGGCACTGAATCAGAGATGTCTTCAAGCACATCACCCAGGAGATGCAGGTGAGGGGTCACAACAGTGACTGGAAGCAGTGCCTCACCAAGACCATGGTGATTAGGAGACATTACCACCACATGTTGGATACTAAGAAGCACTCTGTGAATAAGAAGCAAAGCATGCCATTCTACAAGGAACTGCCCCGTTTCCTCACCAAGACCAAGGTAGATGCCCTACCCTCCACCACACTCATAGGACCAGGGGTATTCTGGAAGAGTTTCTTACACAGACCCCACCAGCAGAGGAGAAGACTAAAATATTTCACACAACACTGTTCCCCACACAGGGGCTGCGACTGTTCTGGACCAAGTCCTATGACACGTCTCTGCACCCCTCCCAGAGACACGGATCACATATCAACCCTCTCAATACCAGCAAAGTGGCTGCTGCCCTGGCATGACCCACAGGACTCATGACCAGTTCTCCCAAAACTTCTCCTCATGAGTCACACCATGCATGAAGATACCATGCAACCCGTGATGACACGGTGTGCTCCAGCTCCAGTCAACCACAATGGGAACTTAGGCCCAAGGGGAGATGGAAAGTCCCGGGGAGCAAGAAGAAAGAAGGGTCAACAGGGGGAGCTGAGGAGTTTACAAGCCACCCCCTGTGGTCACAGCTCTCAGGCCATTATGGCCAAGCATCCCACAAAGCAGTTGGAGCCAGGGTGGGGGAAGGAATGCTAGGGCATAGGGAGAAGATGAATCACCCACTTTCCCCACACCCCCACCCTCCTCTGTTGTGTTCATTGGGTCTGAATAACTGTTTTTGCCGTAGCTGTTCTGTAATTTACAAGACAACTTTAACAAGTCAACTTAACTAACTCAACTCACTAGCATGAAAAGAATCTCTTCAAAACCCTGGAGAAATTGTTCCTTGCTTGCTCAAGATGCAGGAATAGTATAGAAATTACACATCAGTAAAGTGAAAGCGTCTATGTTTAGTATATTTAAACTAGAAACATTTTGTAATATATAATCATTCTAGTTAGCATATTAATCCTTTTCTATATATGTCCATTTCTAATTTTCTAATTCACAAAGCTGACCTTTAAACATCTAGTTCATATATGGCTTGACTGTACATTTGCAATCCGCCCTGAGGAAGGGGCAACAAGAAACATCACTTCCCAGAAACATTTTGTTAAAGATTAAAAAGCTGTACTGGCTGAATGGTACTGTGGAAGACCAGGTTGGGGGGAGGGCACGTAGTAGAGCCAACAAATAAATCTTAAAAACCAATCTGTTTAAAATAGCCTCCTCCATCATTTATCTACACCGTTTCGGGTTCAGCCAGTAAGGGCTCCTATACACATGCATAAAGGCTGCTCTGATGCGCTGTAATTACAGCGCATCAGAGCAAGATAATTACTGCACTCCAACATCACAGGTATCAGCGTCTCCACGCTGAAAATGGCGGCACCATTTGATGAGCTTTAGTTAAAGCACCCCCGCCACCGTTTTTCAACAAGGGAATATTGGAATGTGTGACACTCTGGGCACTTTATTTAGAGCAGCTCTCAGAGCCACTCTAATTAACACCCCACCCAGCATGTGTATAAATGCCCTAAGGTTTTGGAATTTTCATTGTTACCCCAGAAGGTAACAGTGCCACCTATCACAGAATAAGAGCAGCAGTCCCCTGCCCTAGTTTTAATATCAACTTTGCCCTACATCTCTGAGGGAGAAGGATAAATCGATGGGCCAAAAATTAAAAATGGATGCATGCTTACTATGGAGTATTCATCTGTACTATCTTAATGATTTGGGAACGGTAAAACATTTTTTAAATATTTTATTCCTAACAAGCACCTCTGCTCAAATTAAAACATAAATTGTTCCATAATAACATAATTTAATAAGAGCCTTTTGATGATATTTGCTGATTTTCGATTGAAACAAATATTTCAAATTAGCCGTTCAATTTTCTAACATATGAATATTCTCCTTCACATATCAGAGACCAAATACAGACCCCTTGAATATGAAAGAGTTTTAATGTTGGTTTTCACAGAGATCAGTATTTAGCTATTTGTGTCTCCTTGGTTTTTGAACATGATCACCAAACAACTTCCTGTTCATTTACTCCATAACAGAAAACAAAATTACAAGTCAATGCTTCAGCAAAAATACTGATATACTATAGTCTATAATGTGCTTGATATGCAGCTTTATGATTTATAACAGACTTTTATAAAATGCAAAATGTAAACTTCTTTTAGTGGTATTTTTGCAGTAATTAGAGTTTTTGTTAAATTACCATATAGCCAATGCACTTTTTAAAAAGTTCCTCAGTACCGCCCTCCAACCAGCTCTTGTCTGAAGGGTGAAGAAAACTTAGTATCTTGATCCTCAACAAGAAAAAACTGCACAATCCACAAATAGAATCGTTCTCAAAAGGAAGCGCATTTACACAGAATGATACAGTAACTATTTTCTATATCTAGCCATACGTTGGGAAATATTTTTTGAGTAACATATCCAGACAGATGTCTAATGGACAAAGCTTCTACTTTATTTTCTAAACAGTTTTTTACCCTGCTGTGGAAATGAAAGGAATGATCCTAAGCAAGCTCGAGTCCACGAATGGCACGTGAAAACAGACCTCAAACACAAGTGAATTCCTGTTTCAGATCTAACTCCTAAAAATTGTATCCAGATCTTTTCATATTTGTATCTACCCAAAATATGTTTTTACTGAATTTGTGCTAGTTGGCAGAAGATTAATAAGTCTGTGGTACTGAGGAACACAGAAATATGAGAGTATCACATATTGGGTTCCTGTATCTTTTTAGTCACTGGATCAAATTCTGCTAGCAGTTATACCTATGTAACCCTTTCATTCCTCAACACAAAATTATAATTGGAGAGTTCCATCTGTTTCTCTCTCTATCACGTTTTATCCTTCTGGATTACATGCCTCATCCATATAGCTATATTTTATTTGACCAGAATTTTCACATGCTATTGAAACAATTAAAATGGTCTTTTAGCAACACATTTTAAAAGGTGTTATATATGCAATTATAATTTTACTAAACAAATATGATTTTCATTTACATTTTCATTTCTTGAATGGAAAATACTATACAAAAATAACAAAGGATTTGTAATTATTCATATTCATCTTATTAAGAGCAAAATATTATCCTGAACGTGTAAACAGAAATAAATTAATCCCCCAAATATAAATGACACTATATTTAACTTAAAAAACCTAAGGATTATATACATTCCTTCATTTTATATAAAAAAAAAATTTCCCCCCACAGTATTTATGCCCCTTCTCCCAAATTCTGCCAAATTTTACAGTCAGTGTAAAAAAAAGAGAACAAAAAAACCCACATGATTAATAAATCAAAAGTAGTTGCAAGACAACCTGCCTTCATAACAAAGGATATTCCAAAGCAAATTATCCCTGTAAAACATTCCAGAGTTTGTCATTCTTGTCATTTTAAATTTCTGTAGTTTCAAAAGTAAATCTTTAAAAAAACAGTAATAATGGTATGAAATCAAATGACCTGCTCTACCCAAAATCTAAATGCCACCATTATATTACTCTTTTTCAAGAAGCTGTTATAATGTTCAAAAAAGTAGGTAAATCAACATAGAATTAAATATGCAGATGAAAGTTCTATTAATCAGCAGACCACATACTATATTAACAATCTCAGTACTACAACTGGAAGGGAGTTTTTGGTCAAACATTGTTGTAAGATAATGCTGATTCAGGAAAAGATCTAGTTTGGGTGGGAATATACAAATTTTAAATGTATTTTTTCCATTTTTCTTGGGTCTATGATAGATTTGAGAGAGAGAAAGACTAGCCCACCCCTAAATAGCCAGAGAACGGTTTCAGTGGCAGCAAAACTTTAATTGGGAAAAGTTTCCCAGGTTCTAAATGAAAAAGATGGAGACAATCTCCCAAATCAGAACAGTCAAAACTAGACATTCCCTGGTAGTCAGGACACCCACCTAAGAAGTGGGAGATCCAAGTACCCTAACCATCAGGTTACACAGTTTACCTCTCAATTTCTCCCACTGGAGCTGTTCCCGGTCAATAAATAAGTATGTGTTCACTGGGCCAGAGGTTAGACTGATACTACAGCCCACTACAGGCATACCTCGTTTTATTGCGCTTCGCAGATATTGCGTTTTTTACAAATTGAAGGTTTGTGGCAACCCTGCACCAAGCAAGTCTATCGGCGCCATTTTTCCAACAGCATTTGCTCACTTCGTGTCTCTGTGTCATGTTTTGGTAATTCTCCAATTGACTCCAATTTTGAAAGAAGTTCTACTGTGGGTAAAATACTATCAAACAGCATCGCATGCTACAGAGAAATCTTTCGTAAAAAGAAGAGTCAATCGATGCGG
>NW_017728943.1:90915170-90935698 GCF_001723895.1 Crocodylus porosus | reverse complement strand
TTTAATTAAGGTATGTACATTGGTTTTTTAGACATAATGCTATTGCACACTTAATAGACTACCCTATAGTGTAAACATAACTTTTATATGCACTGGGTAACCAAAAAATTCATGTGACTCGCTTTATTGCGATATTCGCTTTATTGTGGTGGTCTGGAACCGAACCCGCAATATCTCTGAGGTAGGCCTGTAACTAGGAAACCCAGGTTCAAGCTAAGTAATTGTTTTAAGCAAAGCAAAGGTATAAAGAAAAGAAACTGAAGGATATCCACCCCCATTAGAAGCATTTCCCACCCAGCTCTACTCAGTAAAAGACAGTTCTCTAATAATGGAAATAGAGCTAACTCATGATATAAGCATTATGTGGAAGGCTGTATCCTGAACTGAGCTGGGCCTCCCTCATGTTCTAACCACTATGGTCCCATAATAATTTCTGTTGAACAACACAAGATGACAGAGGCCAGATGAAGTAAGTGATAAAAATAAATACCAATGCATGGCTCTTGTAAGTAAAAGAAAAAAAGCAATGTTCTTCTACAGGTTTTTCTATAAAATTACACTACATTAACAAGCGTCAAAGCCAAAGTGAACTGAAGTCAACTGTTAACGCAAGCATTCCCACTAACTTCAATTCACTTTGCATCAGGCCTCACATACCTTTTCTATTTAAACCAACAGTGGTTATTAAAACACTTCAGAATATTCCTTACCGAGTGCAAAAGCAGAGAGCTGCATAATCTTAAGGGAGCAAAAAAGTAACAATAGAAGACGATCATTTGCCATAAGTATTGTTAAAACAAACATTATCAATTACAGGGACATTTCATAATGGAAGGAAACAGTGTTGTCGGATTCCATCCTGAGTAGACAGACGGTTTTACATTAAGCATTTAGATGTCTATCAGTAACATCAAATGAGTCAGTTGATGAAACTAGAAATTATGCCAACATTCCAGATAGTTGGGGAAATAAAACAAGAAAATACACAAAGCTCCAAGGCTGTAACCGGAAGGGAGGGCCTCAATACAAAATAACTTTGTTGATGTATTTGGACTAATTTTATACAACTTTACATAGTACTATTCATATTCAACATCTTCCAAAGCAAGAGCAGACGCTCATGGTATAATGGCTATATAGGAAAACATGACAGCAATTATGACAACACCAGCAGCTTGCATGGCTACTTAATAGCTAGCTATTTACTTACACCAATACAAACTGCCTCTTCCCACCTACCCCACCACACCCCAGAAAAAAAAAAAAACATGAAAAAGCACAACAGAAACTCAGTATGAGACAGAGAAAGATATATACAGAGCACAGTGGACAGAAATCTCTTTCAGGTCCTTTCAGATAGTTTACCTTCTCCTCCTAAGTACCATTTATGTCATCACAACTACCTGTATAAATATATTTAGACTTCAAGTCTACCAAGCTAAAATCATGTACCACTCCTTTTGTTCTACTCCACACAACTGTATCTAAATTCATGTTTTCTAAAAACCAACTAAAACTTCTGAGCCACCATCTTACGCACATCCCCAAGGTCTTGTGTTGACCAACGTACACAAACTTTGTGAGCCACGTGAAAATACACTCTCAATTTTAGATGATGAACCTCTACAGAAATTTACCAGTTTCTGTAGAATTCTTGTAAAAAATTAGGAATTGACAAACAAGGCTTCAGTGCTACCTAGCACACCAGTAAAATCCTGCTGCCTGCTACGTTACCCAGACTATCCCTTGGGATGCCACACTTTCTGGACACCGTTTCCAGAACTTACTCTGTCATACAGTTGGCCATCACTCTGGAAAAAATCTTTTTTTCCTATATTCTGCTCTCCAAAAACAAGGTATGTGTTTTCGGGGGCATGTTGCATACAAAAAAAAATATGGTACAGGTACACAAAAGGATATTACATCTCAACTGCATGCTTATGAGATTAGAGGCATAACCAATTTTCAAGACAGACTCGGTAAGTAAATGTCACCAAAGCTCAAGTTGGGCTATGTCATACCCAGGGGTTACTGCTGTTGACTGTTACTCTATTATACACTAGTGACTATGTAAAAAAGGAAAATTGCATCCATATCAGGAAATAGTCTACAGTGAGGGAGCATCATACTGAACCACACCATGTCCCCTCCAACACTGCTTGCTCAACAACTGGCACACACATACAATGCTACGCTGAGGCAAATAGAGTCTTTCTGGCTCTAAAGCTAGAACATGCAGTGGGGCACAGCATATCTTAATACAATGTTCCCTGCCTCATGCCTGCCCCCTGTGTCTAACCTGTAGAGTCCAAAGTCCAGAGGGAAGGAGTCGAGCACAGGAAAGCAATAAAGCACCCACCTTAATCTGCAAGGGCCTGGTCTGTTCTGGTAGGAATTTTAAAGGAGGTCCCCTTCCCCATGACTAGTGGATGCTGATTCTCTCTCCACTACAGATTTTTTCAGACTCAAGCATATGTCCCTGCATCAGCTACAAATTCACATTTTTATGTTTTGTAATTATGAAAACTAGAAATATTTTTTAAAGAATAATTCAGTTTTGAATTCATCTTTTGTCTCTAGCAGCTGAGGTCTAAAGGTCATCTGTCCCTCACTGTACGCTTGCCCGAGACGTTTCCAAACTCCAGTGAGGAAGGGATATGTCTGAGGAGCCCCAAATAGCATAAAAAGAAGAAAAAAAAAATCAAATGCTGAATATCTGGACAATCCTTTGTGAATGGCATCTCATTTTGCCAGGCAATGTAGGTGGAGTTTGGGAAATAACCCACTCTCACACCCTTCAATTCAAGTTCTTCATGCTATCCATCACTGGTCAACAATAAGGGCAAATAATAAATATAATACATAAATAAATAGTTTCATATATTTCATATGAAACTATGACATACAGTTGTAATTTGTAGACCGACAATTTTTTTACCATCACAAGGTTGTTCATATTTTCTAAATAACTTTCCACTGTTCAGTACTCTGAAACATACTTTATATTATTGGACCAAAGTAATTAATCTAATAATAAAGACTCATTGAGCCAAATATAATTCCATACATTAGGTGTCTAAAATTTTGCTTAGACCATGGCAATAGTGTGTCCTGCCCAGGAACCTTGAACCCTCAGTCTCAAATATTCTTGAGACTGGTTAATGAAAACAAGGCCGAATTAATCTCACCACTGTTAGTTCAGGGTTAAATATACCCCAAATTTTGGATGGCTGATTTTGGGGGAAAGGTGTGTGTGTATGTGAGAAAATATCGTAATTTAATTTATTGTGATAGTTTAGTTAACAGCATGCCAGATATTTAAGCCTAGATATTCCTGTGACAGCAAATAACATAATTTGATACCAGTTGTGTAGAAATATGAATATGTAACTTATATTTGTTCATTCTAAACCATAACTTGCCAATACATAAAAAATAGAAAAAAGAACTCCCCTACAATAATGAACAATGAAAAGAGATATACCAAGGCAGAACACAATAACAGCTTTCTTGTCACGTAGATTCCTATTCTAGCTTTTGTATCTGGCAGAGAAATAACACACCAACCACAACCACACAGTAAGCGTTCAAATTCTAATACAGCAACAAGTGAAAAATATGGCACTGTAGTATGAGCATATGCTGTCTCTACATGTGGTTTCTATTTTCCCTTTATTCAAGCAAAACCAAGCAAGAAAGTGTATCCTATAAGAGATATGGCATATTTGGCAGAGAGCTCAGCAAATACAAAATGACGGGAAAAAACAAATGACCCTATCAAAATACCACAGGCCTATAACACATAAGTACCTTTAAAGCTATAGAAATATTACCGTCCACGCTTCCAAAACATACATGTCAAATGCAGTCTCAGTTCTAAATAAAAATAAACTTCTTTTCTGAAATCGTCTGAGAATCACCAGTCGCAGGAGGAGACAACAAACAAGGCACTGTGAGTTAGGTCACTAGCATGAACAAGTATAACTACATTGGAATTACTGAAGACACGTCCACTTACTTCTGGGTTATGTTCGTTCAGTATTTAAATGTTATGCTAGTTATGTTAGGTACATCTTTAAAAATCTGACTTCTCCTCGGAAATAAAAAAAATTAGAGAATGCCTATTTGTTATGTATCCCTTTCATCTAGGCTTCAGTGTTTAAATAAAAAGCAGCTAAAAAAACTGAAGTCTCATCGTTAAAATGTTTCAATATCAATAGTTAGAGATTAATCATGAAGAAAGTAAAAAAAACTCAAAGCCAAAAATGGTCTACCCCACACCTAATTGCACATTAAGCCTATGCACCTAAGGTGAATTCATTTCTATAGCTACCAGCACCAAGTGACCAATGTGGTTAAAACTACATCTACCTATCTTCAATGCCCAGCCAGAATAACAAAGTACCTATTTACAACGAGGTCAATGCAGAACAGCCTTAAGCAAAAATCCAGAATTAAGCCCTGAACTCATTGCTCTGTAGCTATAAGAAGAAACCTGAACTATTCTGCCATTAACTGCCACAAATAACAGATTGGAGATGCTATTCATGTGTAGCCAGTATCTTTACCAGTTTATACAGCTGTAAGATAATTAAACTCATGGTCTACACTTACTCATCCCACTTACTGACTCTCTCTCTCCCAGTCTCATTTTATTTAAAAAAAACCCAGAGTACTCTTTTAAGTCATCTGCATTCCTCTGTACATCCTTTTAATTTGTAATGTGTTCATAAAGCAATTAATTCTTACCAAAAAACAAGACAAAATTGGTCTTACATTGGCCAGAAAATAAAAATAAAACAGGGCCATTACCTCAGCTTTGGAGAAAAAACGGAAGGGGAAAACCCTGAACCTTTAAATAAAAGAAAATCTTTAGTAACCATATTTCTATCTTGGGTGACATATGTTTTAGAACTTTGCCAAATTTTTAAGAGAATATTGAAAAAAATAATGAAACTGACCACTGGTATACAATCATTGAAAACGTAACAAAGAAATGTCTGTTTACTATTATAAAGTAGAAGTTCAATGATGGAGTCAACTATCAGCTGACTGTCTCACAGAAACAAGACAATTCACTGCTATATGAAGACGTACCTTTTTATCATATACATCTTGCCAGTTTACTCCAGCAAAGAAACTGTGCCTCATAATTTCCTTTGCATCATCTGGGCCCCCACCAAGACTGAGAAGAGAAAAAAAATTACATATTACCCAAATATTTTTAAAACTATTATAATTGGTAGTAGGTTAACAGTTTGATCCTTAATGTTCTGGTACAATTCTTATCTTTTTTAGCATGAAATTCTAGACTTAGGTGATATTGATAGTGGAGGTGATAATAAAGGCATATGAGACAGTGCCACTAGGCAAATCAGCTATTTGGTTATTCCCACTCTCCTGGTATGCCAAGCTTCACTCACAAATTACTCACTTTAAAATGTAGCTAACTTTAGTTTCAGTGAAAGACTAGTGCTGTAGTATAGCAGCATAAAGAAACATCTCTATTGTAAAAAATTGCCAGGGAAGTACCAGACATGAATCAATAACAATTTACACATTATTTTTATACAGTGCCCACTGCTGTAGCATCTGGGTGCTGTAACAATTAACCAATTACCATAAAATAGTCTCAATCTGAGTCAATTAGTATAAATTAATAAATTGTAAGCCTGCTGAGAAGGTTATTTAAAGGCCATTGTAAATAACCACACTATTATTCACTGTGGCCTAAAGCTTGCCAAACCCAGACTCTGGCAAACCATACGAGGGAGTGAATTCCATGGGTAGGAGCTCGTTGTTGAGTATGCCTGGCTAGTGGCATAAGACAATGAAGCTTCAAGAAAAAGAAAAAAGAATCAATCAATCTTAACTGCTTCAATGGGACACAAAAAAAAGTTATGGGTAACTGGGTCCTAGACCAACAGAAACAGAAAAGAGAGTAAATGGTACTGCAATTTTAATCTGATGGGTTAAAAAGTAGTCAATACAGACTACAGAACACACATGTAAGATGGTCACACAGGTTTAAATTGAAATTTTCAACTTTTTTTCAAAAGCTACTTTATGTGGAACATATCTTGTAATCTGGAGACAACAAAGGCAAAGACCAGTGTGGTGAGATTTACATGTACCCACCACTGCTTTCTGAAACTCAAGACATAAAATCTTAAGGGTTGTAGGCCATGATGGCAAAGGGCTAGCATGTATACCCAAACAGAGAATTCAGGAAGAAATGGGTAACAATAATTATAAAATTTCACAGAATCTTAGGGCTGGATGGGTTCTTCAAGGTTGCGTAGTCCAACCTGTGATTGTGTCCTCATATATGACCTATACAAAATATAAAGAAACGGTGCCTAAACACACACTTGAAAATGCAGTTCAGAGAGTGTATGAACTCTCATTTCTTTCTAAGACATTCAGCCATCAAACAGTAAGCTTGACATATGCTCTATAATTTGGGTAAACTCTCTATCAGCAACACAGATAAATCATGAAAATTATTAACTGGATCCATAACAGAACCATTGTTATTGGTGATATGTCTCTGTCTCATGCTGGCAGCACAGCAGATGGGCAGTTAGAATGCATGGTCAGGTAACTGCTATGCAGAGGTTAGATGCAGAACAGATGGATAAGCTTCTTTGTGAATCTGAAGATTCTGTCTCTGTATCGCACACAGGAAAAAAAGGTATGAAACAAAGTAGTGCAAAATGCACAGTGAGGTCTTTCTAGTCTCCATTAAAACTCATCTCCACTAAAACAATCTTTGTCCCACTCCTGCCTGGTCCCTCAAGTGAGCAAAGGAAGTGCCCAGGCTGGTAAAAAGTAAACATTCTACAGGCATCCTAAAATAGAAATACTCTGGAAACAGATCAGTCCTATACTGATTATGTAAGGATATGGCTCAACCCAGACTGATGAGGATTGAGAGTTACAGTGTGTTCCAACACTGCTTTCCCAGTAATCTTTCACAAAAAGTGAAATGTAAAGACTGTCATTAACTGGGAAGACTGTTCACCTGCTTGTGTCAAGAAATGATGTTAAACACAGCAATGCAATTGTATGTAAAAAAGAGAAATGTTTCACTTCATCAAAACCTATTCGATTTTACAGCAGTGAGCAAACTCAGACTTTTTACACCTGAAGTCACTCACTATTCAATCTGGCATCAGTGTCATTAAAAGTCTTTGATTCACAAGAGTCAGTGATTTTCACTTTGTTGTTCCTTGTGGACAACAAAAATGAAAAATAGGTCTGGACCACCACCGCAGCTCTGCAGCAACGTGTTATGGAGTCCTCCTCATTCCCCTTCTGTTTCCCGAGTACCCGCTCAGGATTGCCTGCCTACCTGGCTGCTAAGGAACCCGAATGGCCTGACGTCTCCAGCCTGGTGTCTCAATATCTTCCCTGATTACCTGTGCAAAGAGAAGTTGAGCTGCAGTTATCCCCCCCTCCCCCATGTACCTGCACCCAAAAATGTGTAGCTTGGTAAATATGGATCTATCATAGATAGTTTTATCGGAAAATAATAATTATGGGAGAGTATTCAATTCTAAAGATCAACATTTACAAAAGAATACCATGCTTGGAGACTAAAAAGCATTAAAAGTTGCTACAAAAATAAATATTTATTTTACTGTGGGATGATGTTCTCTATAATTTAGGTACTTAACATTATAAGAAGAAAAAGCAACAAGGAGCTCCCCCCAATGACCCTATACAACCACGTGCTAGAATCAATTCAAAGTTTTAACAGACAAAGAACTACTGCTTGAATTTCACTTCTTCCTTCTGTCAAAGGCATAATGTAGTAACTTCAGAACAACTGAATTTTAGGCAGGTTCACTTCAAGCACTCAGCCTATTAAAAGATATTTGTAAATTGATATTCTCAACCTGGATTAATTAATCCAGGCAATCAATTCACACAAAAAACACTATGTGGTGCCCTGAATCTTACTTGGAATGAACACATACTAGCATTATTGATGTGTCTCTGACCAATCATGATTCAAGACTCAGAATTAACAACAAAATAAAACAGAAATCTGTAGACAGATATTTTCACATATGCTCTTAGACCTACTTCTCCAAGATGCTACTGATAAAATAAGGATAAAATATGTTAAAAGAAATATATCTTTTTAATCACACAAAACCCAAGGGACTATTTGAAATCTAGATTGTGCACATAAGCAATGGAAAAGGTATTGAATGATCAGACTAGCTTTCCATGTACAACTGAGACTAAAGATCACAAAACCATGATTTTAATTATAACTATTTAGTTGAACATATCCTTTTATTGTATTTCTATATCTATCTTTTTTCTAGGACAAGGCCTCTTCAATTCTCTTCTACAGTAGCAATAAGATCAAACTATCCCTGGGCCCTGGAGAACAACACGAGTGGCTCCTTGCCTGAGCCTTTAGTTTAAAACTACTGGTTACTCTGTTGCCAGGGCTTTTTTAATCTTTGTCCACTGGCCAAAATTTAGGATTTGCTTCTGCTTCCCAAGTTTCTTTTGCTGTTAACTCAGCAAGAATTAATTTAATATCAGTAGATAACTGAAAAATATAAATGTAATCATCTTCCAACCCAAGTTGGATTTTCATACATTTTGGGCAAGACTAACAACGGTAAAAACCTACTGCATACACTTTAAGAACTCAGGACAATAAATTCAGACAGGCCCCCCAAGTTCAGAACAAAGCTGCTAGCTTAGCACCAAATAATTGTGCATCAAACCTAATCTAATAGGCTGCTTGAAGACTTTAAAAAACAAAACAAAGCAAAAAAAATGTACCAGAAGCAGCACTGTGTTACTTTTACCCAGCTCCACAGCATCAAGCACTTCAGCAGAGCTTTTTGGTGCTTTTATCTAAAGCTGCTATTAGATATCTAAATCAGCTATTTGATAAAAGCGCCAAACCCCACCCCCCCAAATAAAGCACCCAATCTATACAGACGTTGGGCGAGCTGAGTCTAACGTGCTGCCGTTTCTGGGCATGTGCTGAACTCAGTGCAGAAGCACATGCCCAGTTTAAAGTAAAGTGCCATTTGGGGTGTTTTTTTTAAATGTCTGCAAGCAGCCATATTTTCCAGTTCAGTCCATTACTTATTCTTTTAATCACCATGAAATTAAGTTTTACTTTTCCATTCTGCTAGCACCCTGTTCAAGTATTCATATAAATATGTAAGTGAACTTAGGTACGTAGGGCATTTTTACACGTGCTCTGGGGGTGAGGTCGGCCTCACTAATTAAAAGCGCCTGCATGTCACATGTATCGGCATCTCTGTGCTGGAAAAATGGCAGCGGGGTGCTTTGAACTAAATCTCAAACCTGTTTTTATGTCAAAGCACCCTGCCATCATTTTTTCAGCACGGAGACACACGGGGATGCTGATTCCCATGACACAGAAGGCTGCTGGAGTGTGTCAGTTTCCGTGCTCCAGCAGAGCACATTGGAGCAGGCTCCCTGCATGTCCACAGGAGCCCTTAAGTGTGATTTTATTCCACTCTGCCTAAGTCTCTGAAAAACTCAGTGTGAATGGTAGAAAGGTGGTTTTCCTTTTCTTGTTGCTTTTTTGTGACCCAATCTTAGGGGTAAGATGATAGTGTGTTACAAGTGTGGATGACATTAATGGGTTTCCAGGACTTGAATAGAGTGAAATAGAATGGACCTTTGTCCATTGTTTCTTCTTTTGTACCATCTTTTCAGACAAAGTTTTCAGAAAAACGTTTCAGTAAGCTCTCTGAATAAGACATTTCCCTATTTCTTATTACACATTTCACACTTCTTTGGGATCTGTACAATTTATAGATGCCAAATCTTGTATCCTATATACACGCACACCCAAAAATGAAATGAAACCAATACACACATGGATACCACTTTATGGTGAGGCAGATTCTTGTTCAAGAATACGGCACTACAAGGCAAACATATATGTCCTACACAGGTGTCAAATGAAAAGTCTATGTTAAAATGCATTACTTTTAGAGAAAATGTATTTTCAAACCATATAATGTTAGTGCCATTAGGCAAATTTAAATTTGTGGAGTGTACCCACCCACCCCAAAAATCCCCTATTACAAACAAAAAGCCTCAGAAAGGTTTTAGACCACAGTAATTGTCCGGCAATTTTGTGTCAGCTTCAGTAATTAACGGTATGTTCCATTAACAGCCAAGTCTCCAAATCAAACAAAATTATAAGACCAAAACCTTTGTGAAGCCACAGTAACAGGCTTGAAGCCTGTCAGATGCTCACATTATATTATCTAGCTGGTGGATTTCTTTTAATTTACTACAGCAGTTTTTTTCGTATCCGCTCAAAACATATTATAAAGGAATTTCCAGCCTGAAAAAGTAAATGGAAGGTTTTGCCTTTTATCCATTGGAAGACTTTTCTGCTGGGCTAATAAAAATTCCTGTTATTAGCTAAGAGCTTAAGCCTGTAAAATTTTGACTTACCCAATATAATCAGGCTTGCTAATACACGAATACACCTCATTCATTTCACTTTTCTAACTAAATAAATTTAGGGTTTACATTTAAAGCTCAGAGTTCTTTTATACTTACCGTTTATTTGGATCTTTTATCAGTAGACCCGAAAGTAATGATTTTGCATCTGAAGACAGAGTTCGAGGAAATTTTATATCCTCCATTAGTATCAGTTCAAATAATTTCTCATGATCTTGATTGTAGAATGGTAACCTCCCACACATCATTTCATACATGACAACTCCCAAGCCCCACCAGTCCACCGCACGACCATAGTCATTGTCTTCTAATACCTAAAATACAAATAGAAAAAACAGGCATGAAACATGCTATTTTTCAAAAATGTTCTTTTTATTCCATTTAGAATAAAGATTTTCATGAATTTAACACAAATTTCAATCCCATTGCTGTTTTGTGGGAAATGTAGTCCTAAAACAAAGGATATTGAGAGCCAATGACAATATGAAGCTTCTTACTTCTTACAGTGGAACTCAACACATGTTGGCTGATATGCTAGTTAAGCTAAAGGTTGCTATGACTACACAATTGGGGGGTGGGGTGTAAAAATGTCTGAGACGGACAGACAAAATACAGAATCTGAAATTTCCTTCTGAAAACAATCTGTGATTATTTTCTCATCTCCAATCTCTTAAATCCTTCTCCAAAACCCCATTTACAATGGCCTCAACTTCAGTAAAGGGAGGTAAGGGCTCTCAGACAGTCTCAGCCCCAGCTCCTCTCTAATTTCTGTCTCGTGAAAAGGGAGATAAAAACACTCCTACCCACCTTCTATCTTTTTAACAGCAGGAATAAAGTCTAAAACTAGAACATGGTTATGCAGAGTTTCATTACAACCTGTCCATATGTTGGCCCCCAACCACTACTTCTCTTAACTGTTCCATTATGCTACCTGTAAGCAGACAACACAGGAGGCCTGAATTGATTCTGATGTATTGATTTATGCTTGCTGACAAAGTTTACATCCCCAGAGGACTATTTCATCTTCCACCTTCCATATCAGTATCCCCATGGTGAACAGTGATAAGCACCTTACACCAGCCATTTTCAGTATACCTTCACAGCTTGAACTACAGACATGTAGGAACATGTAACAGTGGAAAAATGGATATATATTAAAACTAAAAAATGATGCATTTGAAGGAGACAATGTGTACACAGGTATAATGCAGACATCTGTTAGAGTGCTTTTACTGGCAAATCCTTTATAAGTCTCAACCAAAAGCCTTAACAGTGTTGTAACCATTAAAATAAGAGGAGTCTGTTTATATAAGAGGCAATGTACTTTAAAGCCCTAGTCATATATTTATTAAAGAAATATACTCTCAAGAGTAGGGGTGGACAATTATTTTGGCTGGAGGGCTGTTTACCGAGTTTTGGCCACATGGGTAGCCATGTCCCCTGACAAGTGCTCCATTCCCTGGTCACCATTTTGTGACTGGAAGTCCCACTCCCTAACCCCAACCTTTGCCACCAAAAGTACTCCTTTCAGCCGGAGGTTTTGCCCTGGGTCCTACTGCCCCTGGCTCTTGTCAGCTTTGATAGGCTGCCAGGGCAGATAAATATTAATTTCTTAAATTTTTTAGGGGTCCCGCAGGCTGGATAGAACGGCTTGGCGGGCCATATTTTGCCACATCCAGCCCGCAGGCCATATTTTGCCCGTCCCTGCTCACATCATTCATAATGCAAACACATGCATGGCAGGAGGTGCAATTTTGGGTAGCTGCAATAAAATCTGTAGATCCCAATCCCACATCTGCTGAAACATGCAACCCACCTGGAGCTACCCAACATAAGCACTGGTAAAAGGAAGCTGTGGATCAGGGAACTCCCTAATCCACAGCTGTCTACCCCATGCACCTTGAAATGGTTCATGTATAACTTGCTGCATGCGGGCTGCAGATTGAGAAGCCCACATGCATCTGGGCAGAACACATGCCCATTACAGTTCTGTGCCAAAGGCTGCTTGAGCTGGGAGAGCTTCCCATCCCCAGCTGCCTGTGGGCTGGTGACAGCCAGCTCCTCCAGCCCCAGCTGCCCGCAGCACCAAACTGTCACCATGTAGAGCCACAGGCAGCTGGGCACTAGGGATGTCCCCACTTGGTGACAACTAAAGCCCCATCAGGCTGCATAGGGGACTTTAATGTACATGTTCAAATTAAACCACAGCACAAACCAGACACTAAGATGTTCCACAATAAATGAAGGAATGAAGAGAGGCAGGGAGGGTATTCTACTACTGCAGCAAGGTTCTGCAAGCCTCACCACTACAATGCAGCAGCCTGTCTCACCCTGCACTGCGCCAGGTCAGCCTGGAGTAGTCTGGATAAGGCGGAGGCATTCTGCCACAGCAGTGTATCTTGATGAGCCTTGGAGGCATAGCAGCCTACCTCACTCTGCACTGCTCTAGGCTAATATGGAGCAAAGCAGGGATATTCTGACATGGTGGCAAGGCTTGGCAAGCCTCGCTGCTGGGACACAGCAACCTGCCTTGCCCTGCACTGCTCTGGACTGATCTGGAGCAGTGTCAGGCATGGCAAGGGAATTCTCCCACAGTGGAAACCCTTTCTAGAAGGGTTCCCACTGCAAGAGAATGCAACCCCCACCTCCCCTCCGCCAATCAGCTGACTGGTGGCAGATGGGGGCCATTCTTCATCTTGGGGAATCCATTCACAGAAGAATCCCACTCTCCCCCTCAATCAGCTGTTTGGCAAGGGTGAGGGAGTAATTTTTCAGAGCAGGATCCCCCGCAGGACTTCCTGACAGCTCGCCCCTGGGTGGGCTATCAGGGACTCTTCTCCCTGGGAGAGGAGGAAGGTGAGGAAGCAGAGGACTGTGGGATCTTGTGTGTCCTTCACATCTGAAAGAAGTAGCCAGGCATTCAAGTTAGATCAGGAGGAATGAAATCTGAACAACTTCATTTTTTTTGTCAAAAGGAAAGCTCTTCTCTCAGCATAAATGTAATGTCCATTCATGGCCTTAATCTATGAGGACCAACTCCTATTACAGGGCTTTTGGCACTTCCCTCTGTAGCATCTGGTAGCTGCCACTGTCAGAAACAGCAAACAGACAGATCCAGTAGAGCAATTCTGATGTGCACATGCTGATTTATGCAGTCAAATTCTTAGTCTTCATTATCCTTAAACATCAGAAATAGCACATTGAAAAAAAATATATTGTTCAGGGCATTTATGTCACTAAGATCAAGAATAGTACATTTTAATAAATGATCTTGCACTGTTTACAGTTATGTCAAAACAGACACAGACTCATCAGCTATTTTTATTATATCATAAGGTGATATTTCCAAAGAAAGTGCAAGGTTTCAGTAAGTTTAAAATTAGACAAATGTAAGATAAAAGTATACATGACCAAGTTAACTAAAATCACTCTTACTTTTTAAGAGTACTTAAACATTGTGCAAGTGTGAAAACAAAGCAGACAATTTCCTGAAAAAACTGTATATTCATTTATGACACTTGTATATTACCTCTTTCTCTGCAGTAGAAGATTCAGGAGAAACAGTATATGACAGTTTCTACTGTTAGCCATTTTCTTGTAAAGAGAGCAACATACATAAAATAGTGACATCAGTAGACCAGATTCATATGAACCATAAATTGAGATGTCATTTGAATGTGTGATTTAAAAATAGCAATGGGAAAAAAACCTTTAATTTCCTGAAGGCATTATCACATAGCCAATAGCTGGAGCATACTGATTTTGGGGCTTTACCTAATTTATGCAGGACTTTACCTAATTATAATAAAAAGTATGACCAACCTTTTGCTGCATTCCCACAACAGCAACAAAATAGTGGTACAAAAAAAGAGCCAAATGTGATTTTTAACCTCTTTTTACATAAAATCATAAAAAAACATAAAAGCTGGATTAACTGCCTCCGGAACCCGCATATTACCAGCCGGGTTCTCATCCCCAGCTGGCAAAACTGGCAACCCTTTATTTCTGTTTAAATACCTGGTTTACAGCCAGACAGAGAAGCAAGTGCATCAAAGGTTTTAGTTTAGGAAAAATGGAAAAATGGCAATGAAAAAAGGGTGTAAATTATGAAAATGTGTCTGTTTAATATAAATTTAATAAAAGTGTATAATACATTCATAACAAATGCATGCAACTATTTTTTCTTTACATGAAGGAAAGTAACAGATCTGCAGCTGAAGATTCTTTCAGCATTTCTGGACCATGAAAAGTCAAGAATTGTGGGTGCTCAGTAACTTTTGGGACAAATCCACAAAACATGTGCATGTGGATATATATTCATGTACATATCATGTATATATCATCCTAGTGTTTGTAAAGGCTACTTTAACAATTCTAAAATTTTCACTTTTTGTTCTTAAACTGAATGCATCTCAGGGTCAGGAAAGCTTCTTCACAATTAGGTACATGCATCTTTAATATCAACAGTGAACCTATAAAAGCAGCATGACAAAAAGTTATGTAGTCTGCATATGATATTAAAGCAATATTTAAGGATTTCCATTAATAGAGTATGTAAGTGTCACAAAGGAATGAGAATATACGCAAATGAAGACTATATTGCAAAAAGGCACATTTTTATGAATTAACTATGACTACAAGTCACATATGTTTCTTTCCCAAAGTAAGCAAACCCATGGCAAGGCAAACCATGTACCTTTCCTTTCCTTACTTTCTCAGCACAGGTTCCAAAAAGTTCTATTTTATCCTGTTCAATATCCACAAAACTTATTAGTAAAGAGGTGTGTATTACAGTGTGGATGACTTCTGAATACAGAAGACACTCAGCTCTGAATGTCTGTTTCATTCCATCAAAACAGTGCACCTAACAACTTACTACTTGGAGACTAGAATATAGGTTCACTGAAGCCCATCACAGAAAATACCATGAACTACTGGAAGAGACCTCAAGACATGACAATTATTGTCTCCCTTAAATAAGGGAGTATGCCAGCCATTTGTTAGTAAACTTCAGAACATAAGAAATTATGTTAACTAAGTTAGCTACCCTGTTGGTTCACAGTACATCCATTTACATTGACAAAGATGACCATAAGCTTGATTCTCACACATGCTATTGACTCATTACAACATTCTGGCATGGCAAAGAGCTCTTATAAAGGCATAAATTAAAATTATGATTTAACTGTGATTATTACATTTTTATGAGCACCAACATTGCTCTTAATTATATAAACTTGCCTATAATAACTGACATTAGAACATGACAAAAGTTCACTCAGGTACTTTAAAAAGGTCTATACAAGAGCTCCAAAGATGCATATTCTCTAGTCTAGTAAAAACATCTAAAAAGTTAAGTCAATCAGGACTTCTAATAGAGATGATATCTTTTATTAGACCAACAAGATTTTTGTAAAAAAAAATCTTTAATTCAAGTTTTCAGGCACAAACACCTTTCATCAGGCATTGGAGAAAAGATTGTAAAAGTTTTGCTGGGTAGAAATGAAAGCTTGCAATTAAAGAAATTATTTTTGCAAAAATCTTGTTGGTCTAATAAAAGATATCATCTCTACTACAAGTCCTGATTGCCTTTTCCTCTAGACCAATATGGCTACAACCTGACACATGGAAGCTATTGAATTTTAGCTGATTTTTAAAAAATGAAATCTTCATATTTCCCAAGCAGGGAGCAATTGTGACCACCTGAAATCTGAGATCCTGCTCCTGCCTTTGTTTCAAGGTAATCTGCAAATCACAGATCCTCACAGGAGGTGAGAGCTCCATACCGGCTATGAACTGACTTCCCAGAGGAGTTTTTCCATCTACTGACTCCTCTGTGAAATCCTATGAAATATGAACTTTCATTTCTACCCAGGAGAATTTTTACAATCTTTTCTCCAATGCTTGATGAAAGCTGTTTGTGCCTGAAAGCAGGGACGATGAGTAGGGGGTACACATGCACCCCAAGCATGGCAGTGTACCCCTTGCAAAAAGTGCCACCGTCAGTGGCATCTGCGGGCAGCCAACAATCCACACTGACCACCACCACTGCTGCCAGTGGTGCCTGCAGGTGGTTGCCAACCTGGTTGGTGTTCGCCAACCCACACCCCTGCCGCCGGCAGTGCCGGAGGCGTCTGCAGGAGCTCCCTGTTTACCACTGCTGTGCTCCCGCCACCACCAGCACGGCTGGGGCCCCCACTGTTCATGCCCTTAAGCTTGCAATTAAAGGCATTTTTTTGCAAAAATCTTGATGTTCTAATAAAACACATCATCTCTACTATGAGTTCTGATTACCTTTTCCTCTAGACCAATACGGCTACAAACTGGATACCTAAAAGATTAAGTAATATTTACACTCTAGAGAGTCCATTTAGACATCTGCCTCCAGGCATAAGTACGTACTTAAGTGTTTTTATGGGTATTTTACAGACACTGGACAGTACACAGTTCTCAGCCAGGGGTGAGCTCTGTATTACATAAAAATTTGAATTTTTACTATGCTCAAAAGGCTAGAGAGTATAATTATTATGTTTATTATGCAGAGATAGCAAAATACCAACCCTAGCTAACAAAGTATTTCATAGTCAAAGCCACTGCATTTCAGTAGTCTCATGCAGAGGTGTGAAAGGGCAGCTCCATACCCTGAGCAGTTATGGGCACCATGCTGCTAGTGGCTGCATCAGAACCAGCTGCAACAGCATCTATTTTTGCACTTCTTTCCCTCCCTCACCCCGAAAAAGTGGTTCTCAAAGTTGCAGCCCCAGTCACCCCCTCAATGGGCGCGCCCACATATGCAATCACATGTGCTTGAAGCAGCTCCAATAGAAGTAGTGCAAATTTGAGCTGGGGCTTTTTGCTCAGCACACGTGCCTGGAAATGGACTTTGGTGTGGGATAAATTGTGCCACTTGAGGCAAAATAACTGCCTGCCTCCTCCCGGATCTGCAGCCAGAGGGAGCTAAAGCCTGAGACTAGCACCTGTGCTGGCCCCAGCAGTATAAAAAGCTGCCCTGTGCTGGCCCCAGCAATATAAAAAGCTCCCCTGGCAAGTAGCTCAAGGCTACTTGCTCTCAGGAGCTTCTGGGGCCCCGCCAATTGGTACCTGGGGACACTACCCCTTGTGCCAGCTGGACTCCTGAAGCAGCCCTGAGAGTTCCCTGCACCCTCTACCAGCAGTCCGGCAATGGGGGCTACTGCCTGGCTGTGACCTGCTACCATCTGCAACAGCATGTGGCCCCAAGGCTCTGTGCCTGTCAGACCTGGATGGAGACTGCACAGCCAGTCTGGGCCAGCTGCCAGCGGGCTGTGGCTGCACAGTTGTCTTTGCGTAGCACTACTGACATGCCCCTGCCCAGCCATCTGGGAAGCTATCACTCAGAAGATGTTCCCATGTAGTGGCCTGCTTTGAAGTGTCAAAGCATGTCCTCCTGCCCCAAGTGGCCAGGAGGTCAGCCACCGCCAGCTGGGTTTTAGGTGCCAGCTCTGAGCAGGCTCTTCTGCCTGCCTCCTGCCACTGGCCTCCCTAGCAGGAATTCTGGTGTTCCCTATTTAAAACCTGCAAAACCTCTGAAAAAATAATCCCAAATTCACTCTTTAAAATACCCTCAAATCCTGTTCTTCCACAATTAAAACAAAAGACCAACACACACACATACACACACACACAGAGATCAGTTGGGCTATGTTTTATTGATATATTTACAGTTGTAAAGCAACTTGGAAGCCTACCAGTGCCTCCATCATCACAATAAAATGCATTCTAATTATCTATACAATTTGGCATTGACTTTGGGCTTCTCTGTCATAGAAAAATCAGAGCTGCCCCTACCCCCTTCGCTCACCAGAATGTGCAGTGTTAAGCAGCACTGATATGCCACCGCCCTGCCCCTCAATCTCAACCCACAAGTTACCTCCCACCCCATTCTCCTCACTTCTACCCCACAGAGCCAAGAATGTGGGTGACGGGTTTTTGGGGGTGGCTTGGGAGTGCTGGGTTTGTAGGTGGATTGTGGGGTGAGTGAGGCTATGGAGGGGGTTACGAGGCAGGGCTGCTCAGGAGGGATGGGTCCCCTCCCCTGCAGGGTGCAACCCCCCTGTACATCTCATGGACTGCCCCCCCCACAGGGATCACAGCAACTGGGACCTGGGCTCCGTGCCAGGTAAGTAAGGGGTGGGAGGAGCTGGAGGAGTTGGGAGGGACTACTAAGGGTGCAGGGGACCATGGTGGGCAACTGGGGAGGGGTAGTTCTGCCGACCACCCCCCCACATAGCTCCAGCTCACCCCATGGCCGGGTGCAGCCCCCCCACTCACCTGCACCTCGCCATGGGGCAAACTGGAGCCATGCGAGGCAGGGGTGGCCAGCAGACCCATGCCTCCTGAGCTGCCCCCCACCACGGTTCCCTGCACCCTCAGTAGTTGCCCTTGCTCCTCCAGCTCTCCCCACCCGCTACTTACCTGGTACAGAGCCCAGGTCCTGGTTGCTTCAGGCAGCGTGCTTCAGCACCCAGGAAAGGGCCAACCACAGAGATGCTCTGGCTGGCTACCAGAGCATCTCTGTGGAGGACTGAGCTTCTGGTTGTCTCAGAATGCTTTTTTCCCCCAGGGTATTGTTTAACCCCTGGATATCCAGGGGTCTATAATTTTGTCCCCACACTGCAAATTTGCAGCGAGGGGGAACTTTTTTTGTTCCTGCATGTGCCTCTTGCAGTGTCTCAAAGGGCTTTGGGATGCTGAAAGACACACATGCACTCTCATGTGGATGTGCTCAATGAGTCAGTTAGGAAACTGGTCTCATGCACAAACGACATGAAAAAAAAAAAAGAAAGCAAGTAAAATAACTTTATAAATACTTAACTATTTAGAAAGCAGGTAATGCACTAAATGTTACTTTCTACACCCTAGTATTCCTCTGAAAACTAGTCCCCATCCCTTTTATATGTATGCCATTACACAGAACACTACAGGAGACCCCCCAGTACCCCACAGTCCCCTGCTCTACCTTCAAAGGGGGAGAGAGAGGGAGAGTAGGTGGCTCCTTGATACCCAACCAAGTGGTGAGCTGTCATGAGCCCTCCTGGGACCCTGCTATCACTGCCACAGCTTAATGGGCCCCAACAAGAGCTAAGGCCCCTAAAATGGGGTGGCAGTGAAGAGAGCAGTTCTCCTTGCCCCTATCATAGTCATAGGCAGCAGGGGGCTGCCTCTGGCAGGTGCTGCTTTTCAGAAGTTGTCAGCTTATCACTGACAGCCGGCCTGCAGGGAAAGGGCAGTGATTGGGTTTTCCTGGGAGGAGGGGAGCCCAAGAAGCAGCCCCTCTGTCCCTTTGAGGCAGCTCTGTAGCTCTGCAGCCAGGGCACAAGAACAGCTTAGTGCTTTCTTGTTGTAGTGCTACAAAATGCTGACACACTTTATAGCACTACAAATAAATACCTATCCATACTCTAACCGAGGAAGTATGTTCCTGAGCAACACCATTAGCTCAATTTTTAAAGCAGCTAAACGGTACCTTTGTCCATGCCATGAGTATATGAATAGACAACATTTCTATAATGACATGCCAAGTGAAGTATTGCCTGCACCACAGTGTTACTGACAAAAAACAACATGCCAGTAAATGCCACGATACAACCATGGTTTCTTTAGCAAAAAGTATTTATCACCATTTTACTCCCCATTCTAAAAAGTTCTATATATTGTAGAACCTGGATCATTCTTATCGGGAAGTGACCCATTTAATTCACAGTGAGTTGCTGAATTAAGGAAAAGCCACCCAGCTGATGTGATAGTTCCTTATCAGCTGGTCAGGGATCTCACACAGACAAGCAGAGAAACAGGACCCTTTGAACAAATAGCTGAAGCTCCTTAGCCATCCCATACAACTGTTTGCTGAAGCTATAGAGCAGCAGATAATTCACAGGCCCCCATCTTCACAGTGGGCTAAGGACCCTAACCCTGTGAAGTAGCCTGGTTCTACTGTAATTTAATTTTAAAAAATAAACACACACACACACACACACACACACACACACACACACACACAC
>NW_017728943.1:90906180-90914565 GCF_001723895.1 Crocodylus porosus | reverse complement strand
AGAGACTTCAGAAACGTAAGTAAATGACAGACAAGATTCAGTCCATGTACATAGTGCAATGACATTATGTGAATGTTCTAACAAAAAAAATTAAATGAACTTTTTAATCAATCTAATGGACAAGTTCTGGCCCCACTGACATTGATGGCAAAATTTCCAGTTACCTCAGAATGTCCCAGAAATCTGATTTCACTCAATACCTCAAATGTTTATAAGCAAGATGCACTGAAGGGTTGAATGACTCCAAAAGGAACTGACTTGACCCTTTTAGAAAATACTACAGTATAACCTCATAAATCCAGATATCAAAAATCCAGAGTTCTCAAAAATGCAGCACTTTTTAGCTTCCCCTCAGCTCCCCTGGATGCAGAGGGGGAAGCTTGCATGTGGCAGCTGCTGTCGCCATCCACCACCCTGTTCCACGTGTGGTAGCTGCTCCAGGACCGGCCACCACTACCCGCACCCTACCCCCCCTACAACCGCCGTTCCGGTTTCAAAAAACTGAGCAGTCCTGAGCATGCCACATTTATGAGGTTATACTGTACTTGTGTTACCTCTTCCAGAAAGCTATTTCTCCTTGAGAAATTCAAGTCTTTACAGGCCTTGCAAATCCCTCCTCCCAATTATAGGGGACAAACTCATGAAACTAATAGTTTATTTACAGTACAATACCAAAACATAAATGCCAAACCTAGGACAAATATTTCTGTGCCCTTGAAATGAAAGATTCCACATCCTGTTGTAAGTTTCCTACCACTTATTTTTGTAATAGTTTTTATTTTTAAAGAGCAATAGAAAAATATCACTTTTGCATGCATTATAATTCATGTAACATATGATGACTTCTTGGAAGGCTTAAGACACTTTCAACTTCACTGCAATTTCTCTCAATACATTAGAGATATGCATTCATGATAGGACAATGAATACTACGAAATAGCTTATTGCTCAATCAATAATTTTGACAGAACAGATGGGATAAGATTTTAAACATCTAAACAAACTGTCTGCACACCTATGTTGTGAAAGAAAACTGAGAACTTGGATTCACCAATTTACTGTTAATTCAGAGAAAAAAACAGTTTTCAATTAACCTTACAGTTCAGGTGAATGGTATGTAAGCCATCATTTCTACTAACCCTTCACACACTCTTATTACTACAGTTGTTGGTCTGCTAACAAGTATTCAACCACATATTTTTCAACAAAAGTTAAAAACTACATTTGTTGTAACTTGTATGAATAGTCATAACCACTGTAACCACAGGCAAGTACATAATCACTGATCTTATGAACAGTGATGATGGGTCCTTTATAAAATAGACATCTGTCACCTAAATAAAGTATGAAAGTCACACATGGAGAAGACATGAAGGTGTCAATCATTAATGGATTTTGTAAGTCTAACTACATCCAGAGAATGATAGATAACACATAGCTTTCTCCTTTGAACTATTTCATAACTGATTATTTTTGCTCTGAGTACTTGGAAAACTTTCTAATGTCCTTGCCAGGCTATGCAGAGAAACACTGTTAATGTTTGCTGTTTTAATTTTTCCTCAACTAGCTATTTTTCTCAGCATTTTCCCTTCATTTTGAGACATTATTACATTTTTTTTGTACTCCTGAATATGAGATTTTCCTACTCACTTCTCGAATTAAGATAAAAATTTCTAATTTCCCCCGCCTTTCTTTATGAAATCTTGAAACCTGACAAACAGAATAAAGCAGTAACTAAAAAACAGCAAACTTTTTTTTATGCATTAAAACAGAATGTGTTATATCATTTATCACCAACACAGGAACTGTATATACTCTGATATATTATTGAGTTTTAAAATCATAACTAAGATATCTCTGCAAACAACAAGCAATGAGACATTAACCTAAATATTTGACCCCTAAAAAGAAAGCAACTACAACAGATTTAAAAATGTCAACACTGTTAGGTAGCTATGCTGGGGGAAAAATCTCAGTATAAAAGTCCACAGTTATTCACTGGCAGCATGGCATTATCCAAATCAACTCGTCAGAGCTACAGCAGAGGCACAGGTATTAAAATAAGGGAGATATATCCATATTGCAGGATGATCAGACAACCTCCAGTAATGCAGCTAAGATAAGAGGAGATGCAAATAGTTACTACAAACTTCAGATTCATAGCACCTATCATTCTTTCTTCTGCTAGATGCCATTCTCTACCCCTGAGCCCCTCACCCCCTTTAGGAAAACTGAAAAATGTATAACCTATATGTAGTAAATTCCACTTCCATCTATGGAGATTAAAGACATGTTGGAGAAGAAATGAAAGACACCTCTCTGATATTTGTTCTGTTATTGTTCAGAATGTGTGAAGTCTTTACTAGTGTAAAAAAAGTATCTATTTCATGCTTTTACTTATTCCCTATTGCTCTCAGCAAAATAAAGGACAGTTGTCTGGAGCAAACTTACTTTCCACCATCACATGAACGTCATATAAATGGAACACATCAAGTGTTGAGCTGGAAACACAATGAGCCAAAGTTGGTGACATGAATTAGTTTAAAGACCATTATCACTGTAAACATTATTTTAGCAATTCTAAAAGGAACGGCTATATTTTAATTGTATTAGGCAAAAATGTAATTTATGTTATAAAATTGCTTGATAGTTGAAAGATTTGGATTGAATAAGGCAGTTAGTTATTTACAGACAACATGCAACTGAAATCTTTTCTCGGTTTTTGTTTGTTTTGGTATTCCTGTATAGTAGTTACATTTTTCCTCTTATAGATGTCTGCCACTGGATGTGGACAATTAGTCTGCACATGTCTGGTGAGACTAGTCAGATTGCAAAAAAATTAAAAAATATTTACATTACAACACTAATATTTGGCCTAAGGAGAAGGCTGAGGGTCTAACTTTTCTGCTGCTACATCTGTTGTTGCGGCAGCTGTTCCGCATGTACAATCATGCAAATACTTTCTCATCTAAATGCTGCCTCATCTTTTGATCTTGATGTTTACAAACAAGAGATGGTACTGCCCTGCATAACCCACCTTACCTAAATTCAATCATATTCACCTCAAGTCCCTCTTATTTACTGCCAAGCTGATAAAAATTCTGGATCTCAAATTACTAGTATTTATTTGGGCTGCTTGCAAATGTTTTAAAAAAAACGTAAAAAACCTGTGTTTAACTGGAAGCAGATCTATACAGACATTGGGCGAGCCTGGTCCAACTAACACACTGCCTCTTCTGGGCATATGCTGGGCTCGGCATGGGAGCATGCTGAGTTTAAAGTAAAGCACTATTTTGTATTTTTTTTTAGTGTCTGCAAGCAGCACTGGTATCTTAGATGGGTATATGAGAATACAGAATGCAGCACACATGCATAACTGATTAAAACAAAATAGAAAAGGGCAGTTTGACATTTGCTGAGCATATCATGTCAAGCCATGGAATGGCTTTTCTATTTTCAGTTGTTCACAATGAAAATAATTTATGCTTTAAATTGAAATCTTGCTGTAGAGTGAAAATTCTGAATCACAATAGCTCCTAAAACAGAACAGAAATGGTGGGGGGGTGCTTGAACCAAAGTTCATCAAACAAGCTTTAGTTCAAGCACCCCCACCATCATTTTTAAGTGTGGGGATGCTGATACAAGAGAAGTGGTAGTGCTTTAATTGGAACGGCTTCCAGAGCCACTCTAAAGCACGGGGCCCTCCACCACCAGAGCACATGTAAAAGTGCCTGATATCCTGACTAAGTCCCCAGCCCTACCCAAGCACACAGGCTTCTGGTCTGTGAAGAAGGGGGCAAACCCCTTTGATCATCTAATACTGTTTAGAAAATAGCGAGCACATCTACAAACAGGCCAGGTGCCCAGGCATGCAAGCCTGGTTGGGAAGAAGGGCCAAAAACCAGAAGCAGCAGAACAGAGCTTCTAGGCATGGGGTTTAAAGCCCCAGACAGAATAACCCTTCAGCTCCCTGACTGGGAGCCTCTAATCCCCTGGGCCCAGCAGCCCAGCTGAGTCTAACTACATTTTGTGAGTCTAACTACATCCAGAGAATGATAGATAACACATAGCTTTCTCCTTTGAACTATTTCATAACTGATTATTTTTGCTCTGAGTACTTGGAAAACTTGACAATCAGCTGATTGTTGGCCCCTGTAGAATAGCTCTAGGTCTGGTTGGAGACTCAGGGTTGTCCAGGGACTGGGACCTGAATATTAGCCCCTGCCCAAATAGCTCCGGGTTGTCAGCCGCAGTCCTTGGGCAGCCCTGGGTCTCAAACCAGACCGAGAGAAGTCTAGTCAGGATCAACAATCAATCAGGTGCCTGTCAAAACTCCACACCTGGCAACTCTTGGCATGGGGGAACAGAGGCTGTTGGCAGGAATATTAAACCCTGTACAGGTTGTATTGTTCCCGCTTAATAAGCCCTTCAGCTCCTTCCCCTACATCTACCCATGGCCTAAGGCCTGGGCTGACAATCACCTGACTGTTGGGCTCAGAGTCAGTTCTAGACCCCCCCCAAACAGTCCCCATCCCAGGACCAACAATCAGCTGACTGTTGGCCTCAGCCACAAGTTAAATTTAACACATCTCTCTCTTATTTAAATAGCCACAGCTCCGTTTTAGCTCTGAGGAATTGATCTTGATAATGCAAGTGAATTACTGTGGTCTTTTATACTGAGCTATTCCCCACGTATAGCTGCCTAACAATTCTGACATTTTTTAATTTGTTGCAGTCACTTTCTTTTATGAGGTCAAATATTTGAGTTGACACCTCTTTGCTTCTTGCTTGCAGAGAGATTTTTTTATTTATTATTTTGAAACTCATAAATGTTATATCAGAGTATACAGTTCTTATGCTGGTGATAGTTAATAACATGCTCCATACAAGTTAAATTGAAGGCATCATACAAATCAGCTATAAAAATGTTTAGCACGTTACATGGATTTATAGCTTGTTTGTCATTTATGACACTTTAAATTGGGTGCATGTGAAGCACTCTAGGCACTTATGCTGCGATTAACATGTTAATTACAGCATAAATATAACATGTAGAGGGGGCCACAGAGATAAATCGAACATACAATTCTCTTCATCTATTACTGAAATGAGGGCTGGTCTACAAAACAACAACTGTTCAGCAATACAAACCAATGTTACTCAACCTTTAAGCATGGAAGATAAATTCTACTATGACTGTATATATGACGTCACAAGTTTAGACTCAAAGGCAGCCACATACAGCGAGATAGCACTGAATATACTTAAATGAATTAAAAAAGCCAACCGAAACTGAAGCACAGTATATCTCGGCAGAATAAAATTAACTAAACTTGAATTTGGTCAAGATTTCAAAGCCAACCCTACTTTTAAGAACATTTCATTAGAATTCTAATGACTTCAACTTTGTGTTTGGATCTTATTCAGAAGTTAATCACCAGAGAACAAAGTGTTTTGTACCACGGCAGCAGTTCAGTACAGATCCAAAAAAATGTGAAGGTTGACACGAATCAATCCCCAACACTATTTCTTTTAGGCAGAAAGCTGGGCAGTATGGCATCTTAAAGACTAACTTGCTCAGAGAGGCATGAGCTTTCACAGGCTACAGTGTAGTTCAGTAAATGCTATGAATGGATTCATAGTGTTCTATTTCTTACAGCACCCCAAGTTTTTCATGGACATTTCATATTTTTCTTAGTTTTCAAAATAAAATACACCTCAGCCAGAAATGTTTCCTAACAAAAAACGATTTTTTAAAATAATTAAAACAAATACTGGAGATTGCATTTACACATAAAATTAAGGACTTACCTAATCAAGACATGACAGCTAATTGAGTAGGTTCTAAGCTTGTGAAAACTGTCATCACTCCATTTACTTCAATGAAGAAATGACTCTACACCAAGGATATGCCCTGTTGAATTTGCTTTCTTTACTTATTCTGTTGTATATTTCCTTATACAACACATAATTAATGCTGTTTTAACTGCTTTAACTTTTAGCTTCAAGAGTTTGTTGGTCCAACAAACTATTTATGTTGCAACTATTTTACACATATGTACATGTAGCAACAAATATAAACACGTGTATATTTGTTTAATATTAAAATATGGGGGGTAAAATCCTTCCAGTGACATCTGAAATAAAATATTTTATTCAGCCTACAACAGCACCAATATCTCTGGCCAATACATTAAAGAAAGATACTACAAGACCATGGCTCAAGTGAGAAAATAGACAATTTAAAAGGTCCATGTTTAAATTGAAAGGAAGAAAAATAAAACATGCTGTAGGTTTTTTTTTTAGTAATTGGTCTCTAAAATATGAGTTTATACTTGAATGAAACAACAATATTGCCTACACTTTCCTAAATACAATTTGAATATTGGTATATTTGTTCCCTTTCTTGCAATCAATTTTTTTTTTTTTCAAATCAATTTTGTTAGTTCTAACTTGGCGATCAAATAATTTTTATTTTTACACTATTACAGAAGTGCATTTCTCTAGGTTTCCAAAACCACCTTATTCAACCTTCCCCATCTGTCACCATCTGCTTCTTTTTAGCATGTACTTTTTGTGTGATCACATAAGCATGTGAAAAATAACTAACATTCAGATGATTGTCTGCTGGTACATTTGAGGACTGGGCATAATAAAAGTGAACTGCCAAAATGTACTTAACACTTTTAATTTTGTTGGGTCTTGCATGTGAGCTACATTTGATTTTCAAACTGTTTTACAATTGGAAAGTTGATCAGGTACTGCTAACTCATCAGTAAAGCTGAGAGTCTATATAATTAGCACAGCATTAAATAGCTTTATTCAATGGCAGCCATAGCAAATGCAAAAATCCAGCCACAAGAGTTCACACATTTGACTTAATTAAGTCTAACCCTTAACTGATGCTGGAAAGATGGGGTGGGAGAGATGAAAAGGAGCCTGTTTTATACTCAGGGTAGGCACAATTTAGCTTCTTCTGGCAGGGTACAAGAAACAAAGAAGTCCAGCAGTAACAGAGGTGCAAGGACTCTGGTGGAAAAGTAGGAGGGGCAGCTGAGAAGGAGAGTTCTGCTTTTCTCCCCACCAGCCAATAGAGCTGACAATATAGGAAAACACAATGCAGCTTCTTAAAAGGATACAGCAATACCACCTCTGCCTCTGTGTACAAACCAAGACACCAAATTGGGATGAAGGAGATGTGGGATTCCAGAACTCTGTCTATACCCATGAACTGAAGGATACCATAGTAACAAGGAAAAAGCATCCTTTCTTGCTTATAACTCCATCTGGCTGAATATTAATGGAAAATGAACATAAAGATGGTATGAACACTGGAAGAGTACATTTATTTTTCCACCCAAACAAAATAGTTTGCAGCTCTGACCCCAGCTAACTGCATTGCCGTTTCTATCTGATATATATTTGTGTGTGTTTAGCCTATTTTTTTCCACCTGTCTGCCTCACTAGAGGGACCTCTTAAGTTCTCCCCGTTTGTAAAGCAAAACCATTGTGATACATATGCCACCACCACAGCTTTGTGAGATGGTGAATTCCTTTCTTCCTACTTGGAAATCAAAATACTGTTACGTGGAGACTTATCTCAAAGAGCAAAAAGAATTAAGCACTCAGCAGGATCAGGATTTATCAGTACTTTCCAATAACAGCAAATGAAAGTAAGCTTCCACAGTCACAGATTTTACAAGTTGCTCACTGCACAGCATGTCCACATTCACAGGCAATGCTGCAGGGCCGGCTGGACCCAAGGATTTCAGGTAAAATGATCTGAATGATTTTTAGACCATGACAATTGATTTACAGCAAATATTTACAGCAAGATCAACGCTAATTTTTAATTAGAAGTCCAATATATAACATCACTGTATTTTAATATTTTTATCCTTCTTAAATGCAATCAAACCTTATTTGCTTGCTCTTTTTATTTCTCTGAAAAGATTACTTCTTAAAAAAAAGTAATAGTAGTTTATTTTTATAATCCCTGAGTAGAACATTGTCTCCCTCTTGAATTTTTACACTACTATAATAGAAAATGTAAACCAAGAATTCCTTGTGCAAAATTTCTGGTAATAGTGGGTGCGTCTATACATGTGGTTTACTGCAGTTAACTAATTAGCTCCGCAGTAAAGTGTCACTGTCTACATGTGTGCCCATATTAAGATGCAGTAAATTAGTTAACTCCACCATGTGTGCTGAAGGAGATGGGCGCAGAGGTGGTTTTCTCTTCTATCCTGCCAGTGAGTGGACGAGGCAGACGGCATGAAACGTGCATCGCGGAGACCAACTGGCAGCTACAGGAATGGTGCTTCGAGAAGGGCTTTGGCTTCCTCAGCCACGACCGGCACATCACAACAAGAGACATGCTGGGAT
>NW_017728943.1:90905007-90906080 GCF_001723895.1 Crocodylus porosus | reverse complement strand
CGACACTCAGAAAGCTGGATTTCCATCTCACAAGCCTCCTCATCTAATTCAGTGGCCTGGGACGTGACCAAGAGGTCAGCAGACTCCTCTGCTGCTCCCTGGGTCAGACCTCCAGAAGCGACACATTGTCTTCTTGCCCCCCGTCTCCGAGAGCTGGGAGATAGGTGAGGCGTTAATGACCCCTGTCTCCGCCTCCCCCACCTCCAAACTGCCCTCATCCCCAGTCAGCAGGGTCGCTGACGTGACAGCCAGAGCAGGGCCGGGCTCTCCAGCAGGGGCCTCCCCAGCACCAACCGAGGAAGGCCTCAGTGGGGATGGGGAGTCCTGAGGGGTCCCTTTCACTTTCTTCGCCTTGTTGCTCTTCTTCTTCTGCTGCTTTGTGGCAGATGACCCATCCTTCACAGAGGCCTGTCTCCCCAGAGCCAGCCACCTCAGCTTGCAGGAGGTCTGAGCCCTGTCATCTGACGGGGCCTCGGTGCCACAATCGCTGACCACCCCAGCCTCAATCAGGGAGGTCAGAGCAGGCAGGGCGGAAGCGGAAGCACCCACCTCTCCCCCCGGTGGCGTCTCTGCACTGGTGGGGGTGGGCACCATAGGTGGAATGAGTGGGGGGGAGGGTTGGGGCCTAGCCCCAGCCCCTCCACCAGACGACACTCCCACGCCAGAGACTTCAGCCCCCCCAGATGGAACAGGGGCAGGAGGAGGTCGGGAAAGGCTCCCGGCCTCACTAGGAGGGGCCTGCATCCCGGAAGTGGATGGGCTGTCCATCGGCGTTGCTGTAGTCACCGACGTTTTGGCCAATCCCCCCCATGGGCAGTGAGCTGCTAGGTGGGAAGAGCTCCCACACTGAAAGCACATGGTCTCCCCACAAGAAATATAAATCACATATCTCCGCCCATTGGACAAGAGGCTCAAGGACTGAAGCAGAGACCGTGATCCCTCCCTAAAGAGCATGAAAACCTGCCTTCGAAAAGACAGGACATGCCTCAGTTTGGGGTTTTTACTCCCTATGGTCAACTGGCGAATGGGACTCGTAAGCACCCCATAGGGCTTGAGTACCCTGGCCAGGTCTC
>NW_017728943.1:90899476-90904996 GCF_001723895.1 Crocodylus porosus | reverse complement strand
CGGACTAGATGATCTGCTCAGGTCCCTTCCGACCCTAGAAACTATGAAACTATGAAACCATAGGACAGTACCCTCTGGGAAGACTATTATCCTAAAGTGGAGTAATCTACACCCCTGTAACACACATGTAGTAGACAGTGACAAGGGCTGGCTGGGACATGACGGTGCTACAGTGCGGGGGCTGCCTGCCTTGTGCCCCAGCCAGCTCTTCCATACATGTAAATGCTGCTCCCAGGAGAAATACTCCACCATGAACTGTGCCAGAGTTTTTCTTCATTCTAACTGCGTAGATGCACCCAGTTAGCACTACTCCAACTCTAAAGGCTCTTTATATTGTCTGAAGTCTGACTGAAACAGTTGTTAGCTAATAAATGTGTAAACCTTAAGTTCAACAACTATTTTCTCTCTTTTTCAAATTCATTCATAATTGCCTTCCAATAGTTCCAGGTCTGAATAATAATTACTACTATTTATTACTTGTATTGTACCAAAGATTTCCACAGAACTTCATAAAGCGAATCAGACTGAGTCATTGTTTCAATTATCCTACAATCCAAGTTAAAGTCTTTAAAAAAAACCCCACAAAAAAACCAACACGTGAGTAGATAAGGCAAAGATTCAGCTATCTGTATGTAGAAAATGAAAGCAATCATATACTTGACTGATTATTCCAGATCTAAAGGGTTACACTTTTACTGAGCAAAGAAGACAGAGGGGAAGCACAATAAACAGAACCAGATATAGAAAAAAGTTAACATGAAGAAATGCTCAAAGATGAAACTAATGAACAGATCCAGACTAATTCTGTAAGCACTACAAGGGGCTTGCCACTCAGATACTGCCGATATGTCTGTATCCCAAAGAGCAATCCAGATTGATCCTATCATAGCAACCACAACATGTATTAGGCAACTCTATTATTCAGTCTATTTTGGACTTCAAAGTTATTTTGGGATTTAAGTGTGAGCTTCTAAGCTTGCTTAAACTAGCCACTGGCAACCAAAATCAGCAGCAAAGCAAGGGGGACCAAGCAGTGGCAATGCTCTGGTCTTTAGTTTAATCCGGGGGCGGGCAATTATTTTGGGCAGAGGGCCGCATACTGCGTTTGGCAAGCCATTGAGGGCTGCATGACAGGCAGCCAGGGGTAGATAAATATTAATTTTCTAAATTTTTTAGGGGCCCTGCGGGCCGGATAGAATGGGCTAGTGGGCCGCATCTGGCCTGCAGGCTGCTTTTTGCCCAGCACTGGTTTAATCCTTTGGTTCCAAAGCTGTGTCAACACAGCAGCTCCAACAGCCATGCCAACAAGCTGCTGCAATACTACTGGAGGTGGGTTGTCTAGTCCACAAAAATCCCTGATATCCCTGGGTATAAGCTGCAGGGCCAAAGAAGCTGCATGCTCCAACCTAGGTGACTAATTCCCACCTAAGCTCCACTATTATCTAAACTGGCTCTGGGCACTAACTCCCTGGAGAGGACTGATTCTAAACTGAAATCCCTGTAGGACTCCTATCCATTAGACATGCTCACAGCACAGCTAACCCACACACAGAACATTCAATTCAACACAAAAATGCTACCTGTAGTGATTATGGCTAGTGGGAGAATGAGTGAACAGGTAAGAGTCTTGTATGGAATCTAGTGATTAGGGTACTCCTGGAAATGGGAAAACCTGCGTCCCAGTTCATCTGCGGTGACCGTTTTTCAAACAATGCCATTTTTCAAACAATGGCAGCATAATATGAAATGCATAAAAATTCCTGGAAACAGGGAAACAGAACTCATTTCCCATCACTAGTCAAGTGCTAACTGCTAGGCAACAGAACCAATCCCCTTCTTGCTTGCACTTTCTCTCACTGGTCATAACTCTTGCAGTCTTTCATATATCATTTTCTTGAACGGAGAGGTAAAGGGTATTATTCAACATTTTTCTATAGCCTGGTGGCCAGGACGCTGTTATGCAAAGTAAGAGAGTGTTTGAATCACTTAGAATTGAAGAGGGCGTATACACTATGTCTCCCACTTCCTGAGTTAGTGCGCTAACCCTGTGGCTATGATGCAAAAGCTAAGTGGAATCACCACTTTTCTGAATGAAAATGACTGTGCGTGTCATTATTTGAACTGAGCTCAGTGCTGTCAGTGTGAGCTAAGCATGTTCTGGGGATGCCTAACATATCAGGACCACTGGGGAAAAATAAACCTTAAACTACCTCTTTCACATATTTTCTAGGGAGTGGCTAGGCACCAGCTCAAGCTCAACATGGCTACAATAAACATCTTAATCTTCCATACCCCAAGCCCTCCTAAAAATAAATTAAATAAATAACATCCTTTCTCAGTTACTATAAATGGACATCATCACCCTCCTGCCACCATTCAGACCTAAAATCTGGGCATTCTGGGTGCCTGTACACAAGCTGAGAGGCTGCTCCAACACGCTGTAATTACAATGCATCAGAACAGACTTGATTAACTGAGTTTGCTGGAGCATGATAATTGCCACACTCCAGCCAGCCTCCACGTCTCGTGTATCAGTGTCCCCATGTTTCAAAATGGCAGCAGGGGTGCTTTAACCAAACCTTGTACAATGAGCTTTAGATAAAGCACCCCTGCCATTTTGAAGTGCAGGGACACTGGGTGCTAGATGCTCTGGGCACTTTAATTAGAACGGCTCTCAGAGACGTTCTAATTAAAATGCCCCGCTCTCACCACCAGACCATTCTCATTATTGAGCAACTGTTTTCTTGTGGTCCCCTGTATCAATTTTGTTGCTTTTTCTTTATTGTCTTGTATGTATTGCCAGCCTTGGCCATCTTTAAGGGGTTCAAGCTACAGAAATGTGACTGAATCAGAATGCCCTACCCAGTGACTGCAACTAGCTTGGTCACCAAAGTAAAACAAAGTAATTAACATATCCAGCAAAACTAGGAGTGATAAAACTAGTTGAATAAAAGCACAACGCCAGAGAAGAGATATAATACAAGACGATATTAACAGTTAATCCAAACATCATATATTATAGCTTTGGCATAAAACGTTTAGTAGTAGTGACTGATACAACCAATGCATTTGATGTTGTTTTTGCCATAATAGGTATATGTATTTAGTTTCTTAAATTAGTTGTAAAAAAGAAGTTCTGTCAGTGATGACTATAAAAAAGGTGAAAAGAAAAGAGGACACTGACATACGATATGCCAAATGGTGAAGGAACAAGGTAAGGAATCCTGTCTACCAAAAACTCTAAATTTAACAAGAATATAAATCCCATCTAACTGACACCTTTCCAGGCCACAGAAAAACTGACTCAATCTGGTTCCCAAAGTCTCACTGAAACAAAGAGATTTGATTTAACCAATCAGAGGATGTGTATCACACTAAGCTATGTGTAAATAAAGAGCATAGACCGAAGGGAAACCCGGAGCATCAACAAATCCAAGATGACCTGCAAGATCTACAAGATATCCTCCTCAGTCTTCCAAAATCTCCCTAGGAGATAGAGATGAGAATCTATATTGTCCGAGGTAAACAATTGGACAGTTGGATAATTGTTTACTCTTGTACTTCAGAGGTGTAAACAATAAAAAGTCAAGCTGTAGATCTGTCTCTTGCCTGTTACCAGTAGCCAACCTACAAAACATCTGTATTCCAGCCTGTCAAAGATTAAAGTCTTTGATTTCGGATGCCGATGGCAAAAGGTCAGATGGCAAAAGGTCAGAGACTAACACAACAAACTCTGTAATTGTAGTCTCACACTATTATTCTTTAGTTTGTAACAGTACTGCAGATATACATCCCTGTCTGTGCATCATTTCAAATCACCTGAGCTCCCGTACGAGAGAAACTGACCTTGACAGCCCAGCACGAAAGATAAAGTACCTATAGTAACGAGATTAGCTAACTTTAGTGAAGCTGTAAAATTAAATAATGTACTATGCTCGCCCTCCTGTGACCAAACAGGACCAGTACCACCCAAATAAAAATATGACCCCCCCTTTTCCTGAAACTTGAGCAAACAAAGAGAGCACAAGTGCCAACTCATTAATTATTCATACCTGGCGTGTAGTAATTGGCTACCCTGGTCAAGTACAACTTTGAAAGAACTTCCGCCCAAAGTGGAGAACTCTCCACACGCACACCCAGGAGACGCAGTTTGTAAAGTGGCCTCTTACAAACATCTCCCCGCCTCCGATCTTTATCTCGGCGTAACCCCGTCCTTGCCGGCTTGATTATCTCCCTCGTTATCTTTCTTATCAAGAGCTCTCGGTAATATGCAGACTGCAACGGCTTGTGTGAATCGCTCAGAATCTGTAACAAGCAACTTTCTTACCCACCCTGTAAATGCTGGGTAACATGATATCTGCATGCTGTAACTGAATAAATCAAATCCTCTGCCTACGCTGCATCACAACAGTAGCGTAAGTAAAATAAACTTTCTGTGTAACCATAACACTTTAAATCATCTGACTCCTGCTCACCATTAACACCCACCTGTCCAGTCATAAATCCCTCCTCGCGCCAAGCCAGTCGTGCCGACCCAGGCTTGCAGGTCAAGGGTGCACCGGTCATTGGGGCGTGACACAGCCCAGATCTTAGAGTCAGGAATCATTTTCTGTTTTCTTTTTTTATGGCAACTAAAATAGACAAGTTCTCATCCATTACTAGGGCTCCTTGGCATAACGGTTGTAATCACTCTCATCACTGATGAACTAGAGTGTTAAGGAAGTGTTTTGTTCACAACGAGACAAATGCTGAAACTCTCTCCTTTTTCTCCATTTTTGCTCTGAAACAGTCGCCAGGGTTACAGATAGTTTGAGAGGGATATAACAGGAAGAAATATTACCAAAGCACAACTGGCAGACGCCCTGATACAATTCCAGTTGATTGCAGCATACATTTAAAAAAAAACAAAAGAAACATTATGCCTCTGTCATAACTTTGGTAAATCTGCACATGGCAGAATTGTTTTGGATGGTTGATACCATGGTTAAATTGCAGGCCATCCCCATTTGAAACAGAAGAACTTTTTTTCACTGTGATGAATCTGCTGCTGCAATGAACTGTGGATCAGTTATGGCGAGTTGGACAGAGCTATTTGTATCCATGGGCACAGAAGGTACAGAGCAACTTTTTTTTCTCATTGAATTTCAACCATAACAGCCAATCATGAGAAAATGGGCCGGTTGCTAGAGAAAACTGTCAGTCCTCTTCAGCTGACACTGATGACTTTGCCAGTTACACAGTATACATCTCCCTTCAGCTTTTCATTGAGAAGGAACTGGCCAACCAGCTATGTCATATCAACTGATGCCTTCAGATTTTCTTAGAATCACAGAATCATAGAAGTAGGATCGGAAGGGACCTGTAGATCTTCAAGTCCAACCCCCTTCCTGGGCAGGAGAAAAAACTGGGCTCAAATGATCCCAGCCAGGTAGGCATTAAGCCTCCTCTTAAAGACCCCCAGGGTAGGAGCCAGCACCACTTCCCTTGGAAGTTGGTTCCAGGTCCTAGCTGCCCTAACTG
>NW_017728943.1:90864016-90899376 GCF_001723895.1 Crocodylus porosus | reverse complement strand
TTGTTGGGATGGTCACCCCGTGGGCCCTGAGTATCATCTCCTTAAGGAATGACCACTCATCTCGGGCACTGAGCTCCCCTGCTCTTGAGAACCCCAGTGCCTCTCCCACTAATCTCCTCAACTCATTGAAGTTGGCCCTCGTGAAGTCTAGGACTGCCGCCTTGCTGCTGGTCCTTGACACCCTGAGCTGGATGGTGAATTCCAGCAAGCGATGGTCGCTATCACCCAGGTGGTCAAGGACCTGGAGACCCTTTACCAGGTCGTCACCTGTGGCCAGGACCAGGTCCAACAGGGCATTTCCTCTGTTGCGACTGTGCACCTCCTGAATTAAGTGGAGGTCCTATATCTTGGCCAGGAACCTCCTGGAACGGTCCGACCTGACTGACTGTTCCTCCCAGGAGATGTCCGGGTAATTTAAATCACCCATGACAACTACACCCCTTGCATTAAGTGCCTCTGCAAGCTGGCCCAAAAATTCCTGGTCCAGCTCCTCCCCTTGGTTGGGGGGTCTGTAGTAGACCCCCACCATTAGATCCCTCTCCCCACGCCCCCCTTGTATCTTGACCCAGAGCACTTCCACTTGCCCCTCTGACCCCATTTTGCTGGCAGAGGATGTGTATTGCTCCTTGACAGAGTGCCACACCCCTGCCTTTCCTTCCTTCTCTATCCCGCCTGTAAAGCCTATAGCCCCTAATGCTAACTGCCCAGTTGTGGGATGAATCCCACCAAGTTTCTGTAAACCCTATTATGTCTGGGTCTGAACTGGCTATTCTGATTTCAGCTGGTGTCATTATGAGACAAAAAAAATCAGATTTTCATCACCGACGTGTTCCTGCCTTGGGTCAATGAATATAATCCGATGGCTAGATGACATCATCATGAATAATGCTGATACTAAAAATCAGCCATATTGACTGATTTATGGTTCCCATTAGCAATGGACTAAAAAATTTTTAGGCATTTCTGCTAATCTTTAATATAAGGATTTTAGATGTTCCTTTGGATAAGTGTCCATTCATTTCTATGGCACTCATGCAGAGTTTTAAAGTGTTCTACTATTTCCCCTCTTACTAAGACGTGCATGACAATGAGCTTGCAATGATGTCCAAGCATCCAACAAAGTTCCAGCACTGTGCTGACACTGGCCAAAGTGTCTTTTGGCTTGGTCCTAAAATAGGGCACAAAGTTCAGACTTTTCTTAATCAGAGCCTTAACATTTTTTCTTAGCCTCTAACAGCATACTGGTCACAAAGAGCACCTTACCCCACAGATGTAGTCTTACTTAGCTACTGTAACTTGACAATTACACAAACAACCAAAGTAACTGAAAGTACATTTTTCTGCCTAGATATCTTGTTAGGGAAGGCAGAATCCAAAGATATTATTAGCCATTTGTTCTTTAAGAACTAGAGCCCTTTAAAAAACTACAAAGTCTATACTATTCCACCACAATTACTTTTTGAAGTATTTTACTTCTTATTGTCTTTAGTGGCCTGTGGAAAGTGAAACATTGCAGAAAGTAAAAAGATTTTTTTTTGTTCTTTTCTCAGAAATAGAGAAAGGGCTGTACGTTTTATTTTTTCACCTGAGGTATATCTTTCTTTTATGTTATCAGAATAATCTACAATGTACTGTTTGAGAATAAACATCAGTTGAAAATTAAATGGTGATAACAGCAAAAGCCCTAAGAAAGAAAAACCTATTTTCCTGTAAATCTACCAAAGAACAAGAAATTAGAAAGAGTGGGTATCTTCCAAATCTCAAAATTATGCCCCTGATAAAGAGAAAGATTTTGTTTTTAATAGTTCAGAAGTAGATTAAAGATAAAAGTTACAATATTTCACCACAAATAATAGGCACAAATTTAAATAAAAGGAAGTATTACTGGTGTAAAAAATTCTGGAATGAAAATGATACAAATAGTAATAACAATAACAATCTATTGTATTGCCAGTGCTTCATTAAACTAAAAGCTCTGATCACCCAAATACCATGCAATCAATTAAAAGCTAAACATTTTATATGGTACAGAAAATGTATATTCTAAATCATACCTCTGGAGCTAGGTATTCTGGAGTACCACAGAATGTTTTCATAGTAGCTGCATCTGTGATCCCTTCTTTGCAAAGTCCAAAATCTGTAATTTTTATGTGGCCATCTTTATCCAACATTAGATTTTCTAACTGCACATTAGAAAGAACAAAGCAATTGATCCTTTATTATTTCTTAAAAGACCCATATAGTGTATCAATAAAAAAACTCCATAAGCTATATTTATAAACTAACACAGTGTCTTTGCCACTGTGTCTGCATAGCTCATCTGATGGAATGCATGGGTACGTCTACATTATCTTTGGCACTCCTGAGTGCACCACCAAGCAGCAGAAGCATGCAAACTGTGCTTGCTCTTCATGTACCAAATCCAGAAATGAGGTGGTGAAGCCATCTTGGGCATGGCCCCCAGAGGCACTCTCAAGCTCTGACTCCAGCATGATTGAGAGCAGCAGGGAGGCATGCCCCCACAACAGTTTGACTGCCTGACTTCCAGGATTAAGCTGTTCAGAGCAGGAGTGGATCAGTAATGTGCTTCTTGGCAGTGCACACAGCACTAGGGAAGTTCTATGACATACTTTAGATGAGTTTTCCTCAAAGCTTCTTTCTACCGAAAGAAATTAAGAACACCTAAATACTTTCAAGACTCACAGTCAGAAGACTCACTGCCAACATCATGGTATTGCCATTTGGCAACATGTTATGCATGCATCTTCTATGCATAAGTTGTAGCTCAGGCCCATAAAAGTGATTTTTAGGTGACAAGTCCTGCTTTCCTTATTTTCAATTTTGAAACATTTAAGAAACCAGAATGAAAACTGGTATCTAAGAGTAATGGCTAATATTAGGCATCCAAAAACTTTTTCTCAGATAATGATTCTATCTAAGGACATTATAAATATATCAGATACAGCAAAACAAATATACTTCTAAATAATATTTTGCAATATACTATCTTGTGCTTGATAGAAAATTTCTACTGCAAATGCAGATTCAACATTTGTGACCTACTGATATCACAAATTTAAGTTAAAAAAAAACTCTAGTGTACTTCAAGTATACAATAATCAGGATTCTATATATCCTTTGCAAAAGAGATGTGCTTAAACTGGCATTCTGTCTTTTAACAACAAAAATAAAATCTTGAAAACAAGAGCCAAATGCCACCATAGCTTTGTCTTCAGTTCAGTTCAGAGGTATAAATTATCTTATTTATATTAACCAAGACTCCATGAAAGTCACAATTACTCAACCATGAACTCTGACATTTTTCCAAGAAGGCATGGAATTCCATGTTACTAGAACAGATTTTGCTACTTTGCAATGCCCAGGTGTCTTTTATTTTCCTGCTCCTCTGTGATTGATCTGCAACTGCCTCATCCTCTTAAACAAACAAGGGTGAATTAACCAAAGTATACTGCATGAGTACAACTGAAAACGTGTTTTCCCTGTATGGGAAAAAAAGACTTTCATGAAGATAAAATTTAAGAATTTAGTTATTCCTGTTGCATGAAAGTAAAGATTGTTGCTGCAGAATCTAGGAAGGCCCCCAGGGAATTTGATCCTATTGTACCACAGTAGATTGGGTACAGACCCCTGAAGCAAAATCTTCAGACGTCCTTTGATATATTTGGTATAGAAGGAGTTTCAGATTCCTGTCTCTTAAATATATAAAAAAAGAAGACTTCCGTGGCTGAAACTTCAGTCCTAATATATCCGTGTTCTGAACCATTGCAAAAGTCTCTGAACATGGCAGGAATGTACTATTTTTAGTGATATAGGTAGGCAGAATTTATCGATTAAGGTTAAGTAATATACTTTTTATTTTGACACTGTTGTTTTTGTGATTCAAATTAAAAATAATGAAGAACAACTGCAGTATGCAAATTTGCTCAATGGGCATCATCTACAAGCATCATCTTGTTTGTACTAAGTAGTTAGATTAAAAGAACTACAGTGCATACAGATCATTGTATAAAACTGGATCTTCAGTAATGTATAGAATTTAAACTGAAGACACCATGTTTCCTCCCATCAACTCTTCTTTTCTCCAAACCACGCAACTTTGTAATTACTTTGTGCTTGTCCCAATAGTCTCTGCAAAAACAAAAATTTGATTACTTTTTTTTTTCTTACCTTGAGATCACGGTACACAATCTTCCCAGAATGCAGATAGTCCAAAGCAGAGACAATTTCTGCACCATAGAAGCGTGTGCGGTCCTCAGAGAACACCCGCTCTCTCGACAAATGGAAAAACAGCTGCAGGGTAAACAGCAGGGACAGGATTGTAATAATTACTGATTTAGTGGGGGAAATTAACACAAACATAAAACACCTCTCATCACCATATTGTGATGATAGATAGTGTACTCTCAGTGGACACTCAGCACTCTTAGACAGCAGCTGGCTTATCTTTTCCAGGTTTCCAAGGGGAGAAAGCGAGCTGTTAAATCAGCGTTTTAATCAATATACCAATCTTGTTTAAGGCATTCTGCTTGCTACCCATTTAACCTTCAGTTACCAGAGGAAAAGAAAAGTATGCAACAGCACCATCCTGTACACTTTCTTCTGCCCCTCCCTCATATTCATATTTAGTTGCTGAGACCTATCAGTAGAAGATCTAAACACAGGTATTGCTTTAAGTTCTGGTTAACTGGCTGATTTACCTTTGAACTGAGAAAATGCTCTGTCCTTAGCTGGATACTAACCAAACAGGTAAACAACAAATTCAACATGCCCGTGCATTTTTAGCATTTTTTAAATATCATATGCTTCTTTTAGGATTCATTTTTAAAAAAATCACCTAAACAATCTGTAATATTAATATTAATTTGATATGCAACACACTATATGTTTCTTGGATTTGATACTCTTTTTCTGTGTCACACTCAGGACTTTCTGATACTATTTCAATTATCAGATATTCAGAGAAAAATCTCAGTCACTAAAGCCATATTTAATGCGTTTATCTGAAACCAGAAACAGTGTGGTCCCCGCCAGGCTGAAGTTCAGGAATTATTACAAGTTAATAATTCCATGCTACACACGGAAATAAAATTTATTTCAAAATGCATTCTTTCAGGTATTTTCATCATATGGACTCTTCAAATATTAAATTAACAAGATGGGGTATTTTTCTCTTTTAAATTGAAAAGCACACTCTACTAAACCCATCTAACAGATTATATTTGTAAGTGTGGGTGCTTCATGGAAAACTGAAAAAACATGGCCAAGCACAATTTTGGCTAAAAAAGAAATTATCATTTTTTGTTTTTTCTCTATCTTGCTTATTTTACTCTCTCTCTCTCCACCCTCAGAACATCCTGTACAAAACTGTTAGATACATTTAAATGAAAACAGAAACTTTGTTCCCTAGGTGTTTCAACTGTTTCTGCTGCTTATTTCCCACCTCAAGTAACAAGCCCCGTTCATGACAGCAAAATTACTTTTAGTGTGGAAAAATATGACATTCTACACTGATACTAATGACACATCAGATATGAAATAAACATAAATAAATGAGCTAAGGAACTAGGAGTTTATTTTTATACAGTAACCTCATACAATAAAACTAGGGAACAAAAAGATGATAGACTGTATTAGGATAGTTTTTAAAATGAATGGTTTTTTAAGGTTTTCCACTCAGTGTTTAACACATACGTATAACTGATATTTCTAATGGAAATATTGTTGAATAAGAATTCTAAATTGCCTATATTCTAATATGGAAATACACTTAAGTATGTTTATATCTTACTTGTGAACTTGTCCCAGGGAAATGGGAATCAAAGATATTATATTTTAAAGGGCTGTTTTAAGGATTATTACAGTAATTCAATATAAGGAGATTTTACTCTGCTTTACAAAACACTTTTTATAAATTTGACACGTATACAATTCATAAAAATTATGCACTTTTCTCTGACATCTAGATATCCCTATGTGGATGCCTGTGTATAAGAGAATATTACACTTTTCCATATGACCATCATTAGCATGGTCCAGTAGTCAAGCAGTGAAATCACTCAGACAATTCTGAAAGCTCAGAAGTTTCCAAGCAGATAAAAGAGAATCTGAGAAACTGCTCACCTCAAGGTAAGTACAAAAATTCTAAACTGAACTGGCAAGAGATGATAATCTCATCTGAATAAAGTAATTTGTTTTAAAACCCCCTTCTTTTCCTCCTATTCAAAACTTGTTGGTCAAATACCATTATAAAACACTAGCAATAGTCCTATGGTTGCCAGAAAGTCATGAGATCCCAAATCAGGCTACTTCCAGTATCGAGTCTGAAAAAAATCACTCTAAGCTCAAAAAAAGTAGTCTAGGAACTAGTAACTGGGTCTGAACTAAAAGGTCCCAAATTCACTTTATCCAAACATTCACAACCAAATCAGTCCCTGAGAAATAGATGCAAAAAGCACGCCCATACAATCATAATCTCTTGGCTTAAAATGTCCAAAAGTCTACCCATATACAGCTGAATTGAAAATTAATTTCGGACAGTTTTAGAAATGTATAAGATCCGATATCCTGGTTCATGATTAAATGAGATCTTATTAGTGACAAACCATGCCATAAACAAGAGAAACGTGTGGTTTACTGTTTGCCACTGCCATACCCTCCCCTAAAGTTCAGTGAGCACTAGATCAACTGTCAACCACATGTACAATAAACAGGTGTTTGTTTTCCTGCAGTCTCCCCTTTATAGTATCATCAAATATTTTGCAGTATTGTTTCTGAGTCCCACCCACAAGGCCACAACTCCATGGTGCTAGGTGCTGTACAAAGACAAATGAACAGAGGGTCCCTACCCCATAAAGTTCACAATCTAAAGAACAAAATAAGAGTCAACAAATGGATTTAGACAGATAGAGGAGTACAAGGAAACAATAGGACTATAATACTAGAATGATATGCAGCAGTTAACAGGAAACAGAAAATGTATACATTTTAATATAACAAAGGGCTTAGCTCGTCTGTCTCTGTCCATAATGCTGTTGGAGCACTCTGATTGATTACAGAAATAATCAAAGTGCTCCAAGAACGTTAGACAGGAGGTGGCAAAGCACTGCCATAACGATGGGGATGGAGGGGATGGAGCAGGGTGACTAGGCCAGTGCTGCTGGCCTCACCTTCCCCACCCCCTCCACCGGCCCTGTTTCTCATAGATGGCAAAGCACTGCCATGACAGCATGGATGGAGGGGATGGGGGGGAAGGTTTTTGTTATTCAGAATTCATCTGTCATTCTTGATGGGCGATTTGCTAGTTTGTTATAATTTTCGAGGTATAAAATTGAATTATTGGAGGTTTGCCTTGAATTTACCGCCTGCCACTGCTACACCAGGGAAAATAGATCTGGAGGGTCAGGTAGCACCCTTGCCCTCTGCCCCTCCAACTTCTACCCTCCCCTTCGTACTGTTAGATTCTGCTTTTCCTGAAATGGAAATGAAGGGCAAAATTAGCTTACAAGCAAATCATTACAGGTACCCATAATTCAGGCAGAACTGATGCATTTTACCTTTTTTGAAACTTCTGTAAGTTTTAGCACAGGTACTCCATTAAATATGCTTTTGTACTTATTTATATATAGTACAAAATGCACATATTAGTCTAAAGTAAAAAATCTCATGATTTACTATATAGTTAATGGGGACAGGCCCCAGCAAAATCATCAGTATTACAAGCCCACAGCTCAGTACTGCTCAGTATATGCCTATGCTCCAGATACCCTCCATAAAGGATTCAAATGCCAGTTAGTCCCTGCTCATGAGTAGCACAGAGTGTACTTGTGATGAATCCTAGGTTCCTCCAAAAATTTATATGCAGATTAGGCGCAGGGCAACCTGATCTTGCTTCATCTCATAGAGGACAGGACCACACTAACTGTATGTGCCAGGCTGAAAGAGGGAGCGACAGAGGGATTCTAGGTGAACTGTTTGGGTCCTCATTCGGTGATGTTTGCCAGACATTTAAGGCTGGGGAATAGGAATCATTGTAAATGGAAAAGAAAGGTACAGCTTAGCTGTGGGAGTGAAGAGGAAGTAAAAATGTATTCAGTGTTGTGGCATACCATGACCTGAAAAAGAGTTGGAACTGAGAAGGAAGATGTTCAATGGGCACTGTCATATATCTTATTCATATAGGATGCTCTAATCTATCCTTGTGGTAGGCTCCCATCAGCATATTACTTTTCAGCCTCTTGTGGGCTCAGATCAAGTGCGGCAGCCAGGCCAACAACTCAAGAGGCAGAAGCAGAGACTAGTGAGATGGAAGTGGCCATAAATGTGAGTGATCTGAGAGTAGAGAAGCAAAGATCAGAGAAGGAGAGAAGAGACCAGATGGAGCCAAGTCACAGAGATTCAGACTGAAAGCTGGAATCTGATTGGCAGCTGGTGCAGAGATGCATGAAGACAGCAGCGAAAGTGAAAGTAGCTGAAACTAAGCAAGAAAGAGCAAGCCAGAAGAAGAGCAACAGAAAGAACATGGAGAGCAACCAGACTGGGAAAGCAGCACCAGGAACCAGAGAGCTGTAGGAGAATGGAGAGGAGCCAGACAATGCCATCCAGGAGAGGGAGAGGAACAGAGCCAGGACAACAGGGACAAAGAAAACTTAGTCTATCAATTTTATCTTAGTTTCAGAATGAGTGGTAGTGCACAAGAAAAAGATACAAGATGTGGATTTTAGTGACCATTGAGTGCTACAGGTGGAGATGGGAACAGGGGATGGAATTGGAAAGAGAAAGGTCTCTGGAAATTCAATGTTAGGCTGCTTCATGATGAAAAAGTGTATAAGGAGTTTATGGAGGAGTACGAGCAATGGAGAACCTTAAAGAATTGTTGTAAAAGCAGGTGTATGATTAAGAGAATAACAAGCACATTTTTCATGTTGGGAAGAGAAGGGTGAGGGACAAGATGAGGGAGCTGAAAAGGAGGCAAAAGAAGGTGCAGCACTTGACTGTGGAAGCATGAAGGGAAAAAGAAGTGAAGGATAAACTGGAAGAGGCAAAGTTGGAGGTGGAGGAATGGTTTAAAGAAAGAGCCGCTGAAAAGATATTCCTAGAGAAAGCACCTTGGCTGGCGGAAGGGGAAGAATGGATCTCATACTTTGCCACAAGAGTCAGGAAAGAAAGGGAGAAGTGGAAAGAGTGAAAAAGGAGGGGGGAGGAAGTAAAAAGATTCCCATCAGTATGTTTGCCCAATGTGGGCCATGTGTTTTACAGTCATGCTCATTTAATCAACTTCCTAGTTGGTTTCCACTACTACTTTTGGCATCAGTTTAACGATAGAAAGTGTATTTAATGAGGTTTCCTTTTATATGATCATAAGACCACGGGCTTTTTTTTCCCATGCTGACTGCAGGGAGGGGAGGAGGGTTGTCTTGTATTCAAGTAAATATGGTAAGATTCCTCTAAGAGCTCTAAACACCAGGGTTAGATTTTCTTTTTCCATTAGAGCAACAATATCATTGTAATCCGACTAAATTATTCCATAATAAAAATCTGGGCAAACTGAAATATAATCACTTCATTCTGTTCTCTTCCATAACACTAGCTGGGTAGATAATTGTTTGAATTTAAAAATATTTTGCCTAATTTATTTGTTTTTGACTGTGTGCAAAGAAACTGAGATTTTATCAGCTGAATTTGGTAACTGCAGGAGTGCCATAATCTCTCACATCCAACAAACCAAAAATAGGATGTGCAAATTTAGCAGCACCATGCCTTGATTCCTGTTCCATAGTGCAGCAGCAATACTACTTCCGCACCTGACGGAGTCAACTGATTTTTTTTTCATTCCACAGGTGTTAATGAGTGTCTCTCCATTTTAATGGTCTTGACATTCCTCTAATTAAGCTAACCTAGGGCAATTTTGCTCTCTGATAGCTGGTCCTGTTAACCTAAGTAGGAAAAGGAGGATGAGTGAACTGAAGATTAAGCTTCTGTCCCTACCCTATGGAGTCATAACTCTGAAGAAAAAGGGATTTCCCCATTCTGCCTCTCAAAGCATGATATTATAGTCTATGGCATATAGTATGCAGAAAATACAGTAATTCTGCAGATAGTTTTTAGTCAGTAGCTTACTCCAGTTGCAAACATTCAACAAATGCTACTTTGATCAAGAATATAGTGTTTAAACAAGCTGAAGGAATGAACATAGCTAACAATTAGATTTCTGGGGTAAGTAAACATGTCATTTGAAATTCACCTTTTCCAAATATTCTGCAAAATTTAACAGAACAGTTTAATAATGAACAGTTAAATAATATCCCTACAATAATCTCATTTGTCAGAATGAAAAATATGTACAGCCATTAAATAATATAGAACCAAAATCAAATAATTTTAATAATTAAAAAATATTTTGCATATAGCAAGCTCTGCAAGTTAATTAATTCCTGTGAATGAACATCATGATGTTTAAAAAACACACACAATTGTTAGAAATATATCTAGAAGTTGAGCTCTCACATAAAATCAAAGAGTTTAATATTGTTTCATTGCCTCAGTCCCATCTTGTTAAAAGCCTGAGTACTATTTCACAATACAGCTAGAAAAATGCACAGTATAGTCAATAAAATGTCTCAATTTCAATCATTATCATGTGATTAAAGTACAACAGAACAAGTATTCTTAAGATGACTAATCAAGAAATGGGAAACAGAAAGCCGTGCAGAAATGCTCATTATTTTACTCTCAAGGACATGGAAAAGCACAAGATGAGACATTTGGAGGAACTATGAATATATATTTTTACACTCTCTACATGTTATTAGTAGAATGATATGTTTTAAACCTGTATGTCAGGTCCAATTCAGCAGGCTAAGGCACTAGAACATTACCTTTGTTAAACTGCCCAAGAAGGAACACTCCAAATAGCAGAAAGCCAGTTTAGGGTTTTACCCTCTTCACTCCTAATGGCATAATGCAAAATCCTAGAAAGGTGTGTAGGAGAGCTGCATGAATGATCTCCAGGCAATACCGTAACCAATCATCAATGTCACTGCCCCTCCACCATAGGAGTCCCTGCCACTGCTGCAGGGAGAGGTGTGCAGTCAATGGCTACTGAACTATCCATCCCTGTCACAGCCACTACCAAATTAAAGCTTTTACAGACTTGTTCTACATATGTTTCGTATCTTTTCAACTTTCTAAACCAAGTACATACAATAACCTGGAGAACAAACTATTCTCTGGTTGGATATCTTATATATCTGTAGATGTACGTTGTAAGAAATTTTCTTACTATAATCATGAAAGAGCCCACCCTTCCAGAAGATTTTAGGAAAGATCAAAATATGGATTCCAAAAGAACTGCCTCATTATTTTCCTTCTGGACCCCTAGAGGTGAATACCAGGATCATATACGTGTATATAGCCTGCTAATGAGGTAGGCAATAAACTGGTTTAAATAATGTACATTTTAAAACAATCCTTAAAAGGGCCAGTCCATCTAAATTCTACCTTTTATTCTAAGGAAAGCAACAACATTCTAGTGCTCTCAAAGATAAATTAACAACAGAGTGAAATAAATCCAATATCCAAGTACTGAACAAAAAAAATTGTTAGAAAATTTCAATCTCAATAACGTTGAATGAATTTTTCTTTTCCTCCTCATTTACTAGAACCTACCAAGTTACTCACTAGAAGCTTTCTTAAAAATTTTTATAAACATGCAGTTGGTAAGTTGTCAAAATTATAATCAGTGAACCTAAAAAGTGAGGAAACTGCAAATTATAAAAAAAAGCTCATCCAAAATTGTTCAATTTTCACTTAGGTTGGGCTAAGAAAGAAGAGGAAGAAAGTCAGATTTTAGGAAAATAATCCCATGAAAATAAATACTGGATTTAGAAAAAAAGAAATGTAATAGAAGATTAAAAACAATTTTCCAATATTCAGTATTACAATATACAATTATTTAAAATATAGGTTAAAGTCAGTGTATTACAGGAGAGCTGAATTTGGCAGAAAGAAATCTGAGTAAACACAATCTATAACACCCACAGACATTTTCATTTTGCCATCAAATGTAAAAATTTTTTTTTAAATCGAGCACAGGTTAAATATGATGCCTAAGTATATGTGCAATCTGACATAGTTGTATTAGGTGTTAGGACTGCAATCTTGAATTTTTATTTTTTGCCGTTGTTCTTTGTTCAAATCTCAACAATAATGGCCATATTATTTTTCCAGGAAATTCAATTTTTAATAATAATAAAAAGAAATTTATGAAAGCCAAAACAAAATCAAATATAAAGATATATTTGACTGCACAGACAAAAATACCACAACCAAATATGTAATAGAAGTCTCAAATCTTGTAAGTCTGGTCACAGGACACTGAAGTGCCCTGCTCCTAGGGAAAGGTACAGGTGCCAGTTGCCGGGGCAACCGCAGTTCGGTCAGCTGACCAGAAGGGGGCAGGGCCTGGCCTATATAAACAGCATAGCCTGGCCCAAACAGACAGTTCCCCACTAACATCCCAGGGAGGAGGAGTGCAGCTAGAGTATGCAGCCTAGAGCAGCTTGGTGGCCTGAACAACTTCAGCTCACGGAGACTGGGAGGAGAAACCCCTGGTAGGGATTTGAGTGACGTTTAGCCAGAGGGCTAGAGTTTGTGTTTTAGCCAAGAGGCTTGGTTTCGAGTTGTGGCCAATTGGCTTATGGTTTTGCTTTGTTGTTACACCGGAGGACCGGGTGAGGCTAACAGGGGTTGGAGAAGGCCTCATTAGGGGCTCCACAACGGTGTGGGCACCCGAGTGTCAGAGAGGGCACAGCAGTCAGGGGTGCACTGACCTGAGAAGGGGCCCAGTGGATTGAGGGCCAAGTAAGGCCAAGGCCACCTGAGCCGTATAGGAATCGTAGACCCAAGGAGGGGATTTAGGGGCCAGGCACGGCTACGGCCATCTGAGCCCCAGTTGTGAGGAGCCCCAGGGAGGGTGCACACAGGAACTGGAACCACAGGGAGGGGATTCGGGGGCCAGGCACGGCTACGGCCACCTGAGCCCCGATTGTGGGATTGGGAGAAGCCCCAGCGTGGGTGGGAATCGCAAGGCAAGGCCCCAGCATGGGCGGAAATCGTGAGGCAAGGCCCTCACGCGGCTCGAGAGGAGCCCCAGGGAGAGCGCACAAGTGAGAAGGGCCCAGTATGGGCTCGGCCTAGAGAGGCCTGGGAGTGTCCACGGGGAGCGCGGGCAACTGTAAGAAAAGAGAGGCCAGAGAGCGTAAGTGAGGGCGCGGGCAAGGGATTTTGACTTGACAACATCCAGTACATCTGAGAGGCTTGGGGCGTGTTATTAGGGGTGGTAGGAGCCACGTGTAGCCCTTGAGGCTTTAATTCAAGGGGTCTGCTAAGATGGGACACAAACTGGAATACATCAGGGGTACCGTGTCCAAGGGGGCAAAAGGCAGCCTCCCTTAATACTTCTGTCATCAAAGACGTGGCAGGCAAGAACGAGGGTGCATTCATACCAACTTGGCATGGTAGGGGGCACCAGGGGAGATCACAGCCGCTCCTGGGTCCCCGCCTTGTGACAGTATCAATATATTTAATTTCAGTAAGAGATGCACAAATGAAATGTTTGAGTAATAGGCCTTAGGTGCTTGGATAAGCTGAACTATTTAAAATGTTATAGTTTCTCAGACTATATCCTATACCTTAAGAAACAGGTAATGTGTTTTACGCTGTAAGTGATTCTGGAAGGGGCTATTATAAGTAGAGCTACCTCAAGATGAGATAGTACCAGGCATTCAAAAATAAAAATTACAAAACTATCAACAGTATACATTAGTTTTCCAAAGATAAATGGTAAATCCCTAGTAATTATTTTCTAAACATACTAATATTATTTGCTACAATACGGCAAATGGATCTTCCTTATTTAGATCCTCCTTATCTACTAAATAAAAGTGAACGCTATGAAAGAAGAGAAAATAAATGCTAAATAGGACAGAAATGCTCTTAAGAGTTTCAGTGTTGAGAAAAACATCTGTATAATTTTAAAATATGTATTTAGTCTGTTAAAATGCTTAGGTAATAATCAACTAATAGGTCTAGCATTTAAAAGCATATTGAAACTAAACAAGTATAGAAATTAATGAAAGACAAAGTATTCTCTGAAAAGATTCATGCAGCATAATCTTTGCATTGCTGCAGATTTTATTCCTGCTAATTTCTGAACTATTGCAAAAAAGGACATTAGAAATGGGAAATGTCTATTTAAATATACAGTACATCTCTCTTCCAGTAAATTGTCCATCCTACAGTTCATAGGCCAGCTCTTATTCCATCTTTTAGAAGCCTAGGTGGATTTAGGCACCTAAATGTGATCCTATCCCACCCAGCTGTATAAGAAACTACCTGCAGTGATTCAAATTTTAATAATGAACTGAAAATTTTTGCTCGTATAGCAGCAAATCCAATTACTGGCACCTCCTGGTACCAAGTGACCAGTGAAGATAACCATTCACTTGGGGCTCTGGTTCTCAGTGGATTAGGAGCAGAAATCACCTAAAGAAATTGAAGAATAGGGCTGGAGCCCCTAATAATTGGTACAACACGGAGACAACCCTGTGTGCGTCTTTCTCTCCCTCTTGCCCCATCCCTAATACCACATCTTGTATGAGGGTCACCAGAAGTATGCCAAGACAAAGTTAAAAGAATGAGCAACTGACAATAATGCTTCACCGAGTGGTATGGGTTACAAAGGAAGGCTGTTCTGCAATGAACAGTAAATGGGCCATATCCGCTCCTAGTCTCTTCACTAAAGTCACTAGATAGAGACTCTGGCCTTTGACAGGAAAAAAGCCTTTAATTCTTTAATCCTATTTAAAAGCCTTTAATTCCTATTACAGAGCCATCATTGCATTGTGCTGCTGTTCTAATATATATATTTCCTCCTACTGACTGAGAAAAGTGGGATCTTGTTTGTAAGATTCTGGACAGATAAATTAATGCATGTGGAAAAAACATAAAAGTTCTAAAATGTATTTGTAACTATCATATTTTATGAGGTTGTTGAAAGAAAGGGCAGCAGAAGATAAAACTTTAAAGGTGTCTATACACGTGGTATGGAGTGGAGGGGGGGTGCTTTAATTAGAGCGGCTCTCAGCATCTTATGCATTCAGCATCCCACATTTCAAAATGCTGGCAGGGAGCTTTAAAGCTCATTTGACCAGCTTTAGTTAAAGTGCCTCCTCTGCACTTCAAAATTGCAGTGATGCTGAATACACATGATGCTAAGGCTGCTGGAGTGTGCTAATTAGCACACTCCAACAGGCTCACAGTAGAGTTGATTAATCAAGTCTGCTCTGATACGTGCTAATTAGCAGAGGTCCGTCATGTGTATATTCACCTGAAGTTTTTAAATCCTATATACTCCTACAACACTTATAATGTCTCTTACTAAAATCATCTACACATTCATCTATTCTAGAGAAAAAACCTACATGGTAAAAAGATGGTAAAATTGCAGACTAAACGCTACCAGATCCTGGCACAATACTCCATTCTCCAAATTTTGAAAACAGCTTGTTCTCATATAATAATTCCAACTAAAGCAGGGTCTTTTATTGAAATCAAAACAAAGGACAACACCTTTAATGCAGCTCCTTCCAGATCAGAACATATTTTTAAAAATTAAACCATGATTGTGGAAGCATCCTTCCAATAAAATGTTATCACAACTTACAACAGAACAAATATTAAATATTTTTTTAAATATAGGTATGTATAAAAATATCTAGACATTTCTTCTATCCAAAAGGTCCAAGCAGAGACAAAATACATGCAAACCGTTCAGTCTAAACCAAGGTTTTAAGGATTGAGTACTTGAACTGCATGACTAGCTGTAAAAATTGGGAGAGAAAGAAAGAACGGGCAGTTTATCTTAATTTTAACAATTTTAAATGTTCCTCCAATTTCAATACAATACGAACAGATAATTCAGTAATAACAAATATTGTTTTTAAAGGCAGAAATCCAACAGATAAAAATCGGACAATAAATATTCTGCATTCTACATTTATGTAAATCAGTAAGATAAGACTGAAACAGTTATATTTTTATAAAATATGTTCACCTATTTAGTTGAGCTTTGTGTATCTGAAGCCCAATACACAAGACAGGGTAGAATACACTTAAGATAAACAACTCCTGATTATGATGACATCTTAAAAATTAATTCTCTGGGAGGCGGGGGGGCACTTTCATTAGCAAGCCACACTAATTAAAAGTACCCAAGTATCACATGCATCAGTGTCCCCACGCTGAAAATGGCAGCAGGGCACTTTGAACTAAAGCTCATGAAAAGAGCTTTACTTTAAAGTGCTCTGCCACCATTTTTCAGTGTGGGGACACTGATACACATGACCCTGCAGGCTGCAGGAGCACGTTAATCTCCACACTCCCACAATTAATCAAGCCTGTTCTGCCTAGCTGGATTTACAGCACATTGAAGCAGCCTCGCTGCATGTCTACAGGAGCCCTTTGTTATATGCTACAGGTGTTATATGCTAGAGAGATCTAGACCCCTTCTTATTATATAGCATCATATGACCTCCAAAATAAAATGTTATGGACTTGTATTCTATTTTTCTTCCTGTGCCCAGAAATGCCTTGCTGGACTTGGTCCTTGCCACAGGTGATGACCTGGTGAGGGATCTGCAGTTACTCGACAACCTAGACGTTGGTAACCATCGTCTGCTGGAATTTACTATCCGGTGCAAGTTGGTGAAAGCAAGCAGTAAGGCAAACGTCCTTGACTTCAGGAGGGCCAACTTCAATGAGCTAAGGAGATGAGTAAGACAGACATAGGGGCTCAGTGAGATCGGAGTCCAGAATGAGTAGTTGTTCCTTAAAGAGACAATCCTCCAAGCTCAGAGGGAGTCAGTCCCAACATGAACCAAAGGGGGCAAGAGTGCTAAAAAGCCCCCGTGGCACAGTAAAGACATCCAGGAGGGCCTGAGGGCAAAAAAGGTGGCATACAATCAGCGGAAGCAAGGGGCTATCACCAAGGAGGATTACACCTCCATTGCTTGTGATTGCAGGGAGGTGGTTAGGAAGGCCAAGGTAGAGACAGAACTAGGGCTGGCGACCAGAATTAAGGATAACAAAAAGTCCTTTTTCAAATACATAGGAAGTAAGAAGAATGCACCAGGTAAAGTGGGGCCCTTATAGGACAGGCTTGGCAATCTGGTGATTGCAGCAAAGGAAAAAGCTGATCTCTTCAACAAGTTCTTTGCCTCCATATTTCTAAGCAGGAACCGGGACAACTCCCCCACTAGGATTATGGACAGACTCAGGGGACACAACGCCATGCCTAGGGTCACGGAACTTCTGGAAGGGCTGGATGTGTTTAAATCAGCAGGTCTGGATGTTCTTCATCCAAGGGTACCAAGGGAATTGGCGGAGGTCATAGCAGGGCCCCTGGCATGGCTGTATGAGTGCTCATGGTGCTCTGGCCAGGTCCCAGAGGACTGGAAAAGGGCCAATGTGGTCCCCATTTACAAGAAGGGTAGAAAGGAGGAACAAGGTAACTATAAGCCAGTTAGTCTCACCTCAGTTCTTGGGAAGACCTTTGAGAAAATTATCAAGGAGCACATCTGTGGGGGCCCAGCATGGGACGTAATGCTCAAAGGCAACCAACATGGGCTCACTGCGGGCTGATCCTGCCTGACTAACTTTGTTTCCTTTTACAACCAGGTCACAAAGTCCTTGGATGCAGGCACTGAGGTGGATGTTGTCTACCTGGACTTCAAAAAGGCCTTTGACACCATTCCTCACCCCATGCTCATTTAAAAAAAAAAAAAAATAGGTGACTGCAGCATGGATGCCTACACAGTCAGATGGGTGGCAAATTGGCTTGATGGTCACACCCAGAGAGTGGTGGCGAACAGGTCATTTTCAACCTGAAGGGATGTGGGCAGTGGAGTTCCCCAGGGCTCGGTCCTCAGGCCTGTGCTATTCAACATCTTTATCAGCAACTTGGAGGTGGGCATGGAAAGCACACTGTCCAAATTCACTGATGACACAAATATGTGGGGAGAAGTGGGCACACTGGAGGGGAGGGACAGAATCCAACTAGATCTAGACAGGTTACAGAGGTGGACAGATAAGAACAGAATGGAATTCAATGCAGACAAGTGCAAGATGCTGCATCTAGGGAGAAGGAATCTGCAGTATACCTACAGGCTGGGAACACCCTTCTCAACAACAGAGTGGCTGAAAGGGATCTCAGAGTCATTGCTGACTCCAAGATGGACATGAGCAACCAATGCGAGGAAGTGGTCAGTAAGGCTAGCTGCACCTTGTTGTGCATTTACAAATGCATCACAAGGAGGTCCAGGGAGGTGATCCTTCCCCTCTATGCAGCACTTGTCAGGCCACAGTTGGAATATTACATCCACTTCTGGGTGCCTCACTTCAAGAGGAATTTGGCTAACCTTGAGAGGGTCCAGAGGAGGGCCACTTGCATGGTCAGGGGGCAGCAGGCCAGGCCCTAGGAAGATAGACTAAAGGGCCCGAATCTATTCAGCCTCCACAAGAGAAGACTGACAGGCAATCTGGTGGCTGTCTATAAACTCACCAGGGAGGACCAGCGGAATATAGGTGAGGCTCTGTTCCTCTGAGCACCACCTGGGATAACAAGGAATAACAGCCACAATTTGAGAGCAGGCTCAGGCTTGATATCTGGAGGCATTACTTTATGGTTAGGTCTGGCCGGCTCTGGAATGGGCTTCCAAGGGAGGTGATGCTCTCCCCCTACCTTGGTGGTCTTCTGCATTTACACATGCGCGAGGGACCACAGCACATTGAGCTGGATCAGAGCAGGCCTGCCAAACCAGGGCTGCTCCAACCCAGCTCACCATGCTATGGAGGGGCTGGATGGGGCACAAGGGTGCTTCAGTGTGGGACTAGCCAGCTGGCAGCCTCCATACTGAAGCACCATGCCCCAGCCAGCCCAGTCAGTGCCTATACTTGTGTTCCTGTGGAGTAAAGAACTCCACCACAGGACAGTACTTATATTTACAAGTATTAACCTATGGTGGAGTTAATTAGCTTACTACAGCCTAATAGGACTGCAAGTGTAAATGCAGAGACTTTACTGAGAAGCTAATTAGGCAGATGAACGTCTCATGTACATGTGCCCACTAAGTAGTAAGTGCAGCTGAACTATTCAGAGCAGAGTTAAAGCAATAACACCCCACAAGCACAGAACGAAAACATGGGCTCAACTCAAAAGAATCCAGGATGTAAGACAGAGACAGACAAATGGAGAACACAGACATCATAATACAGAAAAGGGGCTTTCAACCTTTTTGAATCATTATACCACCCCCAGTGGTCAGAGGAGGAGCAGTGTACCCCTGGTCACTGACGGGGGGGGGAGGAGGGGGAGAGGGGATTGGCACGAAGCTAGACAGCAAGCAGGGAGATGGAGCACAGCTGGATACCAAGCGGAGGGGAGGGCATGTTCAGATGCCGAGCAGCGGCAGCCACCATGTGTGAGCTTCTCCTGCCCCCCCACATCCGGCTAGGTGGGTGGCACCTGCACAGCAGTGCAGGATAGTGCATGGTCGCACTCCGTCCCCACCCACCCACATGTACCCCCCACCCAGGGCCTTCTCAAGTACCCTGACTGACAATCCCTGATATAGAGTATATAGTATGAAAAATACCATTAAAGAGAGTAAAAAATGTTTAGGCTGTGGGCAGTATCACAAAGGAAATGGGAGGTAAAATCAGTCTTGCTGACACAATCACCCCTGAAATAAAAAACTGCAGTACATCTAAAGATTGAAGATGCAAAGTCTTCCAATGAAGAGGACATATGCAGTATGACTTCAGCAGATTGAAAGACCCTCAATTTAAACACTTTCTAGAAGCAAGCTACCAGCCATTCAAGTGTTATATATCCTACTATGCTATTAAATCAATAACTACTTTGATTCTGCATGGATTAAAGAACCATCTGCCATGCAATCCCAGCAATACTATTAAGCAGCAGTATTAGACCAGAAAAGTATCTGCTGAATGACCAACTGTTGATAATGTATGATAAAGCTATTCTGAGGCCAGCGAGCAAATGCAATCAGTAAGAATTCTAAAAGGTGTGGGAACTGATGTAACCCAAACCAAGACTTCATGGTATCATCAGTGTCTTGGCCACACAGGAGCTAGAAGTTTAACCTAATCCAAGACTTACCTCACCTTTTCAACAGTCTGTGGAATCAGGAAAGGGAGTCCAGAACCAAGAATACACCCAAAGAGAGCAAAGAATCAGGCCAGTTCTGGGACAGGAGAACTGGTTCTGTCTACTAACTTCAGCTGCAAACAGGTCTATTTCTGGGAACAACATTCCACAGCCAGTTGAAGGAGAATCAAGTTCTTCATCTCCCTTTTGTGCTGAACAGAAAGACATCTGACAAAGCAATTTGCTGGGGCTAGTACAGCCCTTCTGTCAGATGCACAATGGTGGAGGTGGGTTTCCCTTTAAATGTGCAAGGGTAAACTCTGAGAGAACACAAGGTTGCTCTGCAACCCTTAAAAGAGTAAAGAGTTTAACCAGGTTTAATATTAAATAGTTCATTCCTTCAAAAGGCAAATGTTCCTTTGTACTTCTTTCATGAGGGTGGAACCCTGCAAACAGAACTAGCTCCTCATAATAACTGAGGTGGTCAAGGAACAGGAGGCAGCATCCTTCAAGTCCACGGCAGGTTGAAGGGCTGTTTTCACAAATAATATGCCCTCAACTATGAATAAAAAAAGGTCTCACCAGACTGGGAAAGCATCAGGTCTGAGGTTCATTCACCTGGTTCTCTGCCAATATCATATACGCCATGCTATAGTCCAATTTTTCTGGCAGTACAGAAAAAGTAGTTAAGACCATGCCAGACTAAGCAGGAAGCCTATTACAATAAACAAGTCAAGGACATGAGGCCACCAGGAACAAGGGAGCAGATCTGTGTCCAACATCAAATCACCACATAACACCATGGCAAAAAAAAAGACTCCAGTGGAACCAGGGTCATTTGATGTAGCCTCAGACTCAGGTCTGTTGTGTAGATGAAACCCAAGATAACTGGCACACTGGTACAGGGCCAGGATGATGAGCTCTGTCCTTGAGCTATCTTGGTACTGGAGAGTTAGAAAAAAATGAGATACATGATAAATAGAAAAGAACAGGACACTATCCAACAAAAGGAAGACAACAACAGGAAGATAAACCCTCTGAAGAACAAAAAAAGCACAAATGATAACTTGGAAACTGGTTTGAAGACCAGCATATTAAAGGTCTAACAGGCAGCAACAGAATATCAGTAAAGGCCAGAACTTCAGCAACCTCTGCCCTTGGCAAATTGACAAAGTCATTAAAGTATATCAACAATTGTTAAATAGAAAGATGCATCAACCTAACCAAAACTTGGAGAGAAGAACACAGTTGAAGAAAGGAAAAATTTGCACCAGGAAGTCAGTCTGTGCACATCTGCCTAGAATGGCAGTTGTAAATAGTTCTCTTAATAAAGAGTACAGTTAGCTTTACTAGTATGGAGTATTTTCATGTTATTATCAAGAATACAGTAGTTGAAACATAAGAGACCTCTAGCTCTCTCTGGGCGCATCTACACGAGATGCTTACTGAACATTACCCTACTAACACTGCTCAGTAGCATGGCAGTTAAAAACTATGTTAATAGCCTACCGCTCAGTGTTATTGGGCTAATGTGCAGTAAGCATCACAAAATAACCATGTGCTGGCGCTACTGAGCAGTAACTCTACTTAGTGCACATTTAGTACTTTATTAAGCAAGTACTAAACTAAATGCGCAGTATGTAAGGTGTGCTAATGAATGTGTAGATATGCCCTCTGTAATGGAAAATGTCTAGGTAGAAAACTCCTCCTTGAAGACTAGCCAGAATTGACCACAGAAAAATATAAATATGCCACTTATATGTAGGAAGAAGCTATTGTTTGGTATTTTTAAGTTAACAGCTAGGACAAAATAAAACATGAAATCAAAAGAAAGCACTATTAGAAAACTGATTTGGAGCTTAAATTCTCACTTTGCACACTGACCCAGTCAGAGAAGATTCATGAAAAATACACACAATTTACTCCAATTTACTACAAGTTACCCAGAAAATGAAAAAGAACAGAACAAAGGTGTTATTTGTAATTATTTTTAAAGTAAAGGATAAAGAATATTATTATACACAGTTTATATTACTGTAGTAATGCACAGGAGCCCAACTCATGCAATATCCTTCTTAATTCATTTAGAGGAAAAAAAAAGGAAACCAGTTGTAACTCTGAAATTACTTCTTTGCCATGAAATGGTCCTTTAAAACACTGCAAACTATTTTTTTTTGAATCAGAGAAAATTAGGGTGGAAGGGACTTCAGGAGGTCATCTAGTCCAACCCCCTGGTATTGGACCGTCCACAGCTAGATCATTCCAGCCAGGGCCTTAAAAAAAGGAAAGCATGGTCTTAAAATAGGTGTACCTTTAGTTAAAAAAAAATTAAGCTTAGAAAAATTCTGAAAGAAATAACTGATGCTTGAGGTACTGAAAAATTCATGACAAAGTATATGATTTAAAACACTGCCTAATGCTAGCATGCCCAGTGTAAATGTATTTTGTTTGTTTGACTTACCTCTCCCCCATTAACATACTCCATCACAAAACACAAACGATCCTTTGTCTGGAAGGAATATTTCAAAGACTTTAAAGAAGAAAAAGAAGACAAAAATATTACCTTGATATATTAACCTAATCCGTAACAATTAAATGGCAACCAAATGTGACTGCATCTTCTTAAACAGACAAATCCAATTTTTAGAAAACAATCACTATTTCCTATTACTCAAACTGAAGTATAAGAACCATTAACAGTAACACTGCACATATTTTGTTCACCTCAGCAGCATTCGATAATAATGAGCATTTTTTAATAAACCAAAATGATGAACTGCAATTTAGAACAGCCATTGTCTTCTAGCAATATTTTTAACTGTACTATTCAGGGCCCCTCTACATATGCAGGTAAAGGCACAATAGGATCTAAAGTGTAATTCACACAGTCATACCTCCTACCATGCCACACGTGCATGGCAGAAGGCATGATTTTGGGATCACACATAAGATCCCAAATCCTAGCCCCTCCCCAGCAAGAAGCAAGCTCATGTGGCTTGGAGCCCCATATAGCCCAGTTGAGGGGCTGCCAGCCATGGGGGCTCCACATGCACCTCAGGGCTGGCAGAGCAGGAGGTTGTTGCAGGAGCATGAGTGCCCTGTGGCAATCCTCTGGCTCTGGGGTTTCCTGAAACCTGAGATGGGCAGATCAACCTAGGACAATTCTTTGGCCCCAGGGATTTTGTATGCCCTGGAACCCTAGAGATCACCACAGCTGCAATCCTCTGGTCCAGAGGATTTCACACATCCCAGAGCCCTAGGGATTGCAGCAGACACAATACTCAGAGTCTGGGGGTTTCATGCCCCCCCCCCCCCAAGTCCTGCAGATAACAGCTGCCTCAATCCCCAGGGCCTGGGGGTTTCAAACTGGGCATAGCGTACCCCTGCAGTTAAGAGCCCTGTCAGCTGAAGGGGCTCCCAGCCACAGAAGAGACCCCACTACATGTGCAAATTAAAGCTTCATAGCAATCAGCTATAAAGTTAGTGCACATTTTCAAGGTCTAACATTATAGCTGGTTGAAGTTTTTCATTGTGTGATAACTGCTTTGCATATGTAGCTCATCTCCAGGTAATTGTGCAATTAACCAGTTAATTGCACAATACCTGTAACATGTAGAGGAGGCCTAAGCTGCACATTTCTCTTACTCCCCAAATGTGGTTTAGCCACATGCCTCCACCATCCTCTGTTCTCATTCTAGCATCTCCCCAGCCCTCTTCCATGATGCCTAAAAATAGTGAGAATATTATAATCTGGAAGGAAGAAGGATAAACAGACATTCAAACTGATCTTCTTGTTACAATCTCTCTGTCTCATCTCCATACCAGAGATTCTCTAGTTTTACATAACATATCATATACACACTGTCAGTGTATAATGCTTTACACACAAGATTACATTATAACTTCAAAAAATAAAAGAAATGCTATCCCCAAATTGAAAATAAACTTGAATTCCCACATTTAAACTAATTTTCATGAGTCAAATTGATACCTAATGAAAATCCAGAGATACACATTTGGCCCAATGATCTGAAATGTAACATAGCAACTTCTAATGCTATTATAAAGGCAAACATCATAATTTAAATATGTGGGCTAAGTACCTGTATGTTGCTCATATTATTCCTGGAGAAATTGTGACAAGGGGAGTCAATCTCCCTCCTGTTCCTCCAGCTGCTCTAGGGAGAGTGTAAACTTGCTGGGTCTATATGTGGTATAGCATATGGCTCCCATATATAGCAGGTATGAGACCAGCTGAATTTGAAAAAAAGGCCAAACCTTTGCCCACTCCACCCCCAACATCTTTCTTATCTGGAACATGTATCCCTGTTTGTGCTATTGGACAAGTTAGGTCATGCTTTGGCCCAAAATGTCTACTTAATCTGCCAGACAGTGTATTTATATGAGTTTTACTGACAGATTGCAAAAATTATCTAAATTATACATGGCTTTGGTTGCTTTGAAGGAAAAAGGCTATTTAGAAAGGCCAAACTTAAAAATTATATTAATTTCTATAATAAAAACCAAAAGGTCTATCCATTCCCTAAAGAACACAATCACCAAAAGACCACCTTTTTTATTCCCAATTATCTTTACAAGACAAAAAAATAAAAATCACATTTGGACATTTAAAACATCTTCAACCACCTTTTGTTGCTGCTGTTGAAAAATGCAGATAAGTCAAAATCCAAATATTGGGGGAAAATGGTTGAGTACAGTGAATTTTTTGTTTTAAAATATTTTGAGAAAAAGTTTTCCAAATTTTTAAATTAAAAGTCTACTTTTAAAATTGAAACTTTTTCATTTAAAATACATAGGTTAATTTACAATAATAAAAAAAAGAAGTTGTAATCAACACAATTTTTTCCAAAATTATTGAAACAAATTGTTTAAAATTACCTGACTGGAACTGAACTGCTTTAGGGCTGTTCAGTTTGAAAACAAATCTGCAATTTTAACATTTTATCCTGATTGGGGACAAAAATATTTTTGAAATATTTTGTTTGACACCCAGCACTAAAACAAAAGCCATGTAAAAGGCAGTTTGGCAGACATAGGGTACGTCCACACATGCACTTGCAGCAGCTCAAATACCAGCAGAGCAAATTTGTGCCAGAGATTTGTACCTCAGCACACATGCCTGAACATGCACTTTGGTGTGGGATAAATTATGCCACTTGGGGCAAACTGATCCTGCCCAGATCCTCCCAGATCTTCAGCCAGGGGAGCTAGAGAATGGGGCCAGCACCTGTGCCGGCCCCAGCAGTATTAAAAGCTGTTCTGGAGACCAGCTCAGGGCTACTTGCCCTCAGGAGCTTCTGAGGCTCCTGGCCCTGGCCAAGTGGGCCCTGCACTTGACCAGGAAGGAGGTTCTGGCCAGAAAGGTGCCCAGAGACTACAGGGCTGCTTTCCTCTCACTTGTCCATGCACATTTCTGGGCAGAGCACCATTGGGCAGCATCCCCCAGCTCCTTGGATGCCTTTGAGGACTGGGGGGTGCGGCCCAGGGGGCTCTGCTCAGTGTCCCCCTCAGGCACACTTATTTTCATGTTTTGACCCTTTGACCCACACAACACTCCTATCCTGTTTTTTTCATTAGTTGTCCCAAGTATTTTGTTGTAACATTTACCCACTAGCCCCCATACAATAGGGGCTACTTGCTAGCTAGTTGGGCCCTTGGGCCCACGCTATTTTGAATGTTACAAAGAGACAGGATTTTCTGAGGCTCAGTCAGTTAGTATCCGGGGACACTACACCCTTGTACCATCTGGACTGCTATGCAGCCCTAACCTAGAGTGGCCCCTGCACCCTCTACACACTGCAGCAGTCTGGCAAATGCTCCCTGGCTGTGACCTGTTGCCACCTGCAACAGCATTTGCCCCCTCAGACCTGCAGCCCCATGGCCACGCACCTGCCAGACCCAGATGGAGGTTGGATGGTTGCCTGGGCTGTGGTACGGGCACTGCAGCAGAGCCACCTGCGCCTCTGGGCCAGCTGCCAGTGGGCCATTGCTGCACAGCTAGCCTTCATGCAGTACTGCTCTCATGTCTTCTCATGCCTCAGCTCTGCCATCTGGGCAGCTACTGCCCAGAAGATGTACTTTTTGCGGTAGCCCACTTTGAACTGTCAAAGCATGTCCTCCTGTCCCCAACTGGCCAGGAGGTCAGCCACCTCATCTGCCCTCCAGCTGGGTCCCCAGTGCTGGCCCTCGAAAGTCTCCTTCGCTAGGGTCCCACCACTTGCCTCACCAGCACGGATCCTGGTGTTTCCTGTTTAAAAATTGCAAGTTCTCTGATAAAAAAAAAAAATTCTCTCATTAAAATTCCCTAAATCTGCATTCTTCTGTGATTAAAATGAAATACTACTATATAGACAGATCAGTTGAGCAATGTTTATTGATATATTTCCAATTCTAAAGCAATTTGGAAGCCTATCAGTGCTTCTATCTTATTCTAAATATCTATATGCTTTGGCATTTGCTTTTGGTTTTTTGTTTTGTTTTTTTTTAAATCAGAGAAAAAAATGAGAGCTGCCCCTGACCCCTTCGCTCACCAGAACGTGGGATGCTGAGCCACACTGGGATGCCAGTGTCCTGCCCATGCCTATGCCCTTGGCCCTCACTCCCAACCCACAGTCCCGCCAGTGCCTCTCACTCCTGACTCGCAGCCCCTGCCTGTCCCCCCACTAGCTCCCTCCTGGTAGCAGCTCCATCCCAGCACCAGGACATGAGTCCAGCTGCAGCTGTCCCATTTGCTGCTTTGCGGCTCTAAGCAGTGCCAGCCCTTGCTGTTCTGCTCCCTGTGCCTGTGCCTGTGCCCACGCCCTCCAGACATCCCCATGACATTCCAGGAAAGCCCTTGACTGGGGCTCAGGGACATGGCTTGGCAAGCCCCTTCACTTGCAGGCTGGCCACCCCCTGGCACAGGCTGCTCCAGGGGGGCAGAGGAGCTCTAAGCCCGGCTCTGGCAGCCTCTCCAACCCAGAGCTCCACAATGAGACTTACAGAGCTGACTTAAATACTGGAGTGGGGTGGTTTCTATTTATTTTCTATCTAATGATAAATAATATTTTTGTTAATTTAATCTTTTTTGTTATACTTTGAGGAATGACCTTAGGCCCCCTCTACATGCACAGGTAAAGGCAAGATAGGATCTAATGCATGATCCACACAATCGCACCTCTTGCAATGCCACACATGCATGGCAGGAGGTATGACTGTGAGATCACACATCAGATCCAACTGTACCTTATTGCTGGTGTGGGGGGAACGCAATTCTGGTTCTACATCCATTATCAAGGAGCAGGCTCCCACAGCTGGGAGGCCCCTTTGCTGAGGGGGCTCCCAGCTATGAGGGCCACATGCTGCCAAGGCAGAGTCCCACATGTGACAAAGATTCTCAGTCCTGGCTGTGCTCCATAGGCAGCCAGAGCTAAGAGCCCCTTCAGCTGCAAGACAGATCCCTCCGCTGTGGGGGCACTGCCACGGTCTCCCAGCTATGGGGGTGCACATTGGCTGTTTTCTCCCAGCCTCTTACCCCCCAGCACCTGGGAAATTGCAGCAGCTGTGATTCTCCCCACAGACTGCCTACATGTGTAAATTGAAGTTGGATAGAAACCAGCTATAAAGTTACTACACATTTACAAGCAATAACTTTATAGCTGCTTGGACCTTTTTAAGGCAGGACAGTTAATCTGTACATGTAACCAGTTTAAATTTACTGCACATTTAACGAGGTAATTGCCTAATATATATAACAGAGGTCTTACTGACAACAACGCGGGTTTCTTTTCTACTCTTTTGTATTGAATTTTAAAAAAAAACCTCATAAGGGTGCAAAGCACTTTCAGTTACAACTCAGTCTGGTACATAGTCAACTTTCCTAAATTCTGATAGAGTCTATGATGCAATGGAATGGAATATCCTTCATGTTAAGAATTACTGGTTAAAAATATTATTCCAGATTCCCAATATTTACCGTTAAAAAAGGATGTCTAGTGTTTTTCAATACTCTGCTTTCTGTAAGAGTGTGAGCCACTTCATCCTGAAAAATAAAGGGTATAATATTAATAAAGAAGATGATGAGCTTATGCCTTCACTTTTGTTTTTTTCTCCAAAGACTTATCATTCAAACATACATATTGAAACATGTAAAAAATAAGCATAACTAGTAAATTTGGTAAAATGTAATATGTACTTTGTCTGAATCCAAAAGATCAACAAGAAAGAAAATGAGGAAAAAATACCTATGTTTTAAATTATACAACAGCAGCTCTGATGCAAAGCACATCTCCAGGCCCCAGGCCCCAGTCCCAGCTCACATAGGAGGCTGGAGTCCCTCCTGCACCTGCTCCAGACCCAACTTTCTGGGCCACAATGATCAGTGGCTGCAGCAGCCTGACAGAAGCTGCTGCTGGGTATGAAGAAAAAGTGGCACTTGGCAGAAAGCACAGTTGTCTCCCCCTTACAGCTGCCAAGCTCTTCTCACTGCCATTGCATGGAGGAGGTCCATGGTGCAGGCCAGGACCAGGGCCAGGGCTGGAAGAAGCTAAGCAGCAAGAAAAAGTGGGACCTGGTGGAGGGCACAGCTGCCTCCTCCTGCCAGGGCCTTTTCACTGCAGCTGCCCAGAGCCCACTCTGAAGCTGCCCTGTAATTCCTCCCAAGAGGCCCAAGGCAGACCAGAGGTGGTACTGGTGGCAGCAGCAGTGGCAGGGAGGAGAGCCCCAGTTCTGGGCAGCCACAGTAGGAGGCCCCTGACAGCAGCAAGGGGAAGGCAGCTGCACCTGCCACCAAGTCCTGCTTCTTCCTAGCACCCAGCAGCAACTTCAACCTGGCCCACCGATCCTGAATCCAGGCAGCAGCTCCAGCCCCAGCCTGGGGTAGAAGGGTAGCTGAAAGGCAGAGCTGTTGGCAGCAGAAGCCTCGCTGAGCTGCCCCTGCTAAAGCTGCCACCTGCCTGTGCCAGCTCCCCACCTGCCTGCAGTGCCATCCCACATACAGAATTTTGCTGAGCTTTTGCAGGGGGAGTGCTAACCTGGTCCACAACAGCTCCCCAAAACTTCCTATGTGGCCTGCAGGCCCAAATAATTGCCATTCCCTGGGTTAGACAAACATATGTCCAGTTTAGAAAGTGATGGCCCTGCCAAAACAGGGGTTGGATTACATGACTGCTGAGTTCCTTTCCACCCCTATTTTTTTTTTTTTAATGATTCTATGGTTCTACACTGAGTATTAAAAATTGTTATATGAAATTTGCAAAGAAAATTCCTTACAACAATCCATCTGACTCTATCCTAAAGGAGAACAGAGTCAGCAACTTAGTATGGTACCAAGTACCAGTTCACTATCACAATAAAATGAAGACGAGTTAGGTATGACTCACAAAAATAACAGGAATAATGCTGTTTAAAAAAATGTATTTGTTCAGTATATACTTATTAAGTATTGCTACAAATAATACAGACGTAGCTTTCCACTATTACACATAGTAATTAATCTATGCTGGGAAGATAAGGAACCATTAAACCACAAAGTAAATGCAGATGCCAGGAATTCCAAACTGCACTTCAAAAAAATCATCAAAACATGAAATAGAAAATAAAAGCAACAAAATTTAGCGGCTAAAACATTATGACAACATTATTTCTGCTCCTTGCAATTCACAAATAAATTTTAGAATACTATGAGCCCTAATTACTGAACTTTCTCACATTTATTTTATACAATTAATTTCAGAAAATAAATTTCATGAAGCTTATATACAAGTTAACTTTAAGTTACTTTGGTTCCCTTTCCAAAAATGTCTGAGTATTTGAAATCCTTGCTACTTAGACAGTAAGTAGTTTCTGTATCCACATACAAGAAAAGGTAAGATGAAAAAAATACTAACATTAGGGGGGAAAAGAGCTTTTTTCCTCTTCATATTTTAATTAATGCGTTTCTTGAATGTGGAAATGAAAACTGATTATGCCTAACCAACACAAGGACATTATAATGCCTCTCAGGCTTCAGGTGAAAAAGAAGTTCAAAATTTGCCTATTATTTACAAATTGTGGAGTTGCTAAATATGTACAGAAAAGTTAACCTTAAAAAAATAAAACATGGTATCTGTGCTTTAAAACACATTTTGAATATATTTATGTATTTATCTGAGTAGCAATTATGTAAAAATTGCACCTTCATGTTCAACAGCTCTCCAGTTCAGGGGTGGGTCATTATTTCAGGTAGAGGGCTGGTTAATGAGGTTGGTGAGCTTCCAAGGGCCGCATGGTTAACCCTACCCCTTAACAGTTGCCACGCCCCCTGGTCGCCATCTTGGGACTGGAAGTTCTGCCCCTAACCCCTGACCTTTGCCACTGGAACTCCCTCCACTTGCCCCTGGGATATACTCCTTTTGGGAGGGAGGAACTGCCATCTTAGAACCAGAAAAAAACATATCATACCGTAAAAGTCAAACGCCTACTATAATGTATTTTAATTTTATTACAAAAAATATTTGTCATGGTTTGCATTTGTATAGTGCACATAGAGGTAATCTATAATTATAATCACAATAACTCTACATACATTCATATATATATATATATATACACATAAACACACACACACTAGCTAACTCCCTGTCAAGAATTATAAGGGGAGGGGACAGAGGCTCATGTAAGGTCCCCCCACCCCATGCTTTGGGTCTGGCTATGCTCCCCTATCCCAGTCCATCCCCAACCTCGAGTCTGGGTCCGTTCCCCACCTCCCCCGCCACTTCTGGTCTGGGCCTGTTCCCCATGTCTCGCTTGGAGTCCAGCGCCACCTCCCCCCTACCCCTATGCTCCAGGTCTGCCCAGCCCACGTCCATCTGCCTCCCCCTCCCTGCTCCCCTACTTCCCAGTTGTTGGCAGGGCCCAGCAGCGCAGCATCATCACTGTACCCTTCCTCCCCCTCCTTGCCGGCTACTGTCAGGGCCTGGCAGCAGCAGAGCAGTGGCAGCATGCTCCCCGCCATCATGGTGGGCGGGGGCAGAGTCCTGAGCCCAGCCCCACCCCCACTTCTCATCTGGTTGGAGGAGGGGGTGAACGGGCCTGCTCCCCCCACCCTTACCACTTAATTGACGGGTCCATTCCCTTACCCCCTTCAGGGCTGTTGTGGTGCAGCAGCAGCGGGATGCCACCACTGTGCCCCTTCCTCTCCCCTCCCTCCCTCCTGGCTCTTGTTGGGTCCCCCCATGTCCGGCCCCACCCCCGCCCCATATCCAGTCAGGGGAAGGGGGGAACAGGCCCACTCACCCCCTGCCCCTGCCTGCAGGGAGTGGGGGGGGGCACCAGGCCAGCTATGCTGGCCTTCCCCCACCTCAGCTCCATCTTCTGTGTCCCCGTTGTCATGGCAGCATTCTGCCATGCCATCTCCTGTCCGAACACTCTTGGAGCACTCTGATTTGGTTGTTTCAGTCAGCCAGAGTGCAAATAAAGTGTTATGGACAGACAGACTAAGGCTTTTATAATATTAAAATACACACACACACACACACACACACACACAGGAGTGATTTTTATTTGCTTCCTCACATTGGAATGTTTAAGATTCATGTTTTCAAATTTTTCTGTAAAAACATAAGGACTGAAAAACTTACTTTTTAAAAAATAAGACTTTTAAGTTCTCATAAAGTAATCAGATTCCTACACTTGGGACTTTAAGAATCACATCATTTTGCAAGACTGAATGATACATTATTGGAGGGGTGACTAAATGTAATTTTTGGGTTCATGATATTCAGGAGTTCAGACTAACCGATCTATTGTTCCTACCCTGCCTTAAATCATTGGCAGTACTTAATTATTTGATATCATCCCCTTAAAACATATTTTTTCATCAATTACCGATTTCAGCTTCCCAAAGCTGAAATTCTTGATCTCCTGAATAACTGCCTTACCAAGCAAGGCAGGGAACAGAATATAAATCACATTTAATTATCTTGTTATCTGAGAATGATCACAGTTTGCTTCTAAATATGTTTTGAAAGCATACAGTACATACCAAAGTACATTTTCATTTTATTTAAACCTGACCTGCTTTCTAGTGCTTTGCAAAACACAGATCTATTGCTTTCTCTTCTCTAAACTGATAAAGAACTGAAATGAAGTATACAGTAAAATCCCTGATATCTGGCCCAAGTGGGGAATGGGGGGTGCCAGTAATGTAAAAATGCTGGTTACCTGAAGGCACAGGGTTTCTGGCCAAACATGGAGGGTTGGGGGGGCGGGGGGCAGCATGGCTATGGCTGCACACAGAGCAGTGACAGCACAGTGTACTGGGGGTGGTGGCAACCATGAGTGTGTGAGCTCCACCCCCGCACTTTGTCCAGCTGGCCAGCCAGAAATTCCAGTTACTAGAGTGTGCTGGTTAGTAAAATCCCGAATGACAGGGATTTTACTGTATTAAGTATGTACATAGTAAGAAAATTCTATACTTGTATTCTCTTAAGAGCTGTATTTGTAACAGATAGTATTCCACTCAAAGGAACATTTATGCAGACAAAATAATATAAGTTTACCTTTGCAATAATTACTTCTTTTTTCAAAATCTTCATAGCATAATATTTCCCACTCGCCTTCTCTCGGACCAAAATAACTTTGCCAAAAGTGCCTTTTCCCAGTAGCTTCAAATAGTCAAAATCATTCATTGTCTATAGGGAGCAAAGATCAAGAATTAATCAGATTTTTACTCTGCAGTTATGTTACATACGCAATTTTTTCTGCATTTCCACCAAACAGAACCACTGACAAAAAATTAAGTATGAATTCTACAAATGTGTAAACTTCCATGATCAAGTTCAGAATAACAAAGAATACCATTTAATACAAAAGTTATATCTAACTCTAACTTGCTTATGATTAGTAATGAATATTGTTATTATAGTTCACTAGGGGAGTACCAAATAATACTACATAAGCAATCTTATTAATCAAAGCCACAAACACAGTATGGAGAAATATGGCAGCTCAATTAAGATTTCTTTACTACTGTGCTGCTATGAGCGCAGAAGTACTGTGCTGGTATCTTTTTTGACTCTTACACGACCTGTTCCTTATAAAACTATGCCAGTTTCTGCATCTTAGAACCAATAGTTGATCTGTTTAAATCTTTGGGTGTTGAGTTTATTTCTTACTGGACTATTTCTATTTTTTTCCCCACAGTGACTTTAACTTTTCATTTTATTTTCTTTGATTTAATTGAACTACAAGCAAAACAGTTTCCCAGAATCAAAATAATAATTAAAAAACCAGCCCTGGAAAACTCCTTTATATAAATAAGGCAGGACAAGAACAGAGGTGAACTGTGAGAATGTACCATTGTTCATTCCTTTCTCACCTCATGGAGTAACTTTTCCTGAATTCTTTTATAGTTCTCTAAAGAATGGTTTGGAGTTACAGAGCGCACAAATAAAATGTGTCATGGTGTTACAAAACGAGAATAGACTAGAATGCTGAAAACTGAAACCATAAATTAAAAAAATTTCAAACTGATATTTAAGAAAATATCTCTCTCTAAAGAATTTTAAAAAGCAGAAGAGAAGGAGTCTAGAAATCACTGGCTGCTGAAAATGTAGGAGTGTTCCAAAGGGTCAGACGCAAAGAAAAGCATTTGGGACAAGGAACAGTCCACTAAATCAGATATTTCCATTTTTTAAAAGGACACTTCCAACTTTTCATTTGCTTTTTAGATAAGGAATTTCAAGATCTTCCTTCCGTCCCTGAGATAGCTTTAATACCTTTTCACTCTTTCCCTTATCAAAATAGACTATAAGCATGTATAAATGCATAGGCATATGCATACACATGCCTTGTGAAAGAAGAGATGACTGCTGTCATTGACAACCAGGCATTCTGACTCCCTGGCACCTACATTTTTGCACCTGAAGGCATTTCAATTTAGCATCACATAGGGCCTCTCTAAATGTGCAGGTAAAGGTGTAATGGGATCACACAATCACATCTCCTGTCATGCTACACATGCATGGCGGAAGGCATGACTGTAGGATCATGAATCAGATCTCATCATACTTTACTGCCAGTGCACACACACAAACTCCCTCCCCCCCCTACACACAAAAGAGCTGTGTACGTGGGGGCAGTGCGCACCATTTAAAACTGAAGCCTGGATGGCTAAAGCCATGATCCAAGTGCTGGCCAGGCTCCAAGTGGCAGGATCGCCACAGCTGCAGCCCCAGGACCCAAGGTAAGGCTGCTGGGGCCAGCCCAGTGCTGGCCTCAGCCTCTGCTACCCCACCCAGGGTAACCTGCTGCACACCAGAGGGCACGTGGTACAGACATTCCCTGGGGACAACTAGCAGTGGTATATGGTGTCCCACTGCTAGCTGGCCCCAAGGAACCAAATGTCCATGCTCATGTGCATATGTCCAAAGAAAACTTTCCCATGAAAAAAATCATATTTCTAAGGTACGGTGTACTTAGTTGGGAGACAGAAGACTCCAGGTTCTAGCCTTAGCTCTTCTATTTATTCGTGTAAATATTCCTGTAAACTTCATAGACTTTATTACCATCCAAGGACTTATGCCGCTATTCTAGAGACAAGAAACTATAGAGATGTTGTTGCACAAGGTCACTTACAGGAAATCTAGGAAAAGAACCCAGGTCTCTAAAGATGAAAGTTAAACAAGGTTCATTTACTTATCTGCAGTGGCTTTCAAAATGAGTATGCAAAGTGTGCATGCTTGACAGTGCTGTCTTTAATCATTAGATCACACACTGCTGCTAGAGCTAAAAACACAATACGTTTCACAATGCAGAAACATAGCCTGATACGATAACAGAGGACTGGAAAAGATAAACCACCACCTACACACAGACGCAACAGTTTACTTGTTTCTCAAAATAGTTGGGTATTGTATTGGTGAAGTATATGTCATTTCTCTCAATCAGACAATCCACCTAGAAAACAACGGCTTATTTTTATGCTACTTATGTCCTTAAGTTCAAATTAAATAGATTTTTGCAGTAGCCCTGAATTTTGGACTTAAAAATCCTGCTGACAACACAGGTGAAAAAAGTTACCGTGTTTCCCCGAAAATAAGACATACCCATAAAATAAGCCGTAGCAGGATTTCTA
>NW_017728943.1:90849458-90863699 GCF_001723895.1 Crocodylus porosus | reverse complement strand
TGTTTTACTCAGCACTGTGGGTCTCTCTCAGTGTCTTATTTTCGGGGAAACACGGTATACTTAATAAAAATAAGACATCCCCTGAAAATAAGCCATAGTGTGTCTTCTTGAGGAAAAATAAATATAAGACAGTGTCTTATTTTCGGGGAAACACGGTAGTATGTAATCATGTAATTAATCTATATTAAAAAAAAAACCTTAGAAAGGAAAAACTGAATTTGTACCAACTGGGTTAATTCTGAAATTCCCTGATATTTGAGTGCTTGACTTTGCAACTTAAAATACTTTTACTGTATTTTTTAATGTAAAATATAACAATATACAGGGCAATTACATTGTTCCCATCTAATGGATGTTTGGTAACCCCTAAGCAGTATGATTTTGGTAGGAGGCTTCTTTTGCAGTTTTACTTCAAAAATACATTATCAGGTTTTGCAATAAATGGTATATCTCTTTATTGCAATAAATGCGCACAAGCATGTTTAAAGCTGAAGTTTATGATTAAAGACAATTTATATAAAAATTTGTTCATTTTAAATGTTATATCTGTAGCTTCCCAAAACTTGGCAGCTATGGGCAGGTGAAAAATAACTTCATTGATTTAATATAGGTAACTCAGGGCATGTCGACATCATATCCCTGGTATGTCGCAAGCTAAACACAACCAAGCATGTCTGCCTACCTGTTGCATATGCCAAACCTGGAAAAGAAGGTGACCTAGTTCTGTGGAAGCAGGTGGGGAAAAGAGCCACCACATCCCAGGTCTTGAAACAATTTTAATGGAGAAACATCCGCCATCTCTTGCACAGAACCAGAAGACATTCCCCTCACACACAACTGGAATGAGGGACTGGTCACAGACTTGGGCAGCTGCCAGGACTCAGTGCACTGTCCTGGTTTGCCCACTGCAGGCAGGGAGCAAGCAGCATGCTTATCTGCCCTGTGGGTAGCTGTGGGCTTTATCTGATAGCCCCAATTACCACTCTGGAATTGGTCAGGGTCCTAGCACAGCAGCTGAGGCTGTGAGCAGAGCCCCAGTTTGTCCATAGGGGAGGCAAGAGCAAGGAGCAGTACACCCTGGGATGCTGGAAAATCCAGTCAAGGCCTGTCATTATTCAATGTTTAATATGTCACACATTCAAACTGAAGCATGATACAAACCAGCCACAAAGGTGTTCCACATTTAACAAGTAACATTTTTTAGGCTAATTCACCATTTTGGTGCCTCTTTCACTCTCTTTACTGCATGAAAAATTGCTTGAATATGTGACATATTATACGATTAATATGTTAATTGAGGTAATTGTAACATCTGTCAGGGACTTCAGAGACATAAAATTGGCAAGTCATTCAAAACTAAACTGCCAGTAGCTATGAAGGAGCTATACAGGTTTATTCAGCTAAGCTAAGCTTCAGATCACTGATAATGGAAAACTCTAACAGTTTTATCATATACAATTTTTGAGAAAACATGAACATTGCTTACACCTCAAAAATGAAAAGGATTAAGAAGTACAGATTATTTCAAACACCTCATCACGAATCCTTTTACTCATCTTTAACAATTTATGTTTCTCATTGTTATTAGCTTTAACCAATTTATTTTTTAGCAAAAGCAAGCATAATTACTTTATTAAAATTAGTTTATAGTTTTCCCTCCAATTATGGCTGTCACTAAAAGCATTAAAAATATAAGACTGTACTGCTACATTGACATTCTTTCAATATGAATAGTCCTACATTTATCTCTGACCCATCAATTGATAATTCAATATTTCCTTTTTTCTCCTTGCCTATTAATTTTCTATTAATTGAGGCTTAAAATCAGTTGCTTTTCTTCTTTTTTGTGGAAAGATAAGAAACAGAAAACACTTGCTCCATCTTTTGAACTTTATTATAAACTATTAAATCTGTAATAATTGTTAAACCTCTCCAAAGATGCCTGAATGACAACTTATCAACATTATTCTACATTGCTTGTCTACATATCTTTGAAACTTAAGTTGGAAACCAACCATATATTAGTCAAGTGGTTTTGAATATTGTACAGTGATTTTCCATCACTAAATTCTTTGTAATACTTGTTGATCATAAAATAATTTTTTACCTCTGCATATGAGTGCTATTTTGATTAGGTGGCCACTACAAAGCTTTCACTATTTATCTAAGCCACTGATTCTCAACCAAAGTAGCATCCTGGGGTGCCAAGAGATCCTTTTAAAAGGTGCTGTGGGGTGCTGCACAACATTAACAATGTTATCCCCACACACGATTTCAAGATAAACCCAAGGATTTTGCTATGGGAAGGCATCCACAATGTCGAGTAGGAATCTACAGTGTCAAAAACATTCTAACTTGTTGTAGGTTTTTGAGTGCTTTGCAACAAAAGAACTGCTCTTTTCTTTTTCTGTAGCCAAAAAACCCAGATGAAAGCTAAAATCTGGCCTCTTCTGAAGGGTGTTTCAAGTCTTAACAAGAGATGTGTTCAGTCTAAAAAGGTTGAGATCCAACTGATCTAAACATCTCACGAGTGGTGAACTGGCAGAATGTCTACTAAATTTAAGTGCCTTCTTGTATCTATTAAACCTTCACCTTATGTAGGTAGTACCTACTACAGGTAGTAGTGAGTAATAATTCTTTCATAGATCCAGAGCGAATGTATTAGGAATCAGAGAAGGGGGCAGACTGATTAGCCTGGAGCTGGCCCTGGCTACCTGTGTGGGCCTGATTCATGGCTGGCTGCAACAGTCTGGATATAAGCAGCTGCTCTCCTAGCATTCCTTGTAACAACTGCTCCACAGATCCTTTTTCTCTGTGGCTCCTAACCCATGCCTCTGCCTCCCTTCAACCTTCATTTAGCTTCTGTCTTGGATACAGTCAGCTCCTGCCTTAATTTCTTCCTAGCCTGCTTTGTTTAGCTACTACCTGAACCTAGTTGTCTCCCTGCCTAGACCATGAACCCTTGGCTTGTGATCCCCAGCCCCGGACTCCTGGTCTGTGACCTTCTTAGCACCAAGACACCAACCAACTACATCTAGGTTGTGCCCATAGCAAAATGATTCTTGTAATTAATTTAAAGATAGTCATAGTCAAGATCAGTAGGATAATTATGGCAGAGTGACTAGGGCAGCTACTCAAGGCACAACTTGGGAAGACTGGAAAAAAAAATATGGTCACCAAAGTTATACAATGGTGCCAGTACTTCAACAGCAGCCAGAAGCCCCTGCTGCCCCCATGTGTCACAAATGCCCCAAATTTCCACCTGTGCTGTTACACTTCTGATCAGGGCAGAAGCACTGTGAATTATAGATTTCATAGGCATTAGGGGCTGGAAGGGACCTCACGAGAACATTGAGTCCAGCCCCCTTCCACAGGCAAGAAGTCTGCTGGGGTCTAATGATCCCAGCAAGATAAGCATCCAAACATTTTTTGAATGAGTCCAGATTAGGTGCTTGCACCACCTCTGGGGGCAGTCTGTTCCAGACCCTGGACACTTGGACTGTAAAGAAGTTTTTCCTTATGTCCAGTATAAATCAGCCTTCCAGAAGTTTGTGGCCATTAAACCTCGTTATCCCTTGGGAAGTCCTGATGAACAACCATTCTCCCAATTCCTGAGGCACACCCCTTATATACTTGCAGGCTGTCACCAAGTCCCCCCCGAGCCTTCTCTTCTCCAGGATGAAGAGCCCCATGGCTCTCAGCCTCTCCTTGTAAGGCTTGCTCTCTTGGCCTTTGATCATGCAGATGGCTCTCCTTTGGACTCTCTCAAGCTTAGCCATGTCCCTCCTGAAGTGGAGGGCCCAAAACTGGAGACAGTACTCCAGCTGTGGCCTCACTAAGGCCAAGTAAAGCAGGAGGATGATGTCCCTGGTTTTGCTTGAGATGTATTGGTGCTCCGTATTTTTTTCCAGTTGAGCCCTAGATATCCAGGGATCAAAAAAACCCTCTGAGAACAACTGAATGTGCAGTGTGTGCGCGGTATGTGGCACCATTGCGCTTGTCTGGACGCGGCCACAGGTGGGAAAAACAGAACACTTTAACAAGAATAACACAGCTAAGATTTACTGAACACTTTTCTAGGGTAAGGAAGCAAACTGATGGTCTGAGGGAACCAAATTTCTGAAATGTTTCCAATAGTTGGATGGGATTCTCTTCCCTTGTCCCTCCTCTCCGAACACTCCCACATTCAGGAGAGTGATATTTCTTCATATTTTTTCCTTACTTCTGCAAATCTATTCCTTATCCATTCTGTATCTTGAAGAACAAATCTATGACAAAAGAAAAAGATGGAGAAGGCAGAGCTGCAGCTCCATACTACTATTGTTGGGAAGCCAAAATAACCAAAGAAGTGTATAGACTACTAACAAGTTATTTAATAGAAAAACAGTAAAAACAGACTTTACAAACTATTTAGAACATACTTAGTGTGCATACAGAGAAAGTGGTAATACCTATATGCACACAGTTCAGTGGGAATAATGCCATTATTTTTAATGGGAACAAAATCCTGCCCATAATGAACAAGTGTAGAGAGAAACAGAAGTAACACCATAGCCTCTGTAACTTAACATGAGGTACTCTGCCTCAGCTTTGAAGGTAGCATTCTTTTACAGACACAGTAAGCATTGATGGCAATTTAAGAAGAAATTCATACAAAAAAGTACCTTTAATTTTCTGAAGTAACCACAGCAAAGGATGATGAAGCCCCTTCTGTTTAAATTAAATTTCATATTCTGAAGACTGTTTTCTTTACAGACTCAATTTACTACCTTGTCAGAGGGAGAAATCTTATTTCTGTCCATTTATTTCTTAACCCAAATATATTGTTCTACTTATAAGTATACCATCTGGTGCATGCACAAGCAAAATTCATTGGGCTTAGATGCAGAACCACATGACAAAGTTAATATACATAGGACACTCTATGGAAAAAAAACTCTTTGAAATTAAATAAGTAAAAAATTAAAAAATAGATGAATGACATCATGAGAAATTAAATGGCTTTGACAATATCATTAACAGCTTCCCAAAATCAAATTTCTGAGACTGAATAGCAAGCAGTAAATGTTACATGTTTTTCTTGCAGAAAAGATTTTAATAAAAGATGCAAGAGAAAGTATTCTGAATAGTTACCATTATGTTAGTCTTCAAGGTTTGGCCCTGTCATATTGAATGTAATAGTTTGAATTCTTGTGATAACTGACCATTAGCCAGTTTAGACAAAAGGCAAGGTTTATCTTCTTATCTAGGCCACTGCTTACTTTACCTGGCCTGCAACAAGTTTATTTAAAAGTCTTAGGTTCTCAATCTTATCTTTAGAGGCCTTTGACAAGTTAACCTAAGAACAAGTAAAACAACCCTTAAGCAAAGATTCCGAGAGATCAAATCCTAGAAGCTTTTAAAAGGAGGTTGGGAAAGATAAGTCACTGCAGTGTTGTGGAAAATCTCCAAAAGGCAAGAATACAAACTGACCACCCAGCAAAAACCTGTTGAGTAAGATCCAAGCCCAATTTGGGAGTAGTGACAGGTTTGGGTGGGAGGGGCCCAAGACGGCAACTCACCCAGTATATAACCTGTAACCTACAGTCCCAATTTGGAGGTAACCTCACTTGCAGAACACCGAAGGAAGAATCGCAAGCATAAGCCAGATCAGACTGATCACCTGAACCACCCTTTCCGTGAACAAGAACTCCCGTTCACGCTGAAGCCGCGGAGCGCCCTAGTGGGACCAAAGGAAGGGGACTTGTTCCTATCACTGCTAAGACCAACTCTAAAACCATAACTAAAGAATGAAAGTATATCTGGGTTTGGTTTCTCAGAATTCTAGGATTGTGAGTATCAGTTTTTGTAATACTAATTCTTATAGCATTGTTTGGGAAGGAAGTGCATTTGGAGCATTGTTTCTAATATAGGTAGTTATTGTGTTTTTAATGTTTTTGATTTTTCTTAAGGCTAAGCAGTATTATATGCGCAGTAAGGAGTTTTAATAAACATATTAAAGAAATAAAAACTGTGATCATTGTGAAAATGAACAGGGCTCAACCTCACCCCACCAGCATATTGATTTGAACCAATATATCATGTGGGACTTCTCTCTATCCTGTAAACCCACAAGAGACAAGGCCCCTGACCTATTTCTTGCAATCCGCTTTCCTACTTTTTTCTACAGTACAGATAGTACAGGTCTGTGCTGTGTGCTGAAAGTTCAGCTTTTAAACCCTCCTGCATATAGAGTGATGGTTGTGGAGCACATAATAGAATTTGGTTTTATTTTTCATTATAAATAAAAGATTAGATTATATGCAAAAATATTATAAAGTCAAGCACTCGAAAATTTGGACATGCCAGAATTCAGATGACCTCTGTAATATTCAGCATGTTAATAATGATACAGGTCTTTCACATATGCAATTCCTGCCTCCTCCAGTACAGACAGAAAAGCATTCTATGAATGAGGAAAATATTCAATATTTCTTTTTAACATCAAAATTCAAAGCCATTTAACTACCTTAACCATGATATTATTGTTTTCTGTTGACATTCCTTTACCTACTTTTCTATATACCTTCTAGTTTCTACACAGAATGCAGACAGTCCTACATAGAATGCAGCCAGAACAGCATTTCATTCTTCATTTGTAACGCTGATTCTTTTCCTGTGCACACCCAATCCTAGACACTGAAGAAGTCATATCCAATCACATTTAAGTATCCATTTTAGAGCAACCACTGGTCTACTAACTGCAAACCTAAAAGCAAATCATAGCCATTATTTTGTAGGATTCGAGTTCAAAAGGGTTCAGCAACTGTTCATCCTGCTGGTTCTGCAGCAACAACTAAATATATGCTATTTGCAATAATGTACATATTCCTGGTGCTATCAGAAGGGGTGCAGGCTACAGAGAAAGAAACAAATAAAATAGCTCCTTTATTTCTTTTACAACAGAGATTTGTTTCCAGAAAGCAAAGACCAAGGTCATTAAGAGCCACATTCTGTTTCTCTCTCATGCAAATCATGTAAATGTTTAATAGAAATATTTGCATGAGAAAGGCAAATAGTATTTCCTCCTAATGAAAACCATTTTATTTTCAAATTTCTAAAAGATATAAAATAAAAGGGAAAATATGAAAATATATAATGAAGAAGTTGACAGGCTATTATAACTCCTTACAGAAGAGTCAGACTCTAAAATAATAAGCAATATATATATCTGTTAATATTTGGTAACCTAAAGGACTGAAAGTGGGCTCAAAGAGTGAGTTATATTAAAAATAACAAAATCATAAAAATTCAACTTTACTTTATAACTTTATAATAAAACAAGTATGTATTTCCCTGATCCATGGTAACTAGAAACTTAAGAATAATTATATGTTGATCTGTCCAAAGACAGAACTCTACTTGCAAAATATCCACATATTAAGTAAGCTTACCAGTTTTACTATATCTGTGTCTTATTACCTTTCTTTTATGATGAGTTGTGGAAGCATCCATTTCTTCCTCTCCTATATTGTCTATCTGTGAAGTTGGACTACAATTCATTCTCTCTTCTTCTTGCCTCTGAAGTCTGTCTGCTACAGCTTGGATGGCTTCTGTCCATTCTTCCCTATCAAGAATAAGCCAAAACGCCTATTTGAAAATTCATGAAATATCAAAAATAATTTACTTCAATTTACTCCCAAATCCTACATAGTTTAACAAGCAGGGATAGATGCTGCAGATCCCAGCAGCAAAGAGAGTAACAAGAACTAACCAAGTGTGATTTCATAAATATTTCAATACCTAAATTAAATCTTTTAATAAGAGTCACAGTATAGCTCAGGGCATATATAAACAGTACTGTGCTATCTTAAAGGAATCTGTTCTTTCAGGGGCTCTTCAGAAGAAATGCAGCTAAAAACAAGACATGCTTACAAGAAAACGGTGTTACCAAAAAAACTAACCACTTCTAAATTTGTGATTATGACTGAATTGATGAAAGATTAATGATGCTGAAAGGAAAGATACCTATTCCAATTCTATCTAAACCATGGACTTAATTTCAAGTGGAAGACAACAATGAAAAAGCAGAAAGACTTTATTTCAGGTTCATAATAAATCTAAGTAATGAATGATATAACGTATATCATGTTCTCTTATGGTACCTTGTCTCTTGTCTGCTACACACTTTTCTGTAAGAAGAATCGATTCTTATATTTATGGAATTAAGCATCTATCACCGTAAAAAGAAATGCTAATTATACCTACATATATATGCTATAATACATTGCTTTTTGCACAAAAATAATGGTACACAAAAAGGACACTGTGAACTACTGTTAAGTTAAGAATGGAAAGTTGGTTTCCATTCTTAAAACATAACATTTCAGAGACATCCCCAGCCACAGCTTGGGAGTAGTTGAACATACTTTTCATTCAATTATAGAAGTAGTTAGCCAAGTTAGTCTGAAATCAGGCAGAAGTTAGAGCAGGGCAACACCTTAGAGACCACCTGGTTTAGAGAAGCATGAGCTTTCCTTGGCAACAATTTGATTCATCAGTCCACTCCTACCATCTAATGTAATAGGTTGTGTCGCGTCCGAGGACCGGTGCACCCTTGACCTGCGAGCCTGGGTCAGCACGACCGGCTGGATGTGGGTGGGGTAAGGTAATTAGGTAGATGGGTAAGCGAGAGGAGTCAGGAAGTTTAACACGTCTTGGTTATACAGAAAGTTTATTTTTACTTACACTAGAGGAGATTGTAGCGTAGCTGTGGTTGCGCAGTGTAGAAAGAGAAGTTGAGCTGTTCAGTTCAGCTTGCAGATGTTTTCACTGCACAGATTACAAACTGCGTGGTGCAGATTTTAAGCAAAGCATACAGATAACTTTGATCTGAAAATTTCCGTGAGCTCTTGGCGAGAACGAACGAGCCGGCAGAACGGATACACCTGAAAACTTTTACTGTAGGTGGGGAGAGGTCAGCGACTGGCCAAATCACTGACTATGTCTCCTGGGCGTGTGCAGAGGTCTCCACAGAAGGCGGAAACCTTTCCAAAGTTATAGTTTACCGGGTAGCCTATTACAACACGCCAGGCTTGAATAATTATAGGACTGCCAATCATGACTGTGAACAGACTCTGTGTGTTCTTAAGTTTCATGCAAGATTGACTGCGCATGTGTTTTACATTTAGGCAGGGGGGGTTGGATATGGAACTATAATGACGAAATATGTTATGTTAGCCTTTTGACCTTTTTGCCATCGGCATCTGAAACCAAAGATTTTTCTCTGACAGGTTGTGGCCTAGGAAAGTTCATGCCTCTCTGAACCAAGTGGTTTCTATGATGTGGTTTTTGTCTTACACACATCAGTGTAAAGTTCTTATACCGGACATAAGCTAAAAAAGTTTTACAGAAGCAAATGTATACATTTTTAAAATAACTGCACACAATCAAAACTACAAAGTTCTCATTTCTGATTACTATGTATACTAATAGATGTGCTGAGACTTCTTTCCAACATTTTTTGGAAGACAAAACAAAAACATCCCATCTTATTTCTCACCGTTCTTCTGGAGTGTCTACATGAAATGTTCTCTCTATGACAGTGGTCCACTGAAGACATCTGATAATGAATGTGTTTGGCTTTGGTCGCTCTGTTTTCATTAGCTGACATTCTAAGAGAGATAAAGGACATATTTTTATATTACATAATAGAATGGTAATACAGAAAGAGCAAACACAAAAAGTTTTGGCTAAATCTCATATAGTTTATATACAGATCCAGTTTTTACAAGGAGTAGTAGGACAAATAATACTGTGTAGATGTACTTGCTGCCAGGATGAAAGCCAGTTGGCCTGCAAGGAAATCTAGACAAGAATAAATAATGTTTACTGACTAAAGATACCAGCCAGAACAGTTGACAGAATCCATGTAGGTACCTCTCGGACTGAAATCTCCATTTCTGAGTTTGCCATTATTGTAAACTATGTAGTTTGAGGTTGAGATGCTATTAAGCTATTGATCTGCTCTAGGATGCCAAAGAAAAGAGAACAGCCCAAGGTACCTGTACTATCTGCACCTGACAAGATGGACTAACATTTTCCCTTCAATATGAGCCATGCTACAATTATCCATCCCATACTCACCTCAAGATTATGTTGCTGTAGTATGTTGTACTTGTGACTGTTACTTAGGGTCACTGAAAAATGAAACTATCTAGTAGAACAAATTGACTTTTATTAGTAGATGTTTTGGATGGGGAATCCAGAAAAAAGATGACAAAGCTGAGATGGAAATACAAAGTGCCCAAGCGAGGGACTAACAATCGAGGGATGGGGGAGAGGAGAGGAACGCGACTAGGTTACAAACAATACAATGTTAGCCAACTAAGCCCGGGGGTGGGGGGATGTGGGAAGGGAGGGGGGGTCACGACGCTGAGAGAGAAAGGAGATAGATACACACATACCCATTACAGTGGTCCGCAATGTTGGAGGAAGTGGCTCGGCGAAAGCATCTCAGTCCATAAAATCCGATCGCGGGGGTCCTCTTCGGGTGGGGCGGGGTCGTCCGTGGCGGTGAAATCCTCTCGACGTGAAATGAAGCAGGGGGGCAGTGCCCTCCGGGTCTGGTCCGGCGGCGGCTCATCTGGAGGGGTCGGCGTACTTGCGGTGGCCCATGATGTGCTCCACATAGATGTCACGGGACCAGCAGATGGTGTCGGACACCATAAGGCAGTGCATCAGCTTGGCGTAGCGGTGGGAAACGCAGCAGGCACGGAGGACGCTCTCGTTGCTGGGGTCCCAGGCTCCGAGCGTCCCCACGATGAGCGCGTCCACCGTCACGTCATAGCCGCGGCCCCTCAGGGTGTTGGCCAGCGGGGCGTACTTCTCCCGCTTGCGAGCCTGGGCGTCGGTGAAGGCTTGGCGCCAGTTCTCGAAGGGGATGGTGACGTCCACGATCACAATCTTCTTGGCCTCATGGTCCATGATGACAAGGTCGGGGTGCAGCTGGCTCTCGCAGCCCGGGACGGTGCGGTTCACGGAGATCTCCCCCGCCTCGGCCGGGATGGCCCGCACCAGGCGGTCCTGGACAGCATTGTGGCGGAGCTGCCAGGCTCTGGCATGCGGCTTGCAGCCGCACAGCACATGGGGGAGGGTCTCCACCCCATAGCCCCACCGTCGGCACCTCTTGTTCTGGTGGCCAAAGCGCACAGCCCTGTTCAGAGGCAGGCAGTTGAGGCGGGTGTGGTGGAGGAAGTGCCAGTCCACGAAGCGCGTGAAGCTCCCGCTGGGCACGAAGTGGTTGCTAGTGTCCCACTTCAAGGTAACGTTGAAGACCTTGCCCTACTACACCCTGCTTATTACCTATGTAACAAGAAGCTTGGAGGTAGAATTCAAGCATTGGTATGTCCTAAATGTTTAAATATCCCACTCTCTCTCTCGCTCTCCTCTCTCTATCCCCTCCTCCCCTTGCCATCCCACTCTCATCCCACCCCACTCTCCCTCAATGACAGACTGCCACAGTTAATACCAGCAGAGTCACTCAAGCTCTCAATTAAGAGGGAGCTACTGACTAGGCCATTCTCTATAAAGGGGCCTCAATTTTGGAACTCATTTCTCTTATTCCACTAAAGCCTATATTTGTTACCTTTTCAAACAAACTGCAAAGGCCAGTGTTTTTCCCTTTTTCATTCAAATTGCTGAGGAAGCTGTAAGTTGGTATAGATATATTCATGGGCAGCTTTTGGCAATACTTGTTATGTTTATGTTATACATTTTAATTTATAAAGCAAGGCCCTAAAGCATCGGATGGGTACATGTGAGATGTATTTTTTAAATCTAAATGAATAAAAATTTAAAGCAAACATATGCAATACTCCATATGTGAGCATATGCACAAAGCTACATTCACCATGAGTCTAGAAACATGTATTCATATTCAATAAATGATAACTGAATGTTTGCATTTTATAGTTAATTTCTGTCTTATGAATAAAATTTTCCTAAGTAAAAGGAAAAAAATACAGATTTTTTAATGAAAACCTTATAAGAAAATGCATACAGAAGTTACATAAAGTTATAAGTTCAGAAAAGATAAGTTTCTATGTGCAACCTTAAGTCTTTTTCTTTCTTCACAACATTCTCCATTTGTAAACGTACTAATATAATAAATAACAATACTATGAAAAAAGAAAACCCACATGGAATCTGAGAAAGTCCACATTTTGGGCTGTCATTTGGATCCTGGACTCAAGGTCCCAAATTCTATTCCACCTATTAGGTGGATAAGTTTGCTTAGGTGCCCAGATGTGATTCTCTTCCACCTGGCTTCCCTCCAGAAGTCCCTCTCTCAATCTTTTCTTCCAAGAATCTCTGATTTTCTTTTGAAAGATGTCATGCTACAGAAACATTCAAGAGCTCACTGGCAGCAAAAATCTGGCACCATACAGACTCATACTAAGTTAAAGGAAGATTCACTATTCTGACACGTTCCCAAGCCTCCATTTTCAAAGCTTCTTCCTTGTACAGAATTCTGCACTCAAGAGGAAAACGAGAAAACCAACAGCACCTAGCCACTTAAAATACTGCTTTCCCTTCTACTTCATTGACTTCCTCATGGTACCTCACTTATTTGAAGTACAAAAATATTGGAGGCACTTCCTTTCTTATAAAGTACAATGTCACTCCAAATGAACTCTGCAGGATTTCTCAACAGTCCCCCAACCAGACAGCAGCTTACCCACAGAGCAATGACAACCTACTGCAACAACTGCAAGCAGGATAATTTTTGCCTGAACAGAGGGTGGAAAAATCATATTGTCCAGCAACCTAAAATAACCCAAACCCTGTAAAAACTAATGTTCACTGGAAAAAGAGTTGACCAGCCTTTCAAAATTGTGGATATACCAAATAATCATCATACATGACTGAAGACTGAAAAAAGAAACAAGCAAATAATCATCACGTGACTGAAGATTGAGAAAGAAAACAAGCCTGCAGCCTCATTCTTCTGTAAATAGGAGGAGTTGCCAATGTGCCAATCTAGCTCACTTTTTATTAAACTCCTGAAGCAACAATTGCACTTTAAAACAGTATGCCAGGCTGCTTTTATAGTAAGGAAACTCATACTGAAAAAGGTCAAACTTCCTCCCAAGTCCATAGGGCTGGTATGATTAAGGTACATTCGCTGCTGAAGCCAACAGCACAGAAAGGAAAGATCCAAATGATGATGTCACGTATCCCTTACACTTCTGCCAAATGGAGGTCACCTTTGGCACAAATCCTCTTTGGTATTGTACCACCAGAAACTGATATTATTTGCCTATTATCAAGGTTGCCGGACACTCCTCATTATAAGACCTTATTATCAATTGCTTTTTAACTCAGCCAAACTTTAGCCATTTGAACTAAAATTTTCTATGTCTGGTGTTTGCCTTAAAATGAATATATTTGGGAAATTTAGTGGGAATAAATATTTCATACTGAAAAATTCCAGTGACTTTTTCCAACAAGTTCATACTGCTCCCATGTTGTGGAGCAGACATTTAAAAACTGAATATGTGCCTTTTGCATCAGGGATGTATTTTTTGCATTCCCATGAAAATTTGCCGAAATTGGGCACAAGATTTTGAAAAAGTCAGTTTGGTTTCTTCAGGGATTTTAGGAAATATCTATTGAACATATGCAATCAACAGCATGCTCTAGCTTGAGGGTACAGGATGTTCTCTAAAAGTCCAGCAGTCAGCTGCTGGACAGGTTAGAAAAGGGGGCAAAACACAACAGGATGCAGTTCAACAAGGACAAATGCAGAGTGCTGCACCTAGGGCATACAAATATCCAGCATACCTACTGGCTGGGAAATGTCCCTCTCAGCAGCATGGAAGCGGAAAGGGATCTCGGAGTCATAGTGGACTCCAAGATGAACATGAGTCATCAGTCTGACAGAATCATCAGCAAAGCTAACCGCACTTTATCATGCAGCAGCAGATGCATGACAAAAAGAACCAAGGAGGTGATACTTCCCCTCTATGCAGCATTGGGCAGACTGCAGTTGGAGTACTGCATCCAGTTTTGGGCACCGTAGTTTCATAGTTTATAGTTTCATAGTTTCTAGGGCCGGAAGGGACCTGAGTAGATCATCTAGTCCGACCCCCTGCCATGGCAGGAAAGATTACTGGGGTCAAACGACTCCAGCAAGGTGTTCATCTAACCTCCTCTTAAAGACCCCCAGGGTAGGAGCCAGCACCACTTCGCTTGGAAGTT
>NW_017728943.1:90844105-90849320 GCF_001723895.1 Crocodylus porosus | reverse complement strand
TATTCTCATCCACCCACCCCTGTAACCTGTCTAGGTCTAGGTAGCCTATTCCTCCCTTCTAGCGTGCCCACATCCCCCCACATCTTAGTGTCATCAGCAAATTTGAACAGGGTGCTTTTAATCCCTTGTCCAAGTCACTGATGAAGATGTTGAACAGTGTGGGCCCGAGGACCGAGCCCTGCAGAACCCCACTGTCCACATCCCTCCAGCTCGAAAATGACCCATGCACCACCCCTCTCTGGATGCAGCCCTCCAGCGAGTTGGCAACCCAATTGACTGTGTGGGTGTCAACACCACAGTCCCCATTTCTTAATGAGAACAGGGTGAGAGACAGTGTCAAAGGCCTTCCAAAAGTCCAGGAAGACTATGTCCGCTGCTACCCCTGCATCTAATGATCTGGTGATCTAATCATAGAAGGCCACCAGGTTGGTCTGACAGGACCTGCCACTGATGAACCCATGTTGGTTGCCCCTAAGCATGAAATTCCCTGCTGGCCCCTCGTGGATGTGTACTTCAGGAAGGATGTACATAACCTCAAGAGGGTCAAGAGGAGGGTTAAGGGTTTGCAAGCCAACCCCTATAAAGGAGAGACTAAGGGACCTTGATTTTTTCAGCCTCTGCAAGAGAAAGCTGAGAGATGATCTTATGGCTGCCTACAAATTCATTAGGGGGGCACAGCAAGGAACCAAAGATGCTCTGTTCACCAGGGCATGCCTCTTTGGGTAACAAGGAACAATGGTCACAAACTGACTGAGAGCAGATTTAGGCTGGACATCAGGAAGAATTTCTTCACAGTAAGGGTTGCCAGAAACTGGAATGGGCTTCCAAGGGAGGTGGTGCTCTCCCCCACCTTGGGGGGTCTTTAAGAGAAGGTTGGGCAGGCATCTGGCTAGGGTCATCTGACCCCAGCACTCTTCCCTGTCCCGGGCAGGAAGTCAGACTCGATGATCTGTTGAGGTCCCTTCTGACCCTAGCATCTATGAATCTATGAGTTTGGGTCCAGATCCAGGCACTGGAACACACTAGCAGAGAGCCAGTCTTACCATAATGTCCTTGTGTGCAAGCAGAATGGAGAAAGAAGCTGCCTGATTTGAATGCAAAAGAGACAAAAGCAAGACTTGGGGACAGAAGACTAGGGCCACACTTAGATGTTCAGGTTCTAGAGAATCACTATTCTCCTGCGAGAAAACAGAAGTGTGTAGACATTCATGTTTTTAATCCTGGAAAAAAATGTTTGCTCCAGAAGAAAGATAGCTCAGAAACAACCAGGGTTAAATCAGCTAAGCTGTTCAGCTAATCAGCAGAAATAGCAACTGAAAAGCTGGGGGAGGCTAGAAGCTGGGCTTGACAAAAGCTTCCCAAGCCCAGATCCCAGCCCTTCCATTTTCCTTTTGTTCTCCAAACTGCTCAGTTGAATGGAAGAGGGATGGCAACAGAAAAGATCTTTTGCTTTGGTTCTATTCCAAAGTCTGGAAGAAAGGGCCAGGAGCCTGATGTATGAAGGCTTTCTACAAGCTAAGCTGCCAGCCCCACCAGCTTTCCCTTGCTGCCCAGGTGCTGTGAGGGAGAACCAGAAGGGTTCCCACCATGGGAGAACATCCCCCTTCCTGACAATCAATTGCCACTTAACAGCATGGCCCCTTCCCAGGCAGGGGAGGGGACAGACTATTAATTAATGGATTCACCTAAGGATGACGGTGGCCCAGGAAGCAGTCTTTTAGTGCTCCCTAGCTAAGTGCTTGCCTTTGAAGCTTTCCAACCATGAGGCTGGAGAAACTTCTGTATAATCCAGCTCCAAAACTATCCATTTTATTTTTATCAGAATAATTTTTTTCTGGTAGAAGTGAATATCTGTATACAGCCTAAGACAAGGAACTGAAGGGAAAAGAACCATGGGAGAAGACAACTGGAACTGAAGGCAAGCATGGGGGAAAAGGGGGAAAACTGGAACTGGGAGCATAGCCAATAGCTCAAGACTGGAGTTCAGTGAGCTGGATAGATTTTGACAGAGATGGTGAGTCCACAGGATACAAGTAGGGCTAGCTGAACAAGGAGACTGGGATTGGGATGAGAAGCCTGAAATAAAGATATGAAGTAGGTGAAGAGCCTGGGATTGGGACAACGAGTAGGATGGGGAAAACAGACAGGACTTCAACAGGACAAATTGAAGGGCAGAGGTAGTTAAACTTGAGTGGCAGAACAAAAGAAGTCTTTAAGACCATTTCTTCCAGATTTTGGAATACAACCAAAGCAAAAGATCTTCAGTTCCACTACCCTGCTATCAGCAAACGTATGATGAGAACAACAACAAAAACAATTATACCAATAATACCAAAACCCTACAATAAAAATACTTTATAAAAATGTCTAATTCAAACACTTGAAAATTAGGAAAATGTCATAATTGAGGTTGCCTAGCTAACGTTAATTTGACTCTACCATGCATGCATTATAGTCCAGTCTTTAATTATTTGATTGCATGCTATTTTCTCCAAGCAATCGGGGCTTTCTTGTAACCTGTTTCAGTCTGCCCCCCTACGCCCCTTCCTCCCCCCAAAACAGACTTACCAGCTGAACGCTGCTTTCCACACTGCCAGGTTGCATTCCTGGCCACCTGTGTGCTGCACTACAGCTGCGCACATGCATGCAGCAGTTATTGGTGGCATTATTGGTCACATCAGCCATAAAAAGCAAATTACCGATAATGTCAAATTTCTTTGTTTTTTGGTTTATTTTAAAATCGGTGCCGATACAATATGGGACTAATGTATCGGTGCATCTCTAGCATCTTCTTCCGAGTAGAGCTCATTCTGCTGCTAGAGAAGAATATAGCGTATTCACCTAGCAATAAGTGGGGTACAAGCTACTTGTCTTTTCCTCCCGCCAAGGCGGCTAATTAATGCAGTGATAGAATAGTCGCACCTCATAAAGAATAATGCTTCTACTGGTGGAAGTATACTGTTACTGCTCAGGGAAGGATAGGGCAGGAGTAAAGTTTTTGTGACACTGGGAACAGAAAGACAAGCCACCTTAAGCCTTTATTGGGAAGAGTGTTGCATAAATCTAGTAAACCAAAAACTTGACATTTTCCAGATTCTGGTCTCAGAATTGGGACTTTTACAAAAAAAAATTCTCCCTACTTATATAAATAAGATTACCTCATTTTTTGGAAAATTTCCTGCTACGTATATAAAATACTAAAAATATAGAAGTGAATGTATATATTTATATAAGGGCAAAAAATATGCATGTTTTAACACTGATGATGACTGTTTGTACGGAAAAGGACCGTGAGCTATATGAATGCTTAAGGCTTAAACAATCACTGGACTTCTGTCAGAGTTTGAAAATGAAGACCCTAAGAAGTAATAAACTATTCCATAATAAAAAAAACTCTCCTAAAATACTAAACATTAACAAGATTAGTCTTGCATATCAGATTCTATAAAGGACTACGGAATGCACACACACACGGATCTTGTACAACAGACATTTGGGGTTGTAATTTTTCTGAAGCCATACTAAAATACCTGACAAAATAAAAAAAATTAATTGAACATCTAAGTTTCACCTCAGGAGATCATTATTAGAGAGAACCTAACATTATTTTCCAATAATATCTTCTTTTGGATAGATAATAACATGAAAAATTCATACAGAAGGCAGATTTTTAGAGTTATTGGAAAAGTAAAAGATGAAGTCTAGAGTAGACACAGATTTAAAAGTTAGTTCCCTATAGAGGTGCACCAATACATCAGTCCCACATTGAATGAGTACCGACATAAATAAAATTGCCTATACCAGATATAGGCCCGATGGAGCCGATAATTTGGCCGATAAATGCCTGTGCTGTGCGCAGTCGCAGTGCAACACAGAGCAGAGCCGGCAGCGTGGAGAGCCTGCCTCCAGGTAATAAGTCAGAAGGGGACGGGGAGGGAAGTGGGTATAGGGGAACAGATCAATGCCCGCTGTGGTGAGGGAGGGGGCAGGGGCATGCGTTGCCCAGTCAGGGCAGGGGTGGGGGCTGCGGGATGGAGGCACAGCTCATAGGGTGGGGGCAGCTCTCACCGCTATTTGCAGCACAAGAGGGTGGGGCTGTGGAGTGTACGCCACCGGATCTGCGCGGCACAAGGCAGGCTGCACTGGTAGGGTGGAGCCGGAACCGGCGCTGTTCTCGGTGGGGGCTGGCTTGGAGCGGACTCTGGCAGCACTGAGAGGAGACTGCAGCCACTCCAAATTTTGCTGCAGCTCTGCTCCCAGTCCTGTACCGCTGCCCGGCGCAGCCCCAGCTAAAAGCCCCACCTCCACCCAAGCACCAGGAAAAGCCACAGCTGTGCCAGGCGGCAGCGCAGGGCTCGGAGCAGAGCTGCAGCAAAATTTGGAGTGGCTGCAGCCTCCTCTCAGTGCTGCCAGAGCCCGCTCCAAGCCAGCCCCCGGCAAAAATCTCATTTCCTTCCATGACCAGGTGACCAATCGCCTGGACAATAAAGAAGAGATTGATGTCATATAACTTGACTTCAAAAAAGTCTTCGATCTGGTATCCCACGATCACCTATTGGCGAAACTGGCCAATTGTGGCCTTGGGTCCACCACGATCCGCTCGCTGGGAAATTGGCTCCATGGTCGGACCCAGAGGGTGGTAATTGATGGAAGTCAATCGTCATGGTGCCCTGTAACCAGTGGGGTCCCCCAAGGCTCTGTCCTTGCAACCATATTGTTCAACATCTTCATTAATGATGTGGACAATGGAGTCAGAAGCGGACTGGCCATTCGCCAATGACACTAAACTTTGGGGCAGAGCATCCACACCTGAAAACAGGAGGGTGATCCAGGCTGACCTGGACAGGCTCAGCAAATGAGAGGACGAGAACCTGATGGTGTTTAACACTGAAAAATGCAAGGTTCTCCACCTTGGGAGGAAAAACCTGCAGCACCCTTATATAGGCTCAGCAGTGCTACGCTGGCTGGCACTACAGAAGAAAGGGACTTGGGGGGTCATCACTGACCACAAGATGAATATGAGCCTGCAATGTGATGCTGCAGCTAATAAAGTGACCAAAACGCTGGCTCGCATCCACAGATGCTTATCAAGCAAAACCCAGGACGTCATTCTCCCCTTGTACTCAGCCTTGGTGAGGCCGCAGCTGGAGTCCTGCATCCAGTTTTGGGCTCCACAATTCAAAAAGGATGTGGAGAAGCTTGAGAGAGTCCAGAG
>NW_017728943.1:90842843-90843953 GCF_001723895.1 Crocodylus porosus | reverse complement strand
ACTCCTGCAAGACCGTTTCAGGCTGGACATAAGGAAGAATTTCTTTACTGTCCAAGCCCCCAAGGTCTGGAACAGTCTGCCATCTGAGGTGGTTCAAGCACCTACATTGAACACCTTCAAGAGCAAATTGGATGCTTATCTTGCTAGGATCCTATGACCCCAGCTGACCTCCTGCCCTTCGGGAAGGGGGCTGGACTCGATCTTCTGAGATCCCTTCCAACCCTAATGTCTATGAAATCTAACAAAAGCCCCGCACAGCACCAGCTGCACCCTGCAGCTGGAGCCAGCCCTGCACCATGCCATGCAGATCCAAGTGATCTGGGGTGAAAGCAGTGGTGGGAGCTGCCCCCACTGAGCTGTGCTTCTGTCCCACATGCTCTCCCCGCCTGCTGGGCAGCGCTTGTCCCTGTCCACTCCCTCACCACAGGAGGTATTAATCTGCCCCCCTTTCCACCACACCGGACTTACCAGCTGGAGGCTGGTATCCAATATGTCTCCTTAATATCGGCTATCGGTATTGGCCTCCAAAATATCTATCAGTGCACCCTTAGTTCCCTATAGAAATTCCATAATAAATTAAGTACAGCTATGTTGACAGAATTCCTGTGTTCTCTCCATTGTCTCCTCAAACTATCTGTTCTACCCCACCTATTATGTTTTAATGCATATGTTTTTAAAATGTAAACTATTCAGTAAAGGGAGGGATTTTGGATCACAAGTTGTAGAGCACCATCAAAAATCTATGGTTCTATGCCAATATGATAACAACCACAACCACAGCCACTACCACCACAACAGTAACAACCAAAAACTACAAAAACACTGCAGGCAAGAAAAAGTACAAGAGCAACGTATTTAAAGAAGCGATCTGTTACCCATTTTTCTGAAGTAGTTGAAGTAACTGATGCCTGCTCACTCATATTTGGCACACCCACACCCTTCCTGTGCTATGTATGTGCAATATAGCTATTATGATTTCAAAATAAGTAAGGACTAATTTGTGAATATCGTTCACCAACAGCTAATGAAAATTGTGCATAAACAAGCAAGTACCATAAATATAGGGCATTAATATAGGGCTGGGAAATTGGCTTCGTGGTCGGACCCAGA
>NW_017728943.1:90840331-90841958 GCF_001723895.1 Crocodylus porosus | reverse complement strand
CAAGAGTAAATTGGATGCTTATCTTGCTGGGATCCTATGACCCCAGCTGACTTCCTGCCCTTTGGGCAGGGGGCTGGACTCAATGATCTCCCGAGGTCCCTTCCAGCCCTAATGTCTATGAAATCTAAATATCTTTCCTACTAATTACTAAAAAACTGAAGTAGGCTTACAAAAGAAAAGTTTTGAAAGCAAAGTACAAAAGGGACAGAGAAATAAGTGAAACTGGCTATCAAGAACTGGCTTAGGATGCTCAAGTGGTAATTGGGTCACTACCAAGGCTAGGGAACACTCCACCATAACGTCTTCAAGTTTGCTGCTATACATAAACTAATGTAATTAAAGGGCTGAATCTCAACTGAAAACAGTTGGAACTCTAAATTATCATTCAGAAAGATGAGTAAGCGAGTAAATAAACAGACTCAACTTTGTGTTCTTGTATGCTAGCCATCTACAACTTGGAATTACAAATGTTAATCCTAAAGCTCTTTGTCTTGAAGTGATTCAAGATCAGTCAAAGTTTTATTACCTTTCAAGGCAAGACAGGATAAAACATATGAGGGAAGAAACTGTTCAAATCAGCACAATACTAAATTAATAACTGAAACTGGTAAAACAAGTACCCAATAAAAACTTTAGTACTTGTTGGGCCATTTCTGATCTGATGTAAGAAATAAACAAAAGCATAAAAGTATAAAAGATGTTTCTGAATTACCAAATTTACCTCCTTTAAAATTAAAAGATTATGTAAACTACCATGTAACTGGAAGTTGCTAACTTTCTTCATCATGGCCATAAAAAGTTTGACTCTGTCCAAAAGATTTGTAACACTACTACTATCTACATTTTAGTTATGTTAGTTAAACTCTCCTGAGCAATTCTTAACTACAAGCTGTATTTCAAAATGGTCTGTTTACTTTACACCATTCTGAACCACAGATGACAAAGTTTGCTTGAAGCTGTAATTACTCTGCAAAGCTGGGAAGCCAATTAGAGGGCCTGAAACCTGCCAGTTCCAAAAAAAAAAAAAAAAGAAAAGAAAAAAAGAAGAGCAGATCATCTGTTCAGATTTTATTAAAAAGTTTAAAGTTTGAATTCTATAACTTTAACTATGTAATCACCAGTTTTCTTTTTATTTTCTACAGCCACTCAGCATACACCTAAAAAGAACACTAAAAGGTTGCTGTTATTGCTTTGCCTATAGGCGATTCCAGCTGCAACCTAATTTCTTGATATGGCTAGATAAGACTATTGACAATGTAATTAAGTAACAAGATGCACAGAATATACAGCAACACTATAATCCGATTAAAAAACTGCTGATTTCTACTTGAGAGTTTACTTTCTAACATGGACTCATGGAAACTTAAGTACAAAAGAAACTGTCTTCAGATTAGCATGATATAAAATAAATTATAAAAAGTAATAATTAGTTCCTCTTAAAGATAGAGTATGTATTGCAACATATTCCTTAGCCTCTCATTCTCCCGGGGTTGGATTAGGGATTGGACTAGATGATTTATGGAGGTCCCTTCCAGCCCTACTAGCCTATGACTCCTGTGGATCCTTCCATCACATTACAAGCCATTCTTTAGTCCCTCCCATTTTAAAATACCCATTCTTAGCCTTC
>NW_017728943.1:90813689-90839206 GCF_001723895.1 Crocodylus porosus | reverse complement strand
CAGGAAGACTAAAGTCCCCCATGATACCCAGGTCCTGTGACTGGGAAACTTCTGCTAGCTGTTTGAAGAAAACCTCACCCACCTCATCCTCCTGGTCTGGTGGTCTATAGCAGACACCCACAATGATATCACCCTTGCTGATCCCCTCTGACCTTAACTCAGAGACTTTCAACAGGTCCGTCTCCAGTTTCATGCTGGAACTCTGAGTAATCATCCAGCTCTTTTACATGAAGTGCAACTCCTCCTCCTTTTCTCCCCTGCCTGTCCTTCCTAGACAGTTTATACCCATCCATGACAGTGCTCCAGTTATGCGAGGTATCCCACCAAGTCTCTGTTATTCCAAGCACACCATAGTTCTGTGACTGCATGAGGACAAGCAAAAACTATGACTTCCTGCTTGTTTTCCAGGCTCCATGCATTCATGTGCAGACATATAAGACAACTAGCCAATTGCTCTGCTTCCTCAGAAAGAATGAGAAGGCCTCCTTTGCTGCCTCCTCCTGCTTGTGCTTCTTGTCACCCACTTCCAAACTTACCTCAGGGCCTCTGTTCTCCAAGAATTAATCCAAGATGAATGTCATATCTTTCTACTGGGCATTTTAGATAACACGCTGCCACTATCTGACAATTGACACGGCACATTCTCAGAAACTCTGGACTTTATTGACTGGAAGGCGTATTCTTCAGTCTGTGTCCCTCTTCTTCACAGATATTAAACAAGAGGTATGCTCTTTGATTTTTCCACAGTGACTGTAACTACTAAGTAATTTACATCAAAGCAGGAGTGTCAAACATATGGTCTGGGGAGACATGCCATCTGGCACTCTAGGCTTTCACTGGGTTACCAGAAGTTTGGGGGCAGGACCTGCTGCAAAATCTGGGGGCCCTAGACCCTGACTGATATGGCCATCAGTAACAAGAGGGCAAATGAGGGCTGCTCTGATATAGCCCCACTTGCCCCACAGTCAATTGCTTTACTACAACCACAGCTAGCCCCTTCCATCCTGCCACCAAGCCCCAACACAGAATTCGCCAATCCTACTAGCCCCTCTGGTCCTGCCACAGCTGACAGTGATCCTACTGGCCCTCCAATCCCACCACAGCCAGCTGGGGAGATTGTTCCTTGCTCAACTCTGTGAGCATGGAGCTGGGTGAGGAACATGCCAGAGAGCCTGTTCCCCACACAACTCTGCAATCAGATAGCTGGGTAGGAAACAGGCTCCCCAGCCCCTGCTAGCAAGGGGCTCCCAGCACCAGCTCCACAATCACGGGGCTGATGTTGGGAGATAAAGATCTCCTTCAGAGCTCACGCTGGGAGATAAGAATTTCCCAGCACCAGCCCCACTGTCATGGAGCTGGCGCCCAGTCCTCCACTCCCCAATCATGATCTCAGAGCAGGGGGCTTGGAGGTCCCTGCTGTCAGGGCAGGGGGACATAGTCCCTGCCAAGGATCCAGTGGTGGAGCCCACCCGAGTAACAGGCAGCTCTTGGGGCAGGGAGCAATCTTCCACTCTCTGGTGGCTGGCTACTGAACCATTACTAATTCCGAGTACATTTACCATTTGCATTTGCAGGTAGCAAATTTACTGATGATTAGCAAGTTTTACTGTACAGTAAAAGCATGTGCATATGTAGACATCCATGCTTACCACACAGTAAACTACACTACTTTGCAGAAAGTGTCTCATGTAGACACACCCACTGAAATGGCCAATGGCAAGGAGAAGCAGGAATGAAGGGTGCTGCTTCCTTTACGGTACAGCGAACATGAAGCACTTGTGAGCATTCTGATGCTGGTGCCAGTATGTTTTGCACCCAAGGAATATTCTTGAACTTATGAAGTTTTGGTAAGCACCAGAAAAGGCAAGAATTCTGAAGCGTCAGTGTAAGAGCTGTTCTTTAATGTCAATGTGAGAAGGAGTGCTGATTTGGATGTTGCAACATGAAGCTTGGCCCGTTTAATTTACACTGGCTTTGATGCTGAATCAAGTCATCCAGGTTTAAAGTTTCATGACTGAAAGTCTTATAGTACCTTACCACTAATATGCAGTCTTAAACTATTAGACTAGGTGACTTTTACACGTGTAGGACGTAATAACTGAGCACTGTATCATGTTTGGGACATGTATCAAACAAGTTTAAAAAAAGCTCAAATTCAGCTGGAGTTAAATTTCCTGCTGTACTTCTTCCAATATTACATTGACAACTTTAAGAGTAAAAAATCATGAGTCAATTCAAACTGTAAAAAAATCATGGGATTGGCTTAAGAATCAGAAGATTAAAAAGCCTGGATTGTTTAATGTCTTCTTTTCAGACACTCAGTTCATGTTTTTAAAGCTTTTCTCTAGAAGTCTGAGACCTGGGGAAAAATGATTTTTTTAAATAAAATATTATATTTTCAGGTGATAAAGCTTGAGAGAAATCACTGTCAGTGAGACTTGCAAAATCATGATACTATACATAACTGCAATTCCAGAAAAACAAGACTTCAGACCCTCAAACTCAAACATTACAAAATCAGCAAATGCTCAACTAAGATCTCAATATGAATGCCTTAAACATACATGACAAATAAGAACAAATTAAAAAAAAACAGAACATGCAGAGTTAATGTCCCACACAACACACCACAAACCTCAACTCAGTCTTAGTAGGGAAGGTAATAGGAATGGCAACATCACTATACCTGTCCATCACAAGTCCAGTTTAAGACTCCTAGTCATACAGACCAACAGGACCCTCAGCAGCAGTGACATGGGGAGTAACTGTTGCCGACTGACACAGTTCATAGTGGACACATTTTGCTATCTCTCCATCTTGTTAGCTGCATAGGCACAACAGAAGATGTAAACAGTACATGAGGAATTTCCTGAAGGTAGGATTTATGCATGGCTCAAAATATTCCAGTGGCTTGTTCTGCAGAACCAGAAAGCAAACTCTACAAATCATTAGGTTTCTGTTGTTCTAGAACCTAATACTACATCTTACTGGGAGCACCCCAACAATATCAGTGGTGTATTCACTACCCCTCTTTTTGCTCCTTCAAAAACAGTTTTAAAGACCATTTGTTTTTAAACAGATCATGTTGAGTGGGTCTGGTTTTGGAATCCATTGGTGAACTGAAATCAAACACAAGCTACAAACTTTATCCCAGTCTCTGAGCAATTTTTAGTCTGATCTAACTGTGCAAGTAGTTTTAGAGAGATTTAAGAACTGGATTTTAAATATATAATGTTGTTGCAAATTCAACTATAGAGTTGCTTATTCATAGTTACACCTCTAGTGATCATTCCCTTAGACCTTAATTAATTTTTAAAAAGTCAGCTCCACTCAATTCTGTACAGAAATGACTTTCTCCCCTGAAATCTTCAAATTCTCATTTTTTCAGAATCTTAACATTATCCAAATGATGACAGCTACTTTCTGTCCTACTGAGAGTTTAAGGCACTGGAAAAGTAATGCTACATTTCTATTTAAAGACTGCAATATATTCTTAATCCAGCCTCTGAATAATTCAGAAGAAAAATTAAATATGTCATCTTATAAAAAAAGGACCTGAAAGTCTCTAAAAAAAGTCTGACTTTATCTCCACCTTAATACTTTCTTTTAAAAAAATAAGAAAATGGCAGTTGCCATCAAAAGTGCCTAGAAAGACCAATCTTTCAAAGTATCAGGCAAATTCCAGTTGCTCTCATTTTTGGCCAAAACTCAAAGCGTACTGTGAAGGGACACATTTCTTTTCAGTTACGCTCAAGATAAGACAAAGAATGAAGGCAGAGAGCCAACATTCAGAGATATCTAGTTATGAACGTGCTGTGTGATTACTTGCACACTCATTGCATATGTGAAAGGTAATTTTTATTAGCAGATCCATGAAAGCACCTGGAGCAGAATTGGCAGAACTACCTATTCGTCCACATTCCACTAATTCTGGCTGTCTATAGGTGGGGTTGTTTACACAAAATAACATTATACTAAATTTTCATTTTTGTTTGTTAATAAAAGTTAGATATTATGTCACAAATTTTTCTTTTACTTTTTTTTCTTGGTGTTGTGGCTGGTGTAGTGGAAAGAGAGAGCTTTTAGATATCATGATGTGTGTACCCTATCTTAGACAATTAGGGCTGGAAGGGACCTCAGGAGGTCATCTAGTTCAACCCCCTGCTCAAAGCAACCCCAACTAGATCATTCCACCCAAAGCTTTGTCTAGCCAGGACTTAAAAACCTTCAAGGATGGAGCTTCCACCACATGGGTAACCTGCTCCAGTATTTTACTAGCCTCCTAGTGAGAAAGTTTTTCCTAATATCTAACCTAAACTTCCTTGCTGCAACTGGAGACCATTGCTCCTTGTTCTGTCATCTGCCACCACTGAGAACAGTCTAGCTCCATCCTCTTTAGAACCCCGCTTCAGGTAGTTGAAGGCTCCTGTTATATCCCCACTGTCTTCTCTACATTAAATAAGACCAGTTCCTGTCCTCATAAATCATGTGACCCAGCCCCCTCACCATTTTTGTTGCCCTCCGCTGGACTCTCTCCAATTTTGTCCACAACCTTTTTGTAGTGGGGGGCCCAAAACTGAACACAGTACACCAGATATGGCCTCACCAGATATGGCTGAATAGAGGGGAAGAATCACTTCCCTTGACCTGCTAGCAACGCTCCTACCAATGCAGCCCAGTATGTCATTAGCTTTCTTGGTAACAAGGGTACACTGCTGGCTCATATTCACTGTAACCCTCAGGTCCTTTTCTGCAGAGCTGCTGCCCAGCCAGTCAGCCCCCTGCCTGTACTAGTGCATGGGATTGTTCTCTCCTAAGTGCAGTACTTTGAACTTGTCCTTGTCGAACCTTAGGAGAGGTTCAACAAGGACAATCCTCCAATTTATCTGGCACAATCCTCCAATTTATCTAGGTCACACTGAATCGTAGCCCTACCCTCCAGAGTATCTACTACTCCCCTCCCCATCCTACCTGGCAGCTGAAGTACCTTGGTTTGTATGGAAGAAAAGTGCTTGGGAGGCAGGGGTTAAACGTGGGAAATCTTTATAATATAAAACTATATATAAGGAGCTTGCACTGATTTAACCAAATTAATTTAGCTAAATGAACAAAAACGCTTAAAACTCATTTTAAAATATTGGTTATGTCAGTTTAGCTTGTGCCTATTATTTACCAATGTGAATTAAACCAATATAAATGGGGTTTAAAACAAGTTAAAAGTTGCTACAAAAGATTTTTCAGCAGTTTTATTAAACTGTTTTCTAAAGATCACAGTTTTAGTTAAACTGATGCAACTTTTTGTGAAGATCTAAGCTGTAGAAGATGGAGTTTAAGGGAGTTGTGAAAGGTACTTCAAATACACTGACCTAAAATGACCATGCAGAAAACACAGGCCTCATAACTTGAACACATTTGTTGGCAGAGGTCAGTCTCCCAAGTGATTGTCAGTAGGGCTGCACGAAGCTTCGGTAGCCAATTCAATTTGGAGGAGATTTGGCCTGATTCAGTGGCCAAATCTCCAAATCCAAATCGAATCGGGAGATCCATTAATCTCTCCGAATCAAATCAGAAGCCTCTGAATTGACTCAGAGAGATTCAGCCATAGACTCTACAGGCAGGCACTAGGCGGTGCCAACAGGAGCAGCTGGGAGAACAGCTGGACGAGCCCCAGCAAAAATCCACAGCTCGTCCGGTTGCTCCCTGGCTTCCCCCTCCTACCAGGGTGATGCAGGCAGTGCTGGCAGCCCCAGAAGAAGCTATGGGGCCTGCAGGGAATGATCAGGGAGCTGGGGAATCAAACTGGGAGCTGGGGGGAAATGATTGGGGGCTGGGGGAATGAACAGGGACTTCTCCCCAGCTCCCCAACCATTCCCCCCAGCCCTTGTGGCTTTTCCCAGGACTGCTGGCTCAAGCCATGACTCGTCCAACTGCTCCCCCAGCTGCCCTCTTGCCAGGGCGAAGCAGGCAGTGCTGGCAGCCCTGAGAGAAGCTGTGGGGGGTGGAGGGGATAATCAGGGAGCTGAGGAATCGAGCCAGGAGCTGGGGGCAATGATCAGGGGCAGGGGGAATAAACAAGGGCTTCCCCCCCAGCTCCTGGTTCCATTCCGCAGCTCCCAATCATTCCCCTCAGCCCCCATGGCTTCTCTCAGTGCTGCCAGCACTGCCTGCCTCACCCCGGTGAGGGGGCAGCTGGGGGAGCAGCTGGACGAGCCGTAGCTTCTCCCAGGGTTGCTGGCTCAAGCCAGGGCTCGTCTGGCTGCTCCCCCAGCTGCTCCCACCGGCACTGCCTGTGGGTATAGGCTATGGCCAAATAGGATTCAGCCTAATCAAATCAGGACAGTGAATCAAATCACTGTCCCTCCAAATTGCCAAATCTGAAACCGAAGTGAATACCTTCTGCTTCGCACAGACCTAATGTTCAGCCATCTCAGTTCTAAGAGAGGTCTTTGTTGGACAGTTCCTGTGACTTGTGGCAAATAAATAATAAGTGGAAGAAATCCATCAAGCATCACCCAAAAAAGTTTTATAAGGGGAACTTTTTCCCCTACTCCCCCACTGTGCTGCCTCTCCTCTTCAAGCTCTTGAAGTCTGGTGATACTCTGCCTCTGAGCCCTTTTAAAGTGGAGTAATCTACCTTGCACAAATGCACTCTTAAATTGCACTAAAGCGCCAACATTCAGGGATATCTAGTTATGAATGTGTTGTGTGATTTTTTGCATACTCATTGCATATATGCATATGTTAGGACATGTGCATATCCCATTTCACCTTGTACATTCATCCAGCCACCCAATCACCCAAGTGCTGTTTTTGGCATTTAAACACAGTTTGTTATCCAATTCCACAAACAATCCATATAGCTACTGAGCACTTTCTGAATCAAGTGCATATGATACTCAGTAGACTGCACTCTGACCAGGCAGGTACACAGCACCATATGCTGATTCATGTAAGGACTTAAGTTCTAAAATTGTATTTAAGAAAAAAAACCTCCACAGCAGGTGTTAAGACAGTGGAGGAGGACTCAGCCACTTTTCAACCCATTAGCCTAGTAGTTAGGGAAGAGAAGAGCTCTAGGCCCCATTCATGTAGATGGGATTTGAATCTGCATCTCCTCCTTCTTAGGAAAGAAATCTAATGACACAATGCACAAGGAAACATGCAAGAATGTAGAAAAGACATTAGAAGGAAAGAAGACCTGGATGTTCAGGAAGGTCAAAACTGGCAGCTGGTTACCTCTGGCAGCAGTTAGTGCTCCACTTCTGAACCATCCAGGGGAAGAACAACCCTGCCACTGGAAGAGAAGTAGCCTATTCCATTGGTGGAAAACAGCAAGCTATGCACCCTGAAAGCTGGGAGAATCCAGACCATTGCCACCAACAGGAAATGAAGGATGGTGGTGGCTGGTGACTCCCTGTTGTCAAGGACAGACATCCATCTGCTAGCTGGATCTGTTGCCTGTTATGAGCCCAAATCTGAGATGTTATGGAAAGCTGCCTAGGCTGATCCTACCCTCTGACTACTATGCCATGCTGCTCAAGCATGTGGGCACTAATGATATCACCAGGGGTGCCCCTGAGCAGATGAGAAGTGAGTACAGGACTCTTGGTGCAAGGGTGTAATGGACAGGAACTTAAGGCTGTGTTCTCAGTCAAGGGTACAGGCAGAAGTAGAAGGAGAAATGTTCTGGAAATCAGTAAGTGGCTGCACAAATGGTGTCACCAGCAAGGCTTTGGCTTCCTTGAACATGGGGTGATGTTCCAAGAAAGACTGCTGGGCAGAGATAGGGTCCACCTGACAAAGCAGGGAAAGAACAGCTTTGCATACAGGCTTTCTAACCTAGTTAGGAGGACTTTTAGCTAGAGTCAACAGGGGATGGAGACAAAAGCCCACAGGTAAGTAAAGAGCAAAGAAACCCAGATAAAAAAGTAACAGGGGCAGTATGGAGAGCTTTAAACAACATGTTCTCAGTGGAAAAGCAGCAGGCCAACAAGCTAGTCTTCTAAGTTGCTTATCTACTAATACAACAAGCACAGGAAATATGGCATAAGAACTGGAAATCCTAGTACAATCACAAATATATTACTTAACTGAATTAGCTGAGATTTGGTGGGTTGGTTTTCATGGCTGGAATACTGCCATGGATGGATATAAGTTTTCAGAAAGGACAAGCAGGGGAAAAAGGTGTTATTGCTTTAAATTAAAACAAGAGACATACACTGGTTCTCAAAACGGGTGCAGTAGAAATTGGGTGTCTACATGTGATGCTTTACTGGACAGTAGACTAATTTAGTAGATTAGTCAGCAGATTAGTCTACTGCCCAGTAAAGCATCACCTTGTAACCGTGTGCAGCAGCTACTGTGCAGTAAATTAGTCTACTACGCAGTTAGCTAGTACCTATAAATAAGGTGCTAGATTACTAGCTCATGTAGATGCCAAACAGCAGGGGGTCCAGTCCTAGTGCTGCTCAGCTCCCACCTCCCCCAAGGAGCCAATCAGCATGGAAATTGGGTCTCTCTGTGTCCCGCCCTGTCCCAGTACTGTGGGGCACCCAGCTCTCCACAGGAGAGGGGAGCTGAGCTGCACTGGGACTGAGGAGCTTTTGCTTCACCTCTCAGCCAGCAGCTGGGTAAGTTCTGTCCCACCAGTGGAGCAACTGGCAGAGAGCACCCCAGCTGGGTGAGGAAAGTGTCCCCTCCCCTGCACCTGTTTCCAGGGGAGGGGACACTTTTCCAGCCCCCTGTCCTGATTGGCTAGGGAGGCTGGAAATAACTGAGGGAAAGGGGGCACTTTCCCAGCCCCAAGGCATGGAGCTGAAAAGCAGTTGCCCCCCGTACTCCCATCAAGTATGAGACGACAAATGCAGCTGGCAGCAAGGATACAGGAGAACATAATCAACAAAAAGCAGGGAAAACAGGCTGGCTGTTTTTAAGTCAGCACGACTGGATGAGTTTCAACCTAGAATCCCCAAGAAACAGCTAAGCAAACTGAGTTGCATTAAAAAGAGTATCACCCACAAGTCAAGGAACGTGGGTTTTTTGCTACATTGAGCACTAATGAAGCTTCATGTAAAGAACTGGACGTATTCAAGTCAGCCGGCCCGGATGATCTCCACCCTAGAGTTCTAAAGGAATTGGCCAAGGTCATTGCAGGACCTCTGGCACAGCTTTACGAGCACTCGTGGTGCTCTGGTGTGGTCCCAGAGGACTGGAAGAGGGCCAACGTGGTTCCCATCTTCAAAAAGGGGAAGAAGGAGGACCTGCGAAATTATAGGCCAGTTAGTCTTACCTCACTCCTAGGCAAGCTGTTTGAGAAAATTATTCTGGCACACATCCAAAAGGGGCCAGCTGGGGACTGCATGCTTAGGGGCAACCAACACAGGTTCATCAGTGTCAGGTCCTGTCAGACCAACCTGGTGGCCTTTTACGATCAGATCACCAAATCATTAGATGCAGGGGTAGCAGTGGACATAGTCTTCCTGGACTTCTAGAAGGCTTTCGACACCGTCTCTCACCCTGTTCTCATCAAGAAACTGGGGGACTGTGGTGTCAACACCCACACAGTCATTTGGGTTGCCAACTGGCTGGAGGGCTGCACCCAGAGGGTGGTAGTGCATGGGTCCTTTTCAACCTAGAAGGACGTGGGCAGTGGGGTTCCGCAGGGCTTGGTCCTTGGGCCCGCACTGTTCAACATCTTCATCAGTGATTTGGACGAGGGCCTGCACTATTCAACATCTTCATCGGTGAAAAGCACTCTGTTCAAATCTGCTGATGACACTAAGATGTGGGGGGATGTGGGCACGCTCGAAGGAAGCAACAGACTACAATCAGACCTAGACAGGTTACAAAGGTGGGCAGACGTTACAGGATGGGTTTCAACACAGACAAGTACAAAGTGATGCACCTGGGGAGGAACAACCAGCACCATACCTATAGGTTGGGGAACTCCCCTCTTGTCAGCACAGAGGCAGAAAAGGATCTTGGAGTCATCACTGACTCCAAGATGAACACGGGCCGGCAGTGTGTGGAGGCAGTCAGGAAGGCCAGATGTACCTTGTCATACATCCACAGATGCATCTCGAGCAGGTCCAAGGAGGTGATCCTCCCCCTCTATGCGACACTGGTCAGGCCACAGCTGGAGTACTGCATCCAGTTCTGGGCGCCGCACTTCAAGAGGGATGTGGACGGAGAGGGTCCAGAGGAGGGCCACTCGCATGATCAGGGGACAGCAGGGCAGGCCATACGAGGTGAGGCTACAGGACCTGAACCTGTTCAGCCTCCACAAGAGAAGGCTGAGGGGGGATCTAGTGGCCTGTTATAAACCAGTCAGAGGGGATCAGCAGGCATTGGGGGAGTCCCTGTTCCCCCGAGCACTGCCAGGAGTGACCAGGTATAACGGTCACAAGCTGGTGGAGGGTAGATTCAGGCTGGATATCAGGAGGCGCTACTTCACGGTCAGGATCTGGAACCAACTTCCAAGAGAAGTGGTGCAGGCTCCTACCCTGGGGGTCTTTAAGAGGAGGCTAGATGAACACTTTGATGGGGTCGTTTGACCCCACTACTCTTTCCTGCCATGGCAGGGGGTCGGACTAGATAATCTACTCAGGTCCCTTCCAGCCCTAGAAACTATGAAACTGTGTTCAGTTTTAGGCACTAAACTCCAAAAACGGAATGAGCAGCAGGAAGCAACAAAAATGACTGGAGGTCTGGGAAACATGACAGACAGAGAAAGGCTGGAAGAATTGGAATCATTTAGCCTGGAAAAGAAGAGACTGAGAGGAGATTTGATAACAGGCTTCAAATACTGTATAGAAAAGTTGACTATAAAGAAGAAAACAAGAGACTATTCTTTGTGGCTGCAGGGGACAGGATAAGAAGCAATATTCAAATTGCAGCAAATGAAATTTAGGTAGTATAGTAGAAAGAGCTCTCTCACAATGAGAGTGGTTAAGTGCTGAAACAGATTACTTCCATTCTGGTAAACTTTTAAGAACAGTTTAGACAAGCATGTGTTGAGATGAGGATAATCCTGCTCCGAGTAGGAGGTTGGGCTAGAGGATCTCTTGAGGGCCCCTCTAACCTTATTTTTCTACAATTCTAACCAACAGATCCTGGTCAGGTATTTTACAGTCCCCTTTCTAGCCCTCATTTGAAACTAATCCACCATATTTTGCATTTAACTGGTGCAGTCTGGAATAGCCTGCCAACAGAGGTGGTTCAAGTACCTACATTGAACACCTTCAAGAGAAAATTGGATGTCTATCTTGCTGGGATCCTATGACTCCAGCTGACTTCCTGCCCCTCGGCGGGGGGCTGGACTTGATCTTCCAAGGTCCCTTCCAGCCCTAATATCTATGTAATTTAATATTCATTAGATAAAATGAATGAAAAATGGAGAAGTTTCTTCCCAGGCTAGAACCCAGGGTTACCTCTCATTCAAAGCAACACATTCATCTCACTGAGCCACCATCTAGATTGCTTTTTTTTCTCCTGACTGCAAACACATCTCTAGCTTCCAGAGGGGCAATGTCTGGCAATGTCCTGGGAATGTCCTGGGAAACAGGAGATGTAGATTTAAGTACCCTACGTATAAAGGGGGCCCAAAACCTGGACGAGTGTCTTAATCACTAGGATACCAAACTAAAACATGAGAGGGTCTTTCTTCTTCTCCATCTTGTTTCTGGAAGATATAAGTTCAGGTACAAATTGTACGTTAAGTGCCAACAATGACGTACGCAGCTGAGTAAGTGCCATTTGAGCATGTAAAGCAAAAAATGCTGTTGCTCCAAGTGTCTGAACAGGGAGTTAGTGTAGAGCAGCAGTGCTCAACCTGGAGTCTACAGCCCCCTGAGGGGCTGCAAGCGGATTTCAGGGGGGCTGCAGATCTGGTGCAGTCATCATCTCTGAGGTGAGCTAGGGCAGTCCACACCTGGGCTGACTGAGCCTGCTGCTGCCAGGTTCATGGAAAAACATGAATTTTCTGCTTTGAAGGAGAAGCTCACAGAATCTCCGTTAAAGGAGAAAAACATGAGAAACTGCAGGTTTCCCCTTGCAGGCTAGCAGCATTCCAGCCTGCAAGGGGCTGCGTGAAGCTGGGGGGAGTGGGAAGAGACCAATAAGGCTGGGGCACCATGGGCATATTGTGGGTCAGGAATGAGGCGCATCAGCAGGGTCAGAGGGCTGCAGGTCAGGAGTGACGGGCACCAGCAGGGCTGAGGGAGGGGGGAATGGGGGCTGTAGGTTGGGAGTGAGGTAGGGCCAGGAGGCAGCAAGTCAGGAGTGAGGGGGGCCTTGAGTCCAAAAAGGTTGAGGACCACTAGTGCACTCTAGAACTCATACCGTAGCTTACTCCACAGCAACTTCCCCACAAAGATAAGCCTGAAGCTTCAGAGAGGAATCAGGGAAGGGACTGCAGAAGCTCATGTTATGTTATATAGAGCGATCCGGAATTAGCAGTAAATATAGACAATCTCCTTTGAACACTTTATCCAAGAACATTTCTTGAATACATGATGTCACAGATCTCGCCAAGGACCATAACCTCTGCCCAAGAGATCACAAGACTGATGGGGGGAGTGGGTGGGAGACTTATCAATATTTCCTGTATAGCTTATATACATCCTCTCCCAGAATTCAACTGCAGTAGCTGAGAGTCTCTTGGTTTACACATTAACTCTTCAGAAGCATGTGAGAGATACAGGCTTTGCACAAAATTCCTGAGCACATCCCTGCTCTTTTTTAAGCAGCACAAGGAATACAGATGATTTAGAAAACAAAGAACATCCTAAATTCATCCGTAGCTCTAGCTCACCTTGTCTTTAGAGGTCCATCTGTATTCAGGAAGGCAAGGCTCCCCTTCACCTCCTCAGGTTCACTCATTTGAGCTGCTGGAAATATCTAAAGACTCCTTAAGCTAAATCTAATTTCACCTCTGTGCACCAAAATGGCAATTATTTTACATTTATGCACAGTTTGGATGATGTCTTCCCTTGTCTAGCTATACTTGCCCTGCAATTACCTTCTGAGCACACACACTAGGTTGTACAATGGACATGCCTAGTCAGATCATTCAGGCACACACGTAACACACTGTGGAGGCATCCACTTGAGACGCTACTTTGCCATAGCGATGAGCTACAACGACATAGCTTGTTGTTATGGTGACTTAGCACTGGCAGGCACAAACCATGATGCTGCCACTACTGCGCAGTAGGGCTGGAAATGACCCGTGCGGTGCCAGGACTGCGCAGTACCAGAGGTTACTGCACAGTCATGTGCACGTGTAGAAGTGCCCTGTAAGTCCTAAAGCTTTACACTTTTACTGGTATAAGTGATCTGAAACCAGTCTATACCTATAACAAAACAGAAGCTCAGCACAGACAGAATGGTTTAAAAGTGGCAGAATCTGATCTAAGATTTGCCCCACTCCCACCAAAGGGCGAATGTACACTCTCTTCACTTCACTACTGATCTAAACTACATCACTTACAGAAAACCATGCAATTTAGATCAACTCTGCCTCGGGCTTTTTGAATGTCTGTACCTAGCCTTAGTCACAGAAAAAAATAATCTTTTAGCCCACTCTTTTAACCCAGTAAGAGGTCAGACTACTCACTCAGGGAGCAGGAGACCCAGGTCCTCACCCCCTTTCACCCAGAGAGATTTCAGCCTGCATTTCCTGCTTTCCAGAAAATTTCTCAAACAATTAGGCCACGGGTTAGGCACTGTCAACTCTCTAGACTTCCTTTGAAGGTGGCTCAGTGGGCAAAGAGGACAGGAAGATCTACAGGGCCAAGTGAGAATAGATCACTAAAGGTCTTATGATCCCTGCTGACTTCCTGCCCCTGGGGCGGGGGGGCTGGACTCAATGATCCTCCGGGGTCCCTTCCAGCCCACATGTCTATGAAATCTATGAAATAAAAAGGAAGAGCCCTTGGGTTGTTCCCCAGCCCCTGTCTTTCTAAAACTATGAAGACTGGGAAACAGTCCCTAATCCATAGTAAACAGTGTCTAATCCCAGTGTTTAATTCACAGGGAAACATTATTTTAATCCAGGGGTTTTCATCCGTTTTTAAGGTGGAGCAGGAGGTGGGGGCAGCCGGACACAGAGCGGAGGAAGTGGATAGTGGCCAGATGTTGGAGGGGAGAACCTGCATGTGGCAGCAGTAGCACAGGGTGATGAATGGCAGCGGTGGCCGCCATATGTGATCTTCAACCCTCTCTGCCCCGCCCCCCCCGGCCCATGTCCAGCCAGGTGGGCAGCGCCTGTGCAGCCTGCACAGGTGAACCACTGCCCTCATCTCCCCCTGGTGCTGCTCCTGGGAGGCGACAGCACAGGGTGGTGGCTGGAGGCACTTTGTCCCCACCCGCCCACGCGTAGCCCCTTTCCGCACACCCCCAGTTAACAACCCCCGTTTTAATCCATAAATGCAGGATTAATATGAAACTTGCCACCTTTGGTATTTTACCTTCAAGTGTTCTTATCCCCATTCTTTTCTTCTCCCCAAACAACAGTCCCTTTTTTCTCCCATGCTACTCTGCTGCCTCCTTCCTCTTTAGATTAAGAAAAGTACCCTCCTCTCTCCCATTGCTGATTTGATACGGATTGATCTGGAGACATTTAGTTTAATATATGAACATTTCTCCAAAACTGCATTTAGTTCACTGTTAGAGCATGATAAGGGTTCTCTTCACTACTCTGACATCTTCTGGCATGATATTGGGCAAGTAATTGGAACTTTCTTTGCCTTTATTTCAACCTGGGAGGTAGCTAGATTCCAGTAACATAAAATATCAGATTTATTCTTTGTAGGTAACACTGAAACACATTTCTTTTACAATAAGCTATATATATATATATAGTCTGATTGATGGAGGCTTCTCCCCTTGTGAATTTACAACTGATTTCATATGGTAATAGACTTTATACTTCCCAAATAACTATATGCTGGTCCTTGACCAGGATGGCATACATGTGTCCTCAAATGGAGGGACTGTTGCCATGTCCCAGTGTCTCTCACCATCCACTGGCCTTTAAAACCAAGAGAGTTAAGAGAAAATGACAAGACCTCTGGGAAACAGTATTTTGAACAGAATTGAGTTGAAGTGAATATAATCCTCAATGAAAGTTGCTAGCCTGATAACTTCTGAACTCCAGGCAAGCACAACACTGACAACATCAATGAAAACTTCTCAACAACACTCTATCTGTGAGATGGAACCACAAGCACAGATAGTCAAGGGACCACCACAAACTTTAGCTTTTCTGTTTACATAAGAAAAAAAAGAGAAAGACTGGTTTTGGAACTCACTTTCATACTTTATGCTTGGATAACAAGCATTGGAATAAAATCACGTTCTCACTTCATGAAGTAGCATGCATCATTTATTGCATGATGTCATACAGTCATTGCCACCCTGGTCATGATGGTATCACCCTCTGCCCAGTAAGATACTATGAGGAGAAATTACTCTACTTTTATAGGAACAAATATGTACCAGCTCAGGAACTTCTGCATTAAAGGACATCATACCAAATACTGAAATTTACCATGCACTGAAAAAGAGACAGAATGCCTTCAAATGAGGTTTTGATTAATTTGTATAGCTTTTAATGGCAGTTTAAGATGTTTGTCCTGTTGTTGACTTCATCCCCTAAAAGATAAAGCAGCGGACAAACAAATTATAATCCTTTGCTAATCTCCAAGTGTAATGTCATATTGTACATATTTCAGTTCTTTTCTAGATGGTATAATTTTTATGCTTATGCACAGATGTACGATGATAGGTCTTCATTCTGCACTGTATAAGGGAGACGAAAGGAAATGTGCTTACCACTGTCAAAGTTGGAAAGAAGGCAGGGTAGATTTGAACCTTACAGACTAATTCAATCAGAGATGCATAAATTTTTGTAAACAGCAGTTTGCTTCATAGCTTCTGATGAACTAAGCCACAGCTTATGTGTTAGTCTGAAGTCAGGAAGAATACTTCTCTGCTCAAAGTTGGGAAGCCACACCAATCTGATACTCTATGAATCTGAAATTATTTTCAAAGCCAGCAAAATATCACTGATCAGAACTTATTAGTATAAATGTTATGGGACCATATGTTTTTAAAAGATATCAAAAACTCAGTGAAGAATGCACTGGAGTTCAAACTAGTTTAATTAAAGAACCTTTACAACAGAGTAAAACACAACTGCATCCCATCTCCCAAAAAGACTCTAGACCCTGTGTGGATTAGATATGGGGACCTCAACAGGAATTTTTTTGGTAAGCAAGATATAAAATTTCTTGTTCTCCAGTATATCAGAGGAGATTTTAATACAAGTATTAAGTAGGATGACCTTTAGAAATTATGATACAAAAGTAATCAATGTTAATACAATGCAAGTGTTCTGCTCATTATGCATTTCTCCTCCCACAGGAACTATTGCCTAAACCACATGCCCATTAGAATACAGCAACCAGAGAAGGACTTTACTCTTTAAGTCTGTGATATCGCCCAATGAGTATTTTAAAAGCAATCTTGTTTTCTGAAGCTGAAGCATACAAGGCAAGAACTCAGTGTTGGGCCAGTGAACTCATGAGAAATCAGTCAGTAGTGCTATTCTTAGAAAATGCCTACTATCTGGGTGAAATGAGAATTTACTCTTCCCAGAGGAGTATAAAATCATGCATAAGGAAAGCAATTGTAATTGATGACTTCACAATAGTCCAGATATTTAACTGCCCTTCAAAAGTCCATTTCTGCCTTTTCCTTTTGATGCGATGCATCCAAAAATGGGTACACATGGAGACTCCTGCTTCAGGGCTGCTAACAATATGTATGTATACGTTGGGTGCAGTTGCCAAATCAAATAAGAAACAGCAGCTCTACAGTGTTGGTACCCATAAGCAAGTCAAGGGCAAAGATGAACTGAATAATGAAATAGGCTTCACCAGTTCTATGGAGCACAGGAAACCCTTTTGATGATGGCTGCTAAGATTAACTAGTGAGCCTCCATTTTGAATTTGGACCCTCTTCAATATCTGGCTAGATATTTCAAGTCAAACACTATTACCTGCAAGTACTCTTCCACAAGAAAAAAAACAGAGCAAAGGCCAAATCTTCCTTAGTAAGGGGTCAGTTATACTTCCCCAATTTGAAGCACATGGTAAATATTATTTCTGTTATATTGAACCAAGTAAAGACAGGCAACATGTTTAACTAACTTCTCACTGAGTGTTCCTGAGGGGTCACCTGAGCATCAAGGCTGATAAAAGGAAAGGCCCAATCCCAAGGTAAACCCAGCAAAGGAAGGCGAAAGGTAGTAGCCACTGATGTTCAGGCAGGCTGCATGAGAGGAATCCCTGGTCAAAGTGAACCCCTGAGATGACTGTGAAAGATGAATAAAGATATAAACAAGGCCAGACAGTTAATTCATAGGGCAAGCAGCCCTGGAAAAGGGATACAATAATAAATTATAATAAATGAGAATTATAATAAATGAGAAAGATGAAAAGCCATGAAGCCCCAATCTGCAATATCCTCTGGTTGCTCTGCCTGCCTTCCTACTGTTGCTTGCTGCTTAGGCAGAGTTTTTTTCAGGTTTCTACTCAGCATTCTCTAAAACACTGTCCTTTTTCTATTTAGTGTCCACTTCAGAATATATCAGTGTTGTTAGCAGTCTCTCTACTAGAGCTAGAAGGTCTTTCCTGTCTGCTGTTGCTTTAGCTCTGGCAGAGCAAACCAAGGAGATCCTTTCCTCAAAAACAAAGAGATTTCCCTAGGGCTCTGATTTGTCCTTAAAGTAACAGAATAAAATGATGTCCTCACATTCAATGGGCATGTGAGCATTTAATGCGCATTAGCTCAATTTAAGGTACATTAAGGTGCATCTATACTGCATGCCCTTAATGCACCTTTATATGGTGATACAAGGCTATTTGAGCCTGAATTTGACACCTGCATAAAGCAGGTATCAAATTACTGCACAAATAGTTAAATCGCATTAGCAAACATGTAGACGTGCTAATGTACATTGACGCAGTTTGTGTCCATTGACTTGGAATTAACTTTAGTCCCAAATCAGTCCGTACACCATGTTAATGCACATTAGCACCTAAATCACCTTTAATGCACATTAGGCTAATGTGTATTAAGTTAGACATGCATAAAAGCACGTGTAGACATGCTCAGTAAGAAGCAAAAATACAGGCCTGTGAAAGCTCCTTCTTGGGGGGCTTGTCTACCACCCCTTCTCCAAGATACCTCTTTCTTTCTTTTCACCTATGGTACTGTTATTTCTACTCTATATATTCTATGAGAACCCAACATGCTAAACTTATTTCTCTCCAAAAGGCAGTAACTTATCTACCTCACCAAGAGTTTTAGACATGTTAACTGGTTGCTCCTTCATTGCCTATTTTAGAATCCTCCTCCTGGGTTCTAGGTCCTCCACTAAAATATTTCAATTACAACTACCTAATATCATCTCTACTATATTTTTCTAGTTCCCTTGACTAAGCTTTTGTCTATTTCCCATCAGCTACTCTCTTCCATGGGGCAATGTGAACCTGCCCTCTGTAATCAGATAATTCCCTAACTTTTCAAAGCTCATCTTTTTGTGGCATATATGTTCTTAACAGTCTTCAATCAAATCATATAATCTGCGCTTCTACTCACTTTCTTTATTCCTCAAACTTGGCCATATGGTCTTTCCCAACTACAGGCATTCCAGAACTGAGGATGCTATGAGGTGTACTATAATCTACTCAGTTTTTTTGCTATGAGTATTTATACACAGTACAGTTTGTGTATTATATCCTATCAATCTTCTTAGCTAACAGTATAACTTGTCAACTATTATGATAAATTATCCTTGTGGATCTGTAGAATCTGAATTAGATTTTTCATAAGAAGCTAATGTGATTAAAGTATCCATTGACTTCTGGCTCTTTTGAAAATTCCAGTCTCTATCTATAAACTTGCAATATTCATTTTTTTCCTCCTTCAACTTAGTCCCAACAAATCTTTCAATTTCTATGACAAAACAACATAGGTCATTTTTTCCAGTGATAAGCACCTTCTTTCTATCCCACCTTGTGGAGTTTAACTAAGGCTATCTTTTTAAAATCTCCTTAAAACTCTGAAAAGTTGAACTGGCTTAATTTTATCCATTGGGTACATACTTCAGTTTTGCTCACACATGCAAATTGTTTGATTGCTTGGAGTTACTGATTAACCAGTCTGCAGAGCTGATTACCTGATTATCTGAGAGGCTAATCCTTTAGTTTGATTTTGTGGCATTTGACAGTCTGAATAATTTTCTAATTACTTTAAGTTTTCAAGTGATTTTATAAATATAACTAGGAAAGGGGAAAGAGGGTAAGAATCTGTGTAGAGGTAAAGTTTTCCTAGTAATTTTCTTCTTGTGACAGTTGCATGGAATTTTCTTTTTGGTTTACCAAGGTTTTAAAAAGTTCCAAAAACTAACAAAAAATGCTCCTAGACCAAACATCTTGTAAAATCTTTAATACTATTTACAAAAGTGCACTTCAGATTTTGACTGTGTACAATTTTAATTTACAGAATCAAACTCATAGTGTTAATAATGTACCTCTAAATTACAAACATAAGATGCCTATACATGTGCTCCAGGGTGGGGGTTAAAGGGGCATTTTAATTTGAGTGGCTCTCAGAAGCCGCTCCAATTAAAATGCTAGAGCGTGTCATGTATTCAGTGCTACATTTCAAAATGGTTATAGGGGAGCTTAAATTAAAGCTTATTCAATGAACTTTAGTTAAAGCACTCCTACCACTACTCTGAAATATGGAATGCTGAGTACATGAGACATTGCAGCACACTGAAGCATTCTAATTACAATGCTCCATTAGACCTGATTAATCGAGTCTGCTTCGACACACTCTAATCAGACTGCACTGGAGCATGAGCACCCTTAAGCATTAACTAGTAGATATTTATCTGTAAAACTAACATTTAATATTTGATGTATATCTACGCCCCTTTATACACATATTCATGAGTCATGTACAACCAATGACAGCACCTAAAATAACTGAATATTTTAAGCAAAATCAGTTTCACAATACCTTATGCAAGACATTCAGTGACTTACAGAACATTTAAATGCTGTAGATATAATAGATGCTGAAGAGACTTAGACTTACTTGCCACTGAAAAGTTGTTGAGGGGATATGGCAGATCTACATCTTGGGGCTTCTCTTTATATCCTATGAAAGATCCATCCGTCTTCAACAGAAAGTATCTTGGACGCCAGTTTTTTATATATTCTCCTATATGAACAAATAAATAATGATATTAAGGAAGGAAATTAATTACAATGCTATATAACTGTCCAACAAAAAGTTTCCAAACTGCTTGAATGATTTCCTTCACTTTCAAGAGAAAAATAAAATAAGCTCACAATTAAATCCAAATCAATTCTGTTTTTATCCAATTTTACACTTCTAAAATTTTTTTGCAACTTACTCCTTCAGAGTCATTTGACTCTATATTTTATGATTTTGAATGAATTCTAAAGCTATTAAGATGGAAGGACTTAAAATATTCCTACAGGATTATCAATTAATTTCAGTAAAAAACTTTTAAGGAAATAAAGAGCTGTCACAATGAAATTTTACTCCTAAACAATTTTAACTTTCTCCAAAGAACCTTGGCAGACATTACACTTAAGACATAATTAACCAGTTAATCAAGTCTTAAATAGTAACACAGCCACACATTCAGGCAATTAGCAGTGCGATAAAATGGGAAATAAGCCACAAAATTATCCCACAAAATATATGTAAAATGTTGCGGATGGTTTCCATTGCACCCTAAACTAAACATGTATCAAGGTCCCCAATATGCAGTCAATGACAAGAGGCTGCTGATTGTGTCCCAGCCCTCAGACTTCACTGAAGTCAGCTGAAGAATCCAGTGCCATCCTGGGACTAAAACTATTCATAATCTCCTGCTCTCCCTGCACTGGCAAGTAGTAATGATGCAACTGGGATATGATCCCCCATCCCAAAAATCACTCCTTCTGTCTGCCAAACATGTGGCAATCCAAGAGGCAGCAGTTGCTGGGATCTTATCATGCCATTAAATGAATGTGTTCCAGGGGCCCAAGATGAAAAAAAATAAATAAAACTGCAGTGTTGACTTAATACTTGTAATGATCCTTTGTCTTCTCAATGACAAGGATATTTTTATACATTATCTTATCCCCATGGAATAAAAAACCACATTCAAGGCAACACACAGAAATATTTTGTAAATTCATAGCTTTCCTACAACAGTCCTTTTAAGGCTTCCAATACAACTTTCTGTTACCTTCAAGCAGAACAAAGTGTCTTACATCTAAAGAACATAAGCATTATGCTTCTCCAATCTGACTCTAAATACCTACATTCTCACAAGGTGAAAAATCTGTCTAAAGTTTATATTTTTGCCCTAAGACTGAATATTTTATTTTTTCAAAACATACAATTCAGGCTATAACATGAAAATAAGGAAAGCACTACATATGATGGAAGGGATCTTTAGAAAATGAACTTAAAAGTAAATGAACCGAGGCCAGAAGCAGGAAAATAAATGGAAGTAGCAAATTATCCAAGGCGAAGACTCAACAAATCATAAGGCTATTACAGCTCAGGAAAATATACATATCAAATACATAAAATGACAGCACACGATGCTGTATTTTGCTGGTGCCATCTATTTGTAACTAAAGGAATCCTAAGATTTGCAACAATGCAAGGAATCTAAGGGCACCGACAAACGTGCAACAATTAACTCCTTTAATTGAATCTGCTGGAACATGGTAATTACTGTGCTCCAGCAGACTCCAATGTCACATACATCAGCATCTTCCATGCTAAAAAATGCTGGCGGGGCGCTTTAATTATGCATTCAGCGAGCTTTACTTAAAGCGCTCCCACTGCCTTTTTTCACTGCAGGGACACTGATGCATGTGGCACTCTAGGCACTTTAATTACCATGGCTCTCAAAGCTGCTGTAATTGCCCCACTCCAGGAGCAAATAATGTGTATAAGCACCCTAAGTGACTTCAATTTTTCTTAGATGTAACTACTCAGATAATGAACTCCCATATACCTAATTTGCTAACTCTCACACTTCTATCAGTTCTGGATTTCCAATACTAATGACATACGCCTCGATCTAGATCATGGCTCTCCTACTTGTAAGCAGCCAGATGCTGCAAAATATGAGTTACCTGCCATACAGACCCCTCCCAGCACAATGGCTATGCCAACTCCTTGGCCTGCCCAACAGAAATGGGGAAGCTCAGACACCCAGGAAGCAGCAGGAGCACTCTGGGCAGTGGGAGCCCATGGGCAACATGTTAACTATTCACAAGCTGCCTGTAGCCCATGGGGCTTACCTAGATTTTACGTAACTTCTTTGCAATTATGTCACTGTTCATTTTAAGGAAAACCAAAAAATATGACAATTCAGAATAACTGCTTTGGGCTAGCAACTGCTTTCACTCAAATGTCTGTACATTACATTGAACAACAGGGCTATGACTTAATGGTGATCTTTAGACTCTAGAAAAATATAATGGTCAAAGAGTTGTATATATATTATAATATATAGTGAAAGGATTTATCAATTTATATGAGTTTCGAAAAAATCTTAAAACAGTGCCATTATTACTGAAAACCTTTTTTTCTAATATGAACTTTGTACTTGTTTAAACACAAACAATGAGATAAAGCATGGTCATATTCTGCATTCTAAGCTTATATATTTTATAAATTAATGAATAAAGATTCAGTACATTTATATTATAATGAGTCGTCAGACCAAGTTTCCTGTTGTTAACCAGTTTTGGGATGAAACTGGTTAACAACAGGCCCCAATCCAAAAATGCAGTTAAGCATATTGTTGCTGCTAGGTGTTATAGGGCTTCAGCCCTTCTTGATTGGCATCTTGCTCCCCAGCGATGTCAGGGTGATGTCCGGATTCAGCACCACCAAGATGATTTGGGTGCTGTATCTACTTCCCTACCACATCTTTGACGTTCATCGTTCTTTTTCTTGGGAAGCAGTTCCCTGTAGGTGGCCCGAGGAGATCTCAACCCTGGGTTTCTTCATGAGACTCCAACCTCCCCTTCACCCCAACCTCACCATATCTACAGCCAGGGGAGGACTCTGCTCTCCACAGATCTTACACCAGGATGATCCTATCTCATCCACATCACCCGCTTCCACAAGTCAGGTTGTCTTGGTCGTCACTCCTCCCAAGGCCATCCTTCATCTTTGGACTGTGGCCTGGGCAACTAAACATGCCCTGGTCTAGGGTTAATGGTAACTTAAAACTGAACATAAGAGGTCAGCCCGTCTGCTCATAGGTTCTTGGGATCTTGTCTCCCAGGGGCCTTCAGTCTCACCAAGGACTCCACCAACCCTCTCTGCCTAGTAGGTGTTTGGAAGGCTTGGCCACCCTATATCAGGACCCAGCTGGCTCTCTCGCGCAAGCCCCCCTTGGAGCCTGCCTGACTTGTGGCTAGGCTTCTTGGGTCCCAGCAGCCAGTGCTGCCTGGGTCTCCCATGCTGGGCTCTGTGGTCTCCCACACCTCCCTCCTGGCAGAGCTCCCTTGGGGTGTCAGCAGCCCCTTGCTGCCCCTCCCTGTCACGGTACATGGGTATCCTGTCAGGGTTGTGGCCCTTCTCCTGAGCATCCCAGGGGACTGCTCTCCTCCAGTGGAGCTCCCCAGTGTCTCTGTGCTCCTGGGGCTTGAGCTCCCTGTCCGACATGCTGGTGTTCTCTGGCAGATGCTCAGCCTCCTTCCCCCGCATCCGGGCTTGTGCTCCCTCACTCTGCAGCCGGTATATCCCTGCCGGCATTCCTCTCCATTCTCCCCAGCACCCACCCCAGCCTTTTGAGCAGTCTGTGCTTCACCAAAGCCACACCCCCAGCGTTCACCAATTCCCAGGCTCAGGCAGCTCCGGAATTGCTGAGCCTGTGTTGGAATCTCTCTCCAGCTGCTGTTTATCTTCGCCCCTGCGGTGAGTAATGGGGGGCATCGGGAGGCAGTCTCAGGCAAGCTAGTGGGATTTTTGCCTTCCCTCTCACACATATGATCAACTTTCAGTCATAACAGAACTTCTCATGCGATTAAAACTCAGTAAGAGAATAACTGCTTTTTCATTCTGGGACCATGATATGAAATATATATGGAAAATTCACTTGCCTACTCACTAATAACAAATAGAAAGCTTCCTTACAGAATGTTAAGTAATTCATTTTTACAGTACTTAAACTTTGATTTAAAAAACTCTAATCTGCTTGCAGAGACTACATTTAGTTAATCAGTACACAGAGACAGGGCTATCTTCCTCAACCTGCAGGCACACAAATGACTGGATAAGCTATAATCAGAAATATAGCAGGTAGTCATGTTATTTATGAAACAGGAAGCTTAAACGCACATAGAAAGGAAAGGCTGAAGGAAAGACAAAATATCAGGTATTTTTTACTTTGAACTGGTTTGGAGTACAGGAAAAGACATAGCTGTTTGCTCCTCAAGGTACTAAAAAGACAAGGAACCTTCAATTTTTCAAATACCTAATACTCATGTTATCCTCCCGCTGTACTCAGCCTTGGGGAGGCTGCAGCCGGAGTACTGCATATAATTTTGGGCTCCACAATTCAAGAAGGACGTGGAGAAGCTTAAGGAGGAGGCAAGCCACGCGCATGATCAGAGGGCAAGAGAACAGGACTTATGAAGAGAAGCTAAGAGCCATGGGACTCTTCAGCCTGGAAAAGCACAGGGTCAGGGGTGACCTGGTGAAAGCCTGTAAGTATATAAGGGATGTGAATTAGGATCTCGGGGAATGCCTGTTCACCTGAGCGCCCTAAGGGATGACAAGGTCCAGCTGTCATAAACTCCTCCAAGACTGTTTTAGGTGATGAAAGGAAAAGCTTCTTTACTGTCCAAGCCCCCAAGGCCTGAAGTAGACTTCCTCGAGAGGTGGTGCAAGCACCTACTCTGGACACTTTTAAGAAACATCTGCATGCTTATCTTCCTGGGATCCTTTGACCCAAACTGACTTCCTGCCCCTGGGGTAGGGGGCTGGACTCAACGAACACGTCCGTGCAAGCCGATGTTGGTGCCCAGGGTGGATGACTGGAGACCACTGAGGTTAAAATCTGTGGGGAACACGGCACAGGGGACACAACGGTGGGAGTCTACTACAGACCTCCCACTCAAAGTCAAGAGCTTGACAAGGAGTTCACCCAGGAACTGGCTGAGGCCGCATCCTCCAGGACCATGGTTGTCATGGGTGACTTCAATTACCCAGCCATCTCATGGGAGGATCACTCAGCAAAATCCGAGCGGTCGCAAAGCTTCCTATTCTGCGTGGCTGACCCCTACCTGACTCAAGAAGTCTATGGCACGAGAGGTAAAGCGCTGCTCAACCTGGTACTGGCTACTGGGGATGACCTAATCAGCAACCTAGTGATAGACGGGAAGCTGGGT